>NC_139146.1:131199940-131799940 GCF_964270905.1 Leucopleurus acutus | reverse complement strand
GTATAATGAAGCGCATCCACCATTATTATATCATACAGTGTATTTTCACTGCCTTAAAAATCCTCTGTGCTCCGCCTATTCATCCCTCTCCCCACCCTTAACCCCTGGCAACCACTGATCTTTTTGCTGTCTCCGTGGATTTTCCTTTTCCAGAATGTTATATATGTGGAATCCTACAGTATATAGCCTTTTCACATTGACTTCTTTCCTGTAGAAATATGCATTTACTATTACTCCATGTCTTTTCATGGCTTGATAGTTTTTTTTTTTTTTTTTTTTTTTTTTTTGCGGTACGCGTGCCTCTCGCGGTTGCAGCCTCTCCCGCTGCAGAGCACAGGCTCTGGACGCGCAGGCTCAGCGGCCATGACTCACGGGCCCAGCCGCTCCGCGGCACGTGGGATCTTCCCGGACCGGGGCATGAACCCGCGTCCCCTGCATCGGCAGGCGGACTCTCAACCACTGCGCCACCAGGGAGGCCCGATAGTTCATTTTTTTTTTTTTAGTGCTGAACAGTATTCCACTGTCTGGATGTACCATAGTTTATTTAACCATTTACCTACTGAATGACATCCTGCTTGCTTCCAAGTTTTGGCAATTATGAATAAAGCTGCTATAAACACTTATGTGCAGGTTTTTGCGTGGACATAAGTTTTCAACTCCACATACCAAGAAGTATGACTGCTGGGTGGTATGACAAGAGTATGTTTAGTTTTGTAGGCAACTGCCAACTGTCTTCCAAAGTAGCTGTGCCATTTTCCATTCCCACCAACAATATATGAGAATTCCTGTTGCTCTACATCCCCACTGGCATTTAGTGTTATCGTTTTTCTGGATTTTGGCCAAGAATGACCAAATAGTTATAGTGGTATCTAATTTGTTTTTTAATTTGCATTTTCCTGATGACATATGATGTGTAATATCTTTTCATATGTTTATTTCCCTTCTGTGTATCTTCTTTGGTGAGGTATCTCTTTGGCCCATTTTAAAATTATGCTGTTTGTTTTCTTATTGTTGAGTTTTAAGTGCTCTTTG
Source organism: Leucopleurus acutus (assembly GCF_964270905.1). Classification (NCBI taxonomy): domain Eukaryota; kingdom Metazoa; phylum Chordata; class Mammalia; order Artiodactyla; family Delphinidae; genus Leucopleurus; species Leucopleurus acutus. Next base: position 131,798,908 of record NC_139146.1, on the reverse strand, counting down.
TATATTTTGGATAACACTCCTTCATCAGATGTGTCTTTTGCAAATATTTTCTCCCAGTCTGTGACTTCTCATTCTCTTGATGTTGTCTTTTGCAGGCAGCAGTTTTTAATTTTAAGGAAATTCTGCTTAGCAATTCTTTCTCTCATGGATCATGCCTTTGCTATTGTATCTAAAAAGTCATCATCATACCCAAGGTCATCTGGGTTTTCTCCTATGTTATGTTCTAGGAGTTAGTTTTGCATTTTACATTTAGGTCTATAATCCATTTTGAGTTAATTTTTGTGAAGGGTATGAATTTGGGTCTAGATTAATCTTTTTGCATGTGGATGCCCAGTTAGTTCAGCACCTTTGTTGAAAAGACGATTTTTGCTCCATTGTATTGCCTTTACTGCTTTGTCAGAGATCAGTTGACTATATTTATGTGGGTTTATTTCTGGGTGCTCTATTCTGTCTTAATGATCTAATTTGTCTGTTATCTTGCCAATACCATACTGTCTTGATTACTCTAAAGTAAGACTTGAAGTCGAGTAGTGTCAATCCTCCAACTTTTATGAAATCATCATTTGTTAAATTTTGGTATAGTATCAAAGAAGAATACACACAATTATCTGAGAAGAATGTGAAATACTCCACCCTTTTCCAACTGCACATCTGTGTGAGGTTGGATTTTCTTTATAATAGTTCAAAGCAATATATTGCTTATAGATTGAATTTAGAAGCAGATATGAGAATCCAATTGTGTTTTATTAAGCCAGACATTAAAGATACTTGCAAAAGTTTAAAACACTTCTCACTAAATTTTTTATTTTGGAAAATGCAGTTATTTTCATAAAAGCATACCACTTGTGTTAACGTGTAATGGATTTATTAAAACGTTTAAAATAAACATTTTAAAAATTTCTATTTCAGGGCTTCCCTGGTGGCGCAGTGGTTAAGAATCCACCTGCCAATGCAGGGGACACGGGTTTGAGCCCTGGCTGGGGAAGATCCCACATGCCGCGGAGCAACTAAGCCCGTGCACCACTACTGAGCCTGAGCTCTAGAGCCCACGAACCACAATTACTGAGCCCACGCGCCACAACTACTGAAGCCCACACGCCTAGAGCCCATGCTCTGCAACAAGAGAAGCCACTGCAATGAGAAGCCTGTGCACCGCAACGAAGAGCAGCCCCCATTCGCTGCAACCAGAGAAAGCCTGCGCACAGCAACGAAGACCCAACGCAGCCAGAAATATAAATAAATTTATTTAAAAAAATTCTTTTTCAATTTCTAATATGGTAAGTATGAATATATATAGCCTGCATAAATGAAATCTCTTTGGGGTCATCAATAATTTTTCGGAATCTGAAGCCCCCTGAGACCAAAATGTTTGAGAATCACATTCTTGCTTCTCTGTTAGGGTTGGGCAATTTGAAAATGGGTGAGGTCTGAAGGTTCAAGGCAAATCATTCGTTAGGGTGGGTTTTTTTTCTTTTTTTTTATTGTGCATGATCTATTCTCTGAGTTAATTCTCATGTCTCCATTGATACAAGTGGAAGTTTGTTCACTTTAGAATAGTGCACAAACTGAGCTAAACTATTGTGAACATGTTTTTTCTTTTCCTCTTCTCCTTCTATTTTTACCATTTTGCTTCTAGCCAAATGATTCCTATTTATAGCGATACCTTTTATGCCTTAAATAATCTTGTTTTTAGTCTTTTATTCAGAATTCACCAAGAAGTCTACTTTGTCCACTCTATTCTGAAGCAGTGCTATCACCATGGGAGAAGTACACTGAGCATGGGATATGGCTTTGTGTGGTGAGAGGCTGCTATGAAGTTTTATAAGTGGCAGAGGGTTATGGATAAGAAGTCACCCTTATCAACAAGAACAAGAACAACCATAACACAATCCATTGAGCATCTTTATATCCCATCTCTGTGTTTTTGTATCTGGGAAAATTTAGTTTGGAGATAAAGAATTTCTATATATATATCTATGTGGATATGGGATATAAGGTTCTGTCTAGGAGACAGATGTTTGGTTACATACTTCCTTTTAGGGATGCACCATGGTTTGTTGTTAGCTAAAATATTTGGCCAACATTTTTGTCTTTGGTTCAGGCTAAGGCTTTAGGAAGGATGACTAGACAAATGTCTACTTCAACTGTCATCCCTAAACATTCAGCATTGTGGTCATATGAGTTAAACCACGTTGAATCAGCATAACAATGCCAACAACAAGAGCAAGGCATATAATTCAGATTTACTGCTACTACCTGGATATTCACTTTCAAACAGATTACATTCTATATGTAGTTTGGGATGAAAAACATCTCTGTAGATTCTAAATGTTGACAGTCTATTGATCTGTTGAGGTATAAATGTAAATGATATTGCAAGAGTAAAATGCAACAATAATAACGATTGTAGAAATTATTTTATATACAAAAATAATCAGAATATTTCAAATAATAAATGTATAAGGAAATAGATATAAAATAAAGATTAATATTAAGATAGAATATGTTAGCTAGATAACTTTAGGAAGAATATTATATCTTCTTAGAGCCAGTGAATATAAAATTTAAATAATATAAGAAAGAATAATAGAAATCATAGCATAGAGATTAGAATTAATCTTTGAAGTTGTATTAGTATTCAAATATTAATGAAAATTACCTTTAAAACTATTCTTATTGTACAGTATTGTTTAGTTATTTAATTCCATTTAGACCATGAGTCTTTCAGGAAAAAGTTCTCTTTAGAAATTCTTCACATCTTGAAGGATGGATAAAAAGTAAAATGTGGGCTTCCCTGGTGGTGCAGTGGTTGAGAGTCAGCCTGCCGATGCAGGGGACACGGGTTCGTGCCCCGGTCTGGGAAGATCCCACATGCCACGGAGCGGCTGGGCCCGTGAGCCATGGCCGCTGAGCCTGCGCGTCCGGAGCCTGTGCTCCGCAACGGGAGAGGCCACAGCAGTGAGAGGCCCGCGTACCGCAAAAAAAAAAAAAAAAAGTAAAATGTTAAGTTTGCCTTGTTAAATTTGACAAGATGGGAAAACAACCCAAATCATGTACAACATCTGTAATAAATCATCTTTCATCTAGACATAACAAAGAATATATAGAATAAAGGAAGACAGTGTTAAACAAAAATGAGGAACTCCTAAATATGTCCATCTACCAACCTCAGTTGAAAGAGTGAATCTATTTAGTATAACAGATGAAGTGTATGAAGTGTATGGTGACCTCAGGATCAATCCATCAGCTGACAGTATTGAGGAACTGATTTTCCTATATTATGTCAAATTTAAAAAATTTTACTAGTGGTTTTAATGATAAATTATAGTAAAAACTACTTTTGGGGTAAAATCCCAAGATTCTGACATCTGAGAAGTTCAATCTATGGTGGTGACCTAAGGGTTTGGTCTTAGATATGGCTGAATGTTGATTTTAACACTTGTTTATTTTGTGTTACCACATAATTTTGTGCATCTCTACTTTTCTAAAGCGTCACCCACCCCCTTCTATAATAAATGAAAAACGAAGAGCTAATAGTGCTACTAAAGAGGTAGGACATCTTTCCTTTGTGTTTTTCTTTGTTGTTGATTTGTTTTGTAATTTTTTCTTCTCTGAAATGTTTATTTGCTTTCTGTCCATTTTTTTAGGGGGTGATGGTTATCTTTTTTTCTTACAGTTTCGTAAGAGTGCTTCACAAATTCTGTTTATCCTTGTTTTATCATTCATTTTGTGGCTTTTGTTTCCCCACTCTGCTTTTGATGTGTTTTGATGAACAGAAATTTAAAATTTTAATTTGTCAGGTTTATTGGTATATTTTGTTTGAAAAGTTCTTTCCTAACATGAGGTCATAAAAGTATTCTCCTATATGTTTTTCTAAAAGTTTTGAAGTTTTGCCCTTCATATTTAAATCTTCAGTCAGTTTGGAGTTTATTTTTTGTGTGTCTATATTAAGATAAGGATCCAATTTTATTTCCATTTGAATAGCCAATTCTTTCAGTACTAGTCATTGAATAATCTGTTTCAGTGATTTTTGATGTCATCTCTGGCATAAATCAAGTTTCCATCTGTGTGTGGCTCTGCTTTGGGCCTCTCTATTCCATCAGTTAATTTAGCTACTCATTTATAAATACTACATTTTAAAATTACAGTGGATTTATGATGTTTTGATTTTAGTGTTTTCCTAACTTATTCCCTTCCTCCTTCTTCAACAGTGTCTTGACTATTTGTATGCTTTGCTTCTCCATATAAATTTAAAAGTTGGGTTGCCAAGTTTTTTGAAAATTCTGCAGTGATTTTTGTTTCTTGAAGTAAATGTTACATACCATAAAACACAGATTTTTAATGTACAATTCAATGAGTTTTGAAACGTGTATAGCCTTATATAGCCAGTAGCCAATCAAGGTAGAGAATGTTTCTATCACCTCAAAAGTTTCCTTGTGATCCCTTTCAGTTAATCCTTACCTGCCGGAAGCAACCACTGTTCTGGTTTTCTATCATCATAGGTTAGTTTTGCGTGTTATTGAGTTTTAAATAAATAAATTCATTTGGTATGTACCCTTTTCTGTCTGGCTTTTTTGCTCAACTTAATGTTTTTGAGATTTATTCATGTTTTGTGTATATCTGTACACACAAATACTTTTTTTTTAATTGTTGAGTAACTTTCCACTGCATGGATATCTCACAATTTGTTAGTCCATTCTCCTGTTGATGGTCATTTGCGTTGTTTTCAATTTTTGGCTATTATGCATAAAGCTGCTCTAAATAGTCACCTACTTTGTATGGACGTACATTTTCATTTCTCTTGGTAATTACCTAAATGTGGAGTTGGAGGGTGATAGCATAGGAATATGTTTAAATTTATAAGAAAATGCCAAATAGCTTAAGTTGATAAAAAACTGCCCAATAGTTTCCAAATAGTTTCCAATAGTTTCCATTTTACATTCCCACAGCAATGCATGAGAGTTCCAGTGGCTCACATCCCTGCCCAATGTTTAGGGATATCAATCTTTTTTTTTTTTTTTTTTTTTCCCGTACGCGGGCCTCTCACTGTTGTGGCCTCTCTCGTTATGGAGCACAGGCTCCGGTCTCGCAGGCTCAGCAGCCATGGCTCACAGGCCCAGCCGCTCCGTGGCATGTGGGATCTTCCTGGACCGGGGCATGAACCCGTGTTCCCTGCATCAGCAGGCGGACTCTCAACCACTGTACCACCAGGGAAGCCCGGGATATCAATCTTTTTAATTTTAGCCATTTTAGTGGGTGTGAAGTAATATCTCATTGTGTTTTTCATTTGCATCACCCTGGTGACTAGTGATGTTGAGCACCTTTCCATGTGCTTATTGTTCATTTGTAGATGTTCTTTTGTGAAGTGTCTGTTCAAGTCTTTTCCCTATTTATTAAATTGGAATTGCCTTGATATTGAGTTGTATGAGTTCTTTCTGTACTCTATGCATAAGATCTTTGTCATATATTTGTATTGTGAATAGTTTCTCCCAATCTGTGGTTTGAGTTTATTTTCAAAATAGTCTTCGTTAGCAGTTGAGCGCTACTGATCTCGAATTGTCTGTGATTTTGTTCATTTTCAAATGTCTTTTTAAAAAAAATATTCATTTATGTATTTAGGTTCCACCAGGTCTTAGTTGTGGCATACAAACTCTTAACTGCGGCATGCATGTGGGATCTAGTTCTCTGACCAGGGATAGAGCCTGCGCCCCCTGCATTGGGAGTGCAGAGTCTTATCCACTGCGCCACCAGGGAAGTCCCCTCAAATGTCTTTATTCCAATCATTTGGGATATATTCACTTGACAGAGAGTTCTCTTTGACAGTTTTTTCCTTCAGCAGTTTAAAAATATCATTTCTTTGTCTTCTGGTTTCCATTATTTCCGATGTGAAGTCTGCCATGGCTTGTGTTGCTGTATATTATGTACCTTTCTCTCTATTAGATTTTCTCTTTAACTTGGGCTGTCAGTAGCTTGATTATGATGTACCCAGGTTTTGTTCCCTTTGTATTTACTGTGTTTGGGTTCACTGAGCTTGTTGGAGCTGTAAGTTGATGTTTTCCAACACAGCTGGAAAATTTTGGCCATTATTTTTTCATATACATATATATGTTTATGTATACATATATATATATATTTTTTCCTTTGTCTTCTCTCTCTTCTCCATCTGGGACTCTAGTTATACTATATGCATTAGACCATTTTATATTGTCCTTCAGGTCACTAAGTTTGTTACTTTTTTTCAATTATTTTTCTCTCTGTTCTGTTGGATAATTCTTTTTGATTTGCCTTCAGGTTCATTATAACTTTCTTCTACAGTCTCTAATATACTCTTAAACCCATCCGGGAATTTAAAAATATATATCAGCATAATTTAAAGTTATAAGACTTCCATTCAGCTCTTTTTTTTTATAGTTTCTATTTCTTTGCTGAGATTCTTCATATGCTTACTTATTATGATCATCTCTTCCTTTAGGCCCATGAACAAATTTATAATATCTGCTTTAAAGCCCTTGTCTGCTAATACTAAAATCCACATCATCTCAGGTCTGTGTCTATTGCCTGCTGTTTTTCTTGGTTCTCAGCCATAGTCTTCTAATTTTTCATATATCTAATAATTCACTATTGTATGCTGGACATTGCTATGGTACATTTTTGAGAGACTAGATTTTTTTTTTTTAAATGCTGTTGAGTATTGTGTTGTAAGACACAACAAATTACTGGCAGATCGTTTTGGTTCTGACAAGTCTGCTTTGATTTTTTTTCCCTATATTACACTTATTTGTGAAAATTACAAAAATCTCTCATATATATATTTACACACACCAATTTTCATGAAGCTGAACCATCTTGTACCACTTAAAGATATTTTACTAATCATGAAATTATTACATTCTATTATTATTAATTTCTTTGTAAGTATATTCTATTTCCTTAATTACATTGTGAGCCTCAGGGATGGATCTTCATTTTATAGCTTTTTGTAGTCACGGGATTTGACACACAGCTGGCACTCAATAAAAGTTATTATTTTAATGAATATGAAGGATGTCTTGCTGTGGTCCTTTGGGCTTTGCTCCGGTGTTTCTTCCATACCTAGTTTTACTCCAATCTTATGAGTATCAAACATTGAGTTTATTCATTCATTCACTCACATACATCCATTATTCTGTTCATTCAACAAATATTTATTGAGAACCTACTATATGCCGGTTCCTATGCTGGTGCTGTGATTACAACAGTGAATAAGATGAACAATGTTCACACCCTCACAGAACTTATGTTAGTGGGTACTGAGAGTTTAGCCTCGCTACTCCAAGGTATTGCTGGCTTGGCATCCATTTTGTTTGGCTAACAAGCCTGCAGGGGCCTTAAACAGACACTATTCCCTTTATGCAAAAGCATGCCCTAGATAACAGAGTCACAAGTAATTGTAAGTTCTTGATATGATTTCTCCAACAGCCCTTGTGATAAACAGTCTTCTCTACTTCCCAGGACCTTCTCCTTGTGTGCCTCTTAGATAAGAACCTATGTGGAGCTTACTGAAACCCTGCTTCTTTTGATTTGAATTGGCCAATCTGGTCTTAGTCAGAACCCCAAAGCACTCCACCCGTGGATGCTCATAAAGGCATATGCCTCAGGTCCTGCCCCTCTCTCTGCTTGCACTCTGTCTGACCTCCCAGTGTGGCCCTTCAAAATGTGCTGTGTACTTCACAGGACCTGTGAGCAATGACCTTCTTTGTTTCAATTATTCTTGTGGTCTTTTGTTCCTTGTCATCTGGCATTCTGTGTTCTACTTAACAAATGTTAATTTAACAGTGAGGGAGACTAATAATAAGGAAATAAACAAGTAACCACATAGATAAAGTGAGTATTCTATGAAGTATGAGTACTCTATGAAGATAAAGAGTAAAGGAGGTAGTTATTGTGATGAAGATGCATGTGTATTTTTAAAAATAGAGTTGTGAGTAAAGGCCTGTCTGAGTAGGTGATATTTTAGCAGAGACCTTAAGCAATCAATCAAGCCTTGATTCGTAGCATTTGCCAATATCCATGGTGTAAATGGTTCCAGTGTTGCTGAGTTCAAGCTGCCAATGTGACATCAATGAAAGTGGAATTGGGATGAGATGTACAGTAGTACAGTGTTATATAGCATTTCCACTGTTCAGTTATAATAGATGTAAATAACATCTAGAGCATGGGTAACAGTGAAATGAGGTAAAATACACTGTAAAAGGTAAAGTAGTAAAATGAATACAATAAAATGAAGTTTAATTTTTAATAATGGCTGTATTTAATAATAAACTTGTAAAATTCTTAAAATTTAACAATTAGCTCTTGCAAAGCTGTGTAAACTGTCTCCAGCACACTACTGGGGTAGGGTAACTGGTGCAATGCCCTTAGAGAACCTTCGGGCAACCCTTTGTAACATTACCTGTGTACCCTTTGGCTGATACCTCTACTCTGGAGCATACCTTTCAGACCCTTATACATAGTCCTGGAGGGGTTTGTACAAGGGTCCTCATCAAAGATTGTAGGATGGGAAATTGGAAGCAATTTTAATCCTAGGGGAATGGAAAGCTATAATGTGGTGGACACAAGATCCAGCACAATCTTCTCTCTGTCCATTGAAGACACAAACATACACCTAACAACACTTTATGTTTGTCAAGGACATGCACCTTAAGGCACACTAGAGTAGAGGGTGACATGCCTAAGGAAAGAAGTGAGCTTTGGGATTGATGGAGAAGGAAGAAAAATAGACTTGAATAAAATAAAATCAGAATTGGGCCTCATCCCAATCAATGAGGACAGCAAGCCCTGATCTGAAGGGTCTGGATTTCTGACCTCTCCATAGCCCAGGTGCAGAAGGAGGGCCTATGAAATGTGAGTGGATATGATCTATCTATCTATCTATCTATATAACTTATAAGCAGAAATTTTTAAGAGCTGTTGTATATGTCCACCACTCTCTCTTTTCTCTCTGTCATGAGAATGGTGATGTCTCAGTTAGGGGTTTCCTCAGCTTGGATTCTGGAGTAAAGAGATTATGAAGAAGAACAACACCCAAAGCCAACATATAATATGTGAGAAATCTACTCTGTTGTTGTGAACCACTGAGATTTCTTACTGCTGCATTATGTAGCCTAATCTTACTAATACAAAATAATAATTATTATTAGCATGCTTATTATTAAACATGCTATTTTAAACTGATGCACAGTGTATCTGACACATATTGTAAAATAAATAAATAAATAAGATCTTTAGGGTGTCTGGCTGTTGAAGAAAGACTGGAATAGAATTGCAAGTGTCTGGGTCAGCAAAACCAAACTTTCTGAGTACTTCCTGATTCTGCCATAATCTTATAAGCTAGGTATAAAATATAATGCAAAAAAAAAAAAAGTCAGAGGTTTAAGAATATATTAGAAGTTGATTATAGCAATAATACCTTTTTAAAAGGATAGATTAACCTAAATTGACTAAATTGTGATTAAAGAATGATGTTAAAATGTGACTGAACAATTTCCCCTTTGAATCATTGCATGACATTAAAAATGTCTAAGCTGCTAAAAAAAAAATTCTGCAGTAAGTCTAGAAATGGAAGAGCAACTAGAGTATTATTGATACATTCATAATAAAAATTCAGTGCATGAAAAGAACTTTATTGCAGACTTGTAATTATCTTGTATATTATCATTTTTTAAATGTTTAAAATATCCTTAATTAAATGGTTATTTAATTACAACCAAAAGTACTTAGTCATTGAGGCCATTAGGGAAGAAATTCCACCAAAAATGGATGAAATATCAAAAAAAAAATGAGTACTTGTGACTCAAAAAAATTCTTTTTGACTGTGGGCTGGAAGGCATGAATTTTTTGAAAAATTTTACTTCTTAAAAATTATTCTTGGGGCTTCCCTGGTGGTGCAGTGGTTGAGAATCTGCCTGCCAATGCAGGGAACATGGGTTCGGGCCCTGGTCTGGGAAGATCCCACATGCCGTGGAGCAACTGGGCCCATGAGCCACAACACTGAGCCTGCACGTCTGGAGCCTGTGCTCTGCGACAAGAGAGGCCACGACAGTGAGTGGCCCACACACCACAATGAAGATTGGTCCCTGCTCGCCGCAACTACAGAAAGCCCTCGCACAGAAACGAAGACCCAACACAGCCAAAAATAAAAATTAATTAATTAAAAAATATTCTTTATTATTATTAAAAACTAAAATTTCACTGAGTAAATTTGAAGATCTAATTGGCTTCATTCAACAATTCATGAGCTGGGCAGCATCCCATATAGTAAACAGAAGGGTGCTCCAAGAAGCTGTATAAAATGGAAGGTTTGTATAGGCAAAGGGAGGGTGGGGTAGGGAAATTATCAGGAAAAGAAAAGAAAGATTGTTTCCAGCCAGGTCATCTTTTGCAGGGAAGGTGTGCAGATTACCTCACTAGATCTAATCAGAAAATTTCAGATTATCTGTTTAAAATCACATTCCTGGGAGAGGTTGAAACTGCAATTAAGTCTTGGTTTGCTGTTGTGGAGACAAATGAATCCACCCTGAAGCTGTTATTTCTTTTCTTTTCTTTTCTTTTTCTTTTTCTTTTCTTTTCTTCTCTTTTCAACAATTCCCCCTTTTGATCAAACTCTCAGCCTGAGAGATGTGATAAAAAATTAAAGAATTAACACCATTCTCATACCTCTCTGTAGTTATCTCATCTTCCTTCATATTTGGTGTGATAGCCGTAGGTCATGACACTATTCCATAATCCCTATGACATTCACGAGTCAGGTTCATTATCCTTAAATCCATCATTCTCTTTGTTTCTTTTCTGATGTTCCAGTCTTAGAGAGATTATTTGTTTGGTGGTTAGTGGCTTCACATGCATTTAAACCTTTTGAGAGAATACAACATGGCAGGGGGATTATTATGATTACAATAAGCAGGATAATTTCCAATGTTTGGAGTGCGATTTGGAGCCATAGTCCCCAAGACCCAAACCAGTCAGAGAAAGACCCCCATGGAAGGAGTCACCCTTTTAAGCCAAGTGGCTTGATCAAGTGATCTTACATAACTGTGTTTCAACTTCCCCAAAAGTGTCAATCCTGGTATAGCAGGCGGTGTTGGCCACAGAATAGACACCTCTTTGTTTGGTATAAGATAATCAAGGGCCATCTTTTATCAAGAACAACTTTGGCCAGAGAGGCTAATGATCTATTCTGGCAAGCCAATGCCTTAGCAATGGAATCTGTAATATCGTCAAGAGTTAAGAAGAAGTTTCTTAGTATATCCTTATATGTATTTACTCCTAACAAGAGAATGTATTTAGTCACAGATATTTCTGTGTTTACCTGTTCAGTCCAGGAGATAGTCAGGTTTTTAGTGCGAGTGGGAAGAGAATCTCACAGCCTGAAATGAAGAGTCATCCTAAATCCCTTGCAAAGATGGGAGCTGCTGGTGAGATCTCTTAGTAAGTGGGGACAATTATGATCTAGATAATTACGGATAGATCAGAATCTTTGATGATAAATCCAGTAATCTGAAAGGTTACCCCCCCCCCCACCTTAGCAATGGCCTGGGAGATACAGATGAAGGTGTTAGCTTTCCAGGCAAATGCTGGAGTAAAGAAAAGGAAAAGAAGGAGAAAGCGTTTCCTGTTCAGTTAAAGTATAAAGTTTTGATCCATTATCTTGGGTGGAGGCAGTCTTACCTTGTAGACTACCTGTCAGCTATTTCCTTTCCCCATCAATTTGATTCAGAGGTCTTCAGTGTCTGTATCAGATATTAGGTGGAGCCTTCTTTAGCTGTAAGATGTATATAAAAGGCTTAATGCTTTCTAGTTTTTCAGCAGTGTCAGTGTTCAGGAGGACTTGGTAAGATCCCTTCTGACAGGGCTCAAGCGCTATCTTTGTTCTTAGTGATTCCAAATCAGAAGGGTGGGAACGTTAGTTTGGTGAAGCATAGCCAGATATTTGAGGAAACCAGAAGAATTTAGGATCCAGTCCAGTTTACAGGTATGTAACAGAACCTTGAAGACAATTAATAGGACTAGAATCTTATATATACAAAGGTGCAATTGTAATTTTTCTCTCTACAATTAGCCCCATTTTTTTCCAAAGATAATCACAGTAAAACTAATTTATTTGTATTAAACTTGGCCTGATTATTTATATAAGTGCAGCTAGAATAGTGATTGGTCATATAAGTTCTTTTTAAGATGGATTTATTGGTAATAAGAATACTCACTGAGAGTTTCTGAATTTTGGAGGGACCAGATAAGGAGAAAAAAGTAAATGTTTCATCTTTGTTCCCAAAGATATATCTTACCAAATCATCGATAGCTTCAGAGAAAAGATTTCATTAAATCCAGAAAAACATTAAAGATGTTCTGATCTTTTTTTTAGCATTTTGAGAGGCATAGGCAAGGTTTGGGGAATTGGTTAAAAAAAAAGAAAAATGCAGATGACCTTTGAACTTTTAGAGCCACACCTTTGGCCCTGCAGCAGAAATTTGCAAGACAAAGACAATTGGTTCCAATTCCCCAAAGAACTGGATTGCACCCTGAATGATAAAGAGGTTGACTCACCCTTCCAACTACATTTTCTCTAATTTACTTCTTTCCCTCTGGGCACATAGTTTTATTTTAGCTTAGAAGAGAGGGCTTGAAAAAATTTTCTATCAGGCTCTGGTTATCAGCTTCCAATTTGGCCCAATTTCTGATCATAAAGTTATTAAATCCTTTCAAATATCTTGTCAGGTTTCAGCTGGGACAAACAATAAATATTTCTGGCAGTTTTAAATAACCTCATTAATTTTAATTTTAGTTTCCTTTCCCTGTTTAAGGGAATAACAAAGCAGTTTTACCAGAACAACCTTCAGAGTCCCATCAACTTTGGGAGGGGTCCATCTGAGGGCACTGAAGAATTTGCATAGGGCCTTTGAGGACAACCTCGATTTCTGGGCCAGTGTTTTGATGATAAACCCTTAGGAGGGTGTAATGGGGGAGACCTAGGAGTTGTTTTAGATGCCTTTTGCATCTTTAATTTTTCATTAGCCTTTTGTAACGAATCTTTCAATGAAGACATTTTGGAACCCTGAAGGCTTTTGTAAGTGTCTGTGTACCAGTTAAAATCTGCATCCCATTCTATTTGTTCACCTTAAGATCCCTTGCTCTCAAGTGCATTTCTTTTCTTTCTTTCTTTTTTTTTTTTGGCGGTACGCACAGGCTCCGGATGCGCAGGCTCAGCGGCCATGGCTCACGGGCCCAGCCGCTCCGCGGCATATGGGATCTTCCCCGACCAGGGCACGAACCTGTGTCCCCTGCATCGGCAGGCGGACTCTCAACCACTGCGCCACCAGGGAAGCCCTCAAGTGCATTTCTTAAATGAGTGATCTTGTCTAATTGGAGTAAAATTTTGCCATTTTTGTAGATATCCACAGCTTTCGGCACCACAGTTCCAGACATAAAATAAGCAGGTGTGCCAGAAGGTGTAGTGCCCAACTCTTTGAATATAAAGGATCCCATTATCAATTAGCCTTTATCTACATGAAACAAGACAAATGAACATGTGAATATACTGGAAGGAACCAAGAGATGTTACTGCGTGCTGGCCAAAAGAAGGCCCTATGTGTACAACTACCAATGCCTGTGGAATCTTGGACATGGAAAAGGATTGAACCAATAAACCCCAAGGACTGGAAACGGTGGACTGATTTGAAACAAAATGCAGAACTGCGGCTGCCCCCAAGTTCCAAGAGTGGAATCTGGGGATAGATTCCAAAGAAATAGGGAATTGTGGATTAAACCATCAGCAGTTCCCGAGGTGGAATCTGGGAGCAAAATCAAGGGCTGGGGTTATCCACTCAAAAACCTGGGAATTTCAGTCTGAAAGGCTAGGGGCTTGAGTCTAGGCAGTATGGTTTGCCAGCTCAACTGGGCTTCAGTCAGAATCATCTACCAGTTCAAGTTGACCTGCTCAGTAAAGGAAAATCAGATTGGGAGCTTGAATGCAAGAAGAGCAGAGCTCAAAACAAGAGGAACTCAACAATGTCCCCTTGGAAATGGCGAGAAAGATGAGAACTCAAAAAGCGTTCTCAGGGTGCCACACTTGTGTTTCTCATTGTCCTCAAATGCTGATCACATCACTGCCACCAAATCTTGTAAAAAGCAAAATTCAACTGAGTAAATTTGAAAATCTAATTGGCTTTTTTCAACAATTCATGAATCGAGCAGCATCTCATCTAGTTCTTAGAAGGGCAGCTCGAGGAGTTGTACGAAATGGAAGGTTTTTATAAACAGAAGGGTGGGGCAAGGAAACTATTAACAAAAGAAAAAGAATTATTTCAGGTCAGGTCATCTTTTTGGGGAAAAGGAACGGCAGGGGTCTTATTATACAGATTACTTCACTAGTACGGATCAGGAAATTTCAGATTGTCTGTTTAAATGCCACGTTCCTAGGAGACATTGAAAATACAATTAAGTCTTGGTTTGCTGTCTGTGGAATAACTCCACCTTGGGCCCGTTATTTCTTTTTTAACATTATACAGGTAAGTTTGGAAAATATAATGTATACCCATGTTCCTACCAGTCACCTTTAGCAAATCTTTATCTTATTCTGTATTTACTTCAGTTAGGAATTTTTAAAGAAATACAAAATTACAGATATAATTGCTGCCTCATGTGTATCCCTCCATGATCCCATTTTCCTCCTTCTCTCCATAGAGGTAATCACTAACCTGAATTTGTTGTTAATTATTTTCATGCTATTTTTGTTTTTTAGCTACATACATGTATATGCATATGTAAAATATACATGTTTCACATGTTAAAAAATTTAAAAACTATACCCATCATTTTATATATATACATATAATGTACAAATCATTCTGAAACATTTCTTTTTGTATAAATTACGTTTTTGGAGATTTGTCCATGCTAATACATGCAGCTCTAGTTCATTCATCAACTACTATATATGTTTTCCATTGTAGGAATACCACAGTGCATCCATTCTCATTTTAATAGTTATTTTTCAATTTTCATTACCATAAACAAGGATACAATAAAAATTCTCAGTCTGTCTCCTTACTTCTGTAGGGTATGTGCTTAGAAATGGAATTTCTGGTTCATACATTCTAAGTATCTTCAACTTTATTATCTAGTATCATGTCAAATTTACTAGATAGTGTCCAATTGTTCTCTAGAATGTTTATTTCTCCATATCCTCATCAACACTTGAGGTTATTAGAATTTTGTATTTTTTACCAAAGTGTGAGTATAAAATGTATCTTCTTATTTTACTATGAATTTTCCTGGTTAACTGTGAAGTTGATTATGTTTTCATATTTTTATGGACTATTTGGAGTTCTTTGCCTATAAATTGTTTTTATACTCTGTTCATTTTTCTGTTGTGTTTTTTTTCTTATTGATTTTGTATGATTTATCACATCCTAAATACTTATATTTTATTGGTTGTATATACTGCAAATTATTTTTATATTTACTCCATTAATACTATGTGTCTGGAAGGGGTGGGAATGTATACCAAAACATAAACTTTTACCTTGACAAGAAATTTTACTTATCACTTATGTAGCACTTACAATGGGTCAAATATTTTCCTTTAAGCACTTTACACACATTAACTCATTTTAAATTTGATAAAACCCATGAGATAGGTGAGATAGGTGCTATCATTATCCTGTATTATTTTTATTGTTGCTTCAAAAATAATAGCTTTATTGAGATACAATTCACATATCATAAAACTTACCCTTTTAAAAATTGTACAGTTCAGTGATTACAGCATATTCACAAAGGTGTGCAACCATTATACATTCCATTGTATGATAGACCACATTTTATTGATCCATCCATCAGTTTATGGACATTTGGGTTGTTCTACTTTTTGGCTGTTATGATTAATACTGCTGTGAACATTTATGGACACATTTCTGTTTGAACGTATGTTTCTACTACTTTTGGGAAGATACCTAGGAGTGGAATTGCTGAGTCATAAGTTAACTCTATATTTAATTTTTTGAGGCACTGCCAAACAGTTTTCTAAAGCAGCTGCATCATTCGATATTCCTATTAGCAATCTGTGAGGGTTACAATTTCTCTACATTCTCCTCAACTTGTTACCGTCTACCTTTTTTTGTTGTAGTCATCCAAATGGATGTGAAGTGATCTTGTAGGTTTCAGTTCAAATGCTACTTCCTCAGAGAGTCCTTCCCTTTTGGCCCTTCTACATTATTATCTAGCACATCTCATTTATATCCTTCAAATTTTTATAGCAATCTATGTTGTTTATGTACTCACTTGATAAGACATCGATTGTGTTCTCCATCTTGAATATTGGCTCTATGGATGTAGCTTCTCTGTCTTGTCTACTGTAATTTACAATATCCTCAGTGCTTGTTGCTTCAATAATGACTGTTCAGGACATGTAGTTTAAAAGTTAGAATAAACTACAGCATCTGGACAATTAGCAGAGGTGAATAAATAACTGCATTGGGAACCTCAGACTTGAATGAATTGTCTTTATAGTTTTCTACAATGTGTGAAATTGATAAAATGAAGACAATTTCTTGTAACACCAATGGCCTCCCTCCTTCCTGAAAATTCTCCTCCTTCTTTCCTTTTTTCTTGAAACCTAGATTGAACCTGAGTACAGAGTTGAGTGGCTGATTAAAAATCAGAAACCCTTAGAATTGGATAGGATGAGAAAAATATCATATAACTTATTTTACTGATTAAAAAACAGGTTTAAAAATGAGGGATTTTTTCCCCCCAAGGTCACAGCAGAAAAAGTCCAGAAATTATTTTGTTTTGTATTTATTTATGTATTAATATGCCAAAAGTACATGTTCATGGATTTAAATACAGAAAATTTAAAAAATAAATTTACATTACCTAAAATTTTATCAATTTTCCTTATCTTCTCAAGGAACCAGCCTTTAGTTTTATTCATCTTTGCTATCATTTCCTTCATTTCTTTTTCATTTACTTCTGATCTGATATTTATGCTTTCTTTCCTTTTGCTAACTTTGGGGTTTTTTGTTCTTCTTTCTCTAATTGCTTTAGGTGTAAGGTTAGGTTGTTTATTTGAGATGTTTCTTGTTTCTTGAGGTAGGATTGTATTGCTATAAACTTCTCTCTTAGAACTGTTTTTGTTGCATCCTATAGGTTTTGGGTCATTGTGTTTTCATTGTCATCTGTTTCTAGGTATTTTTTGATTTCATCTTTGATTTCTTCAGTGATCTCTTGGTTATTTAATAGTGTATTGTTTAGCCTGCATGTGTTTGTATTTTTTACATATTTTTTTCTTTTAATTGATATCTAGTCTTGCAGCATTGTGGTCAAAAATTGATATCTAGTCTTGCAGCATTGTACTTGATATGATTTCAATTTTCTTAAATTTACCAAGGCTTGATTTGTGACCCAAGATATGATCTATCCTGGACAATGTTCCATGAGCACTTGAGAGGAAAGTGTATTCTGTTGTTTTTGGATGGGCTGTCCTATAAATATCAATTAAGTCCATCTTGTGTAATGTATCACTTAAAGCTTGTGTTTCCTTATTTATTTTCATTTTGAATGATCTGTCCATTGGTGAAAGTGGGGTGTTAAAATCCCCATTATTATTGTGTTCCTGTCAATTTCCCCTTTTATGGTTGTTAGCATTTGCCTTCTGTATTGAGTTGCTCCTATGTTGGGTGCATCAATATTTACAATTGTTTTATCTTCTTCTTGGATTGATCCCTTGATCATTATGTAGTGTCCTTGTTTGTCTCTTCAAATAGTCTTTATTTCAAGTGTCCTTCTTTGTCTCTTCAAATAGTCTTTATTTTAAAGTCTATTTTGTCTGATATGAGAATTGCTACTCTAGCTTTCTTTTGATTTCCATTTGCATGGAATATCTTTTTCCATCCCCTCACTTTCAAGTCTGTATGTATCCCTAGGTCTGAAGAGGGTCTCTTGTAGACAGCTTATATACGGGTCTTGTTTTTGTATCCATTCAGCCAGTCTGTGTCTCTTGGTTGGAGCATTTAATCCATTTACGTTTAAGGTAATTATCAATATGTATATTCCTATTACCATTTTCTTAACTGTTTTGGCTTTGTTATTGTAGGTCTTTTCCTTCTCTTGTGTTTCCTGTCTAGAGAAGTTCCTTTAGCATTTGTTGTAAAGTTGGTTTGGTGGTGCTGAATTCTGTTAGCTTTTGCTTGTCTGTAAAGCTTTTAATTTCTCTGTCGAATCTGAATGAGATCCTTTCTGGGTAGGGTAATCTTGGTTGTAGTTTTTTCCCTTTCATCACTTTAAATATGTCCTGCTACACCCTTCTGGCTTGCAGAGTTTCTGCTGAAAGATCAGCTGTTAACTTTATGGGGATTCCATTGTATGTTATTTGTTGCTTTTCCCTTGCTGCTTATAATATTTTTTCTTTGTAGTTAATTTTTGATAATTTGATTAATATATGTCTTGGTGGGTTTCTCCTTGGATTTATCCTGTATGGGACTCTCTATGCTTCCTGGACTTGATTGACTTTTTCCTTTCCCCCATTAGGGAAGTTTTCTATTATGGTCTCTTCAAATATTTTTTCAGTCCCTTTCTTTTTCTCTTCTTCTGGGATTCCTATAATTTGAATGTTGGTGCATTTAATGTTGTCTCAGAGGTCTCTGAGACTGTCCTCAATTCTTTTCATTCTTTTTTCATTATTGTGCTGTGAAGTAGTTATTTCCACTGTTTTATCTTCCAGGTCACTTATCCGTTTTTCTGCCTCAGTTATTCTGCTCTTAATTCCTTCTAGAGAATTTTTATTTTCATTTATTGTGCTGTTCATCATTGTTTGTTGGCTCTTTGGTTCTTCTAGGTCCTTGTTAAATTTTTTTTTTTATTTTCTCCATTCTGTTTCCAAGAGTTTGTATCATCTTTACTATCATTATTCTGAAATATTTTTCAGGTAGGCTATCTATTTCCTCTTCATTTGTTTGGTCTGGTGGGTTTTTACCTTGCTCCTTCATCTGCTGTGTATTTCTCTGTCTTTTCATTTTATTTAACTTACTGTGTTTGGGATCTCCTTTTCGCAGGCTGCAGGTTCGTAGTTCCCATTGTTTTTGGTATCTGTCCCCAGTGGGTAAGATTGGTTCAGTTGGTTGTATAGGCTTCCTGGTGGAGGGGACTTGTTTCTGTGTTCTGGTGGATAAGGCTGGATCTTATCTTTCTGGTGGGCAGGACCACGTCTGATGGTGTGTTTTGGGGTCTGTGAACGTATTATGATTTTAGGCAGCCTCTATGCTAATAGGTTGGGTTGTGTGTCTGTCTTGCTAGTTGTTTGGCATGGGGAGTCCAGCACTGGAGCTTGCTGGTCATTGACTGGAGCTGGGTCTTAGCATTGAGAAGGACATCTCTTGGAGAGCTCTCGCCGATTGATATTACGTGTGGCTGGGAGGTCTCTGGTGGACCAATATCCGGAACTCAGCTCTTCCACCTCAGAGGCTCAGGCCTGACATCCAGTCAGAGCACCAGGACCTGTCAGCCATATGGCCAGGTACCTGGGGATTTTCTTGCCTTTTGGGAAGTCTGAGGTCTTCTGTCAGTGTTCAGTAGGTGTTCTCTAGAAGCTCTCCCACATGTAGATGTATTTTTGATGTGTTTGTGGGGAGGAAGGTGATCTCCATGTCTTACTCCTCTGCCATCTTGAAGGTCCTCCTCCTGCTGAGCCCCTGAGCTCGTTACCTCTCCCGCCTCAGGAGGTGCTGGGTGTCCCTCTTGGTGCCTTTGTGACATATGCCTGAGGAGATTTCAGGCTTTACTTGAGCATTTCTTTTCCAGACCGGGTCCAGAAACCTTCATTAAATCTTGATTGGGATAGTTTGAGAAGAGGGCAGTGTGTTATCTCATTTGTCACAAGAAAGAGCTAAATCGGACTCCATGTTCTATATGTTTCTTTGACTTTTTTTCTAAAATTCTACATTTTAGAAATAACTGTTAACATTTTGTGGTGTATCTTTCAGGAATTGCTTCTATGCATATTCAGTAATATAAATGTAAATATAAATGCTAACTTTGCAGTAAATTGTTGCAGCAACAACAGAAGACTAATATACCTAGTATGAAGGTACTAAAACTTATTTGACCAATTACTTATTATTGGGTATTTAGGTTGAATCTTGGTTTGGTTCGTTTATTATTATGCCAGCATGAGAAAGGAAATTCAATAAGCAGTTTTGCACCTTCAACATTTCTCACTTGTCTGATTATTTCCTGAGATAAATTCTTAGAGATGAAATTGCAGGGTCAAAAATTTTTAAAGGCTTTTGGCATCTGCTGTCAAATTGCGTTTAGATCAAACTTTTTTTTTTTACCACTTTATTTTACAGAGCATTGGAACACTGGTGATTTTTATTCTTTTAAAATTTTGATCATATGATAGGTAAAATGTTAGGATTACATTTTTGTTTTAATTTGCATTTTTTTGGCCACTAGTGGGTGGAGAACATGTTTTAAAGTTTAGGGATTAAAAGTGGTGACAAGCTAATTGTTCTCTGATGCCAAATTTATTCACCCTGGTTAATTTTATTAGATTGTCCAAATAACAATGAAAATGTTTTCTTAAACTACTGAGACAATTCATATTTATATAAACATATATAATATATAATTATATAAAATATAAAGTTATTGTATATATACTCAAAAATTTTGAGATAGCAATATAATCAATTGCAATTTCATGAAGTTTATGGGTATGATTTTATGAAGAAATGCTTATTTCAGATAGAGCTTAAGAAGTTAGAAACAAAAGCAAGAGGTTTGTAAAGCAAAGCATTTTTAGTGAAGTATTAATTAAATGTAGAGCATTTGAATATTTTTCTTTCTTTGATTTTCAGTCAATTTGAGTCATCTTTTTTTTTAAAAAAATAAGACTCTCTAAATAATTGCATGGCCACATTACTCTCCAGGGCACATTTTGTAATTTCTGTGGTATGTGTGTATGTGTGAGGAGGAGAGATAAATACCAGTTAGTAATAATGATAATATAATACATTCTTTGAAAAAATATCTGGGTATAGTAACTTTGGAAAGAAGGCACTAATTCTTTTCACCTTAGTGGAAATTATGTTCATTTCTTTTTTCTAAGTACTCCCTATATTTCACCATTAAATGAGGCTCTTGAAAGTCAACCAACTATATCTTCTACATTTCTATATATAACATCATTCTTGTGCAGATATGTTATCACTATCCTAAGAGAGGAAAGGAAAGCCCCTAGAAGGGAAGAAGTAAGGTGAGAGAATAAAGATAAAGGGTCCCTTAAAAATTAGATCAGTGCATATCTATGCCAGGATACTATCAGTGTTACCTAAAATGTGGGAGAACAAAGATATTTGTTTACTGTAACTTGATATACAATTTTTTTTTTACCACTTTTAGGGAACCTTATTAGAAAGTATGAAAAACTGAAAAGGCATGATGATATCATAGCAATTTTTTAAAGGAGAGACTGAAAGCTCAAGTAATTGTGTACATTAGGGAATGTTGCATTTTAGGCACTGTCATTTTGATAAAAAAGGAATTCAAGAATATTGTAAATACTTATACCTTCTCAGTGAGTGGTCCTCTCTGCATTATTTATGGAAGGACCTTTTATAGATAAGAACTAGCATTTGGTGCAATTTTGATTTGCAGCTGTCATCATAAAACCTTGATTTTGTTTTCAGATTTGTTTTCAGTTTCACAAATAAAAATGACTCAAACTGAAATTTAAGGAGAAACTGCCGAAGAAACCTTTTGATTAAATCAGAAGTGATAGCAGTGTGGCTGTTTAGCATTTGATTGTAAATTCTTTTTTCTGTTGACCTTCCCGACAGGTTTATGTTGGATACATCTAATTTCCTGAAGTGTTTTCAAAGATGTGGGCATTTTGATTAAAAATATTCCCACAAAACTTTCCAAACATCTTTTTAAGGTATCTTAAAATTAATTTAGGAAGACACTATAAGAAAATGCTGTTATTACAGAAACAGTTTCAGAGGAAAAAAAATAAGATGTGTTATTTGGATTTAGAATTTCAAAGCTAGAATTGTTCTTATAAAAGGAAAAACAAGTTTTCTCATGGTTAATCTCACTTTTTAAATAGAGTGAGACGAGATGGGGTATTTGAAATGAAAATGGTTAAGGAATCACTTTTACACCATGGTGGCAGAATGTTTTTTGTCTTTAATATTTTTTATTGTTAAAACACCTACACACAATATATAGTCATGTACGTGGAAAATTTTAAATCAATACATGTATAAAATTAAAATTATTCCCCCTTTTCCATTCCCTAGAGATAATCACTGTTCACACTTCGATTTAGAACATTTAAGAGCTTTTTCTATACACATATAAATATATACATAACCATGAATACACAGAACTGTATTTAAATAACACTGTGATCAGACTGAATTTACTCCATAGTCATATCCTCTTTGGTTTTTGCTTTTTTTAAAAGTCAGATTTATTGAGTTATAATTTATACAGTAAAATATATCCTCTAGTGTAGAGTTCAGTTACCTTTGAGAAATGTTTATAGTAGTACAACCACCATCACAATCAAAATACAGAACATTCCTATAGGCCCCAAAATTCCCCCATACCCTTTAACAGTCACTTCCTTTTCTCTGCCCCCAGTACTGGCAGCTATTGATCTGACTTCTGTTCTGTACTTTTGTCTTTTTTTAGAATGTTATATAAATGGAATTTTTGTGCTTGGCGTTTTTCACTTAGCATAATGCTTTTGATGTTCATCATGTTATATTTAGTTGCTTTCATTTTATTGCTGAGTTGTATTTCATTTCATAAATATATTACAATTTGTTTATTTACTCACCATTGATGAACATTTGGGTAATTTCAAGGTTTTGGCTATTACAAATAAAATTGCTATAAATATTCACACACAGTTCTTAGTGAACATGTGTTTTCATTTCTCTTAGGTGATTAAGAGTGACTTGCTGGTCATATGGTGTATATTTAAATTTATAAGAAATTGCTAAACTCTTTTCCAAAGCAGCTGTATGGTTTTGTGTTTCCATTAGTAATTTTGAGAATTCTAGTTGCTCCAGCATTTGGTATTTTCAGACCCTTTAATTTTAGCCATTTTAGTAGGTGTGTGGTGATATCTCATTGTGGTTTTAATTTGCATTTCTCTAACAACAAATGGTACTGAGAATCTTTTCATGTGCTTATTTGCTATATGTGTATCTTTGGCAAAATGCCTGTTCAAATCTTTTGCCTATTTCTTAAGTTGCATTCTTTGTCTTATTACTGAGTTATGAGTATTCTTTATATATTCTCAATACAAGTTCTTATCAGATAGGTGTTTTGTAAGTATTTTCTCCTACTTGTAGGTTTCCTTTATATTTTGTTGATGATTTCCTTTGCTCTATAGAAGCTTTTTAGTTTGACGCCATTTGTTTATTTCACTTTTGTTGCCTTTGCTTTTGGTGTCAATTCCAAAATTATCATCACCAAGACTAATGTCAAGGAGCTTACCCCTTATGTTTTCTTCTAGAAGTTTTATGATTTCTGGTCTTGTATTCAGTTTTCAATCCATTTTGAGTTAATTTTTGTGTATGGTGTAAGATAGTGGTCCAATTTCATTCTTTTGCCCGTGACTGTCCAGTTTTGACAATACTACTTATTGGAGTGACTCTCTTTTCCCCACTGTATATTCTTGGCTCTTTTTCATAAGTTAATTGACCATGTATGCGTGTGTTTATTCTGGGCTCTCTATTCAAGTCTATTGATCTATGTGTCTGTTTTTATGTCAATACCATATTGTTTTGATTGCTAGAGGCTTGTAATATAGTTTGAAATCATGAAGTGTGATGCTTCTAGCTTTGTTCTTCTTTCTGAAGATTGCTTTAATTATTTGGGATCTTTTGTGTTTCCATACAAATTTTAGGAGTTTGTTATATTTCTGTGAAAAATGCCAATTGGAATTTTAATTGGGATTGCATTGAATCTGTAGATTGCTTTGGGTAGTATGGACATTTTAACAGTACTGATTCTTCTCATACTGAGCATGGACTATCTTTCCATTTATTTGTGTATTCAATATCTTTCATCAATGTCTTATGGTTTTTAGTGTACAAGTCTTTCACCATCTTGGTTAAATTTATTCTTAGGTACTTTATTCTTTTTGATGCAATTGTAAATAGGATTGTTTTCTTAATTTCTCTCTGATAGTTTGTGCATAAAAGTGCAACTGATTTTTGTATGTAGATTTTTTATCTTGCAAGTTTACTAAATTCATTTACTAGTCCTAACAATTTTTTGGTGGAGTCTTCAGGGTTTTCTATATATAATACCATGTCATCTGCAAATAGAGACACTTTTACTTCTTCCTTTCTGATTTGGTTGCCGATTATTTCTTTTTCTTGCCTAATTGCTCTGGGTAGAACTTTCAGTACTATGTTGAATCAAAGTGGCAAGAGTGGGCATCCTTATCTTGTTCCTGATCTTAGGGAAAATCTTTCAGCTTTTCACCACTGAGTATGATGTTAGCTGTGGGTTTTTTATATATGGCCTTTGATATATTGAGGTATGTTCTCTCTATACTCACTTTGTTGAGAGGTTTTATCATGAATGGATGTTGAATTTTGTCAAATGCATTTTCTGCATTTGTTGAGATGATCTTATGATTTTTATATTTCATTTTGTTAACGTGGTGTATTATATTGATAGACTGGCAGATGTTGAACCATCCTTGCATCCCTGGAATAAATCCCACTTGACCATGGTATATGATCTTTTTAATGTATTGTTGGATTTTGTTGGCTAATATTTTGTTGAGGATTTAATACATTGTTGTTCATCAGGAATGTTGGCCTATAACTTTCTCTTATGTGATGTCCTTGTCTGACTTTGATATCAGGGTAATGGTGGCCTTGTAAAAAAGAGTTTAGCCATGTTCCTTCCTCTTCTATTTTTGGAAGAGTTTGAGAAGGATTGATATTAATCCTTCTTCAAATGTTTGGTAGATTTCACCAGTGAAGCCATCCAGTCCTGGACTTTTGATTATTGTGAGCTTTTTGATTACTGAGTCAATCTCCTTACTAGTAATCAGTCTGTTCATATTTTCTATTTCTTCATGATTTTGTCTTGGTAGGTTGTACGTCTATAGTAATTTATCCATTTCTTCTATGTTGCTCAATTTGTTGCCATATAATTGTTCATAGTATTTTCTTATACTCTTTTGTATTCCTGTGGTATCAGTTTTTTTTTTCCTGTGGTATCAGTTTTAACATCTATTTTTCATTTCTGATTTTATTTCAGTCCTCTCTCCTTTTTGTTGCTGAGTCTAGCTAAAGCTTTGTATATTTTACCTTAAAAAAATAGATCTTAGTTTGTTCATCTTTCTATTGTCTCCTTAGTCTCCCTTTGTATTTCTGTTCCAATATTTTAAAATTTCCTTCCTTGTACTAACTTTGGGCTTCATTTGTTCTTATTTTTCTAGTTCCTTGAGGTACAAAGTTAGGTTATTTGAGATATTTGTTTCTCTAATGTAGGCATTCATCACTATGAACAACTCTATTAGTACACCTTTTGTTGCATCCCATAAGTTTTGGTATGTTGTATTTCCATTTTCATTTGTCTCAAGTTTTTCTTTTCTTTTTTTTTCTTTGACCCATTGGTCATGTTGTTTATGACCCAATAACATGTTGTTTAATCTCCATATGTTTGTGATTTTTTTCACTTTTCTTCCTGTAATTAATTTCTAATTTATTAAGACTTGTTTTATGACCTATTATATTCTGTGTGTGCTTGAGAAGAACATATATTCTGTTGTTTTTGGATTAAATGTTCTAGATATGTCTGTTAAGTCCATTTGATCTAACGTGTCATTTAAGGCCGATGTGTCCTTGTTGATTTTCTGTCTGGATGATCTGTCTTTGATGAAAGTGAGGTATTAAAGTCCCCTACTATTATTGTATGCTGTCTATTTCTCCCTTTAGGTCTGTTAATGTTTGCTTTGTATATTTAGATGCTCCTATGTTGGGTGCATAAATATTTACCAATGTTATATCCTCTTGTTGGATTGAACTCTTTATCATTATATTAATGTCCTTGTCTCTTATTACAGTCTTTCAACTTAAAGTTTATTTTAACTGATATAAATATAGTTACTCCAGCTTTCTTTTGATTTCCATTTACATGGAATATCTTTTTTCATCCCTTTACTTTCAGTCCCATTTGTCCTTAAAGCTGAAGAGAATCTCTTGCAGGCATTATGTCTCTCTCTCTCTCTCTCTCTCTCTATATATATATATATATCCATTCAGCCACTCAATGTCTTTTGATTGGGCAATTTAGCCCATTTACAGTTAAAGTAAGTATTGATAGGTATGGACTTATTACCACTTTTAAAATTGTTTATTGGAGGTTTTGTAATTCCTTTATTCCTTCTTCTCTTGTTCTCTTCCTTTGTGATTTGATGATTTTCTGTAGTAGTATGCTTAAATTTCTTTCTCTTTCTCTTTTTGTATCTACTATAGGCTTTTGCTTTGTGGCTACCATGAGGCTTACATAAAACCTCTTACATTTATATCTATTTTAAGCTAATAACAACTTAAATTCAAAGGCTATGCTCTGTCCTTTTCCCATTAAGTTATCTCTCTCTTCTTCTTCTCCTTTTCTCTTTCTTCTTCCTCTTCTCTTTTTTATTAATCTTTTAAAAATAAATTATTTGTGTTTTATGATAATTAATTCTTTTGTCATTTTAAATTCTCCTTCTCTGTCATTGGTATCTTAACTTCGTTTAGTTAACTTTTCACCATATTAATATTTTTTTGCGGTACGCGGTCCTCACTGTTGTGGCCTCTACCGTTGCAGAGCACAGGCTCTGGATGCGCAGGCTCAGTGGCCATCGCTCACGGGTACAGCCGCTCCACGGCATGTGGGATCTTCCCGGACCGGGGCACGAACCTGTGTCCCCTGCATCGGCAGGCGGACTCTCAGCCACTGCGCCACCAGGGAAGCCCCATATTAATATTTTTAATGTAGTCACATATGTTGTAGTCATTGTTCATTCTGCACCTGACTTTGATTTTTGAATTAGGAAGGCATTCCCAACCCAAGGTTAGAAACACAGTCCTCTCTGTTTGATCCTGGTTTATTTCTAATTCTATCTGATTAGATGATGTGAGATAGGGAACACAGTCTAGATTTTGTTCGTTTACAGATAACCAGTGGTTTCAGAATGTTTATTATATATGCCATCCTTTCCCAATTGTCTTGAAATATCACCTTCATCATAAACTAAATTTATATATATAATTTCAGCTGTTTCTGAATGCCCTTTTCTGTCCTATTGATCTATTTTCCTGTTACTGACTAGCACCACCCTTTTAAATGACTGTTTCTAGCTAAACCAGGAAATTACTGGAAAAAAGAGACCTGATGATCACCAGAGAAGGTGTTAAAAGATAAACAGACATTAAAAAAAGGTTAAAACCCAATATGAATCAGGCAGTAGTGCCAAACTGGAAATGGTTAGGAACTGCACTGATAGGAGGTAAGGGCAAGACTTTTATAAAAGCAAGGACATTATTTGATTAGCTATAGCTTAAGCAGTTGTCTTATTTGGGAAACCATAGTTGTCTGTTTGTGATTGATTGTCTTTAATTTTGATTTCTTAACCTTGAGGCAATTACAGGCTTAGGTTTTAGCTTATTTACATAGGCCACCAAGGCATTAGAACCACCTCAGTCCAATGACCTCCTTGTTTGTTAATTTAACAAAATGTGTTATCAGAAAACCTCCTTAACCAATTTGTTTCTCTGTCTCAATATTTTGCAAGGCTTGATGGAGACATCTGGGGTTTCCTTAAAGAGATAAATACACTTTAATTCTACTTCTTGGGCAAAACAAAACATAGAAGTCTGTGGGAATGGCAAAAAAAAAAATTCAGGAATCAGAGATGCTGTGGAAATTGGGCTTATTGATTCAATAAACAACAAAGGATAATTCTATTTTTCCACTTACCCCATCTACAGTTTTTGGTATTTGCACTGAATCATCACCTTGAGCAGGGTGTGGATGCATCACTATTATGTGAAAGCTGTATGACCCCACACTGCAGTGTTCCAGGGTTAGTCCCCAAACTCTAATCATGAGGAATTAAAAAGAACCAAAATTAAGGTGTATATTGACTAAGGTTAAGTGGGAGTAAAAGTCTTTATTTTTGATAAAGAATTTCATTTATGGATTCCCCTAGACCTGCAAATCTCTAGAAATTACACATATAATTATTTCAGCTATGTCCTCTCATTTTGTAAGTCACATTAGGGGAGGAGCCTAAGACTGAAGGATTTTCATAGTCTTTTAAAATTGGTATGGATACATTATATACTATCAGCTAAAACTATCATAAAATATACTTTTACACAGTGTAATGTTGTAGTAAGAAATATATATGTGGTCTTCCTCTCTGGTTTCTGGCACGGAACTCCTAATATTATACAATAAATTAATATTTGTTTTTTGTCCCTGGCACCCTAAACAGCTCTGGAGAGATGAATAAAGGTGAAAGGAGCATGTTTTGTCATTAATAACAAGACCTTTTCAACCACACCTTGGTTTATTTTAATAAAGTGACTTTTTGGAAAGCCCATAAAGTGAGGGGCTAGTGGTCAGGGGAGTCAACCATGTGACTAGAGGGTTGAAACTTTCAACCCTATGTCCTGACCTCTGGGGAGAGAGAGGCTGGAGGGTGAGTTAATCACTAATTGTCAATGATTTAACCAATCATATCTAGGTAATAAAGCCTCCATAAAAAACAACTGAAAGGATTTGGGGAGCATCTATTTTGGTGAAGGAACTGAGGTGCTCAGAGGGAGCTAAACCCTGGGAGGGCATGGAAGCTCTGTTCCCCTTACCCCATGCCTTGCCCTATATTTCTATTTTTCTGTTCATCTATATCTTTTAATATACTCTTTATAATAAACTGGCAAGTGTAAGTATCTTCTTCCCTGAGTTCTGTGAGTTGTTATAGCAAATTATTGAAGCTGAGAAGGGGGTTGTGGGAATCCTCAGTTTGTAGCCAACTCAGCCAGAAGTACAGGTGACAAGCTGGGACTTGCAATTGGCATATGAAGTGGGGGACAGTCTTACGGACCTGATCCCTTAATCTGTGGTCTGTGCCAACTCCTGGCAGTTAGTGTCAGAATTAAGTTAAATTGTAAGAGAACCAGTCAGTGTCTGCTGAGAACTGGAGTGGAAAAACTCACACATTTGGTGTCAGAAGTGGGGCAAATAGAGGAAACAGAGTTTTCCTTTACCTGGATGAAGCAGACTGTTTTGAGCAGTACTTATAAGTATGATAGTCTCTATTTGTTATAATCCTTTTACATATGTTGAAAAGGTTCCCAGGAATTTTAGTAAATCTTTTCCTACCTTTATTCAGCATAAACTTCCTTAAGTTTAAAACAATTTTCTCATTAGACACAACTAAATTTTGATTCTATAATACCATTATTTCTACTGCTTCTCAGCCTTTTGGCTAAGATTAAGTGTAATAGCACTATTTCTGGTAGAATAATGGATAAGAGGAAAATTTTACAGTTTAGCTTATGGATAATTATTGCTATTTCTAAGCATTTGGGATATATTTAATTTTCATGGATTTAGATGTTTTAGGCCAAATTTGTAGTAGCAAATTATAATACAAAATCCAATGAAAATACAGTCATAGTTTTATTATAACTCTGTATTATTTGTAACATACTCATATTACAGGTATCAAAGACTGAAGTGATATGATAAGTTACTTCTTGATTTGTTGTTGAGTCAAAAGTTGGTTTAAGTCTCATTTTTTTTAATTATCTGGAAATCTGAAATAAAATAAATTATAAAATTAAACTTTACATTGGACTAGAAAGCAAAAAAAAAAAAAAACACAAAAACCCCAAAACCTTGCTTTTAAGATATTGCAATTGGCCTTGAATAACATGGTCTTGAACTGTGGGAGTCCACTTATATGCAGACTTTTTTCAATAGTAAATACTACAGTACTATACAATCAGTGGCTGGTTGAATCTGCAAATTCAGAGCCAAGGATATGGAGAAAAATATGTATACGGAGGGCTGACTATAGGTTATATGCATATTTTTGACTGTGGGGAGGGTTGGCATCCCTAACCTCCATGTTGTTCAAGGGTCGACTGGATTTTGTATTCTGTAATTTTTAGATGTAGCTTAAAAGTACTTAACCTTATGTATTATTTAAAAGTACCTCTATGATTTCTTTCTTTCTTTTTTTTTTTTTAACCAGTGTTTCAGTATTAGCTTATCAAGTGTTAGATGAAGTTACTTTTTTGTGTTTGGAGAATTACATTATACTTAGTATCTTGCATAATGTGGATACTTAATAGAAAGTTTAACTAGATTTATCATACCCACTGAGGTCCTCTTCTGAAAACTCTGAGGTTTGATATAAACTTTCCATTGTGGATCTTCTAGACTCTTCTAAAAGAAAAAAGATGTATACATTTAATGTCTTATCACAAATAGAATTTACAGTTCTTTTGAGTTTGAACGTGGGAATCTCTTTTCAGGGGTCTCTACCCTTATCACCTGTATGACAAAAGTTTATGTATAACTTGTACCACCAGTGCAGATTATATCGGTCAAAGATGGCCACAATGATATCTCCCACTCTACACGTTCCTCAAAAGTATGTTCTTGCCACTTCCCCTTCAAGAGGTGGAATCCAATTGCCCTCCTCTTGAAACTGGGCTAGGCATAGTACTATTTTGTAATCAACAGAATGTGGAGGAAGTGACTGCATGACTTCCAAACCTAGATAAGAAAAGGCTGTGCTGCTTCCACCTGGTTCTCTTAGGATATTTGCTTTGGAGGAAGCCAGTCACCATATAAGAAGTCTTACCATCCTGAGATTATCATCCTGGTGAGACCATGTACAGATGCTCCTGTTGACAGTCCCAGCTGAGCCCAGCCTTCTAGCTATCCTGCCAAAGCTCCACTATGTGAGTAAAACTTTCTTGGATCCTTCAGATCAACCCATCTGTCTGTTGAGTATTATCATTGGGTAACCTAAATGGATGTCTAGCCAAGCCAGGTTCGAATTCCTAACCCACAGAATTCTTGTGATATATGAAATGGCAAATGGAACAGCCACTGTTTGGGGATAAGATGACTTGTTAAAGCAAAACTCTGAAGGACAATTAATTTAGAGAGCAATATAAAGTAACCAAATAATCAAATATGATATGGGAAATTTAGACATAAACAGAAATATTAATTTATTACTTAACTTTCATATCTGCCCTTCTACTTTTTTTTAACATTTTTATTGAAGTGTAATTGCTTTATAATGGTGTGTTAGTTTCTGCTTTATAACAAAGTGAATCAGCTGTACATATACATATATCCCCATATCTCCTCCCTCTTGTATCTCCCTCCCACTCTCCCTATCCCACCCCTCTAGGTGGTCACAAAGCACTGAGCTGATCTCCCTGTGCTATGTGGCTGCTTCCCACTAGCTATCTATTTTACATTTGGTAGTATATATAAGTTCATGCCACTCTCACACTTCATCCCAGGGTTACCCTTCCTCCTCCCCATGTCCTAAAGTCGATTCTGTACATCTGCATCTTAATTCCTGTCCTGCTCCTAGGTTCTTCATCACCACTTTTTTTTTTTTAGATTCCATATATATGTATTAGCATTTGGTATTTGTTTTTCTCTTTCTGACTTATTGTACTCTGTATGACAGACTCTAAGTCCATCCACCTCATTACAAATAACTCAATTTCATTTCTTTTTATGGCTGAGTAATATTCCATTGTATATATGGGCCACATCTTCTTTATCCATTCATCTATCGATGGACATTGAGGTTGCTTCCATGTCCTGCCTATTGTAATTAGAGCTGCAATGACAATTTGGTACATAAGTGTCTTTGAATTATGGTTTTCTCAGGGAATATGCCCAGTAGTGGGATTGCTGGGTCATATGGTAGTTCTATTTTTAGTTTTCTAAGGACCCTCCATAAAGTTCTCCATAGTGGCTGTATCAATTTACACTACCACCAAGAGTGCAAGAGGGTTCCCTTTTCTCCACACCCACTCCAGCATTTATTGTTTGTAGATTTTTTGAAGATGGCCATTCTGACCTGTGTGAGGTGATACCTCACTGTAGTTTTGATTTGCATTTCTCTAATGATTAGTGATGTTGAGCAATCTTTCATGTGTTTGTTGGCAATCTGTATATCTTCTTTGGAGAAATGTCTATTTAGGTCTTCTGCCCATTTTTGGATTGGGTTTTTGTTTTTTAGATATTGAGCTGCCTGTGCTGCTTGTAAATTTTGGAGATTAATGTTTTGTCAGTTGCTTCATTTGAAAATATTTTCTCCCATTCTGAGGGTTGTCTTTTTGTCTTGTTTATGTTTTCCTTTGCTGTGCAAAAGCTTTTGTTTCATTGCGTCCCATGTGTCTATTTTTGTTTTTACTTCCATTTCTCTAGGAGGTGGGTCAAAAAGAAACTTGCTGTGATTTATATCATAGAGAGTTCTGCCTGTGTTTTCCTCTAAGAGTTTTCTAATGTCTGGCCTAACATTTAGGTCTTTAATCCATTTTCAGTTTCTTTTTGTGTATAGTGTTATGGAGTGTTCTAATGTCATTCTTCTACCTGTAGCTGTCCAGTTTTCCCAGAACCACTTATTGAAGAGGCTGTCTTTTCTCCATTGTATATTCTTGCCTCTTTTATCAAAAATAAGGTGACCACATGTGTGTGGGTTTATCTCTGGGCTTTCTATCCTGTTCCATTGATCTATCTTTCTGTTTTTATGCCAGGACCATACAGTCTTGATTACTGTAGTTTTGTAGTATAGTCTGAAGTCAGGGAGTCTGATTCCTCCAGCTCCGTTTTGGTTTCTCAAGATTGGTTTAGTTATTGAGGGTCTTTTGTGTTTCCATACAAATTGTGAAATTTTCTGTTCTAGTTCTGTGGAAAATGCCATCAGTAATTTGACAGGGATTGCATGGAATCTGTAGATTGCTCAGGTAGAATAGTCATTTTCACAATGTTGATTCTTCCAATCCAAGAACATAGTATATCTCTCCATCTGTTTGTATCATCTTTAATTTCTTTCATCAGTGTCTTATAGTTCTTTGCATAAAGGTCTTTTGTCTCCTTAGGTAGGTTTATTCCTAGGAATTTTATTCTTTTTGTTGCAATGGTAAATGGGAGTGTTTCCTTAACTTCTCTTTCAGATATTGCATCATTAGTGCATAGGAATGCAAGAGATTTCTGTGCATAAATTTTGTATCCTGCTACTTTACCAAACTCATTGATTAGCTCTAGTAATTTTTTGGTAGCATCTTTAGGATTCTCTACATATAGGATCATGTCATCTGCAAACAGTGACAGTTTTACTTCCTTTCTGATTTTGATTCCTATTTTTTCTTTTTCTTCTCTGATTGCTGTGGCTAAAACTTCCAAAACTATGTTGAATAATAGCAGTGAGAGTGGGCAACCTTGTCTTGTTCCTGATCTTTGTGGAAATGGTTTCAGTTTTCCACCATTGAGAATGATGTTGGCTGTGGGTCTGTCGTATATGGCCTTTATTATGTTGAGGTAAGTTCCTTCTATGCCTACTTTCTGGAGGCTTTTTATCACAAATGAGTGCTGAATTTTGTCAAAAGCATTTTCTGAATCCATTAAGATGATCATATGGTTTTTATGCTTCAGTTTGTTAATATGGTGTATCACATTGATTGATTTGCATATATTGAAGAATCCTTGAATTCCTGGGATAAACCCCACTTGATCATGGTGTACGATCCTTGTAATGTGCTGTTGGATTCTGTTTGCTAGTATTTTGTTGAGGATTTTTGCATCTAATTTCATCACAGATATTGCCCTGTACTTTTCTTTCTTTGTGACATCTTTGTCTGGTTTTGGTATCAGGGTGATGGTGGTCTTATAGAATGAGTTTGGGAGTGTTCCTACGTCAGCTCTATTTTGGAAGAGTTTGAGAAGGATAGGTGTTAGCTCTTCTCAAATGTTTGATAGAATTTGCCAGCGAGGCTGTGTGGTCCTGGGCTTTTGGTTTTTGGAAGATTTTTAATCACAGTCTCAATTTCAGTGCTTGTGATTGGTCTTTTCATATTTTCTATTTCTTCCTGGTTCAGTCTTGGAAGGTTGTGCTTTTCTAAAAATTTGTCCATTTCTTCCAGGTGGTCCATTTTATTGACATAGAGTTGCTTGTAGTAATATCTCATGATCCTTTGTATGTCTGCAGTGTCAGCTTTTACTTCTCCTTTTTCGTTTCTAATTCTATTGATTTGAGCCTTCTCCCTTCTTTTCTTTATGAATCTGGCTAATGGTTTATCTATTTTGTTTATCTTCTCAGAGAACCAGCTTCTAGTTTTATTGATCTTTGCTATCATTTCCTTCATTTCTTTTTCATTTACTTCTGATCTGATCTTTATGATTTCTTTCCTTCTGCTAACTTTGGGGTTTTTGTTCTTCTTTCTCTAATTACTTTAGGTGTAAGTTTAGGTTGTTTATTTGAGATGTTTCTTGCTTCTTGAGGTAGGATTTTATTGCTATAAACTTCCCTCTTAGAACTGCTTTTGCTGCATCCAATAGGTTTTGTGTCACCGTGTTTTCATTGTCATTTGTTTATAGGCCTTTTTGATTTCCTCTTTGATTTCTTCAATAATCTCTTGATTATTAAGTAGTGTATGGTTTAGCGTCCTTGTGTTTGTATTTTTTCCATATTTTTTCCTGTTGTTGATATCTAGTGTCACAGTGTTGTGATCAGAAAAGATACTTGATACAATTTCAATTTTCTTAAATATACCAAGGCTTGATTTGTGACCCAAGATATGATCTATCCTGGACAATGTTCCTTGAGCACTTGAGAAGAAAGTGTATTCTGTTGTTTTTAGATGAAATGTCTTCCAAATATCAATTAATTCCATCTTGTTTAATGTGTCATTTAAAGCTTGTGTTTCCACATTTATTTTCATTTTGAATGATCTGTCCATTGGTGAAAGTGGGGTGTTAAAGTCCCCTACTACTATTGTGTTACTGTCTATTTCCCCTTTTATGGCTGTTAGCACTTACCTTATATATTCAGGTGCTCCTATGTTGGGTGCATAAATATTTACAATTGTTATATCTTCCTCTTGGATTGATCCCTTGATCATTGTGTAGTGTCCTTCATTATCTCTTGAAATAGTCTTTAAAGTCTATTTTGCCTGATACAAGAATTGCTACTCCAGGTTTCTTTCGATTTCCATTTGCATGGAATATGTTTTTCCATCCTCTCACTTTCAGTCTGTTTGTGTCCCTAGGTCTGAAGTGGGTCTCCTGTAGAGAGCATACATACAGGTCTTGTTTCTGTATTGATTCAAGCCAGTCTATGTCTTTTGGTTGGAGGATTTAATCCATTTACATTTAAGGTAATTATTGATATGTGTGTGCCTATTACAATTTTCTTAATTGTTTTGGGTTTGTTATTGTAGAACTTTTCCTTCTCTTGTGATTCCTGCCTAGAGAAGTTCCTTTAGCATTTGTCGTAAAGCTGGTTTGGTGGTGCTGAATTCTCTTAGCTTTTGCTTGTCTGTAAAAGTTTTAATTTTTCTCTTAAATCTGAATGTGATCCTTGCTGGGTAGAGTAATCTTGGTTTTAGGTTTTTCTCCTTCATCTCTTTAAATATATCCTGCCACTCCCTTCTGGCTTGCAGAGTTTCTGTTGAAAGATCAGCTGTTAATCTTATGGAGATTCCCTTATGTATTATTTGTTTTTTATCCCTTGCTGCTTTTAATATTTGTTTTTTGCATTTAATTTTTTTTTCTTTTTTTGCGGTACATGGCCCTCTCACTGTTGTGGCCTCTCCCATTGCAGAGCACATGCCCCAGACACGCAGGCTCAGTGGCCATGGTTCACGGGCCTAGCCGCTCCGCAGCATGTGGGATCTTCCCGGACCGGGGCACGAACCCGTGTCCCCTGCATCGGCAGGCAGACTCTCAACCACTGCGCCACCAGGGAAGCCCTGCATTTAATTTTTGATAGTTTGATTAATATATGTCTTGGTGTGTTTCTCCTTGGATTTATCCTGTATGGGACTCTTTGTGCTACCTGGACTTGATTGACTATTTCCTTTCCCATATTAGGGAAGTTTTCAACTCTAATCTCTTCAAATATTTTCTCAGTCCCTTTCTTTTCCTCTTCTTCCTCTGGGACCCCTATAATGTGAATGTTGATGTGTTTAATGTTGTCCCAGAAGTCTCTGAGACTGTCCTCCATTCTTTTTTCTTTATTGTGCTCTGCAGTAGTTATTTCCACTATTTTATCTTCCAGGTCACGTGTCCGTTTTTCTGCCTCAGTTATTCTGCTATTGATTCCTTCTAGAGAATTTTTAATTTCATTTATTCTGTTGTTCAACATTGTTTGTTTGCTCTTTAGTTCTTCTAGGTCCTTGTTAAACATTTCTTGTAGTTTTTCCATTCTCTTATCAAGATTTTGGAGCACCTTTACTGTCATTACTCTGAATTCTTTTTCAGGTAGACTGACTATTTACTCTTTATTTCTTTGTTCTGGTGGATTTTTATCTTGCTCCTTCATGTGCTGTGTTTCTTTGTCTTCTCATTTTGCTTAATTTACTGTGTTTGGGGTCTCCTTTATGCAGGCTGAAGGTTTGTATTTCCCATTGTTTTTGGTGTCTGCTCCCAGTGACTAAGGTTGTTTCAGTGGGTTGTGTAGGCTTCCTGGTGGATGGGACTAGTGCCTTCATTCTGGTGGATGAGACTGGATCTTGTCTTTCTGGTGGGTAGGACCACGTCTGGTGGTGTGTTTTGGGGTGTCTGTGAACTTATTATGATTTTAGACAGTCTCTCTGCTAATGGGTGGGGTTGTGTTCTTGTCTTGCTAGTTGTTTGGCATATGGTGTCCAGCCCTGGAGGATGCTGGTCATTGAGTGGAGCTGGGTCTTAGCATTGAGATGGAGATTTCTGGGAGCACTTTTGCCATTTGATGTTACGTGGAGCTGGGAGGTCTCTGGTGGACCCATTTCCTGACCTCAGTGCTCCCACCTCAGAGGCACAGGCCTGACATCAGCCGGAGCACCAAGACCCTGTCAGCCACATGGTTCAGAATAAAAGGGAGAAAAAAGAAAGAAAGGAAAAATAAAATAAAAGATATTAAAATAAAAAATAATTATTAAAAATTAAAAAAAATTTAAATTAATTTTAAAAAGAAAAAAAGGAAAGAGAGAAAGAAGAGAGCAACTAAACCAAAAAACAAATCCAGCAATGATAACAAGCACTAAAAAGTATACTAAAAAAACCACAAAACTATCCAAAAACAAAAAAAAAAGACAGACAGAATCCTAGGACTAATGGTAATAGCAAAGCTATACAGACAAAATCACACACAGAAGCATACACATACACACTCACAAAAAGAGAAAAAGGAAAAAAATACATATATCGTTGTTCCCAAAGTCCACCACCTCAATTTTGGGATGATTCGTTGTCTACTCAGGTATTCCACAGATGCAGGGTACATCAAGTTGATTGTGGAGATTTAATCCGTTACTCCTGAGGCTGCTGGGAGAGATTTCCCTTTCTCTTCTTTGTTTGCACAGCTCCTGGGGTTCAGCTTTGGATTTGGCCCTGCCTCTGCATGTAGGTCACCTGAGGGCGTCTGTTCTTTGCTCAGACAGGACGGGGTTAAAGGAGCAGCTGATTAGGGGGCTCTGGCTCACTCAGGCTGGGGGGAGGGAGGGGTACAGAATGCGGGGAGAGCCTGCTGTGGCAGAGGTCTGCATGCCATTGCAACAGTCTGAGGCATGGCATGTGTTCTCCTGGGGCAGTTGTCCCTGGATCATGGGACCCTGGCAGTGGTGGGCTGCACAGGCTCCCGGGAGGTGAGGTGTGGATAGTGACCTGTGCTCGCACACAGGATTCTTGGTGGCTGCAGCAGCAGCCTTAGCATCTCATGCCCATCTCCAGAGTCCACGCTGATACCCGTGGCTAGCGCCAGTCTCTGGAGCTTGTTTAGGTGGTGTTCCGAATCCCCTCTCCTCGCGCACCACGCAACAATGGTCTCTTGCCTCTTAGGCAGTTCCAGACTTTTTCCCAGACTCCCTCCCAGCTAGCTGTGGCGCACTATCCCCTTTCAGGCTGTGTTCACACAGCCAACCCCAGTCCTCTACCTGGGATCCGACCTCTGAAGCCTGAGCCTCAGCTCCCAGCCCTCACCCCTCCGGCAGGTGAGCAAACAAGCCTCTCAGGCTGGTGAGATCTGGTTGGTAACAATCCTCTGTGTGGGCATCTCTCCACTTTGCCCTCTGCACCCCTGTTGCTGCACTCTCCTCTGTGGCTCTGAAGCTTCCCCCCGCCGCCATCCCCCATCTCCACCAGTGAAGGGCTTTCCTAGTGTGTGGAAACTTTTCTTCCTTCACAGCTCTCTCCCAGTGGTGCAGGTCCCGTCCCTGTTTTTTCTTTTGCCCTATCCAGGTACGTGGTGAGTTTCTTGCCTTTTGGGAGGTCTGAGGTCTTCTGTCAGCATTCAGTAGGCGTTCTGTAAGAGTTGTTCCACGTGTAGATGTATTTCTGACGTATTTGTGTGGAGGAAGGTGATCTCCACATCTTCCTCTTCCGCCATCTTGAAGGTCTCCTACCCTTCTACTTTTGACTTGAATGCACTTATCTAATAAGATGCCCTTTATCCTTGCTTATAACAGGCCTCAGTGTCCAGGTCCCGTTTCATTTCCTGCATTCTACTTTTCATAAAGTTCTGCATATTTCATATTTTGTCCTCATATCCCACAACTCCTGAAACATTTCCCCTATATTCTCACTTTATTTTCCGAAATTCCTTCTACTTTCTTGCTCTGACAGAATCTTGGCTGTCCTCTGAGGATACTGCCAGACCAGAAGCCCTTCTTGTTTTTCTTTTCATCAGTCCTCTTACCATGGTACTTGGAGATGGACAGGTGTCCTCCTCCTTATTGTTCTCTTTCAGTGTATTTGCCCTCCCTTCTTTCCTTCCTAAAACTCACATCATCAGTTTATATAATCAACTATTGCTGTGATCTACCTGCAACTGGATTGTTCTCAGTTCATTTCATCATTGGCTCATTGTCAATTTCCCACTACTTTCTTAATTTAGCAATTTAAATGTATGTTTAGAAGATTCTTTCACCCTGGGTCTCAATTCCTTGAGCTCTGTTCTTTTAGATCTTGTCCTTTACCTTACCATAGCCATTAATTCCCATGCTTATTCTCAGACTTTTTCATTACCTGTAATTGCAAGCCCCCCTCAAACTCAGTTTTCTGCATTCAACTAGTAGACTGCCAGCTTTTATTTTTTCTGGATCACTCCCTCTATTACCCCACCACTAGCAATTCTTCAACCCCACTGGGACTTCCAATTCTACTATCTTTTCATTGTTCCTCCCTGTTTGGATTTCTTCTTTCCCTTCTTTGTACCATTTAAACTCCATGGTCATTCACCCTCTTGCATATAGGCTGACTTCCTTACCCTTTTTTTCTCACTTTGTTATATTCACTTGACAAAACTATAATCCCAGTTAAATCCAACTCTCTTCCTATTCCTCTTCCACAGTGTAAGGCTCTGTGTGGCTGGAAAAACATACAAGTGGGTCTCACTTTAAATTCATGGTCACCGACATTAGGGGGAACTCAATACTTTCAGGCCATCCTATTAAATGTTCCTAGTCCATTCATTCTTCCACTCTCCTAGATGACATTTACTCTTTCTTCCATTTTCTCAAATCTCCAACTCTCTATATTCATTATCATTCTCAGCTGATGATTTATTTTCCAGTTTCATAGAGGAAATATAACATAGTAGGAAAAAGCTTCCACAAGCTGTGCCAAGAGTTAATTACTTGTTTCTGTTCTATATGCTTCATGTCTCCCATACTCCCATCTAAGGTCAACCCCTCTAGGTCTTCACTAGATCTCATCCTCTCTTGCCTACACAAGACACAGCTCTAGTAATTCCTTCTGTCTTTCACTTATCAGTTTTTTTGCACTCTACTAAATCTTCCCAATCAACATATACATATTTTGTTGAAGACACATGAGTAAGTTCTCATCAATGAATGTGGACAGAATGATACATACTGCTTCTGGGCCTGAGCATTAGGCATTGGGCATTCATTTCTCCTTAAACTTCCCATTTTCCTCAATCTTGAATGTGGAAATTTATGATTCAGTTTCAACCATGCAGACAATAACAACATCCAAGTTAATGGTTCTCAACTGGGATGATTTTGCTCCACAGGGCAGATTTGGAAATATCTGGAGATATTTTTGTCATCAAAACTGGTCGGTGGAAGTGCTACTGGCATCTAGTGGGTAGAGACCAGGAATGCTGCTTAATATCCTACAATGCTCATGACAGCCATTCCCCACCCTTCTCTCCAACAAAAAAAATCATCCAGCTCAAAATTTTTAT
This sequence comes from Leucopleurus acutus, assembly GCF_964270905.1. NCBI lineage: Eukaryota > Metazoa > Chordata > Mammalia > Artiodactyla > Delphinidae > Leucopleurus > Leucopleurus acutus. Next base: position 131,758,392 of record NC_139146.1, on the reverse strand, counting down.
AGTGCTATATTGAGAAACCCTGCCCTGGGGGATGGTGGAACAATAAGACAGAAGGTCATGGTCCCCTGAATGCCTGTGGGACTACCTTGTAAATGTAGACAGCTCACTTCAGGATTAAGGAAGAAACAAACTTCTATATTCTTAAGCTACTGTACTTTTGGGACTCTTTGTAATAGTAGCTTAGCCTTTACTTTAACTGATATATTCCATCACCTTTTGAAGTAAAGAACTATGCTGGGCTTCTCAGTTTAATATTTTGATTGCACCGCAATACAGAGAACCATCCTGACATCCTAATGCCTGTTTTATACTATCTAATGTCTTAAACTCAGCATTCTCTTTGGTTTGGCAGGATGTAACAATATTTTTTAAATTGGAGAAATTGTTCCTGGATTTTCCAAGTTTGAAATTATGCCTGGTTGGTCTCAAATAATTGTTTAGCATTCATTCCTCAGATGCTCAGCAAAGGTGATTTTTATTGTGGAATAGTTTTCATGTAGATTCTCTGAGAAGAATAGCTACATCTGCAGCTACTCTTACTCAACTTGGGCCACAATTGCTAGTTTAAAAAAAAGACATTGATACTTGCTGAGTTAGGAAACCTTAGCAAAGGTTAATTTATACAGGGGAACATTTGAAGTTATCATTCAGGTTTTCTGAGACTTCTGTTCATTTGCAACAAGGTGAGCATCATGGGATTGTTAACTCTTGGTTCCATCTTGGAAAAGCACTCATTTTGATTCCTAACCTAGGTTTCCTGTTGTGGGTCTGTTCTTAGGGTATGATTTGAGATGTTTGATCTTCAAGGAAGCTGGAAGATTAGGACCCACATCACTCCAGCAAGGGAGACCAGAACCAGTGCAAAGCTGAGAGTTTGGTATTTGCTTACACCGTCTACCATTTCAATAGAAATAGGCATTTCCCTGTTGCTAATAGTAAAGACTCTCAAAGGGTAGATTCCCCCAAGTGGGCAACAAAAGGATCTCAGTTTACCACATATTAGGCTACCTTGTACCAAAGAGCAATAGAATAAGTCAACGATGCTGAATTGCAATAAACCTACAAACCCATTCCTTTACTTGAAAACAATGGCATATAATTTTCATATAATACAGTACTACATATAAATGAGATTAAAAAAATGTTATCTATAGGGGAGTATAAGTTGAAATGGGAGAGATGCTACCTGGTAGTTTTGTGACTGAAAAGGTGAATGAATTTTTATCATTTCGTCATGCAAAACATTTTTAGTGGCCTTACTAGAAAAAGGTAAATAATAACTCATACATAAAGGTTGTGTCAGAGTTTATAGACTAGACCCCTGGTAATGGATTCAACCTTTCCACAACAAATCAAAAGTATTGTTGTATGCTCACATGAATATACAACAGTCATTACCTTAAATTTAAAACTCACTATAAGCAGCAAACACGTAGAGCAGGATATGAAGGATGTATTGTATCAGTGTGGTCTGCAGAGAATTTCTTCAAAAGGTTTTTGCTTTGTTGAAATATGTGTTGCAGTTCAAAGCTAAAGGGATTACTTCTGAATAGTCATCATAGGGTTGATTACGTTTGTATATTATATTTAGCTGGACCCTGCAGGCTATTATTCCATTAGGTCTGCCGGTCCTGCTATTGTCACAAAGTTGATCACCTAATGTTAAAAGACTGCTTTCTGTTGACCTTATCAAAATGTCTCAAAAGCCTTTGTTAACAAATAAAATTCAGGTTGTGTTTCATGAAAATGATTAAGAATACCATGTATGAAAACTGCTCGTATCTTATGGGTGATCTTAGCATTACGCCATTATTAGTGAGGAGATTATATTTTGCTTTAGTATTACAGCACAATTCAATTTTAGTAGAAATAGTTCTTTTTCATGCTCATAGTAGACAGTCTCAGAGACTGATTTCCAAAAAAAAGACAGAAGTCGCTCCCCCTCTCCCATGTATTCAAATCACATAAAATTAACACCATGGAAGTAAGCCCAGTATATCAATATTAATACAGTGCTATATCTACAATGGCCTATTACAATGTGGTTTTAGAAGGTAACTGTACTGAGGAGAACAGAGTATATACACTGAAAATTTGTCATGTATACTTGATAATCAGAAAATCACTTTAAATAAATTAAAATTTAACTGCTTATCTTCTAGACAGTGTTATGTAGTTTCATTCATTTAATCACAACAGTTGGAAAATTTTAAAGAAACAAGTTGAATATATATTCTTATAAGTCCCGAGTCCAATTGCCAATATAAGGCATATTTTGATAACCTTGACCTTTAACCTATGTCATTAGGAATTAATGACAAAGTAACAAAATGAAAGTATATTTTTGATAAAGATATTGACAGGGATGGTTTTATTATTTCAAATAGCCTGTATAAAATTTTCACTAGAATCACAAAAGCTGTTCTTTGGGAACAAAGATGATTTTGAAGCTATCTCAATTGAACAGCTCGTCTTTGAATTATGTTCCCAGAAGTAGGATTGGCACAGACTCCCGTGTCCCTTTTGGCATGGTCCTCCTTGTAACTGATGGTGTGTAAAATGGCTGGTCAGGGATATAGCCTGTGAGCCTGGAGCACAGCCAGATACACATTATGGCCTCATTGGCACTGTTCTCTCATCAACTGAACTTTTTAGCAAGTGGAAGGTTCCTAATGTTTCTTGTACTTGCTTGCCTTTAGCCACCCCACTTGTTACTCACAATAGAGAAGGCCTTGCGTATCAGTCAGGAGGAAGCAGATGGCACATTCAACTGGGATTTTGAAGAGATGTTAAGGAGGGGCTATTAAGAGATGAGGGCAGGGCTAGAATGACAAGAGATCCTGAGGCACCCAGTGACTGCCAGTGGAGGGATGCTATGCCATTATCTTCCCCAAGCTGAAGGTAAAGGGGGACTGGATGGCGTTATTGGACCCTGAGTGAGGGATGGAAGTTTAGAATAGTGCTCACCCAACTGAACCTAGAAGCAGCGGTTGTAGTGTCACAGCTGTCAGAACTCAGCTGAAGTCAGGGCCTAAGGAATAATTCCTGATCTTTCCACCTCCTAACCTCCCATCCCCTGCTGATGACTCCCTTTATATAAATCCAAACCAGGAAGACAGCAGGCAAGTTAACCTGTGAGATGCAGTCTGAAATCAGTCTCCTGGGACACAGAGCAAAGTGGGAGAATGGATCTTGTGTGTGGTGTGTGTGTGTGTGTGTGTGGTGTCAAATTGCATATAATAATCACAAAGTGCAAATGTCACCAGTTTGGTCATGTGAAGCATGGTTTAAATGTCAACATACTTGATGCTAGTATATGATTTGATATTTCTCTTTTCCTTGTCTTTCTTTCCCCTTTCTCTTTTTCTCCTCCTTGCCCCCCTGTTTTTTTGTGTTTTTTTTTATAATACTGGTTTGTCATTCATGGTACTTCTCATTTACAGTCTATAAAAACTCTATGAACCGAAGACTGAGATTACAGAGTTAATCCCACTTTCCCATAAAAACAAACAAAACAAAAACCACCACCAAAGCCAACCAAAACAACCCAAAAAACCAAAACCATACAAGTTTTATTAGTAATACTTTCCTATTTTCTGTTAACAAACAAAAAGGTAATTTCTTCCAACTGTGTTTTGAAGCAGAAGTAATGATGTGGTTATTCTATATCTGATGAGTATAAGAGTCAAGATATAAACACTTTTAAGGCAGAACACATCAAGTTTGGGTAGACTCTCTTAAGTGTCAAAAACTGACATGTGACCTTTCATATTACAGGTTCTGGTATACAGCAATTCCCTTTTCAAAGGTTCTTGTTCATATATGAAGCCTATTAAAATTTGTACAAGGATCAGAAGTATATTTGAACTCAAAATTATAGGTTCTTTCCCCTCCCTTAAGCATCATTATCTTAAATAGAATGGAGCCAGACTTGGATGAAGCATTGAAGAGATCACATTGACACAGAATTATTCTGAGTTTCTTTTTCAAGGTATCTAAACTTTTAATGAGAGTATCTTATTCACATCTGTCAGTCTGTTCAGACACTGAATACTTTCTTAAGATAAATATAGTGTTGATGTCTTCATACAGTTTTTAAAATTTCTCCAATTAATGCCACATTACAAATTCTGCAGTTTTTCTAGTCAAGATGGAATAACCAAAATCAGAGTACCCTCTTTCCTGAAACATCTCCCCTTCCCCCCAAAAAACGCCCTAAGTCTCAGACCCCACTCTAGACCTAGTAAATCAGAATCTGCATTTTAAAAGAACACCAAGGTCATCTGTTTGCTCACTAAAGTTTGAGACCCTTTGTTTTGTATAACCTTCCTCTTATTTATACCTACTATTTAAGGTAGGAGCAAAATAGCCTGTTTGGTAAAAAGAGGAAGGATAGCTTGTCTTTTGTTCAGTTGCAACATTCAGATCATGAGTAAAAATTAAATTCATTTCCATGGATTGAGAGTGTATTTTGTATGAGGGAATGTGATAGAACTTTAAAACATTTTTTAAATTAAAAAAATTTCATATCCTAACTATTGTCATACATACTTTATTGAAGTATATATAGTATTGTGCTAGTTTCTGGTGTACAGCAAAAGTGATTCAGTTGTGCATACATACATACATGTATATATTCTTTTTCATATTCTTTTTCATTATAGGTTAGTACAAGACATTAAATATAGTTCCTTGTGCTATACATTAGGACCTTGTCTTTTAATCTATATTATATATAGTAGTTTGTATCTGCTAATCCCATACCTCTAATTTTTCCCTCCCCCACCCCCTTTCCCCTTTGGTAACCATAAGTTTGTTTTCTATGTCTGTGAGTCTGTTTCTCTTTTGTAAATAAGATCATTTGTATCATAGTTTAGATTCCACATATAAGTGATATGATATTTGTTTTTCTCTGTCTGATTTACTTCACTTAGTATGATAATCTCTAGGTCCATCCATGTTGCTGCAAATGGCATTATTTCATTCTTACATTCCGGAAGTGCCTGATCTCAGAAGCTAAGCAGGGTTGGGCCTGGTTAGCTTGGATGGGAGCCTCTTTTTTTAAACTGCTCAACCTCCCTAACGTGACGATAAGGAAACCAAAGGTTGAAGGGATTGACTTTTTTTTTAATTGAAGTAGAGTTGATTTACAATGCTGTGGCAATCTCTGCTGTACAGCAAAGTGACTCAGTTATACACATGCAGCAACATGGATGCAACTAGACATTATCACACTAAGGGATTGACTTTTGCTCAATATAACACAGGTGAAAACTGGCTCAGTGGAGATGCAAACCCAGGTCAGTTTGGATCCAAAGCCCATGTTCATAACTTCTATACTCACTCTCACTCCAGTGAATTCAAAAGAAGGAAGGTAACAGGAAAGCCTCTTAGGCAGCTGTATTATGTTAGGCTTGGGGAGGAGGATTTATCTGACCTTGTGGAGAACTGCCATGAAAATCCTGTCTAGTCCTTAATTGTCGTTTGTCTATTTTCTTGTCTTCTAGAGATGGTTTCTAACATAGCAGTTAAAAAAAATTGCCACGTGCCCCAGGGATCTCCCTGAAGACCACTAAGCTCACAGGAAATCTAGGACAACTGGGCTTGGGCAATGAGGAACCTAATCCAGGGTTTCCATCAGGTGCGTTGTTGACTTTATTTCATTATACTTTGACTCAACCCCTAATGGATTCAGCTTCATAAAGTAAGAAAAAGAGGGGAAGAAAAGCAATTTATTCATGTTTTCACTGGAACTCACTGCAGACATGAACTTTCTCTAAAAATGCAAATCATTTGGTGCAACACAAGAGAAACTCAGTAGCTAAAGCTCTTAGAGGAAAGCGTTTTCCCAGAGCTAATGTTTTTATGCTCAGTGATTGAATAAATCGATCCATTTATTACAACATCTTCACTTAAGTTTTTTATCCCTAGCTGAATGTGTATAAGCGTACTAGGGGACTTTCTTTATCACTAAAAAAATTGATTACACTTGTTAATTTGGCTTTTAATCCTAGATATAACAAAACAAATACCATAAACAAGTGTAGAAGAAATCAATATAGATCTGCTCAATATCAGATTGATCAAAAAAGGATTTAGTAAGACTCTAAGATGTAAAATACTAACTTACAAGCAAAGCCCTTACTTATGTAATATGGTTCTAGATGAGCTAGGATCTGAGAGAAACTATTTCTGAAAACAGAAACGGTGCACTTTTGTTGCATTAAAGAAAAATCCCCACAAGGCTTACCTATCCAAGGTATTTAATGTGAATATTTGTTTTTAAAAGATTTCTTGTCTTTTGTCCAATCTTTTTAATTCACAGGGCACCATATCACAGATTTGTTATGCTACATAAAGCAAAAATTACACTTAACAAGTGTACGGTTGGTCATAAAAATAGATAAAACAACACTCTTAAAGGCTCAGATATCACAAGGAAAGGTTGTCAGCCATTCTTTTCAGAGAAGGTGAGGACAATGAGAAACAAAAATTATACACAAAGACTTCTACAATGCTACTTAGACCAGCTCTGGGCCATTACCACATGTGTTTTGTAGAATCCAAGTAGCAAACCAATTGCTCAGTGAACACTCTTTATTAAACATATTTTTAATTCCAGTTGTATAATAATAAATGAGACAGATTCACGCTACTTTACTCTCCAAATGACACAAATTTTAGACTGCTTTTCCAGTAGTGGATATAGCTTATGTTGCCCATACGCTGGGTCTGTCCACTGGTAACCCCTATTCAGTTGTCATTCATTCAACAGATATTCACTGAGTACCACCTGAGTGAAAAACACACATTTCTGACATAGGTGTTGGGGTACAGTTGGTAGCAGTATTCAAATTAGATGGATTCAGGAGTGCATGGCTGGGGAAGCGGTTGCAGTGTGGGACTCAATGTATAATCACAGCATGATTCTCTGTACTAGTGCCTGGTCTTCAGAGAAGGAATGAGAGTTTTATGTACAATTTATTAAAGCAATTAATAGGATAGTCTAGGAAGGAGCACAGGGTTTCAAAACAAACACTAAGACATTAACAGAATACATATAATAAATGCATTTAAATGCTTGTCTCAGGGAAAATAAGCCTGTTGGGTTTTCCATGGTAGGACTCAGATTCCTCAGTAGCTTGATTGGTGGGTCAAAAATCTGAAGAGCAGAGAATCTCTCTGTTAGAGCACGTTCCCTTAATTGGTGCACATTACATACTGCACACAGATTTTGAATTATAGATAAGAAGAAGTCATTTTTGAAAAACTTTTTGTGGTTTGAACTTAAGTATATAATCACCATTTCTTTGTTATCTTCGTATTATAGACTTTTCTTTTTTGAAAAGTAGTATATTCATACCTGTACCTTGCATGATATCTTAGAGATAGTACATATTTAATGTTTTCTGAATGAACACAGTTTTTAGCTTGTGATTTACTTTAAAAAATGTGACATTCCATCGACAGATGAATGGGTGAAGAAGATGTGGTACATATTTGCAATGGAATACTACTCAGCCATAAAAAAGAATGAAACAATGCCATTTGCAGCAACATGGATGAACCTAGAGATTGTCATACTAAGTGAAGTAAGCCAAACAGAGTAAGACAAATATCATATGATATCACTTATATGTGGAATCTAAAATGTGACACAGATGAACTTATCTATGAAACAGAAACAGACTCACAGACATAGAGAACAGACTTGTGGGTGCCAAGGGGCAGGGAGGGAAGGACTGGGAGTTTGGGGCTAGCAGATGCAAACTATTATATATAGAATGGATAAACAACAAGGTCCTACTGTATAGCACAGGGAACTCTATTCAATATCCTGTGATAAACCATAATGGAAAAGAATATTAAAAAAGAAGGTATATATATGTACAACTGAATCACTTTGCTGTACAGCAGAAATTAACACAGCATTGTAAATCAACTATACTTCAGTAAAAAAAGAATCTCAACTTCGCTTGTACCAAAACCAAAAGTGACATAATAAAGTATTGCTTGGCACATAGTAGATGACCAATAAATGTCTGCTGAAAGACAGAATGAACGACTTACGCCTGTTCTTAAATGTTTAGGTGAGAGCACAAAACATATATAAAGACAAAACTATTGGTTTGAAAAGGTAGCTAATAAAAAAAATTCTCCAGCAAGATCTACGGACAACTCTTTAACGAGTACATAAGAAATACTCCGTTTTTAAGGACTGGTTTTCTTCTTGAATATATTATTTGCTCATCTTACAAGTAAAGCAGACAAAGTCTAAACTTTTAGTCACAATATCTGAAGTTCTTCAGGGAAGAAATGGGATCTTTATGAACAATTGCTTAAAATAATTTAACACAGTTAAGTTTGAAGAACTCCTTTTTTTTTTGAGGGATGGACTATTATCAATTTTTTTTTATTGAAGTACTGTATAGTTGATTTACAATGTTGTGTTAGTTTCAGGTGTACAGCAAAGTGATTCAGTTATACACACATCTGTATCTATTTTTTTTTCAGATTCTTTTCCCTTATAGGTTATTGCAAAATATTGAGTAGAGTTCTCTGTGCTACACAGTAGGTCCTTGTTGGTTATCTATTTTATATATGGTAGTGTGTTGTTAATCCCAAACTCCTAATTTATCCCTCCCCTGCCCTTCCCCCTTTGGTAACCATAAGTTTGTTTTCTATGTCCGTGGGTCTACTGCTGTTTTGTAAATAAGAAAGAACTGCTTACTTAATTTTTCCTTCCTTCCATCTTAAAGAAGTATCTACACAAAGTATCTTAATTTTCATGGATTCACTTATTTTAAAGAGCAATGAGGATATGGAGTCACCTTTCTGTATATTGGTTATGTAATTGTATTTGGCATAGAGGGCAGAAGAGGGGAAGAACAGCAGAGTTGGAAGACTGTTTTCCCTTACTACACAAATAACCTCCTCCCTTCAAGTTTACCTTCTTTGGCTTTCTTGCACTGTGGTTGGGGAAAAAAAAGAAAGGTACTATATCCTTTTTTTTTCTTTCATCAATTTTTTTTATTAGGGTATAGTTGCTTTATAATGTTGTGGTAGTTTCTGCTGTGCAATGAAGTGAATCAGCTATATGTATACATATATCCCCTCCCTCTTGGACCTCCCACTCCCCCTATCCCACCCATCTAGGTCACCACAGAGCACTAAGCTGAGCTCCCTGTGCTATACAGCAGGTTCCCACTAGCTATCTGTTTTACACATGGTAGTGTATATATGTCAATCCCAATCTCCCAATTCATCCTCCCTCCATCCCCACCCCCTGCCTCCCTGTGTCCACAGGATGGTTCTCTACATCTGTGTCTCTATTCCTGCCCTGCAGATAGGTTCATCTGTACCATTTTTCTAGATTCCTCATATATGCATTAATATATGATATTTGTTTTTCTTTTTCTGACTTACTTCACTCTGTATGACAGACTCTAGGTCCATCCACATCTCTACAAATGACCCAATTTCGTTCCTTTTTATGGCTGAGTAATATTCCATTGTATATATGTACCACATCTTCTTCATCCATTCATCTGTCAATGGACATTTAGGTTGCTTCTATGTCCTGGTTATTGTAAATAGTGCTGCAATGAACATTGCGGTGCTTGTGTCTTTTTGAATTATGGTTTTGTCAGGGTGTAGGCCCAGTAGTGGGATTGCTGGGTCATAAAGCCAACAAATTTTATGAGGGAAGACACTACGTAAATTATGCTTTAATGAATGGGAAGATATTAAAAAAGATAACAATACATATTCAGATGACAATAATCACTGGGAAAGGACTACTTTGATGGCTAAGCCGATGAGAATGAATTAAGTTGAATATAAAATAGGCTTTTCAGTGATAAGACCACATCAAATTTATGTGTGTGTATATATATATATATATAATATGTAATTGTAAAAAAAGTAATATATAAATAATAAAAATATACAATTGAATATAATATAAATATATTAAAATGCATATGATATAAATAAAAAATACATTTAAAAATATATATATTCAATTGCCATTTTTATGTGACCTAGGAAACTGGGAGTAAGAAACCAAATACTCCGTGTAGTTTAAAGTTGTGTGGATTTGCTCCAGCATCTTGCAGCATTTCATTGCACATATTGCACATATTGGGAACGTCAAGTAAGTTACATATCAACTTGAATAGAGTTGCTTGTATAAATGCACCTAAACAACCTATTTAAATCATTTCTTTGACATGGCCTTGTCCTCACATGTCAGTTATCTCTCACTCATGCTGACCTGTTTTCTTATTTAAATATTATCACATAATTACACTTCTTTTTGATATCTGTTATCTTGCCCAAGGTGGAGTGATATTTTTCTTTAAGATGGTACAAAAACAATGTATCTGGAATGACATTAAAGATGAGTGATCACTGATGACTCTATGATGCTACTTTTTTAATACTATAATATATAAATTAAGTGTAGTAAAGAACTTCAACTTTAGAAAGTAGAATAAATATAATATTCTCATTGCATTGACACTATTACAGTTGAAAAACTTTATTAAATCCTTTGTGAAAGAGTGAAGAAATAATAGGTCTTGCTATAGGCTGAATGTTTGTGTCCCCCCAGATTCACATGTTAAATCCTAATGCCCAATGTGATGGTATTTAGAGGTGAGGCCTTTGGGAGGTGATTAGATCATGTGGTGGAGCCCTTATGAATGGGATTAGTGTCCCTATAAAAGAAGCAGCCAGAGAACTCCCTCATCCCTTCTGTCACACGAGGACAGCAAAAGGATGGCCTGCTATGAACCAGGAAGTGAGCTCTCACCAGACACTGAATCTGCCAATGCCTTGATCTTGGACTTCCCAGCCTCCAGAACTGTGAGAAATAAATCCCTGTTCTTTACAAGCTATCCAATCTATTGTATTTTGGTTACAGCAGTCCAACGGACTAAGATAGGCTCTAAGAATTCTGTAATTATTCCTTTGCGTACCATATTCTTTACTTTAAAAGTTAATTATTTTTTAAGAGGTGATACATACACATGGTACTTTTATTTAAAAGTTGGACAGTAAAAAATCTGTTCAAAATCCTTGATCCCCAGCTACTTACTTCTCTTCCCTAGAGGCAATCAACTGTTACTATTTCTTGAGTGTCCTTTTGGAAGTACTTCATGCTTATATAAAAGAATCCATATTCACATATAAATATAGAATACATATTTTTATCTTATTTATACACAAATGTCACCATACTATACACATATTTCAGTACTTTTTAAGAAACAGTATATATTGGATATTGTTCTCTTTCTGTCTTTTCTTAGAAAAAAATAGACTTTATTTTTTTAGACTAGTTTTGGGTTCACAGAAAAACTGAGCGAAAAGTACAGAGAGTTCCCTTATACCTCTCATCCCCACATGTCAGAGTCTACCCTACTATGAACACATTCCATGTTCCATGGGTTGATATTCTATGGGTTTGGACAAATATATAATGACATGTATCCATCATTATAATATCATACAGAATAGTTTCACTGCCAAAAAAAATCCACTGTGCTCTACCTATTCATTCCTCCCTCACCCCCAAACTCTGGCAACCAATGATTTTTTTTTTTTTTTACTGTCTTCATAGTTTTGTCTTTTCCAGAATGTCACAGAGTTGGAATCATACAGTATGTAACCTTTTCAAGTTGGTTTATTTCACTTAGCAATATGCATTTTTTTCTTCCATGTCTTTCCATGGCTTAACATTTCTTTTTAGCACTGAGTAATATTTCATTTTCTGGGATGTATCACAATTTATTTATCCATTTACCTACTGAAGGACCTCTTGGTTATTTCCAAGTTTTGGCAAATAGGAATAAAGCTGCTATAATCATCCAGGTGCAGGTGTCTGTGTGGACATAGTTTTCAACGCTTTTGGGTAAATACCAAGGAGTGTGACTGCTCAATGGTAAGATAAGAGTATGTTTAGCTCTGTAAGAAACTGCCAATCTGTTTTCTAAGGTGGCTCTAACATTGTGCATTCTCAGCAACAATGAATGAGAATTCCTGTTGCTCCACATCTTCACCAAATTTGGTGCTGTCGTGCTCCAGATTCTGGCCACTCTACTAGGTGTGTAGTAGTATCTAGTTGTATTAGTATCTAGTATCATTAAGGAATTGCAAATTAAAATTTGAAATTCTTTAATGACATATGATGTTGAGCATCTTTTCATATGCTTTTTTTGCCATTTGTGTATTTTCTTTGGTGAGGTATCCGTCCAGATCTTTGGCTTTTTTTTTTTTTAATTGGGTTGCTTGTTTTCTTATTGTTGAGTTTTAAGAGTTTTTTGTATATTTTGGATAAGGTCCTTTATAAGAAGTGTCCTATTTTTTTCCAGTCTGTGGCTAGTCTTCTCATTCTCTTGACTATTATTTTTCAGTATATATGGAGTTGCTTCATTTGTTGCTAACAGTGGAATAGTCTAACATATGGAATAGTCTAACATATGGATGTACCATAATTTAACCAATCACTAAATGGCTTGTTGAACATTTAAATTGTTTGCAATCTTTTATAATTAAAATACTGTAAATTGATACGTAAACCTTTGTAAGGCTTTTGCATTTGTTCATCCTTCAGCCTGGATTGTTTTCCCTTCCAAGAGATGCTTATGTCTCACTCCTTTACTTTATCCAGGTGTCTCCTGAAATGTTACCTCCTCTGAAATGTCTTCTATATCCATTCTATCTAAAGTAGAATTGTTCCATTCCATCACTCCCTGTCCACACATAGTGGGATATATATATATATACACACATATATCACATTTTACTGCATATTATATTATAATGTATTATGTCATGTTACCTGTTTATGTTTTCAGCTGTCTAGATTCCCTTCTAGTGAATAAGTTGCATGAGGGTGGAAACTTTGTTTTATTTGCTGCCAGTACCTCAGACAACCCTTAGTGCATAGAGATGCTTAGTAAATGAATGAATGTGTTGGGTAAACATAAAATTATGGGTCAAAGCTGCATGCATTTTAAATTTCTGTATTGCCAAAGTACTCTCCCTAGAGGTTGTATTTATTCTTTCACTAGTAATACATGGGAGATCCTGTATCATCACACGCTCACCAACATATTGCATTATTAAACTCGCCAATCAGACAGCTGAAAATTCCTTCCTACAGTTTTTAAAATTTATTTTTGGCTGCGCTGGGTCTTCGCTGCTGAGTGTGGGCTCTCTCTAGTTGCGGTGAGCGGGGGCTACTCTTCATTGCGGTGCACAGGCTTCTCACTGTGGTGGCTTCTCTTGTTGTGGAGCACGGGCTCTAGGCGCACGGGCTTCAGTAGTTGCAGCTCGTGGGCCCTAGAGCACGGGCTCAGTAGTTGTGTCGCGTGGGCTTAGTTGCTCCGTGGCATGTGGGATCTTCTCAGACCAGGGCTCGAACCTGTGTCCCCTGCATTGGCAGGCGGATTCTTAACCACTGTGCCACCAGGGAAGCCCCCTTCCTATACTTTTAATTCACATTTTTCTTATCATGAGTAAAGGCAGCAATTTTTTCACATTAAAATTCAGTTTTTAGTAAACTCTTCATATCCTTTTTCCATTTTAAAAAATTGGGTTATTGGTCTTTAGCCAACTGATTTATGACTTTTTTCGTAAAAGAGAAGAGCTCTTTGTGACATTTGCAGATTTTTTTCCAAGTTCACTTAAAAAAAACTTGTTTGTGGTGTTTTGTCATGCAGAACTGTTTTATTTTATGAAGTCATATTGTCATGCTTTTCTGTTTTGGTTGTAGAGTTGGGGTGGTTGCCTTGTGATCTCAGGTCTTTTATGGGTTCAAGAAAATTTTTTTGGCAGATTTTGTTGTTGTTGTTGCTATAAGGATGAGAATGACATTCTTTCTAGTTTTCTGCATTCAAGCAGAAGCTAGAAGATAATTGATTTTTACACATTAATTTTGTGTCTAGCCATCATATCAAATTCTGTTGTTGTTTATAAGGCTTTTCATTTGCTTTTCCTTGGTTTTCCAATTGAGGAATTATGTAAATAAGCATACCCTCTTATCCTTTTCCAGTTCTTATATATCTTCTTTTTTTCTCTATAACAGTGTTAAATGATAGTAGTGATAGTGGTTATCTTTGTTTTATTATTGCCTTTAATGGAATTACTCCTAGTATAGATAATGAATTTTATTAAATGTATTATGAGCGTCCATTAGGAATAATCATGTGATCTTCCTCTTTTCAGCTGTTCATTCATTCAACAAATACTTGATGAGTGCCTATAATGTGTCTATGTTCTAAGTTTTGGGGACACAACACTGAGGAAAGAAAACAGACAAAAATCCTGTTGTCATGGTGCTTATAATTCTAGAGGTTAAGGACAAACAGTAAATCTTGATAAATAAAACATACATTATGTCATATGATAACATATGCTATGGAGGGAAGCATATAAACACAGGGAATGTATGTATGAGTGTGCATGGGGGGTGATTTGCAACTTTTAAAAGTATGACCAGGTGATATTTGATTAAAATTCTTAGGGAAATAAGCTATGGGAATATCTTGAAGAAGAGCAGCACAGGCAAAAAGGACAGCAAGTACAAAAGTCCTGAGGTGGAGACATGCCTAGTATGTCCCAGGAACATAAATAAGACCTGTATGGGAAGAGGAGGCTAATCAAGGGTGGGTAGGAATAGTAGGAATGATTATCAGAGAGGTAATAGGGGGCCAGATCATGCATGGTCTTACAGGCCATTATAGGTATGTTAGCTTTTATTCCACATGAGATAGGAAATCACTTGGAGAGTTTAAGCAGAGGAGTGACATAATCTAACTTGTATTTTAAAAGGGTTACACTGACTACTGTGTTGAGAATAGACAGTATGAGAAGCTATTACAACAGTCCAAGCAAGGTATGGGGGTGGCTTGGACTAGGAGATAGTAAGAAGTTACATGATACTGGATACATTTTCAAGGAATAGGATTTGTTGGCAGATTTGGTGTGGGATGTGAGGAGATTAAGGATGACTCTCAGGTTTTAAATTTGTGCAAATGTCCCATTAATTAAGACATGAAAGCCTGGGGGGAGGACCCTTTGGGCTTATTTGAGGTAACTAATAAGAGGGTGATTTTGCACATTCCGAGTCTGAGATGTGTGCTAGATATCCAAGTGAAGGTGTCAAGTAGGAATTTGTGTACACAAGCCTGGAGTTCAGGAGAGAGCTCCAGGCAGTATGTATAAAGTTGAGGATTATTAGTGAATAGATAATATTTAAGGCCATGTAATTGGATGAGATCAATAAGAGAATGAGTGCCAATAGAAAAGAGAAGAAACTAAAGCTTGAGCCATGGGTCACTCTAACATTTAAAGAACAGGAAGATTAGGTGGAACCAGCAAAGGAGATTGAGAAGGAGCTAGGGAGGAAGGAGGAGCTGTAATAGGGAAGAACAAATCTGACTCCATATTAGATCTGTTCCTTTCACTTTAACCTCACTTTAACCTTTGGGCTCTGTTGCCTGTGCTTAGTCATGCTGGCTCTGTACCTTTTGTAAAAGAATGTTGCCTACAGCTTGAAATACACATGAACACTGTGGCTTGGCTGTGACCTTACCTACACGGATAGCCACAAGAACAAAGAATCCAACACCAAGAAGTTTGCAACAACTAACCCCGTCCCTCCCTCACTTTGCCTTTAAAAGAGCTTTGCTGAAAGTCTTCAAGGAGTTTGGCATGAGCCACTCATGTCCTTGCATGGCCCTGCAATAAACCTTTCTCTGCTCCAAACTCTGATGTTTCTGTATTGTTTGGCTTCACTGTGTGTCAGGCACACAGACTTACATTCAGTAACAGAGCCAGTAGGGTAAGCCATTTGAAAAGAGTATTTAAAGGAGGAGGGAGTAGTCAACTCTGTTCAGTATTGCTGATAGTCAAGTAAGATGAGGAGGGTTGAGAAATGACCGTTGGGCTTGGCGATGTGAAAGTCATCAATGAGCTTGAGAAGAGCAATCTTGGTAGAAGGTGAGACTGATGAGAGTGGATTCAGGAGAGAATGGGAAGAGAGTAATTAGAGACGACGAGCATAGATGATCCTTTAAAGAGTATTGTAACAAAGTGGAGCAGAGAAATGACAGTAACTGGTGAGAAGTGTGAGGTCAAAAGACCTCTTTTTAAAGATGAGAGAAATTACAGCATGTCTGTATACTGATAAGAATGATTTACAGACCATTTGATGCAGATGGAGAGAAAGGGGAGAATTGTTGGAGGTAATGGCTTTGAGAAAATGAGAATGGATGAGATATAGTACACAGGTGGACAGGTTGGCCTAGGCTAGGAGCATGACAGTCAATCCTCAGTAAAAGGAGAAAATGTATATTGAGCGGAGATGTAGGTGAGTGAGTAGAGGTGATAATATTTTATTGAAATTTTCTTTTGATTTTTTTTAATGGAATAAGAAATAGCGTCATCAACTGAGACTGAGGATGGTGAGAAAGTGTTGGAGGTTTGGGTCAAGAGGACAAAATGTGAAGTAGCTGTCTAGGAGAAGGGAGAGAGAATGAACTCGGGATATATAGTGATTGGGGTGAGCATTAAGGGCCCACTTGAGGTTAGTGATCATGAATTTAAAACGAGATCAATCGGCATGGCTGTATGTTTCTCTGCAGCAACACTCTGTTGTAAGGATACAAACAGGAAGTAGGCAGAGAGTTGAGGTTAGTTAATGTAATGGTTTTACCAGGCAAGTATGCAGAAGAAAGATAGGTAAGGGATGGATCACAGACTTTAAGCTGCTTAAAGACAGAAGTAGTTTCCGTGAGGCAATTTCTTCCTGGAATTTTTCAGGAAATTTATGTGTTTTGCTAAATCCTGAATCCTAGGAAAAAAAGATAAGTTGATAAATTGGGGAAACAGGTAAAAGTATTAGAACTCCCATGTGAGACAAAATTTAACAACATAAAGATGTTAGTTTGGGGGGAAGAAATCCACTAGCATCAAGTTGAAAGCAAAGCAGGAAATGCTGACACTCAGGATCAAAGTTAAGGTTGACATTGCTGGAAACTTAATGAGAGCATGTAAGAGAGAAATAGTCGTGTTCTAGTGAGGCTTGTTTTTAGGTGTTGCCATAAGTATGTGCTTGTGGCACTGTCTGCTGCTAAGGGTGAGATGTCTTGCAAGCAACATAAATGTTATTCAGCTTACATGAATAGTATACTTTATAGAAATTCTATGAATGGTGTTCCAAGAAATAAGTTTTGGAAGAAAAAAAAATCTGTAAGTTTGCGTTTTGGATATGTGATTCTGAGTAGTGTTTTTATGCTGCTAGGTGATTGGAATGTTATTTGAATATTCACCCAATAATGTTTGCTGGCATTTTCCAGTGTTTGAATATTCACTACAGGCAACAGCTCTTTGTAAATTTTACTCAACTTAATATTTCTTTATATATTTATAGTTTTTAGACTGTAGACTATTTAATATATTGATAGTAAGTCAGGAGGATAAAGACTGTGGAAAGTGTTTTAAGAATAACTTACGATTTGGGGAATTCCTAGAAATTTTGTTTCTCATTCCCAATACCCAAAGATTAATATATGCTGGGAACTTGGAAACGGTAGACAGAAGTGGGAACATGAGGGAACTGAGTGAGGGTAAATGAAAAGGTGGTAGGACCCACTGATGATAGGTCCTGATAGGAACCCATTATTACATGAAGCAAAGTGGAGGGACAGGAGATAGTGGGATTTTTGAAATTGAGTTTATGAAGGCAGTGCAATTTTCACTATTGAAAAGGTCTAGGTTTAACGACAAGAATGAGTAGGTAAGATAAGACGGAAGACAAGGTCACTGAAATAGAGGAGGTCAAGAAACTGAGAGAAGAAAATGCTGGAAGGATTATTGTGTGTAGTGACAATGAACCAGGAGTTGAAAGCTTCAAAGGATGAAAGGAGATACCTGGAGAGAGATGAATGCAAACCATAGGAGGTAGAAGAATATAGTTTCATTACTTGGGATTTATAGGTAGGGTTTTAGCCTATAAAAAGTGGCAGTAAGGTCAAGGTTACTTGTGATACCTTTAGGCCCAAAGTATACGGGAGAGAAAACAGCCATCACTTGAGAGCACTGCAGAGAAAGCAGTGTCCTTGGAGGACAGCCAGGTTTCAGTAAGCACAGGCAGCAAAAGGAATATTGGGAGAAAAGGTGGAGGGTATTGCTTTTCTGACCATGGATTTCTGAGGACTTACTGAAAGGATTTCAGTGGTTGAAGAGAATTAGGAGATGGGATTGGGGAAAAATGTGTATATAGAAAACCTTATGGTATGAGAGTCTTGGGAGATCGGGATTTTTTGTCATCACTGCTCTGAACAGTGATAATAGACATTATAAGATTAATCCTGATAGCCTCAGATAGATAGTGGGGTTAAAGCTGGGAGTCCGGAGCCAACACAAGGGGTTTTGCCTGGAGCTCACAATGATTGGCTGCCCCTCTGTTCCTGCCAACTTTGATGTGGAGGCATAAGTGAAGTGACTTTATACAGAACATGTGGATCTCTGGATGAGTAGGAGGATTCATCTTGACTCTTATAGTGGAGACTGAGGGAAAGGCAGTCTTATCCCAGTCGCAGTGAGTTATATTAATAGATCTCCTAATACTGGGCTATCTTTACACTCCTGTTAGAAACCTCAGTTGGTCATGGCATGTTATTCTTTTAATGGTCTACATCAGGGGCCCCCAACCACTGGGCTGTGGACCGCTACCGGTCCATGGCCTGTTAGGAACCGGGACGCACAGCAGGAGGTGAGCGGCGGGAGAGTGAGTGAAGCTTCATCTGCTGCTCCCCATCGCTCACATTACCCCCTGAACCATCTCCCCACCCTTACCCCGTGGTCTGTGGAAAAAATGTCTTCCATGAAACTGGTCCCTGGTACCAAAAAGGCAGGGGACAACTGGTCTACTTCAGTCTGCTTATTCAAAATTTTGTAGTGTTGTTTGAAAGTGAGATTGGTCTATAATTATTTTTCTCTTTTAGTGCTTTGTTAATTTTTTTTTTTTGTATTTTATTTGGCTGCATCAGGTCTTAGTTGCAGCATGTGGGCTCTTTGTTGTGGCGTATGGGCTTCTCTCTAGTTGTGGCGTGCAGGATCCAGAGTGCATGGGCTCAGTAGTTGTGGCACGTGGGCTTAGTTGCCCCGTGGCATGTGGGATCTCAGTTCACCAACCAAGGGTCAAACCCGCGTCCCCTACATTGGAAGGCAGATTCTTAACCACTGGACAACCAGGGAAGTCCCCGTGTTTTGTTAAATTTTTGTATTAAATCTTATAGTGGCTTCATAAAAATAATTGGATGTTTCTTTTATCTTGTAACCTTGAAAAGTTTAAATAGCACTGGAGTTACCTGTTCCTTAAAAGTTCGGCAGAATTCAATTGTGAAAACTTTTTATAGGGTTGAAATGTTACCATTACTTTTTATTATATTGATTATTTAGAAAGAGGATCCACATTTTATCTAGCCTTAGCACCTAGCTCAGTGGCTGAAACAAACTATATTATCATCAACATTATAAATTGAGATTCGTATTTCAAGAAGAAAAAGTATATTAAAATACCTTAACATGAAGGTTTGTATTAGCTGTCCCTCTCCATTTTCAAGGCTTCCACCTTAATTTACCCTCTATTACCTGATCTATTACAATAGTCTTCTAACTGGTCTCTCTGGCTTCTCTCTTTCTTATCTCCAATATCCATCTTATATTCTACTCCCAGATTAACCTTCCTAAAGGGCTGCTCTGATCATTTGACACTTGCATAAAAACCGTAAAAAACTTTTTTTATTTTATTGAAGTATAGTTGATTTACAATGTTGTATTAATTTCTGGTGTACAGCAAAGTGATTCAGCTATATTTATATTCTTTTTCATATTCTTTTCCATTATGGTTTGTTACAGGATATTGAATATAGTTCCCTACGCTATACAGAAGGACCTTGTTTATCCATTCTGCATATAATACTTTGTATCTGCTAATCCCAAACTCCCACTCATCCCTCCCCACAACCCCTCACCCTTGGCAACCACAAGTCTGTTTTCTATGTTTCTGAGTTTGTTTTTGTTTTGTAGATAAGTCCATTTTTTATCATATTTTAGATTCCACATATAAGTGATATCATATGGTATTTGTCTTTCTCTGTCTGACTTACTTCACTTACTGCAATAATCTCTAGGTCCATCCAACCCTTGCACAAAAACCTTGAGAAGCTTCCCAGTGGCTAAAACACAAGTGCAAACTTTTCACTGCTCTCCATCTCAATACACCTTCCCTTTGTCTTCCACTATTTCCCCACAGATACACTATGTTTAGGTAAGCTGTGTTCCTTGCCATTTCCCATACAATTTTTGTCTTATCATTTCTGTCCTTCGTTCATGCTATGCCACTATTTATTTAGGCTTTTTCTTCTATTCCCTTGTCCCTACTGGCCAAAGAATCCTGCTCATCTCTCAAGTTCACCTCTTCCATGAATTCATCCATGAAGACAGAGTTATCTCTCATAATTCTTTGAAAAAAAACATGTGTATTTATCTTGTATCGTCTAGTAAAATGAAAACTTCTTGAAGGTAAGAATCCTAACTTAGAGATCTTTACAAAACTTACAGCATTTATTCAATAATTAATTTTTGAATGGGTGAATGAATAGATCTATAAACTGATAATGATTTATTCTAACAATTTAGGGTAAATTCTGAACATTCTCCTTTAGTATGGATTTGACATGCTATGGAATTTAGCATCATGTTCTGATTAACACATGAATATTTGGATGAAATATATATGTTTTACACACTCCTAAGTATGATATATATCATATATATTTATATATATATAATTACAAAAATTCATGAGCTTGCATGAAATAATGGCAGTCATAGACATAATTTCAAATATGTTTTCCTTGAAAAAATAATAGATTAATAATGGACTCTAAGAGGCATATTTTAAAATATTATTAGACCTATTATTTAAATAGAATCTATTTACTGCTTCAAGACAGTGGAAGAGTAAGACATGGAGATCACCATCCTCCCCACAAATACATCAGAAATACATCTACATGTGGAACAACTCCTACAGAACACCTACTGAACGCTGGCAGAAGACCTCAGACCTCCCAAAAGGCAAGAAACTCCCCCACGTACCTGGGTAGGGCAAAAGAAAAAAGAAAAAACAGAGCCAAAAGAATAGGAACGGGATCTGCACCAGTGGGAGGGAGCTGTTAAGGAGGAAAGGTCTCCACACACTAGAAGCCCGTTTGCGGGCGGAGACTGCGGATGGCGGAGGGGGAAAGCTTCGGAGGCACGGAGGAGAGCGCAGCCATAGCGGTGTGGAGGGTAAAGCAGAGAGATTCCCGCACAGAGGATCGGTGCCGACCAGCACTCACCAGCCCGAGAGGTTTGTCTGCTCACCCGCCAGGGCGGAGCGGGGGCTGGGAGCTGAGGCTCGGGCTTCAGTCGGATCCCAGGGAGAGGACTGGAGTTGGCTGCGTGAACACAGCCTGAAGGGCCTAGTGCACCACGGCTAGCCGGGAGGGAGTTGGGGAAAAAGTCTGGACCTGCCGAAGACACAAGAGACGTTTTCTTCCCTCTTTGTTTCCTGGTGCGCGAGGAGAGGGGATTAAGAGCACTGCTTAAAGGAGCTCCAGAGACGGGCGCGAGCCGCGGCTATCAGCGCGGACACCAGAGACGGTCATGAGATGCTAAGGCCGCTGCTGCCACCACCAAGAAGCCTGTGTGCGAGCACAGGTCACTATCCACACCTCCCCTCCCGGGAGCCTGTGCAGCCCACCACTGCCAGGGTCCCGTGATCCAGGGACAACTTCCCCGGGAGAACGCAGGGCGCGCCTCAGGCTGGTGCAATGTCATGCCAGCCTCTGCCGCCGCAGGCTCGCCCCGCACTACGTACCCCTCCCTCCCCCTGGCCTGAGTGAGCCAGAGCCCCCGAATCAGCTGCTTCTTTAACTCTGTCCTGTCTGAGTGAAGAACAGATGCCCTCCAGAGACCTACACACAGAGGCGGGGCCAAATCCAAAGCTGAGCCCCTGGGAGCTGTGAGAACAAAGAAGAGAAAGGGAAATCTCTCCCAGCAGCCTCAGAAGCAGCGGGTTAAGCTCCACAATCAACTTGATGTACCGTGCATCTGTGGAATACCTGAATAGACATCAAATCATCCCAAATTGAGGAGGTGGATTTTGGGAGCAACAATATATATATATTTTTTCCTTTTTTCTCTTTTTGTGAGTGTGTATGTTTATGCTTCTGTGCATGATTTTGTCTGTATAGCTTTGCTTTTACCATTTGTCCTAGGGTTCTGTCTGTCCGGTTTTGTTTTGTTTATTATTACTTAAAAATTTTTTTTCTTAATAATTATTTTTTATTCTTTATATTAATAACTTTATTTTATCTTCTTCTTTCTTTCTTTTTTTTCCTCCCTTTTATTCTGAGCCACGTGGAAGACAGGCTCTTGGTGCTCCAGGCAGGTGTCAGGGCTGTGCCACTGAGGTGGGAGAGCTAAGTTCAGGACACTGGTCCAAAAGAGACCTCCCAGGTCCAGGTAATATCAAACGATGAAAATCTCCCAGAGATCGCCATCTCAAGGTCAAGACCCAGCTCCACTCAACAACCAGCAAGCTACAGTGCTGGACACCCTATGCCAAGCAACTAGCAAGAGAGGAACACAACCCCATCCATCAGAACAGAGGCTGCCTAAAATCATAATAAGGCCACAGACACCCCAAATCATACCACCAGACGTGGGCCTGCCCACCAGAAAGACAAGATCCAGCCTCATCCACCAGAGCACAGTCACTAGTCCCCTCTACCAGGAAACCTACACAACCCACTGAAACAAACTTAGTCACTGGGGGCAGACACCAAAAACAATGGAAACTACGAACCTGCAGCCTGCGAAAAGGAGACCCCAAACACAGTAAGTTAAGCAAAATGAGAAGACAAAGAAACACACAGCACATGAAGGAGCAAGATAAAAATCCACCAGACCAAACAAAGGATGAGGAAGTAGGCAGTCTACCTGGAAAAGGATTCAGAATAATCATAGTAAAGATGATCCAAAATCTTGGATATAGAAAGGAGAAAATACAAAAAACGTTTAACAAGGACCTAGAAGAATTAAAGAGCAAACAAACAGTGATGAACAACACAATAAATGAAATTAAAAATTATCTAGAAGGAATCAATAGCAGAATAACTGAGGCAGAAGAATGGATAAGTGTCCTGGAAGATAAAATAGTGGAAATAACTACTGCAGAGCACAATAAAGAAAAAAGAATGAAAAGAATTGAGGACAGTCTCAGAGACCTCTGGGACAATATTAAACACACCAACATTTGAATTATAGGGGTCCCAGAAGAAGAAGAGAAAAAGAAAGGGACCAAGAAAATATTTGAAGAGATTATAGTTGAAAACTTCCCTAAAATGGGAAAGGAAATATTTAATCAAGTCCAGGAAGCAGAGAGAGTCCCATACAGGATAAATCCAAGGAGAAACATGCCAGGACACATATTAATCAAACTATCAAAAATTAAATACAAAGAACAAATATTAAAAGCAGCAAGGGAAAAACAACAAATAACACATAAGGGAATCCCTATAAGGTTAACAGCTGATCTTTCAGCAGAAACTCTGCAAGCCAGAAGGGAGTGGCAGGACATATTTAAAGAGATGAAGGAGAAAAACCTACAACCAAGATTACTCTACCCAGCAAGGATCTCATTCAGATTTGATGGGGAAATTAAAACTTTACAGACATGCAAAAGCTAAGAGAATTCAGCACCACCAAACCAGCTTTACAACAAATGCTAAAGGAACTTCTCTAGGCAGGAAACACAAGAGAAGGAAAAGACCTATAATAATAAACCCAAAACAATTAAGAAAATGGGAATAGGAACATACATATCGATAATTACCTTAAATGTAAATGGATTAAATGCTCCCACCAAAAGACATAGACTGGCTGAATGGATACAAAAACAAGACCTGTACATATGCTGTCTACAAGAGGCCCACTTCAGACCAATGGACACAAACAAACTGAAAGTGAGGGGATGGAAAAAGATATTCCATACAAATGGAAATCAAAAGTAAGCTGGAGTAGCAATACTCATATCAGACAAAATAGACTTTAAAATAAAGACTATTAGAAGAGACAAAGAAGGACACTGCATAATGATCAAGGGATCAATCCAAGAGGAAGATATAACAATTGTAAATATTTATGCACCCAACATAGCAGCAGCTCAATACATAAGGCAAACACTAACAGCCATAAAAAGGGATATCAACAGTAACAAAAAACATAGTATGGGACTTTAACACCCCACTTTCACCAATGGATAGATCATCCAAAGTGAAAATAAATAAGGAAACACAAGCTTTAAATGATACATTAAACAAGATGGACTTAATTGATATTTATAGGACATTTCATCCAAAAACAACAGAATATACATTCTTCTCAAGTGCTCATGGAACATTCTCCAGGATAGATCATATCTTGGGTCACAAATCAAGCCTTGGTAAATTTAGGAAAATTGAAATTGTATCAGCTATCTTTTCCAACACAACGCTATGAGACTAGATATCAATTACAGGAAAAAATCTGTAGGAAATACAAACACATGGAGGCCAAACAACACACTACTGAATAACCAAGAGATCACTGAAGAAATCAAAGAGGAAATCAAAAAATATGTAGAAACAAATGACAATGAAAATACAATGATCCAAATTCTATGGGATGCCGCAAAATCAGTTCTAAGAGGGAAGTTTGTAGGAATACAATCCTACCTTAAGAAACAAGAAACATCTCAAATAAACAACCTAACCTTACACCTAAAGCAATTAGGGAAAGAAGAACAAAAAACCCCCAAAGTTAGCAGAATTAAAGAAATGATAAAGATCAGATCAGAAATAAATAAAAAAGAAATGAAGGAAACGATGGCAAAGGTCAATAAAACTAAAAGCTGGTTTCTTGAGAAGATAAGGAAAATTGATAAACCGTTAGCCAGACTTAACAAGAAAAAAAGGGAGGAGACTCATATCAATAGAATTGGAAATGAAAAAGGAGAAGTAACAACTGGCACTGCAGAAATGCAAAGGATCATGAGAGATTATTACAAGCAACTCTATGCCAAAAAAATGGACAATCTGGAAGAAATGGACAAATTCTTAGAAAAGCACAACCTTCCGAGACTGAACCAGGAAGAAAAAGAAAATATGAACAGACCAATCACAAGCACTGAAATTGAAACTGTGATTAAAAATCTTCCAACAAACAAAAGCCCAGCAACAGATGGCTTCACAGGCGAATTCTATCAAATATTCAGAGAAGAGCTAACATCTATCCTTCTCAAGCGCTTCCAAAATACAGCAGAGGCAGGACCACTCCCAAACTCATTCTACGAGGTCACCATCACTCTGATACCAAAACCAGACAAAGATGTCACAAAGAAAGAAAACTACAGGGCAATATCACTGATGAACATAGATGCAAAAATCCTCAACAAAATGCTAGCAAACAGAATCCAACAGCACATTAAAGGATCATACACTATGATCAAATGGGGTTTATCCCAGGAATGCAAGGATTCTTCAATATACACAAATCCATCAACGTGATAAAGGAGAAAAAACATACGATCATCTCAATAGATGCAGAGAAAACATTTGACAAAATTCAACACCCATTTATGATAAAAACCCTCCAGAAAGTAGTCATAGAGGGAACTTACCTCAACATAATAAAGGCCATATATGACAAACCCATAGACAACATCATCCTCAATGGTGAAAAACTGAAAGCATTTCCACTAAGATCAGGAAAAAGACAAGGTTGCCCACTGTCACCACCGTTATTCAACGTAGCTTTGGAAGTTTAAGCCACAACAATCAGAGATGAAAAAGAAAAAAAAGGAATCCAAATTTGAAAAGAAGAAGTAAAGCTGTCACTGTTTGCAGATGACATGATACTATACACAGAGACTCCTAAAGACGCTACCAGAAAACTACTAGAGCTAATCAATGAATTTGGTAAAGTAGCAGGATACAAAATTTATGCACAGAAATCTCTGGCATTCCTATACACTAATGATGAAAAATCTGAAAGTGAAATCAAGGAAACACTCTCATTTACCATTGCAACAAAAAGAATAAAATTCCTAGGAATAAACCTACCTAAGGAGACAAAAGACCTTTATGCAAAGAACTATAAGACACTGATGAAAGAAATTAAAGATGATACAAACAGATGGAGAGATATACTATGTTCTTGGATTGGAAGAATCAACATTGTGAAAATGACTCTACTACCCAAAGTAGTCTACAGATTCAACGCAATCCCTATCAAACTACCACTGGCATTTTTCACAGAAGTAGAACAAAAAATTTCACAATTTGTATGGAAACACAAAAGACCCCAAATAGCCAAAACAATCTTGAGAATTAAAAATGGAGCTGGAGGAATCAGGCTCCCTGACTTCACACTATACTACAAAACTACAGTAATCAAGACAGTATGGTACTGGCACAAAAACAGAAAGATAGATCAATGGAACAGGATAGAAAGCCCAGAAATAAACCCATGCACATATGGTCACCTTATGTTTGATAAAGGAGGCAGGAATGTACAGTGGGGAAAGGACAGCCTCTTCAATAAGTGGTGATGGGAGAACTGGACAGGTACATGTAAAAGTATGAGATTAGATCACTCCCTAACACCATACACAAAAATAAGCTCAAAATGGATTAAAGACCTAAATGTAAGGCCAGAAACTATCAAACTGTTAGAGGAAAACATAGGCAGAACACTCTATGACATAAATCACAGCAAGATCCTTCTTGACCCACCTCCTAGAGAAATGGAAATAAAAACAAAAATAAACAAATGGGCCCTAATACAACTTCAAAGTTTTTGCACAGCAAAGGAAACCATAAAGAAGACCAAAAGACAACCCTCAGAATGGGAGAAACTATTTGCAAATGAAGCAACTGACAAAGGATTAATCTCCAAAATTTACAAAGAGCTCATGCAGCTCAATAACAAAAAAACAAACAACCCAATCCAAAAATGGCAGAAGAGCTAAATAGACATTTCTCTAAAGAAGATATACAGATTGCCAACAAACACATGAAAGAATGCTCAACATCACTAATCAATAGAGAAATGCAAATCAAAACTACAATGAGATATCATCTCACACCAGTCAGAATGGCCATCATCAAAAAATCTAGAAATGATAAATGCTAGAGAGGGTGTGGAGAAAAGGGAACACTCTTGCACTGTTGGTGGGAATGTAAATTGATACAGCCGCTATGGAGAACAGTATGGAGTTTCCTTAAAATCTACAAATAGAACTACCATACAACCCAGCAATCCCACTACTGGGTATGTACCCTGAGAAAACCATCATTCAAAAAGAGTCATGTACTAAAATGTACATTGCAGCTCTATTTACAATAGCCAGGATATGGAAGCAACCTAAGTGTCCATCAACAGATGAATGGATAAAGAAGATGTGGCACATATATACAATGGAATATTACTCAGCCATAAAAAGTAATGAAACTGAGTTATTTGTAGTGAGGTAGATGGACTTAGAGACTGTCATACAGAGTGAAGTAATTCAGAAAGAGAAAAACAAATACCGTATGCTCACACATATATATGGAATTTAAAAACAAAAGGAAAGAAAACGGTCAGAAGAACCTAGGGGCAAGACGGGAATAAAGATGCAGACCTATTAGAGAATGGACTTGAGGATACAGGGAGGGGAAAGGTAAGCTGGGACAAAGTGAGAGTGTCATGGACACATATACACTACCAAACATAAAATAGATAGCTAGTGGGAAGCAGCCGCATAGCACAGGGAGATCAGCTAGGTGGTTTGTGACCACCTAGAGCAGTGGGATAGGGAGGGTGGGAGGGAGGGAGATGCAAGAGGGAAGAGATATGGGGACATATGTATATGTATAACTGATTCACTTTGTTATACAGCAGAAACTAACACACCATTGTAAAGCTATTATACTCTAATAAAGATGTTAAAAAAATCTATTTACTGATCCTATTTTATGTTATTATGTTATCTAGCTGTAGTAATGGATAACTTATTGTTTAAAATCACTGGTTTTCATCTTAAGAGTGACAAATGCCTACGAAAAATGTCTTCCTGAGTGGCTTTCTCTAGACCTCAAATAAGAGATTGAGGAAATAGAACTATTACATTGATGATTTTCAGATAATATTTGAACAAGCCAGGCTGTTATTAGCATGTAAACACAATGTAACAGCTTTTCAGTGTACCTAGATATTTACTTCTGAGAGACCACTGGAGTCTCTTTACACTATAAGTGAAGTATTTTTTAAAAATGCAGAGGTTTTCCATAAGGAGCGACGGCTCACAGCCCCATATTGGGCTCCCCAGCCTGGTGGTCCTGTAGCAGAAGATAAGCCTCCAGAACATCTGGCTTTGAAGGTCATCAGAGCTTGTGTACAGGAGAGCCAGAAGGCTGTAGGAAACAGACTCCACTCTTAAAGGGCTCATGCAGAACCTCACCAGCTCTGAGACCTATGGCAGAGGCAGTATTTTGAAAGGGGCCTGGATCAGACCCACTTGCTGAATTTGCAGAGCCTACTGGAGAGGTAGGAGGCAACTGGGACTCCCTCCAGGGACAGGGACACTGGCAGCAGCGGACAGGGACATGGGCGGCAGCCATTTTTGGGAGTTCACTCTACCACTAGGACACTGGTGCTGGCAATCTAAATTCAATAAAGTTGTAGGATACAAATTAATATGCAAAATGTGTTGCATTTCTATATACTGACAACAAAAGGTCAGAAAGAGAAATTTAAAAAATCTCATTTACAATTGCATCAAAAAGAATAAATCTAACTAATAGGTGAAAGATCTGTACTTGGAAAACCATGCAACATTAATGAAAAAAATTGAAGATGACCAAAGAAAGATATACTGTGCTCATGGATTGGAAGAATTAATATTGTTAAAATGACCACAGAGCCCAAGGCATTCTACAGTTTCCGTGCAGTCCCCATCAAAATAGTAATGGCATTTTTTTACAGAACTAGAACAAATAATTAAAATACTTGTATGGAAACACAAAAGAGCCTGAATAGCCAAAAAATCTTGAGGAAGAAGAATATAGAGGTACCACACTCTCTGGTTTCAAACTATACTACAAACCTACAATCATCATAACAGTATGGTACCAGCACAGAAACAGACACATAGATCAATGGAACAGAATAGAAAGCCCAGAAATAAGCACATGCTTATATGGTCAATTAATCTATGTCAAAGGAGGCAAGAATATACAGTCTCTTCAATAAATGGTGTCGGGAAAACTGGATAGCTACACACAAAAGAATCAAGCTGGACTACTTTCTCACACCATGCACAGAAATAAATTCAAAATGGATTAAAAACTTAAATGTAAGACCTGAAACCATAAAACTCCTAGAAGAAAGCATAGGCAGTACTCTCTTTGACACTGGTCATAGTAATATATTTTTGGATATGTCTCCTCAGGCAAGGGAAACAAAAGCAAAAATAAACACATGGGACTATGTCAAAATAAAAAGCTTTTGCATACCAAGGAAACTCTTAACAAAACAAAAAGGCAGCATACTGAATGGGAGAAAATATTTGCAAATGACATATCTTATAAGCAGTTAATATTCAAAATATACAAAGAACTCATGCAAGTTATTAACATCAACAAAAACCAAAGAGCCCAATTAAAAAATGAGCAGAGGGCCTGAATAGATATTTTTCCAAAGACATATGGATGGCTAACAGACACATGGAAAGATGCTCAGCATAACTAATCATCAGGAAAATGCAAATCAAAACCGTGGTGAGATATCACCTCACACCTGTTAGAATGGCCATCATCAAAAAGACAGATAAGTCCTGAGGATGTGGAGAAAAGGGAACTTTCATGCACTGTTGGTGGGAATGTAAATTGTTACAACCACTATGAAAAACAGTATGGGGGTTCCTCAAAAAATTAAAACTACCATATGGATCCAGCAATTCCACTTCTGGGTATTTTCTTTTTTTTTCTTTTTTTTTTTTTTGCGGTACGCGGGCCTCTCACTGTTGTGGCCTCTCCAGTTGCGGAGCACAGGCTCCGGACGCGCAGGCCCAGCGGCCATGGCTCACGGGTCCAGCCGCTCCGCAGCATGTGGGATCTTCCCGGACCGGGGCACGAACCCATGTCCCCTGCATCAGCAGGCGGACTCTCAACCACTGCGCCACCAGGGAAGCCCTGGGTATTTTCTTTTTTGATTTGAATTTTATTTTATTAATTTATTTTTATACAGCAGGTTCTTATTAGTTATCTATTTTATATATATTAGTGTATATACATCAATCCCAATCTCCCAGTTCATCCCACCCCCCACCCTCTCACTTCCCTCCCTTGGTGCTGGGTATTTTCCCAAAGAAGACAAAAACAATAATTTGAGTGGATATATGCACTGCTATATTCATTGCAGCATTATTTACAATAGCCAAGATATGGAAGTAACCTAAGTGTCCATTGATAGATAAATGGATAAAGAAGATGTGATATATATATATATATATATATATATATATATATATATATATATATATAATGGAATATTACTCAGCCACAAAAAATAATGAAGTCTTACCATTTGCAACAACATAGATGAACCTAGAGGGTATTATGCTAAATGAAATGTCAGACAAGGAAAGACAAATACCATTTGATTTCACTTGTATGTGTAATCTAAAAACAAAATAAATGCACAAACATAACAAAGCAGAAACAGACTTAACAGATGCAGAGAACAAACAGGTGTCTGTCAGGGTTGAGGGGATGAGTGAAATAGATGAGGGAGATTAATAGGTACAAACTTCCAGTTACAAAATAAACGAGCCACACGTTTAGTCATGTATAGCATGGGGAATATAGTCAATAACATTGTAATATCTTTGTATGGTGACAGATGGTAAGTAGCCTTATTGTGGCGATCATTTTGGAATGTAGAGAAATATCAAGTCACTTTGTTGTGCACCTGGATCTCCATAGTGTTGTAGGTCAATTATACTCCAAAATGAGACCAAAAAACCCCCAAAAAACCAAAACCACACACTCAGCTGCATAGAAACATGCCTGGGAGGATGCATACTAAGCTGTCAATAGTATTACTCTTCAAGAAAGTATCTGTGCGTGGAAGGCACTCTCACCCTTTACCGTATGCATTTTAACTTTATCCTTCGTAGAGCATTTGGGGAAAGGATGCTGTCTAAGTATTAATGGGTGTGTGTGGAGGCTCAAGTTAAAAGTTAAGATATAGAGTGGTAAGGAATGTGACATTTTGGTTAAAAAAGAATTTATTTCTGTCACTTTTGGAATAGCAATAGAGCGTATATTGCTGGAGCTACTAAAGAATTTTATAGAGGGGGACACTAGGATTCTTCCCATACTTCTCTTTTTCTGGAAGGAGAGAATCCTTGCATTTTTTACAGCTGGGATGGTATAGAAGTCAGTCTATATAGCAAATATATCTAATAATTATAAATAAAATAAATATTTCAAAACACGATATTTTTTTTGTTTATACACATCAGTGTGAACTAACCTTCCTTCTTCCTTCCCTCCCTCCTTTCTTCTTCCCTTTTCCCTTTCCTCCCTCCTCTTCCTCCCCTTTTCATATGGCAGTAAGAGGTAGGAGGAAAGGAAAGGAAAAATGACTAGATTGAAGTAAAGATTAGAACAGGCTACGTTACATAAAACATCTTTTAATGATATAATTTTCTTCTCAGAAGAGATTTGAATGTAATATAAAACAAACCAAGATAACAGAGAACACAATGCAAAGTAAAC
The DNA here is from genome assembly GCF_964270905.1 of Leucopleurus acutus. Lineage (NCBI taxonomy): Eukaryota > Metazoa > Chordata > Mammalia > Artiodactyla > Delphinidae > Leucopleurus > Leucopleurus acutus. The sequence goes on along the minus strand of NC_139146.1, from coordinate 131,726,461 downwards.
TCCCCAGACAGGACTTTTTTTTTCAGCAAAAGCATTAGGTAAGTTCTCAGCCTGACATCACAGGAGAAATCAGTCCTTTGGTCCTGAGCCTTTCACTCTCCACCAGCACTAGTTGAAGACCTTTTGTCCTAGCAGGAAAGGCCAGGTAAAGTCTCCAAGTCTCATGTGGGAAACGTGCTCAGGAACACGGTTTTTAAAAAGGAAAACATGCAAGGAAGCTTGAAAAGCATTTTATAATAGGTCTTAGGAGGGTTGAAAGAATGCAGTTCATAGTGAATTTCAAGACAATCAGATTTCATCTGAATAAGTGTTTTAAATGCTCCAAACTGGAAAATTTCTATTATCTTCCTTACAGATCACTGAAAACAAGTGCCTGGCCCATGCTCTACCCAAGGTACAGTCACTCTGTTTTCAAGCTCAAAACAGATATTGATTTTCGTTTCAAACTTTAATGCCAAAATTAGCAGTGTCAGGTTGTATTAGAGGCGGATGGTTTAGAGAGTTCAAGAGTGAACAAGCAGCACAGCCAGATTGCCTTTTCTGGGTGTTTTTTTTTTTTTCTTTTCATGTCTTACAGACAAAGCATGGAATATAAGACAGCCTTCAGTTTTACGGCACCCAAAGAAATATTTAGTCCAATTTCACTCATGTCTTTTGCCCATCAGTTTCCTTCAAGTGTCAGTTGAGGGGTCATAAATACATATAGTTTGAGGATGATTACAGTTTGCTTTAATCTCCTTCTTCTGTGCATTTTGCCTCTCACTTAGCTTTGGAAAAACCAAGATTTGTCAGTTTAAATTGACAGAGCATTTCATCCGCATTGTCCCATAAAGGGGGAGGCGGCTCAATTATTGAATCGGTCCATCAGCAGAGTGTGCATCCTTTATATCCGGGATTGATTCAAAGGAAAGAACTACAAATTGCACTGTGAGAGCTTCCCTCACATGGAAGTTAATCAAAGGAGCAGCCCCAGCCCCATAATAGGGACTTTTAGAACGTTCATTCGCTATGAGGAGCAAATGCCCACAAAGCTAAGTCACCCAGACTTGACTTATCAATAAGGAAGGGTGCCTTATTGATAAGAGTGGCTTATTTATCAATAAGGAAGAGCGTTGCCAGAGTGGCTTCGGGGAGTGAAGAGGGGAAAGGAATGAGTATGGATATCCTTGATATCCTCTGAAATACCTCTAAGTCTGTACGATTAATATCTCAGCGTATCTGGTTGTTGCTTCTCTGTATTCTGAATGAAGGTGGCTTTTATTAGATGGCTCCCATGCAGAGTGTGTTTGGAGTGCATGCGTACGTGTGTATGTGTGTGTGAGAGAGAGAGAGTGAGTGAGCAATGGAGGGAAGGAAGGAGGGGGAGGGAAGGGGAGGGGATGCAGAGGAGAGAAATGAAGAGTGAATAGGTAAACAGTAGCAGAGTTAGAAGCTAGAGGTTCTTCAAATACAGATGTGATGTAGTAAATGCCTATTAAGTTTCCCAAGCTGTCTTCTCATATACATTCTAGTCCCACAAAGGGTGTAACCCAGTTTCTGAATTACTCCCTGAGCATTGTGTGGAGAGGCAGTAACTAACTCGACAGCAGGACAGGTGGCAGCCTCTCTGCACTCCCACAGGTGTGATGAATGCCTTTCTTATCAACCACTGAAGTATGCTGTCATCTGCTCACTTGTCTGTATATGAGCTCTTTGATGACAGGGATTGTGTTTGATTCATCTTCTATTTCCAAGGCCTAGAGAATGTCTGGTTTGTGGTTTGTACTCAAGTTGAGGAGTGAGTGGCTAGTGGGCTATATGGCTACTCCATGTGGGGATGTATTAGAGGTGAAGATGGGGAGTGGTCCCCCCATGCTGCAATATTTTAGGAGTAAAAAATCTAAACAAGTAAAAGGAAAGTGGAGAGAGATTCCCTGTCATTCATCATCAACAGATCAAAAACCAGAGAGCAGGGCTTCCCTGGTGGTGCAGTGGTTGAGAGTCCACCTGCCGATGCAGGGGACGCGGGTTCGTGCCCCGGTCCAGGAAGGTCCCACATGCCGCGGAGCGGCTGGGCCTGTGAGCCATGGCCACTGAGCCTGCGCGTCCGGAGCCTGTGCTCCGCAACGGGAGAGGCCACAACAGTGAAAGGCCCGCGTACTGCAAAAAAAAAAAATAAATAAAATAAAAAAAGAACCAGAGAGCAGACAATGCTGAACATTAAGACCCAGATGCCCGATGTGGGTGTTGAATTATCATCAGTTTTGATCAAGCTCCTGTCATATTCAGTTGGGGGAATATTAGAGGTCTGAGACAGACAGTGGCAGAAGTTGTGGGGGACCGATGAGTAAGGCAGGAATGAGGCAAGAGCCTAGGAAAAAAGGGCATAGGGCGCTCTGAGCCGACTGAGATAAAGTAGAAGAAATTTGTTGGCAAGAACCAATGTCTCCTGGATGCAGAAGGGGAAAATGAAATGCAGGCAGGCAGGTAGAGCACCCCTGGTCATGGAGCTGGGACTGGCTGTGGGTGTTGGAGGAGTCAGCCTCCAGTGGTTGGCCATGGCCGTGTTCTTTGGTGATTGCAGTAAGTAAAGCTTGGCTAGGCAATCAACAGAGAGGAAATGAAGAATGCCTTTTCCTTCCAGTTTTAGCTATTAAATAAAATTTAGCTGAAGTCTGAAATATAGATCATAGTTTAGTATTAACTATAGTCATGCTTAATACCTCTTGGGTGGAAGGCCACTTAAACCATACCTGATGGGAACAATCTTTGTGCTTTGGAAACCCCAGGTCTTCTGATACAAAATGTAGTGCCCTTCTTCCCACCCTACCTTGACTCATGCTGTACCATTGTTTTCAATAATCCTGGAACAGCATGGTCACAGGTCAATAGTGTGAAGTACCTAAGGTTTATTATTTAAATGTTAATCTAGAAATGGTGATTTTTTTTTCTTTTGTGTGTGCAACTTTAAGCAATCTTTACTGAAAGAGTTCTTAGAACAGTATAAAATGGTGTACATGAAAATGATTCATTTAGCCTTTATCTAATTGGTCATTTTTATCCTTTCAGTGAAAAAAAGTGGAAGAATCCACTTATTCAGACAGGGTTTCCCCCCCCTCCTTGAAACTGAGATAAAAACAACAGCAGTTTTTAAACTTTGTTTCTGGAAAAGAGATCCATTCCTTCTTGGTGACAGGTTTCTAAAAAAACATTTTTTCTCTTGCCTTTAGTACTGGCCTCTAGCATGTCCATTGAAGGAAAGGGCCCTGTTACTTTACAAGGTATTTCTCTAAATGTGTTTTGTTTAAAGAATGCCACAACAGGAAAACCTATTCGCTTTGCTTTCTGTACTGTGATTGGGAAGCACAGCTAGTTCACTCTGTCGAAACACCCAGCTCAGAAACTGATGTTAGAGAAAGCAGCTCGGTCTCCTAGAGCGAGTGGAGTTTACAGACTAGCCTTCAGCTTGTAGATCCTCTGTACCAGCCCTAGGGGAGGATAGATTTTATAAATAAAATATCTGTGAACAGCAGTAGTCACAGCATTATTACAAACTTAAAAAAAAGATATCAAAGGGCACGGATACATGAAGCCAGCAACAAGCCAGCATTTGCTTCTCTGAATCATCCAGGGCTGCACCACCAAGCGGGACTTGTTAGTTTGCTCCAAAGAGGATGGCGAGTTGTATTAAAAAGTAGGGGTGTTGAAGATGTCACAAAATCCAAATACGCTGGTGCCGATTTTCCAGTTGCCTTACCATTATGACGTTAGATATTTGTATTTGGGAAGAAATTATGCTGTTTGATGGTGAACCCTAACTTGAGAAATTAGTCATGATGTTCCTTTTTGTTTGATCTTGCGGCAAATATTCAAACACAGTGAAATAATGGTTTACAAGTATTTTCCAGATAATTTTAGATTAAACAACAATACTACTTTCAGGTAATTTTTATTTTTTGCTTTTGGGGTTGTTGTCTCTCGCCCTGCCCCACCGAGATGGAAGTATGTTTAGAGAATTCTGGAGAGGTCAGCTTCTCACTTCCCTGATTTCTTGAGTTGGTCTGGTTTCTGCCCCCTTCCAGGTGTGATTGAAATAGAAATTTAAGGTCCTGCACCACAGGTCCAAAGGTAGCTCAGAGAAGGACCCAGAACCAAGTCTAGCCTATCCCAGAAGCTAGTTTATTTCTGGAAGCTTCCATTCGAAAAGACTTTGGGTCTTCTTAAAACGAATGTATATCTCCCTACTCAACATATTATAGTTTACTGAAATTTGACTCTCATGTTTAAAAAAGAGTCAGACTCTGATTTTCCTTAGTGAAGTCTTTAGTTAGATTCAGATACCTACTTATTTTATTATGCTCATGTCTTAGGAATCCTATTAAGTAGATGTTACAGCTATGAAGTTTGAAATGATACATCCTATGAACAGCATTTGAAGAGCAGAATAAAGTTAGGTGTCTGAAGTCTAACGTGATTTTGTCCAAAAATTAGTCTGTGGTTTGACTGTCAAAAGGTTCTCTGTTTGTTTAGGAAAGTAAAGGGATAGCTCTGTAACAGGCTTAAGGAAAGCTGCCCCCATATGCACGAGGGAATTTTCAATACAAACTACCATCTTCTGCACCATTCCATTGCAAATTCAATCTTAGATGGTTGGCAGCTATGCCATGCCTCTGCTTCTTTTTATAGTCTAGGAAATAACCCTCAATTACATGAATTAGAGTAGGTCAATTAAAGAACACCAGGGCATAAAGATTATGAAGAAGATTCTCTTGTGTCACAAATTATGCATGAAAAACAATTCTTCCTCTCCTATTCTTTAGTAATTGGTAATCTTTCTAGAACAAATATATTCAAGTAAGCTTCCAATGCACACTTTGTACATCGCATGCATAATCAGTGTTGAAATGAGAGCTGGATGTTGGTGAATAATATTTTCTGAGTCAGGGGTCAAGGCTGCCTTGTATTCCTCTGGGTGAGATGTAGAAGTTGCAGGAGATTTTAGTTGAGTATTACCCCTAAACAGATTTTTTTTATAGACTTGTCTCTTTGCTCCCTTTTACTTACTCTTTCTTTAGTGTGGTGTCGTATACATAATTTAAGTAACCAGGGAATGTCTCTGGGCTCAAAACCACCTGCTGGCTTATATTAGCTAATTAATGGTGATTTATCTGAGTTACTAATTTGAGTGGAGCTGATTGCCTTTAGGAATTTGGGAAACGTTGTAAGAATTCTGATTAAAATTATGCCTTTGTGATGGACAGTCTCCTTAAAAGGCTTTTAAGAAATGTTTCCTGTTAGCAGATTAAAAAAAAAACAAACAAAAGTGCCAAATTGATGACCTTGTGTTGTTTTCTGGCTCAAATCACGTCTTATGGCAGCTTGCTTCACTCTGTGATTCAATTTTATCTCTGCCAGGCTTCTTCTCATTTTGTCTCTTACATTAGGGTTTATTTGCCTTTCACTGCTTGAAAAATAGAACTGATCTTGAATCCATAGTGTTTAATCATTTTTGCAAAAACTGATACAGTAGATTTATTTCAGCCAAACTCTGTTAGGCTGGCTTGATTCCCAGGACCTCAATGTGTGAATTTAATGGCGGTACAATGTCTGAGGTAGGAATATAATAGAAAGCTCTCAGAGGTATATCTATTGGATCAGTATAATTTCATTTGTTGTCTGCTGGTCTCAATGTCTCTTAAGGCAATGTAGTGTGTAGACAACAAAAGCTGGCCATCTCTCTCTACTGTGATCCCATGGATGTTAGAGCCCCTCAAGAATCACCTTCTCAGATAAAGTATACAGTAAGCAACTGTTAAACATACAATGAGGCCTCTATGAAACATCAATTTTATTAACTGTGTTTACTTAATGAGTGGTAATGAACACGTGGTTACTGCTTTGAGTCTTTTGGATTTAGGAATAATTTGTCTAACCTAGGCAATCACCTCCCCTCCCCCCAAATTAATGCAAGAAATGATTGTGCATTTTATATATATATATATATTAATGCAAGTAACAGTGCATTATATATATATATATATAGTTTCTACTTATTACTTATTAATTCACAATATATCTTTTAAGAAAGAAGGTACTTTTCACATATGCACATCATTACAGTTAAAAAAATTTAACTATTGAAATATAGGCATAAAGGAATTCAGGGCTGAAAAAGAGATGAGAATTGAGTTCTCAGTGACCTCAGACTTATAGTTTGCCTGGCTTATCTGATACTAAGGAGTGTGGATGAAATATGATTTGCCACATTTTTCTGACTTCTGATACACTTCCATGACGACATGAACACCTTCCTTTAAAAAAATAATAATATACTCCCGTGTTCTCCATTAGTTATCAAATTTGACAACCAAACAAAGCTTTGTTATTTGAGTTTTGAGCTGCAAACGATTAAGCTGAAGTTATTTCTGGTCTTGGGACTTGTAGTCAGTTCCCTAGGGATGAAGTTTTCCTAGGAGTCAGTGCTCTTGACTTTTCAATAGTTCTCTCCCCTCTTTGGTTCCCAGTTCAGTTCCCAGAACTTCTCTGTCTCTATTTTAATTGCACAACTTTCTGTCTTTGGCTAAAGTGCAAGGTTCTTTAGTCATACTAAATTCAAACATTCTCTTCTCAGTTGTTTGTGCTCTACTTCTGAGTTCTCTCTCCGCCACCTACCCTCCCCCCGCGTCCCCCATCCCTGCCTTGAACTATGACTGCTTTAAGTAAATGAGAAGCTCTTCTTCAAAGTCAATGAGCTCTTCTTCATCTCTTCATTTACTTTACATTGAAGAGCCATATAGTCTTGCGGAGAGGGATGAAAAATTGCCTGATCTCCACTACACATACTCAGTTCTCCTATTTCTGACTTTACTAAGTACAAGGCAATCCAAGTCAAAGTCCAACTCACTGCATGGTGGTTATAGATCTCAGGCATCCCCACCTTCACTGGAACATAGTGGAAAGTACGGTAAAACAGAACATTCATCTGCATGCAAATTAGTGTGCGTATTGTGAGATTGCAAAGGGTTTGTTAAAGGTGATAAGCGATGGAATTTAAGCTACTGCTTTTAAGGTAACACAAACGAGCAGATGTACTTAGCTCATAACTTTCAGATATTGATAGGTTTAGGTAAATGACACATTTTTGAAAAAGGTGAAATCTCTCAGTGGTTAACTGATTGAAGGCAGAGAGCATAGCCAAGAGAGAAGTAGAGGCTATATCAGTTTCTTTATTTTAGTTACCACCTAAACGGAGCTCCAAAAGTGGAAGTCGTAGACTGTGACCTCCAAACTTGCTGCACTTATAGACCTCACCAAAAAGCCTCCTTTTTATTTCATCTGCACCTTATTCCTTTTTCAGAGATGGCACATTAATATTTATAGGCTAACTCCATGCAAGTTCTAAACTTTGTTCTAGAGAAAAGATGACACTAAATAACAGGGTTGATTATTGCTAAGCCAGAGGGGAGGGCAAGGATGACAGTGACCTGAATTTAATTCCCACTTTTCCATCCTTCTTCTACAACAATGCAACATAGTGATGTTCCCAGAGCACAAAGCAGAGGATACACCCCCAAATCGTCTTAATCAAACCACTGTTTGAAAGTCTGACTTATGGATTTGATGTTCTTGGTGATTTCTAATGCTCAGAACTAGTTTGGCATTAAGTATTCAATCACCTTGTGATCTGTTCCATTTCAAGAGTGGTAGAGGGGAGAAAATAGACTCCAAATCATAGCTACTGTCTTGTGCAAGGTTCTTATTAAAAACAGCATATTTCTGTAGCCCAGAGGGCTTACAGCCTCTTCCAAAGCAGAAGCGCTGCTCTAAGCTAACCTCAAGGGGCTACTCGAGAGAGATGCAGCCTTCACCCCTCTCACGGGGCAGGGGGGGACTGATAGTATCATATCCGATCCCAATTCCCAGCCTCCGTCAGCCCAATAAGAAATATTCCTTAAGGCATTACTGACATGCAGTTCCCTGGTTAATTGGTTAATAAGTATTTCAATAAGAATAATTAATTTTAAAGAGAAAGAAAACACTTCACAGTAGAATCCATTTAGGAGAGTACATATACCTAGGCTCAGTGAGGTAGGAGGATTTGGGTTTTTTATCATGTTTGAACATAGATATCATTTGCTTCTGTTATATCACTTGTGCTTGACATTTTATGTACAGATAATCAAAATATAATAAAGGGATCACCTCCAGACTGAGGCTCTTAACAATGATGAGCAAAGAGATGCTTGGAGACAAGATGCTGAGGAACAGAAATGCACTGAATAAATTCAGTTCAAAAAGGATGATCATGTCCTGAGGTTACACTAATGTGAATGTTTTTTCTTATTGTCTGCTAAAAGTGACAGCAGCTATAAAGAGTTTTTTTTCACACAAAGATCACCAGTTTCCAGTTTACTGATTAGACTGTTTCATTTTTCATGCAAAGGCTTGTTGACTTTAAGTTTGGCCATAAGCATTGTTTATATACTTTTATATGTGTTAACAAAAAAAATCTTCATTAATATTATAAGTCAGATCTTAATGTACGATTTCATCATTGTATAGATCATAAAATTGCAATTAAAAGTTTGGAAGAATTTTAGGGCTTATTTAAAAATCGTTAGCCTGGTATATCTTAAAGGCATGTATGTATAGGTATGTCTTAAAGTGTAATTGTCTGCTATTTTTAACATTTAGAACATTACATCCTCAATATAAAAAAAGAGAAAAGTTTATAACTTTTTTTAAAATGTTTTTTGGCTGCATTGGGTCTTCGTTGTTGCAAGCTGGCTTTTTCTAGTTGCGGCGAAGCGGGGTCTACTCTTCGTTGGGGTGCACGGGCTTCTCATTGCGGTGGCTTCTCTTGCTGTGAAGCACGGGCTTTAGGGCATGTGGACTCAGTAGGTGTGGCTTGCGGACTCTAGAGTGCAGGCTCAGTAGTTGTGGTGCACAGGCTTAGTTGCTCCACAGCATGTGGGATCTTCCCAGACCAGGGATAGAACCCGTGTCCCCAGCGTTAGCAGGCGAATTCTTAACCACTGTACCACCAGGGAAGTCCCAGAAAAGTTTATATTAAGGTAAATTCACATGGAAGAGGTAAATTTTTCATAGAAAGCAATTCCTTGTAAGTTAAATTATAATTTAAATGTCTAGTTATTTCTTTAAAAGAAACCCAAATCACAAGTTAACATTTAGTAAAATGCATTCAACTTCCAGGTCTTAATTTCTAAATCAAAGCATGGGCTAACTTTGAAAATAAAACTTTAATTTTTATCTTACCTACAAAATTGAGAGCATTTTATATAATTGCTCCCTGAAAGCATCTCTGCATGTAAGTATACGACCCTTCAGTGATAACAAGGTATTCATCGTCCTACTTCAGCACAAATGCAGTTGATTTGGTTTGTCATGTGGCTTCAAACCAAGTGAATCGATTAGACAGGCAGCCTTCAAAAGACGGGCAGACCTTGGCATTTGCCCAGATTTACCATTTTAAATGATGATACTCTATGGCTGGAAATAAAAAAGAAATCTTGATCTAGGATTGCGAATTCAAAGGATGTAAATCAACTGTCAATAACATTGACTGAAATGTTTTTAAACCTTCAACTCTCTAGAGGGGACTGTTGCTCAGAATATGTGCCCTCTGCCATAAACACATATGCAAGTCAGATAGCTGAATTCTCAAGGAGAGCAGAATGCTAAGGGCAAGTTGGGGGTCTGAGAAATGGAGTACATCTGGGGAGCAGAGAGGTCTTGAGTCAAAAACTTATTTACTCACACTCAGTGTCACACTCAGTTCAGCTCTGCTAAACGTTAGGAAGAAAGAAGTCAGATTAAGCCAACCAATTCCAATGTATGAATGGCCATAACCTTCTTACAGGTGTTCACATTTAAAAATGAATGTTTGTTAACTTAAAGAAATACCTAATTACTGAACCTAACTAGAAGTATCTAATTACTGAATAGAGAAGCAAGATACATATAAGCAAGTAATTTTGACACATGAAAAACATGCTTTTGATAAGGAGATTGTTATGTACAAGGCTGGTCTTTGGGTTGGTGTCTACCCCAGAACAAATCCCTCTTTCATTTGTTACTATTTTCATAGCTGTTTCTCTCTCTTTACTTCTGTACCAGTAGGTATTCTCAGAAGTTTACAAATCATTTAACATTCTTATGGCATTGATGGTAGATGAGGAAGCTTCATTGTTTGGATGGGATTGGCAGAGCTGAATGTTTCTAAGTGAATATTTTAATAATATATTTATTGTACATGGACTACCTGTCTGATTAAAAAAAAATAAACAAGAAAACTCAGTATTTTTTAAAATTCGGTTTGTGATAAAGCCATTGGTCTCATAACTGCTAAATTCCATTGCAAGTGATATTCCAAACTGGGTTAAATGATATTATATGTAAATATATTTCAGCATTAGGTTTTATGGGATCTTTGGCAGAGGATGAAATCACAAGATATAATGAATTGTTAAACAACTTTTTTGCAATCAATTTATTTATTTTATTTTTGGCTGCATTGGGTCTTCATTGCTGTGCATGGGCCTTCTCTAGTTGTGGTGAGCTGGGGCTACTCTTCGTTGCAATGCGCAGGCTTCTCATCGTGGTGGCTTCTCTTGCTGTGGAGCATGGGCTCTAGGCACACGGGCTGCAGTAATTGCAGCATGCGGGTTCAGTAGTTGCAACACATGGGCCCTAGAGTGCGCAGGCTTCTGTAGTTGTGGTGCACGGGCTCAGTAGTTGTGGCTCGCTGGCTCTAGAGCACAGGCTCAGTAGTTGTGGTGCACGGGCTTAGTTGCTCTGTGGCATGTGGGATCTTCCTGGACCAGGGCTCAAACCCGGGTCCCCTGCATTGGCAGGTGGATTCTTAACCACTGTGCCACAAGGGAAGCCCTGCAATCAATTTATAAGCCAAGAAGAAAATATAAATTTTAGCTGGGTTAGATGGATTGTTAGAAGGATTGTGAATTGAGAGGAAGCCTTGGTGGGTTAATCAGTGTTCTTAGAACACTTAGAAGCTGTTCAGTTCTTCAATGAATTGTTTAAGGTTAAAGAAGATCACTGACAAATTTCAACCTGAATTCCTTTGGAATCATTCACTGAATTGTGCTGTAAACGAAACACTGAGTCCATCATTGCTTTAGCAAGTTGACGTTATAGATCTCTAGAGTTTCCTTAGGTTTCCTTTATAATATTTTTCACCTCCAGCTTTGGACGTGAGAAAAAAATGTTTTCTTATGGTCTTAGTGCAAAAATTTCATTCTACTTGTGATTCTGTAATTTATTCCCCTTATAGTTAATTATATCTGGTCTTGAATCAGAAAGGCCTAGTTTCAGTCCTAGTTCTACCACCCTCTGGCTGGGTCACTGGGGTCAAATTACTTAACCTCTCCCAAACCTCCATTTTCTCAATTGTAAGTTGGAGTCGTCCTCTCCTCTGCTGTCTGTCTTCTGTTTTTGACAACTGACCTTGGTGCCTCACTCTTCTGTTCCAATTGCCCATGCCTTAGACCTTTCTCTACTTTTCTTCTCCCACAAATGAAAACTTATTATTTTGTCCCATTGCCTCAAGACCTTGCTCACATGTTAGCTAGCTAATAATTCCTCTCCAAGAAAACAAAATGACTTAATTTAGTGGAAGCAGACATTTCTTCTTAATGATAATAACTTATATTTGTATAATGATTTATAGTTTGTAGTGCCTATACATATATAATCTCAGTTAATTCACATGGCATCCCTGAAGTCGGGTATTATTATCTATATTTAGCGGATGAGGAAACAGAAACTAACAAGAGGTCAGGAGATCTTCTCAAGAATACGTGGATAAGTTGAGACTCGAGTTCTAGGCCAGCTTACACTAAGTGCAGTATTCATTCCTCTTCACAGCTGTAATCAGGTAGTACTGAGAAATACAGGAACCTCAGAACTGAGGAATAGCTGATAATGCAAACATAACAATGGAGAGATTCTACCCATCACTCATAGCCATGTGTTCTAAGACAATCTATTTAACCTGTCTGCGCCTCAGTCTCTGCACCTTTAAAATTCAAGGGCTGGACCTCTTAGGTTCATTTCAGCTTTAACATTCCATGATTCTATGAATATTAGCATCATAGTTGCAATTTCTATACCAATTTTCACTTTCTTTTCAGTTTATGTCAATAGTTTGCACAGAGAATTTAATTATCAGCAAGTATAATAGTGTTTAAAAATGTGTTATCATATATATTTTTAAGATAAGGAGAGAGAGTAGAGAAAATTGAGTATTAAATTTAAAGATTCAAATAGGAAAGTATAACTACCAATTTCTCTTAACCAAACAACAGCTTCTGTGGGGTTGCCTTCTATATAGAAAAGTGCTTAGTTTTAGGAGGGATGTCCATGGAGTAAGAAGGAGGCGCCATCCCCATCAGTCATATCAACTCTAGCCATCAGGGGTTGGAAATGTGCAAATAAAGAGACGTGGAAATAAGATCTTCAACATACTTGTGGATTAAATTTTAAAAAGTCAGATGTAAAACAGTATTAAGCCACGTAGTCAATACTGATGTTGCCTAAGTTAAATACAATTCTCTATTATTATTATAAACTGTCTGAGAAAATCTGGCCCAATTTTATAGGATAGGCTAAAAGCAAAATTAAAGAAAAAGATGACATTTTGAAGGTTCCCCCCCCCCCCACCATTAACACAATGAGGCCGACTGAGCTGTGAAACTGTGATGGAAATATTAGAGCTGTTGTGTCTGAAAAAAAGGCAGTGATCATTTCATTCTTCCTGTCTTTTAATGCTCCAGGGTTTTGGAGACGAATAGAAGCAATAAGTTCACTTTGCAGAATTAACGCAGTAATTCTTTATCATAAGAGCAGAGCATTACCTCAATCTGATTTTGCTACAAAATGGTTCAAAGTCTATTTTTAATGATGGCCCTAATTTGTTAACACCTTTTAAATTATTAATCCCCTTTATATTCAAGTAGTTATTGCGTGTCATAACAATGTATCTATGCAGGGAAATTTAATAGTATTTTCTAGATGTCAAGAAAAGGCTTGTTCTTCAAAATGTTATTAAAACTGATAATGAGCTAAATAGTTACCATAGCAAACACTGAAATTACTGTATCAATCAGCATTGGGTGCTCTTATTCAATAAACAGAAATTAACCTATTAACTATGCCTAACTTTCGTCAACAAAATGGTTGCTTTCAAGCATTTCTCTCCTCTTCAAATCTTTCTTTTCTTAAAACTACATATTGCTGTATAATATTAGAGTTTTGAATCAAGTCCTTGGTATCAGTATTTATGGTTGAAATTCTAAAAGTACACATGACATGATGTCATGAATGTTTTATATTAATGATTGCAAATATTTTTACTTTCCTTTTAGATGGAAATTGACATTTTTGAAATAAAAAATACCATATCTGAGAAAGTCAAATACCCAAGTTTTTAAATCATGTTACAGAATATTTTCCTGATTTTGAGGATTTAAATTTTCTTTATTTTATGAATTATGGGTTTTTACTAAGGCATACCTACAAAAAATATAATAGTGAAATGTAGTACAAGGGTATACCATTGGTTATTTAGTTTTTAGATACTAAAATAAGGATAAAGAATATAGTTTTATACATGTTCCAAATAAAGATGTAGATTCAAAAGCACTTTACACATTATTAAAAGCAACAGAAAGTCAGTCCCAGTTTCTGCTGTGATTCAAGCAGAACAGAACAAATGTATCTTCACATAGTGGGTGTGCCTTAGTTCTAATTACGCTTCTAGTTCTAGTTACGCTTTGGGCTGATAATCAGTGTCACACAAAAATGACCCAGAACTGGCTTTCATTCGGATACTTTTCTATTATTTCTCATAAAGTTTATGGAGCTTGTATGTCTTTAGTTGCTTTAATAATTTCTAAATTTCTAAAAAAATATTACACTGCACACTCTAGGTCATTTAAAATAACATTCAAATGATGAACATTAGAAATTACACGTGTAGCTGAACACAATAGCTGAACACAAATAATAAAAAAAAATAACACGGGCTTTGTGCTTAAAGCATTTTGTGTCTGTTGCAACTCCCCTGAAGTAGAGAGGGTATATATATCATCTTCATTGAATAGATTAAAAGGCAGACCTATAGAAGTTAGCTGATTTGTTCAGCTAGCAGGGGCAACTGGGAAAAGAATCTAGACTTCTTAAGCTTATAATTCTAGTGGTTCTCAATCCTAGCTGCTTCTTAGAAATCACTTGGGAAGCTTTAAAAAAATACCATTGTCTGGGTGCCACCCAGTGAATGCCCATTTATATCCAAATCCTTGGGTACGAGATCTCTACATCAGTGGTTTTAAAAAGCTGACAGAGGATTCTAAAGTGCAGCCTGGGTTGAGAACCGTAGGGAACTTGTTAAAATGCAGATTCTGATCCAGTAGATCTGCGTGGGCCTGAGCTTCTGCATTTCTATTGCAGGTAAAACTCCCAGGTGATGTTCAAACATTTTGAGTAACAAAGGCATCCTTCCTCCTTCACATCAGTTTCTATTACTACCTCAATGGGAAATCGTAAAACATCTTTACTTTCTAAAAAATAGGATCTTTTATATTTAAGGAATTAGAGGCAAGTATTTCCTTGAGTAGGTCTGTAATTTGACTTAAATAAATTATAATTTGTTTGACAGAAATATACTCAACTGAATTCTGATCTTTAAGGCGCTCAAAATTAAGCATGATCTAATAAGAGATAAACTCCAAATTCAGAAAATTTGGGGTCAATGACCAAACAGGGCATAGATCTTGGTTCAAAGCATGGATTCTGTGATCAAACAAACCTGGGTTCAGATTGCAGCTCTGTCACTCACTACCGTGTCTTCTAATCTTCCTAAACCTCAGTTTTCTAATGTGCAGAACAGTAGTACTAATAATATTCGTTCATTTATTTGATAAATACATTCAAAGCCTACTCAATGAGAGGCACTAATATTCAGTGGAGAAGAGGGTAGCCAAGGTCCCTGCCACCAAGAAGCTTACCTGTACCTAGCTTATAATACCTTTGTAGGAATAAAAGAGATACTGCCTAGAAATTGCTTAGTATGGGACCTAACATGTAAAGGCTCAATAAATGTTAGTCATTATTTTATATTAGCTCTAAGACTTAGCTGTTATTATGTCCAATTAGCGCATACTGTTTTGATATGTTGATAGCCCCAATAAGGACAGGAACCATTGATTAAATATACTAATCATAATTTTGGATACAGAAAAGAGCTTACACAGGCACATTATGTGAATATGCCCAGGAGCAGAGAGCTTAAGCCTTCATTATTACAAAATGCATGGACTTGAGTTATTAGTTTTATGGTCAGTTTTTGGTCAAAGGCTATATGTTGTTCGGATGTTTCTAATAAAACTAATGACTACGTATGTCTGTAAATGTGATCAGTAAATTCAAGTAGTGGCAATATTGAAAAAAATTTAAAATTTCCTTGAATGCAAATTCATTGCTAAAAGCTTTGCATCTCATTAGCTTAGTATTGTTGAAAATGGTTCATTTAATTATGAAATATTTTTTAAAGCAGATTTTCCATTTTTTTACATGTTTAAAGAGATACCTTTTTTTTTTTAAGTTGAGGTATAGTTGACATATCACATTATGTTAGTTTCAGGTGTACAACATAATAATTCAATATTTGTATACATTGTGAAATGATTACCACAATAAGTCTAGTTACCATCTGTCACCATACAAAGTTACAATTTTTTTTTTGTGACAAGAACTTTTCAAATATGCAATACAATATTATTGACTATAGTCATCATGCTGTACAGTACTTCCCTATGACTTATTTATTTTATAACTGGAAGACTGTACCTCTTGACCCCCTTTTGTCTAGCCCCCAACCTCCCTCCCCTTTGGCAGCCACCAATCTGTCCTCTGTACCTATTATGTTTTGTTTTGTTTGTTTGTTTTGTTTTTTTAGATTCCACATATAAGTGAAATCATATGGTTTTTGTCTTTCTCTGTCTGAATTATTTCAAATAGCAAAATACCCTTGAGGTCCATCTATGTTGCTGCAAATGGCAAGATTTTATTATTTTTTTATGGCTCTTCTTTATCCATTCATCCATCCACGGACTCTTAGGTTGTTTCCATATCTTGGCTATTGTAAATACTGCTGTAGTGAACATAGGGGTACATATCTCTTTTCAAATTAGTATTTTCATTTTCTTCAGATAAATAGCCAGAAGTGGAAATGCTGGATCATTTGGTAGTTCTATTTTTACTTTTTGGAGAACCTCCATACTGTTTTCCATAGGGACTGCATCATTTTACAGTCTTTCCAACAGTGTATCTGGGTTTCCTTTTCTCCACATCCTCACCAACACTTGTTATTCCATCTTTTTGCTAATACCCATTCTACCAGGTGTGGTTTTGATTTGCATTTCCTGATGATTAGTGATGTTGAACACCTTTTTATGTGCTTGTTGGCCATCTGTATGTCTTCTTAGGAAAAACAGGTATTCAGATCCTCTGCCATTTTTTTTTTTTTTTTTTTTTGTGGTATGCAGGCCTCTCACTGTTGTGGCCTCTCCCGTTGCGGAGCATAGGCTCCGGACGCGCAGGCTCAGCGGCCATGGCTCACGGGCCCAGCCGCTCCGCGGCATGTGGGATCTTCCCGGACCGGGGCACGAACCCATGTCCCCTGCATCGGCAGGCGGACTCTCAACCACTGCGCCACCAGGGAAGCCCTCTCTGCCAATTTTTTAATCAGATATGTTGTTGAGTTGCATGAGTTCTTTGTATATTTTGAATATTAAACCCTTACTGGATATATGATTTGCAAATATCTTCTCTTTTTTAGTAGATTGACTTTTCGTTTGGTTGCTGGTTTCCTTCACTGTGCAAGAGCATTTTAGTTTTCTGTAGTCACACTTGGATATTTTTGCATTTGTTGTCCTTGCCTTTGGAGTCAGTGCCACAAATTTATCACCAAAACCAATGTCAAGGAGATTAATGCCTGTTTTCTTCTAAGAGTTGTATGCTTTCAGGTCTTACTAAGATTCAGTCTTTAACCAATTTTGAGTTAATTTTTGTGCATGGTAAGATAGTGGTCTAATTTCATTCTTTTCACTGGCTGTCCAGTTTCCCCAACACTATGTATTGAAGTGACTGTCCTTTTCCCATTGTATATTCTTGGTTCCTTTGTCATAAATTAATTGAACATACATGCATGATTTTATTTCAGGACTCTCTATTTGCTCCATTGATCTATATGTCTCTTTTTATGTGAATACCATACTATTTTGATTACTGTAGCTTTATAAGATAGTGTGAAATCAGAGAGTGTGATGCCTCCAGCTTTGTTCTTCTTTTTCAAAATTGCTCTGGCTTTTCAGGATCTGTTGTTGTTCCATACAAATTTTAGAACTGTTTGTTCTATTACTGTGAAAAATGCCATTGGAATTTTGATAGGGATTACATTGAATCTATAGATTGCTTTGGGTAGTATGGACATTTTAGCAATATTAATTCTTCTAATTCCTGACCATGGAATATCTCTCCATTCAATTGTGTCTTCTTCAATTTCTTTCATCAAAGTCCTGTAGTTTTCAGTGTACAGTTCATTTCCTTTGTGAAATTTATACCTAGGTTTTAAATTCTTTTAGATGCAATTATCAATGGGATTATTTCTTAATTTCTCTTTCTGATAGTTTGTTATTAATGTATAGAAACACAACCTATTTCTCTATATGAACTTTGTATCCTGCAACTTTACTGAACTCATTTATTAATTCTAAGGGATTTTTTTTTTTTGGTGAAGTCTTTAGAGTTTTCTATGTCATTTTCAGAATAATATCCTCTGCAAATAGTGAGTTTTACTTTCTTTTTCTTATTTGGATGCATTTGTTGGAAGTCCTAACTCAATACTATGTTGACTAAAAGTGGAAAGAATGGCCATTGTCTTTTTCCTCATCTTAGAGGAAAACCTTTCAGCTTTTCATCATTGAGTCTTATTAGCTGTGGGACTGTCATACATTGCCTTTATTTAGCTGAAGTGTATTACCTCTAATCACACTTTGTTGAAAGTTTTTATCATGATGGATGTTGAATTTTGTCAAATACTTTTTCTGCATCTATTGAGATGATCTTATAACTTTTATCCTTCATTTTGTTAATGTGGTGTATCAGGTCGATTGATTTGCAGATGTTGAACCATCATTGAGTCCCTGGAATAAATCCCACTAGATCATGGTATATGATCCTTTTAATGTATTATTGAATTTGTTTTGCTAATATTTTGTTGAGGATTAATGCATCATTGTTCATCAGGAATGTTTGGCCTGTAATTTTCTTTTTATGTGATGTCCTCATCTGGTTTTGGTATTGGGGTAATGCTGCCCTCATAAAATAAGTTTGGAAGCAAAGCATTCCTTCCTCTTGAATTTTTTGGAAGAGTTTGAGAAGGAAGAGTATTAAATCTTCTTTGAATGTTTGGTAGAATTCACCAGTGAAGCCATCTGGTCCTAAACTCTTGTTTGTTGGGAGGATTTTGATTACTGATTCAATCTTTTTATTAGTAATCAGTCTACTTATATTTTCTATTAAGTCACAATTCAGTATGGTGGGTTGTATGCTTTTAAGAATTTATCCATTTCTTCTACATTGTCCATTTTGTTTGTGTATAATTGTTCATAGTAGTCTCTTATGATTCTTTGTGTTTCTGTGGTGTCACTTGTAATTTCTCCTCTTTCATTACTGATTTTGTTTATTTGAGTCCTCCCTCTTTTTTCCTTAGTGAGACTAGCTAAAGGTTTGTCAATTTTGTTTATCCTTTAAAAGAACAACCTTCTAGTTTCACTGATGTTTTCTTTTGTCTTTTTATCCTCTATTTTATGTTTTTCTGCTTTGATTTTTATTGTTTTCTTCCTTCTACTAACTTTGGGATTCTCTGTTCTTTTTTTAGCATAGAGTTAGATTGTTTGTTTGAGATTTTTATTGTTTCCTGAGGTAGGCCTGTATTGCTATGAACTTTACTCTTAAAACTGCTTTTGATGCATCCATAGATATTGGGTTGTTGTATTTCCATTTTCTTTTGTCTTGAGGTATTTTAAAAAATTTCCCTTTGATTTCTTCATGACCCATTTGTTGTTTAGTAGCACGTTGTTTAATCTCCACCTATTTGTGATTTTTCCAGTTTTCTTCTTGTATTCAATTTCTAGTCTCACAGCATTGTGGTTGAAAAAGGTGCTTGATATGATTTCAATCTTCCAAAATTTGTTGAGACTTGTTTTGTGCTCTAAAATATGATCTATCCTGGAGAATGTTCCATGTGTACTTGAGAAGCAAGAGTGTTCTGCTCCTTTTGGATGGAATGTTTTGTATTTACCTGTTAAATTCTTCTGGTCTAATGTGTCATTTAAGGCTGATGTTCCTTTATTGATTTTCTGTCTGGATGATCTATTCATTGATGTAAGTTGGGTTTTAAAGTCTCTACTATTATTGTACTGCTGTCAGTTCTCTCTTTAGGTCTCTTAATATTTGCTTTATGTATTTAGGTGCTCCTATGCTGGGTGAATAAATATTTACAAATGTTATATCCTCTTGTTGGACTGATTCCTTAACATTATGTAATGTCCATCTTTGTCTTTTATGACATTTTTTTGTTTTAAAGTCTATTTTGTCTGATATAAGCATAGGTATTCCAGCTTTCTATTGGTTTCCATTTTCCTGAAACAGTTTTTCTATCCTTTCAGTCTGTGTATGCCCTTACCTCTGAAGTGTGTCTCTGGTGGGCAGCATTAAGATTGGTATTGCTTTTTTAATCCAATCAGCCACTCTAAGTCTTTTGATTGGAGCATTTAGATCATTTACATTTAAAATAATTACTGATAAATATGTACTTATTGACATTTTGTTAATGTTTTCTGCCTGTTTTTTAGTTTCTCTCTGCTTCTTCCTTCTTTGTTCTCTCCTGTTATTGTTTGATAACATTCTTTAATGTTATACTTAGATTCTTTTCTTGTTGTTTTTTGTATATTTACTACAGCTTTTTGCCTTACGGTTACAATGTGACTCACATATAATAGTCTACTTATACAGTAGTCTATTCTAAGTCAATAGCAACTTAAGTTTGACTGCATTCTAAAACTGTACATTTTTACTCCCCGCCCAACAAGTTTTATGTTTTTGATGTCTTTTATACATATTTTTATTTTGTATATCCCTTAACTAATACTGTAATTATAGTTGCTTTTTTCTTTTAACCTTCATCCTAGCTTTATAGGTGATTAACACACTACCTTTACTGTATATTTACCTTTACCAGTATGATTTTTAGTTTCATATGTTTTCTCGTAACTAATTAGTGTCCTTTCTTTGCAGCTTAAAGACCCTTTAAAATTTCTTGGGGGCTGGTTTAGTGATGATGAACTCCTTTACCTTTCCCTTGTATGGAAACTCTTTTCCTCTCCTTCAATTCTGAATGATAATCTTGCTGGGTAGAGAATTTTTGTTGGAAATTTTTCTCTTTCAGCACTTTAAATATATTACTCCATTACCTTTTGGCTTGCAAAGTCTCTGCTGAAAAATCTACTGATAGTGTTAGGGGGCCTTCCCATGTACATATCAAATTATTTACCTTTTCAGTTTTTAAGATTCTCTCTTTATCTTTGACTTTTTAATTATAATGTGTCCTAATATAGATTTATTTGGGTTCCTCTTATTTGGAACTCTGTGGACAATTTGATCTGAAGGTCTGTTCCATCCTCAGGTTAGGAAAGTTTTCAGCTTTTTTTTTTTTTTTTTGGCTGCGTTGGGTCTTCATTGCTGCATGTGGGCTTTCTCTAGTTGCAGCAAGTGGGGGCTAGTCTTCATCGCTGCATGTGGGCTTTCTCTAGTTGCAGCAAGTGGGGGCTAGTCTTTGTTGCGGTGCACGGGCTTCTCATTGTGGTGGCTTCTCATTGCAGAGCACAGGCTCTAGGCATGTGGGCTTCAGTAGTTGCAGCACACGGGCTCAGTAGTTGCAGCATGTGGGCCCTAGGGTGCATGGGTTTCAGTACTTGTGGTGCATGGGCTTAGTTGCTCTGTGGCATGTGGGATCTTCCCAGACCAGGGATCAAACCTGTGTCCCCTACATTGGCAGGCAGATTCTAACCACTGCATCACCAGGGAATTCCAGCCATTATGTTTTGAAATAAGTTGTCTGTCCCTTTCTCTCTTTCTTCTTCTTTTGGGACCCCTATAATAAGAATGTTGTTCTACTTGATGTTATCCCATTGGTTCCTTAAGCTATCTTCACTTTTTAAAATTCTTTTTTCTTTTTGCTGCTCTGTTTGGGTGAGTCCCAATGCCCTGTCTTCCAGATCACTGATCCCTTCTTTTGCTTCATCAAGACTGCTGTGAACCCCTCTTGTGTAATTTTCAGTTTAGTTATTGTATTCTTCAACTCTGTGCCCTCTGTTTGGTACTTTCTTATGTTTTCTATCTCTTTGTTGAAGTGCTCACCATGTTCATCCATTTTCTCCAGAGTTGGTGACCATTTTTATGACCATTACTTTGAACTCTTTATCAGGTAGATTACTTATCTCTATTTCATTAAGATTTTTTCTGGGGTTTTACCTTGTTCTTTCAGTTGAAAACATATTCCTTTTTTGCTTCATACTGGTTGACTCTCTGTGTTTGTTTCTATGTATTAAGCAAACAGCTACCTCTCCCAGTCTTGAAGGAGTGGCCTTGAGTAGGAGGTGAACCTTATTATTCAACCTTGCCCAAGCTCTTGGTTGTCTGTCAATCCTTTGTGATATAAGTAGCCTGATACATTCCTGTTGGGTCCCAGTTGTTGAGGTTGTGCCAAGACCCATCTCATGTGGCCCTTTTTTCCTTTGTTGTGGAGGAGCTGTTCAGCTAGTTTTCAGTTCTTTTTCAAAGGGAGGTGTTCCATATGTAGCTGTAGATTTGGTGTGTTTGTGGAAAGAGGTTAGATTTGCCTTGGAATAATCATGTATTGGTGTAGTCCACATATTCTTTCATTCTCCTAGAAAATGATTTCATGTTTTCTCTTTTCTCCTTAAACCTCCCATCTGACTTCTAGATAATAATGTTGTTTCTTTTTTCACTAAGAAAACTGTAGCAGTTAAAAGATAACTTTGATAAACTTCCAACGCATCTACTCACCTACCTTGCACTGTGCCTGCACTACTGTTTCAATGGAGACGTGTCCATGCTGCCATCAAAGGCCAACCCCACTATTTGTGCAGTAGATCCCATTCCCTCTTGCCTAACCAAGAACATTGTTCCAACAATTCTCCTCTCTTCTTCACTGTAATTTCGCTCCTCTCTATTGGGTCATTCCTACCCTATCCCAACCATTAACTCTGGGACCTCATATGCTCTTACTTGTTTTCTTGTTCACCCCTCTTAAGACAAGATGACTTCAAGCATAATGAGCACATCATCTTTTAAGCCCTTGGGTATTTTCCTTACTTTTTGCCAGATTGGCCATTTATTTTGAAAGTTAAAAAAAATTTGTTCTACATTTCAATGGAAATAGTGTCTCATGGATACACAGTCATCTGTGCTCTTTCCTGTCCTCTACTGCTAGCTCCTATAAATCCTAACTTTTACTTGCAGAGTGGCCTCATTTTCTCTTTCCTCATATGCTCTCTCAAGGTTATTTCATGAAGTACCACTGCCTCAAATACTATCTATAAGCTATGACTCTAAGTTTGTATCTGCAGCCCAGTCCTTCCCTCTGAGCTCCAGACTTATATATCCAACTCTTGCTTGAAACCTGTAGTTTATGATCTAAAAAACATCTTAAACATCTAAAACAATATATCAAAATAGAACCTTTGGTTTTTCCCAGTCAAAATCATGTCTACAAGACAAAATTTTAAGAATCATCTTTTATTTCTCTTTGTTGTTCATCCTCAAAGGTAATCCCTCAACAAGCCTTGGTTCTATACAAAAATGCACCTCAAATCTGTCTACTTTTCTTTATCACTTGTATTATTATAGAATCCACATCTCTGTGTCTCACTACAGATAACTTCTCTTGATTCCAGCCCAGGGCACTGGAGCTTGTGGATTTGCATGAGTCTCACAAACATCAGAATATCCTGACAATCTTGGAATTGAGGACTTATAACAGATAAACTTTGTGTAACTTACTAGTTAGGCATACAACATAAACTACAAGAAAGACAATGATTTATAAAGGAAAAGATAATGTCAGCAGACATAC
Organism: Leucopleurus acutus; assembly: GCF_964270905.1. Lineage (NCBI taxonomy): Eukaryota > Metazoa > Chordata > Mammalia > Artiodactyla > Delphinidae > Leucopleurus > Leucopleurus acutus. Next base: position 131,703,225 of record NC_139146.1, on the reverse strand, counting down.
TTTATTTATAAAAATACATCTTCCCCTTCTTGAAATAACAGTATATGTTCAGAAATACACCTGACAATATAGTGTCTGTAACAAAGAATGAGAGTAGAAAAACTGCTACATTGGATTATCCAGTATTAGATGGCTTTCTATCTTTCCCAACCAAAAAAATATTTTGAATAAAAATATATAGATTCCATCATATTGAAATGAGTTAAATTTTATATTAACCTGAAGAAAAGAGATTAAAAGAATCAAGCTCTAAAAACAAGATTCCTTTTTTTTAAGACTCCTGAAGCTGAGATTTTGAAACCAAAATAGAAAATATGGTGTAACTTCAATATCCAGAAGCAAATGATGGTTGAAAACGTGTAATTTTATAGCTTAAGATTAAAATCTTGAAATGCACATGACAAACAAATCAGTAGATTATAAAGTTTGCTGGGCACAATGTATTCTGAAAGATTTACTCAATAAAAGCAAGCGTTATATAAAACCAAGTCACTATATTTTGAATTCAGTAAGACTTCATTACAAGCAATGTTCACTAACATTCTGCTTCAATACTGCATTATCTCAAATTATTCATCTCTGATGTAGGACTACCAGAAAATGAAATTTTATCACAATAGACTTTTGAAATGTTTTTACTTTGCTATCTTTACAAAGTGAAATACACCTAGCTGTGCAAATATGGAGTGTCTCTCTACAGAAGTCTTTGTATGCACATATGGATTATTAAAGAAATTTGGTGGTAGTAGAAATTCAGTGGTAAACTATATGACTATTCTGATAGTGAAGAGAAAACCTCTAGTTTTTAAAATTTGTTTTTTATTGTGATAACATTGGTTTATAAAGTTATATGTCTCATGTGTGCAATATTATATTTTTACTTCTGTACGCACTACACCGTGAACACCACCAAAAATTTAGTTTCCATCTGAAACCATACAGTTGATTCCTTTACCCATTTCCCCCCCCGCCCCCCATCCCTTCCCTTCTGGTAACCACTATTCTGTTCTCTGTATCTGTATGAGAAAATCTTGACTATTCATTTTCAGTTAAAAAAAATCTAAAATGACAACCATAAGTAAACCTCCAGGCTAATTACTATGAGGAAGAAATCAAACTGAAGAACAAAACAAAGGCAGCTATTAAACATGCTGTTTGACAAATTAAAACATGGTATCTAAAATGACATCTTTTTAGATGTAATACCCTCACTTATAAGTGAATCTTGTGGTGCAATTGTCAATTTCAAATTCCCTATCTTTATTTTTACTTGTACAAATTGATTTCTGACATTCTGATCTAACACATGCAGAAGATAATGAAAGTTTAATACTTGGTAGTACATTTCTTCACTCCTTTTACACAGTAATGAAGTATTATCTGGTTTCCTAATAGTCCCTTCCCTGCCATTTCAGTGCAGAGAGTGACCACTTTTAAAATAAATTATTGAGGTCATTACTTTATAGATATTAAATATTGTATCTTGGCCATTTGTATGGAAAATATTATTATTTAAATTAATGGTTGTTGAGAATGTGTTATCAAGAGAAGGGAAAAGTCGAATAAATAACAAGGTAAATGATTGTTAAATTATATTCCAATGTTACATAAGAAATAAAATATTTATTATGTATTTACTGTGACATTACTCTGTGGGTGAAATGTATAGAAAAATAAATTTGGGAATACCACATTCAATGCAAGAACAATGCCCATTGTTTTCATTTAATAAGAAATGATAGTGACTGATTTTCTTATGTCATCGTAATCTATTCCATAATGTAAAATGCTGTCCATTATAGTATTTTTTGTTTGTTTTTAAGAGTACCAAATAATACTTATAATACCATTTCTTTTGGGATATAATATAACACATTTTAAAAAAACTCAATTACTTTTTCAAGATAAAAAGGAAAATATAGGGTTCTTTATTTGGTAATAGATAGAGCAATTAACCTAGAACCCTACTCTTTTAAAAAATTAAAAATAATTTTATTTTATTTTATTTTTTAAAGTAATTTTTATGGGAGTATAGTTGCTCCTAGGACCTAATGGTACATTCAACTAACCTAAGACTCATTTTTTTCCCTTTTTTTTTTTAACAGATTTTATTTATTTATTTTTTGGCTGTGTTGGGTCTTTCATTACTGTGCGTGGGCTATCTCTAGTTGCGGCGAGCAGGGGCTTCTCATTGCGGTGGCTTCTCTTGTTGCGGAGTATAGGCTCTAGGGCACAGGCTTCAGTAGTTGTGGTGCACGGGCTTAGTTGCTCTGTGGCATGTGGGATCTTCCCAGACCAGGACTCGAACCCATGTCCCCTGTATTGGCAGGCAGATTCTTAACCACTGTGCCACCAGAGAAGCCCTCCCTTTTTTTTTTAATAGAGGTAAAATTGGCATATAACATAATATTAGTTTCAGGTGTATAACATAATAATTTGATGACTACAAAGTCATCACCACAATAATTCTAGTTACCATCTGTCACCATACAGTTGACCTCTTCCCCTTTGATAACCACCAATTTGTTCTCTCTATCTGTATGTTTTGTTTTGTCCATTACTTTTGTTTTTTTAGATCCCACATATAGGTGAAATCATAATGTATTTGTTTTTCTCTGGATGACTTATTTCACTCAGTATAATACCCTCAAGGTTCATATATATTGTCACAAACAGCAAGATTTCTTTCATTTTTATGGCTGAGTAGTATTCCATTGTGTATTTTTACCATGTTTTCTTTATCCATTCATCCACTGATGGAAATTTAGGTTGTTTTCATGTCTTAGTTAATATAAATAATGCTGCAATGAACATGGGGTATATATATCTTTTTGAGATTGTGTTTTTGTTTTCTTCTAACTGCCTGGAACTGGGATTGCTGGATCATATGGTGGTTTTATTTTTAATTTTTTGAGGAACCTGCAGGCTGTTTTCCATAGTGGCTGCATCATTTTACATTCCCAGTATCTGTGTAGGAGGGTTCCCTTTTCTCTACAACCTTTCCAATACTTGTTGTTTCTTGTCATTTTGGTAACAGATATTCTAACAGCTGTGAGATGATAATGCACTGTAGTTTGATTTGCATTTCCCAGATGATTAGTGATGTTGAGCATCTTTTCATGAGCCTATTGGCCATCTGTATGTCTTCTTTGGAGAAATGTTTATTCAGATCCTTTGCCCATTTTTTAAACTGAATTGTTTGCTTTTTTGTTATTGACTTGTATGAGTTATTTATATTTTGAGTATTATCTTTTATCAGATATATGATTTGCAAATATATTCTCCCATTCAGTAGGTTGCCTTTTTGTTTTATTGTGGTCTTCTCTGCTGTGCAGAAGCTTTTTAGTTTGATGTAGTCCCATTTGTTTATATTTGCTTTTGTTGCCATTGCCTTTGGAAAAATATTGCTAAGAGTGATGTAAAGAAACTTACCAGCTATTCTTTCTTCTAAGAGTTTTATGGTTTCTGGACTTATATTAAAGTCTTTAATTCATTTTGAGTTAATTTTTGTGTACGGTGTAAGACAGTGGTACAATTTCATTCTTTTGCATATGGCGGTCCAATTTTCTCAACACAGTTTATTGAAGAGACTGTCCTTTCTTCATTGTATATTCTTTGTTCCTTTGTCACAAATTAATTAACCATATATGCGTGGGTTTATTTCTAGGTGCAATAATTTGTTCCATTGATTTGTGTCTCTTTTTATGACAATACCATACTGTTTATATTGCTGTAGCTTTGTAGTATAGTTTGAAATCAGAGTGTGATACCTACAAATTTGTTCTTTTTTTTTTTTTTTTTTTTTACAAATTTCTTTTTTTCAAGGTTGCTTTGGCTCTTTGGGATCTTTTGTGGTTTAATGGAAATTTTAGGATTGTTTGTTCTATTTCTGTGAAAAATGCCATTGGAATTTTGATAGGAATTTTATTGAAGGTATGGATTGCTTGGGTAGTATGAGTATGGACATTTCAACAACATTAATTCTTGAAATTTATGAACATGAAATATCTTTCCATTTATTTGTGTCTTCTTCAGTTTTTTTCATTGATGTCATAGTTTTCAGTGTACAGTTCTTTTACCTCCTTGGTGAAATTTATTTCTAGGTATTAAATTTTTTTTGATGCAACTATAAGTAGGATTGCTCTCCTAATTCCTCTTTCTGCTAGTTTGTTATTAGTGTACAGAAACATGACCGATTTCTGAATATTGATTTTGTATCCTGCAATTTTATTGAATTTATTATTAATTCTAAGAGTTTTTTGGTGGAGTCTTTGGGGTTTTCTATATATTAGAATCATGTCATCTGCAAATAGTGACAGCTTTACTCCTTTCTTTCCTATTTGAATGCTTTTTATTTCTTTTTCTTCCCTAATTGCAATGGCTAGGATTTTCAGTACTATGCTGAATAAAAGTGGAGAGCGGACAATCTTGTCTTGTTCCTCATCTTAGAGGAAAAGCTTTCAGTTTTTCACCATTGAGTATGAAGTTAGCTGTAGGTTTGTCATATGTGGTCTTTATTAGGTTGAGGTACATTCCCTCTATACCCACTTTATTGAGAGTTTTTATCATGAGTGAATGTTGAATTTTGTCAAATGCTTTTTATGCATCTATTAAGATGATCTTAAAGTTTTATCCTTCATTTTGTTAATGTGGTGTATCAGATTGATTGATTTGCAGATGTTGAACCATCCCTGAACACCTGGAATAAATTCCACTAGATCACAGTGTTTGAGCCTCTTAATGTATTGTTGAACTCAGTTTGCAAATATTCTACTGAGAATTTATGCATCTATGCTCATCAGGGATATTGGTCTGTAATTTTTGTGTGTGTGTGGTGTCCCTTTTTGGTTTTGGTATCAGGGTAATGCTGGCCTTATAACATGTGTTTGGAAGCACTTCCTCCTCTTGAACTTTTTGGAAGCATTTGTGTAGGATAGCTATCAAATCTTCTTTGAATGTTTGATAGAATTAATCACTAAGGCCTCTGGTCTTGGACTCTTGTTTGTTGGGAGGTTTTGATACTGATTCAACCTCCTTACTAGTAATTGGTTTATTCATATTCTGTATTTCTTCATGATTCAGTTTTGGAAGATTGCATGTTTCTAGGAATTTATTCATTTCTTAACTGTTGTCCAGTTTATTGGCATTCATAGCATTCTCTTATGATCCTTTGTACTTTTTTAGTATTTGTTGTAACTTTGCTTTCATTTCTGATTTTATTTATTTGAGCCCTCTCTCTATTTTTCTTAGTGAGTGTAGCTAGAGTTTTGTTCAATTTTATTTATCCTTTCAAAGAACAAGCTGATAGCTTCACTGATCTTTTCTAGTGATTTTTTTAGTTTCTATTTCTTTTATTTTGGCTCTCATTTATTTTATTTATTTATTTATTTATTTTTGCGGTATGTGGGCCTCTCGCTGTTGTGGCCTCTCCCTGTTGTGGAGCACAGGCTCTGGACACGCAGGCTCAGCAGCCACGGCTCATGGGCCCAGCCGCTCCGCAGCATGTGGGATCTTCCCGGACTGCGGCACGAACCTGCGTCCCCTGCATCGGCAGGCAGACTCTCAACCACTGCGTCACCAGGGAAGCCCCTTGGTTCTCATTTATTATGTTCTGCTTTCTACTGACTTTGGGCTTCATCTGTCTTCTTTTTCTAGTTCCTGTAAGTATTAAGTTAATTTATTTATTTGAGATTTTTCTTGTTTTTTGAGGTGGGATTTTATAACTATGAACTTTCCTCTTGGATCTACTTATGCTGCATCCCATAGATTTTGCTATGTTGTATTTCTATTTTCATTGTCTCTAGGTACTTTTTAATTTCCCCTTTAATTTTTTACTGACCCACTGGCTGTTTAGTAGCATGTTATTTAATCTCCATCTATATGTGGTGTTTTCAGTTTTCTTCTTTAAATTGATTTCTAGTTTCATACTGTTGTGGTTGGAAAAGGTGCTTGATATGATTTCAATATTCTTAAATTTACTGAGGCTTGTGTTGTGGCCTAACATACAATCTATCCTGGAGAATGTTCCATGTGCACTTGAGAGAAATGTGTATTCTGCTGCTTTTGGATGGAACGTTCTGTAGATATCTATTAATTTCATCAGGTCTAATGTGTTGTTTAAGGCTGATGTTTTCTTATTTATTTCTGTCTGGATGATATACCCATTGATGTAAGTGGGATTTTCAAGTTCCCTACTATCATTGTATTACTGTCAAAATCTCCCTTTAGGTTTGTTAATATTTGCTTTATGTATTTAGATGTTCCTATGCTGGGTGTATAAATATTTACAAATATCAAATCCCCTTGTTGGATTGACCCCTTTATCATTATGTAATGCCCTTCTTTGTCTTTTATTACATTCTGTGTTTTAAAGTCTATTTTGTCTAATACAAGTACAGCTACACCAGCTATCTTTTGTTTCTATTTCCATGGAAAATCTTTTTTCATCCCTTCCTTTTTATACTGTGTGTCCTTAGATCTGAAATGAGTCTCTTGTAGGTAACATATAGATGAGCTTGTTTTTTTATCCGTTTAGCCACTCTATGTCTTTCAATTGGAGAATTTAGACCATTTACATTTAAAGTAATTTTTGATAAGTATATACTTATTGGCCTTTATTAATTGTATTCTGGCTGTTTTTGTAGTTCCTTTCTGTTCCTTTTTCCTTTTCTTCCTCTGTGGGTTGATAATTTCTTTAGTGTTATGTTTAGATTCCTTTCTTTTTATCTTTTGTGTATCTACTGTAGGTTTTTCTTTTTAGTTACTATGAGGCTCACATATAACGGTCTACATATATAGCAGTCTATTTTAAGTTGGTGGCAACTTAAATTTGAACACATATCAAAAACTCTACATTTTTACATCCCCACCCTTCATTTTATGTTTTTGATATTATATTTTAAATCTTTTAATTTTGTATATCCCTTAACTAATTATGGTAGTTACAATTAATTTTATTGCTTTTGTATTTTTACCTTCATACTAACCACTACTAACCATAGTGGTTGATCCACTGCCCTTGCTATATATTTACCTTTGCAAGTGAGATTTTTACTTTCATATGTTTCCTTATTATTTGTTAGTGCCTTTTCTTTTCAGTTTAAATAAGACCTTTAAAAATTTCTTGCAAGGCCAGTTTAGTGGTGATGAACTCCTTTATCTTTTGCTTGTATGGAGATTCTTTAACTCTCTTTCCATTCTTATGATACCCTTATTGAGTAGAGTATTCAGGGTTGGATACTCTTTCTTTTCAGCACTTTGTATATATCATACCACTCCCTTTTGGTCTGCAGAATTTCTGCTGAGAAATCAGCTGATAGTCTTATGGGGGTTCCCTTGTACATATCAAATTGTTTTTCTCCTGCTGCTTTTATGATTCTCTATTTAACTTTAGACATTTTAATGTGTCTTGGTGTGGATCTCTTTGAGTTCTTCTTATTTGGAACTCTCTGGGCTTCCTAGACCTGGATGTCTGCTTTCTTCCCCAGGTTAGAGCAGTTTTCAGTTATTTCTTCAAATAAGCTTTCTCCCCCTTTCTCTCTCTCTTCTCCTTCAGGGACCCAAATAATGTGAATGTGATTCCACTTGATGTTGTCCCACAGGTCTTAAGTTATCTTCAGTTTTCAAAATTCTTTTTTCTTTTTGCTGCTCTGTTTGGGTGAGTTGCAATGCCCTGTCTTCCAGGTCACTGATTTGTTCTTCTACTTCACCTAGTCTGCTATTGAATGCCTCTAGTGTATTTTTCAGTTCAGTTCTTCAACTCTGTGACTTCTATTTGGTACTTTCCTATATTTCCTATCTCTTTGTTGATGTTCTCACCATGTTCATCCATTCTTCTCTTGAGTTTGGTGAGCATTTTTATGACCATTACCTTGAACACTTTATCAGGTAGATTACTTATCCCTGTTTCATTAAGGTCTTTTTCTGAGGTTTTGTCTTGTTCTTTGGTTTGGAACATATTCCTGTTTTCTCATTTTCCTTGAATGTCTGTGTTGTTTGTATGTATTAGGTGAAACAGCTACCTCTCCTAGTCTTGAAAGAGTGGTCTTGTGTCGGAGATGAACCTTATCATTCATCCTCACCCTAGCTCTTGACTGTCTCTTGAACCTTTGCGATTGTTTTAGTAGCCTGATTTATTCTTTTTTTTTTTTTTTGTGGTATGCGGGCCTCTCACTGTTGTGGCCTCTCGCATTGCGGAGCACAGGCTCCAGACGTGCAGGCTCAGCGGCCACGGTTCACGGGCCCAGCCACTCCACAGCATGTGGGATCTTCCCAGACCAGGGCATGAACCTGCATCCCCTGCATCAGCAGGCGGACTCTCAACCACTGCGCCACCAGGGAAGCCCCTGATTTATTCTTGATATGTCTCAGTTGTTGAGGGTGTGCCAAGACCTCAGTGTTCCAAAGGAAGTGATCTCAGTCAGCACTTCAGTCAGTGATCTCAGATCAAGCTTCCTGGAATCTAGATTCTCAGGCATCAGCTTTAAAGTACACAGATATATACAGTCATGTGGGACTGGAATTGTAGATGCTGCTGACCTTCAGACTAGAAGATCTGGAGATGTCCTCAGGGCAACATTTGCAAGAATCAGGGATTCATATGAATGTAGAGTCTCATTTCTGTGAGGTACCAACGAGCTGTGGTGAGTTCAAGGGAGGACACATAGATGGTGCATGTCTGTAGCCTTTAGATTTATAGCAAACCTGAAGCCTGTCCCTCAGGTTAAAGCTCTAGGACAATTAAAAGGGCCTTTTTCACTTGTGGACTGGTGGTATGTTTCAGGCTGCTGTCTGTGGAGTGTTCTGGGTGTGGTATCCTGCCCAGAACTCTGTCTTCCCAATTATTACAGTCTTGTTGTGTCCAGCAGCACAAACCTTTCTGTCCATCAGAGCCAGGCAATCAAGAGGTATCCCGTGTGTGTACTGTGCTGACCCACCAGCTTCAATGAGGCTGTGGAAGAGTATTGGATTCGGCATGCCCTTGGTTTTAACGATGCCAGAGAAGAGTGCTGGGGTGGAGCACACCTGTGTTTTTAGCGAGGCCTGGGATGAGCACTGGGTGCACGGCATGCCCTCAGCTTTATCCATGTGTCTGCACATGCCCACCTGTGCTAGCAAGGTAAAGGGAATGTGTAAAAAATAGTGTTCTCCAGTGCCTCTGTCCCTGAGGAAAATTCCAACTAATCCCTGCCCCTCTGACAGACACTATAAGATTAGCAACTGAATCTCCTTCACATATATTTCAGTCACCTCTCAAACTGTTGCCTTTGCACTGGCTACCGGGATAAGAGAGTTTGCACATTAGCCCCTCAACAGGAGTATCTTAGATCCCCACAGTCCTCCAGATCCCCTGGATACAAGCCCTGTTTGTCTCCAAAACCATATTATTTTTTTGGGGGGGGCTTGTTTCTCTGGTGCAGGTTCCAAGAGTTGGGGTGCCCGATGTGTGGCACAAACCCCTTGGTCCTCAAGGGAGAGGCTCTGGGTCTGCGAGAGCCTTCCCTAGTGTGTGTCATTGCACCAGGAGTGAGGGTTTTGGTGAGACCATGTCTCTGCCTTTCCTACCGTCTCACTGTGCCCTTCTATCCCTTGTTGTGGAGGAGGATGTTAAGCTAGTTTTCAGTTCTTTTTCAGCAGGAGTTATCCCATAGGTAGCTGAAGACTTTGTGTGTCCATGGAGGAGGTGAGTTCAGGATCTTCCTATGTTGCTATCTTGGACCATCCCCCAAAGACACACTTCTATCTCTAAACTTTCTAAAAACTTGTGACGTAGACTGAACAATTAACTCAGTGCTTGAATTAATTCAGTAGTTTTCAAATCCCCTTATGTTTCTAATCTTCTGTTTTAGATGGCAGAGGGTAAACTTTTTAGATAAATTTACCAGGTACCAAAAAAAAAAATTTAAATGGTAAACTTGTTGCAGGCAGTAGAGTAAAATGGAAAGGGTGTGAGGTGTGCTTTTTGGATATCCATTCAAGTTCTGATGCTGCCACTTCCTCTGACCTGTGGTAGGACAGCTTACCTCACGTAAACGTAAGTTTCTTCATCTGTAAAATGAAGACTCAACTAGAAATCTGGGACTTTTATACATCACTAAAGTTCTACAAAAGAAAATTTCCTTAAGATTACCCTGCATGTTTAAACAGACTAAAAATGAATGTAATTTAATCTTTTCTCGGTGGCTAAGGGCCATCAATAGAAAAAACAATATATGAATTTGTAAGGTTTCTTTGCTCCCACGTAAACTGGCCCCAGACTACTGAGTGCTTGTACGAATGTTTATGTGTGTGTGTGTCAACCTTCTTCTTATTTTCAGCTAATGTTTATTGATGTTGTCACTGTGTCTGTTTATAATATGCCGCCTTGTTTTTAATATACTTATTAAGGGGTAAATATACTCTTCTATAAAGTATGTTGCAATTGATTCAACAGCATCAACAAAGTAAATGTTTGGTTTGTTGAAGTCGTCAAAGTTTGACTGATTGATAAGTGAAGTATTTATATGCTCTAGTAGTAAATCCATTTTCTTTTGCTTTTTCCCTTAGAAGACGGAGGGCATTTGTTAAAGTATCTTTTCCTTAATGACACCTACTTGAAGACAGTTATTAGAGAATCTTATCTCCCCACAGTCTAATACTCTGAACCTTTACTCATGTGTCACATTTTCCCAATGATTAACCTTCTTCATTATAATTTTGTAAATCCCGCTCAATGCTTTCACATGCCTCTCAAGCTGTCTGGTTTCAAAGGCAAAACTGTAGTCTAATAACAAAAGACTTGCTATTTCTATTAACATTTCTGTTAATAAATCTTAAAGTGATATTAACTCTTTTGCTGTTGTTTCCATTTTTCTAATAGTATCTATGACTATACATACCCATGAACCTACGCGCGAGCGCACACACACACGCTTTCTCTCTCTCTCTCTCTCTCTCTCAATTGAAATAGTAGACTTGGTTAGCTAAGGAGACCAGAAGAATATTTCTATAAGTTACTCATAAGGTCTGATATCAGTAATTTAATTTTTTCTGAGAAATAAAACTTATGAATGGGGCTGTGTTTTGGAATCAGGTCATAATTTTAAAGCAAGAAGACTCCCTCTTCCTATTACTCTTCCTGCAGTGCGCCATGTTTGGAAGTCTCCTCTTACAGGTGTGTGTAAGTTGTAATGCAGGGGTGGTTAGTATCTGTTCTTCTACAAAAGTCTGGCACTGCCAGGCAATACTTTGGGTAATAATCGTGACTGTGTTTGAAATGCGTGCTTTAAAATAACACAGTTGAGTCAACATGTAAAGCTTAATCCATTCTCACATCCAGTACAAAGATAATTTGGATCTCACCTCATTTGTTTTATGCACACAAATGAAACCAGAGCACCATGCTCTACCCTTTGGATCAGTATTAATTTCCAGTAAATTTTCCCTACTCAAGGTCTACTCTAAAATCCCAAGGCAGTCTTGTATCACCAGCTTCTGTACAGTGACTTTAAACCTCAGTTTCTGAAATCCTTTTTGTTCCTCAAGACTTTCCTAGTTATTTTGATACAGCATAGGAAACAATCTGTTTTCCTTTCTATTACCTACTACTCCAAAATCTGCAAGTATTGGTTAACTCTGCGATCAATGTCTCAGAAATAGTTTGTGGGGACTGACTATTGGTTAGAAAACTATATAAAATTTGGAAGCTGATATTTAGGTTCAGAAAAAAAAAACTTTATAAATGTCACAGTACTGAAACAAGGAAGAATAATATTATATACATATTATTTTTATGTAAATATTATTTAAGATAGAATCTGTTTCTCACATGCAAAGGGCAGATGGGAAATTGTTCAAAGTAATATGAAGGTAATGGTACACAAGTATTATCCTATTGCATTAGGATAAATTTCCAGTAGTTTATTTGAGTTGTTGAGATCAATTCCCATAAGTTTAAAAGTGGGACCAATGAAAGAATTCTATTAAAATCCTGCTCAAACACAATGTAAGATAATTTTATGTACACCTATTATACTTCCCATATGTCACCTGATAAATTTCATGTGTGTGTGTCTGTGTGAAGAGTGAAATGGAGGTAGTGATAGTGAATTTAGCAAGCCAAATATTTGCGTTGTTCCCCAAAAGGGGGAAAATTGATTTACATGATTGTTTGCTATTAAGGCTCAAATGAGTCTACCATGATTCGGTTTTCTCTTATGTTTTTCAATTTTGACAGCTGTCAGTTCACAGTTATGACTACTTTATGTAAGCATCACAAACACTGCATTAGTATCTTCAGAAAATATACTGTGAAAGCTGCAGTTTCACTGTCCCAAATCAATTACCACATTCTTAAACTTGCAGTGTAGTCGTTTGTGGGCACTGAGGCAGCCAGCGGAAGGGTATTGATTGGAGTATAATGTCATGTGTAGCAGGAGAGAAAGATGAAAAGTATTTTCTGCTTAATGGGTTGGTATTAAGTAGGCGGGAATGGCTTCTAATTAGCCAACAATTGCTGTGTTTCCCAGTTTCCCTCCTTTCCCTCCTCCTGTCCGTCACCAGCTGCCAACATGCCCCCACTTTTTTGTTATTTGCAGTGCATTGCTCACTGCAGTGAAAGCCTTTGTTTAAGAAAGAGGGCTCCCAGGGTCTCAGCTGCCTGGGTACAGCTTGCTGCCTACGATGAGTAGCAACTGTCAGTTTATTTTATCTCAACCTTTTCATCATTCTGCTGAAACTGATCGACTGAAACCACCTGAGAGAACTGAGGATTCCGTACCTACAAGTCATTAGCTAGGGCTGCAGCCTCTCGCCACAGAGCAAGTCAACTGCACACTTCCCGAAATGCAGTCCACTTTAACCCCATGTTTCCCCAACACATAAGAATTCTGTCCCTTTTTTGTTTTTGAAGCAGAGTCAACGGGAGAGGATCCCTTTGATGGATGGGCATGTAAGTCAGGACATGTTGCTTTCGCTAAGGATGAGGATAATGTCCCCGTGACAGGCTTTGCTATGGTGAAACCAGCGATATGGGGGACTTTGTTCCATCCGCATCAAAAGTGAATGTGAAACTGGAAAACATTTTACAAAGTGACTTTATGACATCAGGTCTCAAGCCCCATTCTTTACCAACATCAAATGTGCCGGACTGAAGCCTGATTTCACATGCGTGTGATCCATATGACAGCTGTTTAGCGGGTTTTCTGTTCCATTTTAGAACCGAGTAAAGACAAATTTCCCATACACTTTAATGATACTGTGAAAACTTTTTTTCTAGAGAAACCATCTAACCTGTTGTACCCATAATGCATCAAAACAGAATGACATGATGAGAAAACTCCCCCTGTGCCACAGTGGAGGATATGTTTAGTAAGTATCAGTGACACACGAACCTATTGAGAAATGATATGCCATACCATATACCACTGCCATATACCACTTAGACCTGTGGAGTTGTGAATATGTGGTATTTAACCATGTTTCAACATGGGTAGGTAGATTCTTGGGGAAGTGAAATTTTAGAAACATTTAGAAGGAAAAGGGAAGGTAACTGAGCAGAGAAAAAGATTATTATTTCTGATAAATGATGTGAACTAACAGTAAGAGTTGGAATTAAAAAGGAAGAGTTCAAAGGCGTTCACTTGATTTTAAAATAGATATATAAAGGAAGCCAAGGGAAGAGATGTATTGGTTTACAGTGTTTTCCATTTTTCATATATGAATTTAAATATTGATAAGAAATGTTATCTGAAGACTCACTAAATAGGTTTACATACATTAGTGAAATATCACATATTCATGAGGAAAAGCTAACCTTGCATTATCTAAACCTTAAAATATTGAAAAGTTTAAGAGCAGTTCTCACACATGAGAATCACCTGGTGAGCTTGTTGAAAGTAGATTCTCAAGCCCCTTCACTGGAGATTCTGGTTCAATGAGTCCGTGGTAAGGCCCTAGCATACGCATTTATAACAACCTCCCACCATCACCGATCAGATAATTTTTGATGCAAGTGGTCCTTGAGTTGCACTCTTGAGAAAATGCCTAAGGCTTATTGTGAAGTTTAATTTTACACAGGGTATCTTCAAATACTTGAATCATAATAGAAAATGCAACAGAATATCTTGAATCACCAATGAACAATACTAATTTCAGTGTCATTTTTCCTCCTAAGAATCTTCTACTTAAAATTTCTTTAAAATCATTAAAGATGAAATAGATTAGACTACAATAGAAAAATTACCAGAGTGCATCACATGTAGTAAGTATGGTTTTGTCAAATTCTTGATTCAATTGCTTATTCTGCATCACAAAGTAAAATATATTTCTTACTGTAGGTTTTAGTCAAAAAGCCCACAAAAAGCTTTACAACCTGTTCTTCACACAGCAGCCAAAGTGATCTTTTCAAAAAGTCAGAGTCCTATTCTCAGACCTCAGTAACAATTTTCCAACACAATTGGAATAAAATCCAAAGTCATCACTATGGCCTGAAAGACCTAAATTAACTAGCTACCACTGGATCCTCAGTTCTTCCTTCTCCTCACTCAATTTTCTCCCACCATATTGGTCTTCTTGTTGTTACTCAAACAAGCCCAGCTTTACCTGGATATCTTCTCCCCACCCTCCTAGATATTCACACAGCTTGCTTCATCATTTCAATTCAGGTTTCTTTACAAACCATGCCTCTTTTGAAAGACTTCTCTGAACTTTCTGTTTAACATAGCCCTCCCCAAACCCAATCACTTTGTGTCCTCTTACCCCTCTTTATTTTTTCCTTCATAGCACTCAGCACTATTTCTAGTGGTTCCCTGACAGCATCTAAACCACTGTTTCCATGCTTAAGAGATTCTCTACTTTATAAATTTAAGTGGAAAAACTGGAACTTGTTCCCAGCCTATTCATTGAAAAGCCAGATATTCACTTTCCCAGCTTCCCCTGCAGCTGGGCAGGGTCATGTGAGCCAGTCTCCACCAATCAGCTGCACACATGCTGAACTTTGCCTTGGGATCTGTCATTTGTTAGGCAGGGCTGGCGAGACATGGCATCAGGCAGGATTCTATATTGTAAAGCTTCCTTAATATTCTCATGACAAGAAATTAACCTGCCAATGTGTATGTGCTCATTAATTTTTTTCTGAACATTTTTTGCTGTTTTATAAACTAGGCTTAGTATCTGCAAACCTGAAAGACCTGCCATATACATATTTAGTTGTAGATCAGAACAGTTAGTTCTTTTGTATCCCCTGTTATCAAGTTTGTATAAATATTTGTGTGGATCTAAAAATAGTTGTTGAATTATTACAAATATAGATTGTTTCATATACAGGTATTTAGAATTTTCTTTAATTTTAGTATATGGCTTGCTCTTTCTTTGTTTCCCTTCAAATTGATGTACTAAAGAGAGTCAAGAAGTCTCCTGGAGAAAGAGCAAAATAGATTGGTTTTGATTTACCTATCTTTTACAAATTATATTTTTCTTGGCATGTATTTGAGAAGGCTACCAGTAGAAAACTGATGTATTTTTTTAAAAGGAAAATTCTATGTTAGATATAGAAAGTGACAGTATTATGCATAATTATCTATGCAATTACACTTGCACATGCTTGAAAATTTTTAGCCAGGAAATGCTTAATAACATTTGCATGGTTAAATGAGACAGGAGAAACAACTGGAAAGGCCTCAGGGCATGGTCATCTATTTAAGCATCCACTTGGATTTCCAACATAATTAGTCATATAATTGTGTGCCTAAACTTAGTAGATTCATGTAAGTAATCATAAATTATTTAAAAGCTGTGTGTGTAATGTTTTGTTCTCTGTTTCCTGCCAATCAAATTACTAAGGAATATACTATATTCACATTTCATCATATAAATCTTCAAGTAAGATTACAGGGTAGAAGCCCTGGATGAAAGTGAGTGAACAAGTGAATTCATGCAGATGATATATATGTGTATATGTATGTGTATATATATATCTCCAAAAATATATTAGACATATCTATAATCTATAGATCTATTGATATATATATATATGTCTATTAATAATATATCTATTTGGACATCAATATTTTAGGGAGTATTCTTATGATAAAATTGTATCATTCTGTTCATCTGTCTCTACTAAGATTTATATGGAAAAAGAGTTTCCTTTCCTAATGTTGTATTCAACACAATGAATTTTTAATTTTTATTAATTTAGTTTTTAATTTTAATTAAGACCTAAAGGCTGGACATAATAGCTTCCTTCTGTATAGCAGATTTTCTCCTTTTCATAATCCTGTTAGTGGGTGGTGGTGAAAACTTGGGCCAAACAAATGTGAATAGTAAAAATATTAACCTCAAAATTTTATGATGGTCATTTTGACCCAAATTTCTCCCCCGGTCTTTCTCATTAATCTTCTTCCTGACTATTGATTTTGAAGCTTCATTTCATTTCATATGTCTTGTTACTTTTATATCTGAGTTACAAATATGTGGAGACTTGAGGAAAACTATGTATCTTTTCCCAGGAGCACACTTAATAAGCAAAACTAGATCTTTGAAAGTGTTAAATTAAACTTCCTTTGATAAGAGTGCAAACTACACTTTATTACCTACTGATACAATGAAATGTGTATGTAGTCTTAATTCTGAGAAATCAGACTGGTCTCACTAAAGGCCAAAATTAACTGGTCTTTTCTCACTTTGAGTGCCTGATTCCATGTTAGAAGTCAATAAATACAGTCCCTTAGAGGCACAGCACTTAAATGAGCTACCTTTAGTTTTCCCTATCGGTGTGACAAAGCCCAACTTTGTTTACCTTGAGGGCGTGATGAAAGAACATCTATTTGGCTCAGATTTTTTGATTGAAGGTTAGCAGGCAATGAAAGGAAGAAAAAAACCTGAGTACACTGTCCTGTTAAAGGATTTGGGGTGATAAATATTGGTGCTGTTAATAGTTATTTTCTTGCTACAGTAGTTCAGATGATTCAAAAAGTAACTGTATTCAGGTGCATTTGTAGTGTTTTCAGGGATTCACTTCAGGAAGGTCAAGACACCAGTCAGGATGATATGGCATTAAAATTAAGAAATATACTATCATTTCATCTGATTAGACTCTTGCTCAATATTTCCCATACTGAGCACACTGTACCCACCCCGGGAGGCAGACATTATCCATGAGAAGTGAAATATACATCCAAGGATTGTTAGTCAAGTCAGTCATCATAACAAGGCATTATAAATGATTTCTAATTTCTAAAAGAATATTCATCATGAAAAATACTTATTTTTCTATTAATTATGCTAGGGAAACTAGATTATAAAAGCCTTCACTCAGGTCTGGGAGTTAAAAATACAGTGAGGACAGGGCTTCCCTGGTGGCACAGTGGTTGAGAGTTCACCTGCCGATGCAGGGGACACGGGTTCGTGCCCCGGTCCGGGAAGATCCCACATGCCGCGGAGCGGCTGGGCCCGTGAGCGATGGCCGCTGGGCCTGCGCGTCCCGAGCCTGCGCATCCGGAGCCTGTGCTCCGCAACGGGAGAGGCCACAACAGTGAGAGGCCCGCGTACCGCAAAAAAAAAAAAAAAAATACAGTGAGGACAGAGTAAAAGAATTTATAGGAAAGCAAATTCTGGGACCATGGATATAATTTTTTATTGATGTTGTGGTTAAAAAAATTAAAATTAATAATAATGAAAATACCAAGGTGAGAGGTAAATAGAAATAAAACTCCCACACAATACCCAAAGTTTCAGGGAAACTCTGGAAAAAATTAGAAGCCAACAGAATTTGTGCCTTCAGTATGTTCATATTTTAAATGTTAATGTTAACTTCTTTTTTCAGAAGAAATCATATGGAATTGTCCAAATAGAGCCTTACTAAAGAGGGATTAAATATATATAGGGGAGGGTTGTTTTCCCCCCAATTCTAACAATGGTAGAAAGTATTTAGCTAAATTGACAGAGTATTTGGGATCCATGACCGCAAGAAAAAGGACATAGTTAGAAGCAGAGGTAAGACCCCTCACTGGGAATGAGATAAACATAAATGGGTGACAACAGGGTTCCCCCAGAACTTCAAACCCTAGCCTTGCACTGGTACAGCTACGGCATTTACTCTGGTTTTACAACGGTCTAACCAAGCAACCAACAAACTTTTCATAAGCTTTTCAAACTAGCAATTAAAGACAAAATTGAAATAAAACCAGATGAGAAAAACCCAGTTACATTTTTCTTAGAAGTGGTGAATTCAGTGTACATTGGAAGGTTAAAACTGGTAACGCCATCAGCTACTAAGAACTGTGAACAGAATCTAAAAGAAGTAGAGTTTTTGTCTGAGCAATCAAGAATTCTCTTTTATTGAACCAAGGCAGCAGATAGAGAAGGAGGCTCTCAGAGGGGGGAAAAAAGAAAAAGAAAAAAAAAGATCTTTGAACCCGAGGGATCTTGAGCTACATTATTATTTCCCAATGAAGTGAGCATTAGTTTTCTGAAGACATACTTGATTCCTAAGAAAGTAAAGTTGTCACTTGTAGAAAATATATGAAGATAAGTGAACTGCATTTGAATGAGGAAATTTGAAATTAAGGCTCAAGTTCTGTGCTCTTTTTTATTTAAAAATTTGGCTACAATTAAGTATTGATTTGTCTTTTTCAGCATGTTTCATCTTTGGAATTATTTTCTTATCAGGTACAGAAGCCATTGAATTCTCTAAGCTCTTTCTTGAAATTTATTAGAAGTACACTTTGATTAATCTATCATGATTTAAATGATAGTAACAGAAAAGATGCTTATCTTTCTTAAGTTTTTGACAGTAGCATAGAGTATATATAGAATACATTTTAGGGCTTCCCTGGTGGCACAGTGGTTGAGAGTCCGCCTGCCAATGCAGGGGACATGGGTTCGTGCCCCAGTCCGGGATGATCCCACATGCCGCGGAGCGGCTGGGCCCGTGAGCCATGGCCGCTGAGCCTGCGCGTCCGGAGCCTGTGCTCCACAACAGGAGAGGCCACAACAGTGAGAGGCCCGCATAACGCAAAACAAAACAAAACAAAACAAAAGAAAACATTTTACTGTTTTATCTCCCATTTGTCTTATCAAACTTGTTTCCTGTGACTAGGACTGGAAATGAAAAACAAAGGATTTTAGGGATCTCTGCCTCTAAAAAATTATAGGCAGACCTACAACCTATAAACACACAATTTATAAATTGTCATAGAAAACTGCTATCCCAGCTCTCCCACTGGAGTTCCCACTGCTACTATCTAGGGAGCCATCACGAAGAATCCTGAAGCTTGTGGATGTCAGGGCAGGCTAAATTAAGCTGTGGTAACAAACAACTCTGAAAATCTCAGTGGTTCACCACAAGGAAGGATTATTCTGTGTTCACACAAGGTCTGCTGCAGATATGAATGGCTTTCCAGGACAAATGTGGATATTTAGTGATCCAAGCTGCTTTGATCTTGTGGCTCCATAGTGTTTTTAAAGGCTCTCTCCATGATCACTGTAGCAGGGAGAGAATCAGCTGCAGTATCTCAGGTGGGCTCTGCTTTGCTTTCACTGGGAAGTAACTTTTGCCCATTGGCCAGAACTAGTCACAGAGCCCAGCCTAGTTAACAGAGGCTGAGAAATGCAGTCTTCCATGTGACCAGAAGAGTAAAGCAGCAGACCTTGGCAAGCACTTGTAATCTCTACTCCCTTCCACAGGGGTTACTGAACTGTCTGAAAATTATATGCACGTATGCATATACATGTATTATATGTATGTTTTCCTGAAGAGAGGAGAGAGACCTTAGCTTTCATCAGATTCCTTAAGGGGAGAGTGAGCTGTCATCTGAAAACCCTAATAAGCGTTTTTTTAAAGGTAGAGATTTAAATTGAAGAAAGGAAAGCTCTGAAATTCAGGAACAACTCAGTGAAGTTGAATTTAGGGCAAATCCCAAGACTTAGGAAGACCAGTCCATGTATTGACCTCATTATTCATAATTGGCTTGCCTCTTACTCCCTGAGTGATTTCAGTTAAGTTCTTGCAATAGGTAATCTTCCAACATTTAAAAAATCCTAGTTTTTTGAATAGGTTAAAGCACTTTCAGTCATTCCTAATAAGGTGTTATCAGTTCAATTAGATTGATTTCCTCCTCATCACGCTCATAACTTTGATCCTCCGCAGAACAGGTATCCTAATTAGAAAAGGAATTAAGTTGGGAGAAGGGGTAAGTAAATTTAGAACATGGGGCATTTTTAAAATTCAGAAAGAATGTCAGATTTTGAGATACTGCCTAATGCTTGAAAACTGAATTTAATAAAAAGTAGGTTTTTCAACAAACTGTCCACAGTTCAGTATTCGTTGAGCGCTACTATGTGCTAGGCATCGTGCTAGCTGCTGGGGCTATGACAACAAACACAGTCGCCACTCTGTGCTGTGATAATGTGTCAGCACTACTTGGCATCTTATTGTCAGAGTGCTTTTAGCTGCAAGTAACAAAACTGAGCTGAACGTGGCTTAGATAGGGAAATTTATGTCACACACGAAAAACTGGTGGTGGCAATTACAGGGTTAGATAATTTAGCAAGCAAGGATGTCATTAAGGATCTAGATTTCTTCTATGCTTTCCCACCGCCGTCCTCATCATTTTCATATCTTAGTTGCACACTGGCTATGGCAGCTCCAGGCAGTACATATTCATATATCAACATTTAAAATCAGGAAAAAGGGAATCTCCTTGTTTGTGCCTCTTTTTAAGAATGAAGAAAACCTTTCTAGGAATTCCTCAGGAGATCTTCTTGTATCATTAATTACAATTGTGTTCCGTATCCTCCTGAAAGCTATCACTTGGCAAGTATAATGAGGTCATGGTGACTGGCATAATATTAGTAAATACTCCACCATTGGGGATAGAGAAGGTCCATCCTCTGCAAGGACATGGCGACTTGAAGAGAGAGAACAATCAGGATTATGTTAGCAGGAAGGAAGTTGGGCAATGGCCACTGGGTAGGGAACCAACAGCGTCTTCCACACAGATACATTATGTCACTGGACCCTCAAGGCAACCTTGTGGGGTGGGAACTGTCATCTTTCTTTATAGGTGAGGTAAAGTTACCCAGGTCCACCAGCTACGAAGTGAAGGAGCTGGGATTCAAACAGAGATTGCCTGACTTCAATCACCACACAAAATCTGATGAATCTGGTCAAAGAAAACTGCTCATCACTGAAACATGCCTTTTCCAAATTCACAGCCTTGTCTCTTTTGAATTTGCCTTAAATCTGTACTTCAGTTTGTCTGTTGAAAAAGCCTTAGAGAACTGTTACTGTAGAGTATGACTAAGGAACTTTGAAGTAACTGTATTTCAGTTTATGTAACGATTCTTCTCATAAATCTTCATTTTTCCCCTCCCCTTTCACTATATGTTGATATAATTGTAGTATATGGCAAAAACAATGTAAAGGAGTTATTATATGGGGTTTACTGCAAATCATATTGAGAACATGATGCTTTAAAAACCCATACTAATTCTTTTGGTTTTCAAGATTTCCTTAAATTTAATTAGAACAAAGTGAATTTTAAAAGCATAAGAATTTTCTTAGAAACCTAGGAGTCATAGACTTAAAGAACTAAAAAGACACACAAGAGGGAAGAGATATGGGAACATATGTATATGTATAACTGATTCACTTTGTTATAAAGCAGAAACTAACACACCATTGTAAAGCAATTATACCCCAATAAAGATGTTAAAAAAAAAAGAACGAAAAAGAAATTCAGAGATCATGTAGTTTAATTACCTTCTTACACTGATTTTACAAATGAGGAAACTTGTGCAACACTGAGAATCCTAGTTTGCAAAGATACTGGGAATAAAAGATTTAGTATATGAAATAACTGTCTATTTGATGTATCCTACATCACACACAAAACAGTCTCACAATAATAAAACCAATATAAATACCAATAGTATGAATACTGAAAACAGTTTACTTTTTTTTTGGAGGGGATACATTTTTTAGGATTTAGCCAACTAGAGACACACGGTCAAATTTCTGTTTAAAGCTACTTCGAATATTTCATTTCTCTGTGACTATATCACCAACTGGATACATATTTAGGATCATTAGTTTTATTTTATTTTGGATTTTTAGAGACTGCTTCTTCAAAGTTTATAGGCTCCTTGGAGAAGTGGCTGATGGCAGATCTGAAGTCAAAGACGTATATTATGAGTCTGAAACAATTTTCATAACAGATAGCAAGGAAGCCATCAAAATCCACAAAGCCTACACCAGAGGCTGTTTGCGGGAGGCTGGGATGACTTGGGGCCGAAAGATACTCAGGATAGAAATGGATCAATCATCCTAAACCAGATTGTTTTTTTTCAATCCAAGGAAAAACAAGATGGAACTCAAAATGTTGATAAATCCCCTTTAAAGAGACCCAACCACTAGGCAAAGAGAATAGAGCTTCAAAAACAGGGGGTTCCCAAAAAAGGAGTTGATGGGATGAGCACTAAGAAATTCAGTCCAAATAGGGAGCTATTGTGGTCCCCAAGTTGGCAGCTGTCTGCCTGGTTGAAACTGAATGTGTTTTTATAGAACCAGATTTCTCCATTTAATTTAATTGAATTTCACATCTGTTATAAACTCCACAATACGTTGTTATTACTTTTGCTTTCAACAGTCAATTATTTTTTCAAGCAATTTTTGAAAGAAAAATATTTTATTTTTACTGACACATTTCTCATTTCCTTATTCATTCTTTATGTAGATCCAGGTTTCTATCTAGATTCATGTTCTTTCTGCCTGGAGGAGTTTACCATTCCTTGTACTGGTATATTAGTGATGAATTTTCTCAGCTTTTGTATGCCTGGAAAAATCTTCATTTTAACTACATTTTCTTGTTTTTTTTAAATTTTATTAATTTATTTTTTTAACATCTTTATTGGAGTATAATTGCTTTACAATGTTGTGTTAGTTTCTGCTGTATAACAAAGTGAATCAGCTATATGTATACATATATCCCCATATCCCCTCCCTCTTGCATCTCCCTCCCACCCTCCCTATCCCACCCCTCTAGGTGGTCACAAAGCATTGAGCTGATCTCCGTGTGCTATGCAGCTGCTTCCCACTAGCTATCGATTTTACATTTGGTAGTGTATACATGTCCAGGCCACTCTCTCACTTCGTCCCAGCTTACCCTTCCCCCTCCCCGTGTCCTCAAGTCCATTTTCTATGTCTGCATCTTTATTCTTGTCCTGCCCCTAGGTTCAGGGGATAGGGTAAGAACCATTTTTTTTTTTTTTTTTAGATTCCATATATATGTGTTAGCATATGGTATTTGTTTTTCTCTTTCTGACTTACTTCACTCTGTATGACAAGACTCTAGGTCCATCCACCTCACTACAAATAACTCAATTTCGTTTCCTTTTATGGCTGAGTAATATTCCGTTGTATATATGTGCTACATCTTCTTTATCCATTCATCTGTCAATGGACACTTAGGTTGCTTCCATGTCCTGGCTATTGTAAATAGTGCTGCAATGAACATTGTGGTACATGACTCTTTTTGAATTATGGTTTTCTCAGGGTATATGCCCAGTAGTGGGATTGCTGGGTTATATGGTATTAACTATGTTTTTGAAAGATACTTTCATTGGGTATAGAATTCTAGGTTTGATGGTTCTTTTTTTCTTCTAGTACTTTAAATAAGTTGCTTCATTCATTCTTGTTTGATTTACATGTTTCCTTCATTCATTCTTGTTTGATTTACGTTTCCAGGGAGACTCCAGCTCCTATTATGTTTGTGCCACTGCACCACTACCATAGCTGCTTTTAAGATTTTTCAGTTTATCACTCATTTTAAGCACTATGATTATGGTGTATCTTGGTTTAATTTTCATGTTTCTTTTGCTTAGGGTTCATAGAGCTTCTTAGATTTGGGTTTATAGTTTTCATCAAATTCAGAAAAAAAAATCAGCCATGCATTATTTTTTAAAATATTTTTTCAGTTCCTTCCTGTTTTCCTCTTCTTTGGGGTCTCCAAATTACTCACATTTAGGCTTCCTGAAGTTTAATCGTGGTTCTCTAACATGCTCTATTCATATCCTTTCAGTATTTTTTCTCTGTATTTCATTTTGGGTAGTTTCTACTGCTATATTTCCAAAGCTAATCTTGTCTTTTGCATTATCTAAATCTGCTGCTAATCCCATCCAAGTTGTTGTTTTGTTTTCTTTTTCAGCTTGGACATTTTATTTCTTACTTCTAGAAATTGAATTTGGCTTTTTAAAATATCTTTCTTGGCTCTATATGTTTAATCTTTCCATTACATCCTTCAACATATGAAATATAGTTTTAATAACATTTTTATGTCCTGTTATGCTAATTCTATCATCTGTTGCATTTCTGCATCAATTTCCATTTATATATTTTCTCCTCATCATGAGTTATAACTTCCTGCTTCTTGGCATTATCTATGTAATGTTGATTGGATGCCAGATACTATGGAGTTTACCTTTTTATTTTTTACTCCTATAAATATTCTTGAGTTTTGTTCTAGAATTCAGTTAAATTACTTAGAAGCAGTTTGATGCTTTTGATACTTGTTTTTAAATTTTGGTAGGTGGTACCGAAGTAGTCTTTCATCTAGAGATAATTTTTCTCTACTATTAAGGCTTATGAGTCCTCCACCTGATGCCCCATATTTTATGAGGCTTTTCCATTCTGGCTGGGGGGAGCATAAAAAATTCCTGGCTCTGTTTGAGCTTAGGTGATTATTCTGCTTGAGCCTTTTGGGTGGTTCTTTCCTTAGCCTTCCATAGTCTCTTTACATGCACATACAGATCAGTATGCAGAAGACTGCATATCTCTGGAGCTCTCACTCAGTCGATCTCTCTCACTCTTTCCTTCTCTGCAGCTCTCTCCTTTCTAGTACCCTTTGCTGTGAATTCCAGCCATCTTGGTCTCCCTGGACTCCTAGTTCAGTCTCCTCAACCCAAGGATCTCCTGGGCCGCCTCTACCTTCGTTCCCTTCCCTGTGTTACAGCCGGGCAACTTCCTCTAGGCTTGAGGAAATCATACAGCTCAGCTCATTTGGTTTCCCTTTCTCAGGGATCACTGTCCTGCACTGTGTTGTCCAGTTTCTGCAAACTTTTGTCTTATATGTTTTGTTTGGGTTTTTTTAGTTGTTTAAGATAGGAGGGTAAATCTTTTCCTTGTTACTCCATCTTGGCCAAAAGTAAAGTCCCACTTGTTTCTTTTCACTGAATATTTTTAACCAGACTTTAATTTAAAATGTAATCTTTTAAAAAGTTAGATATGGCTTTTACTAGCTATAAGATAATATGTAAGGAACTGTAAGGCATGGAAAGAATCCTGGACTAGAGTTCTAGAAAACTAGATTATAGATCCATTTTGTCTTTCAGATTATTGCATGACTGCCTTCTCCCCTGGACCTGAGAACATTTGGAAATAAAACATGTGGACCAAGTAATTTTTTTGGTAACCACACAACTCAGTCTTTTCCTGATTCTATGAAACAAACAAAAAAAAAAAATTCAAGAAGATTTTAACTCATTTTCAGAAGATAGAAAGGTACTAGAGGAGTGGTATCAGGTTTAGGAGGGCAGAGACATCCACAAACTAAAGTGCATGAAGAAGAGATAATGATGATCAGAGAACCAGGCATGTATAGGAATTGGAGGCCCCAGGAATAGTGGGGAAAAAGTAGGGGCTGAGGAAATGCTGAGGGGAAGTATGACATAGGGTTGAAAACAGGCAAATGAATTGAAAGTCTGCGGATAAAATGGTTAACTAGGTTTAGCAACCTCAACTGTGTCAACCAACCAGGGAAAAGTTAAATTGCATGTGACATCAGATAGCTAGAAACTCCTTTATTATAAATTCTAGCAGAAGGATCAAGTAATACATCTGGCATTTATACAGCTGTTTGATATGTTATAGTGATGATTATGAGGATGATAATAATAATAATAATAATTACCTCTTGTGGAAACCCTCAGAAACCAGTGTTTATGGGGGAAAAACAACAAATAAAATGCTCATGAAGCTCTAGATTGTATTCTTAAGGATTACAAAATATCTTACTTGTTTAGAAAATGCTCTTACTGAGGAATTGTGGTTGGTTCCAGAGGAATCTTATCAATGACTTATTTCAAACCTCAGATAACAGGCTAAAGAGACTTGAAGTGAAATCTATTGCCAAAAGTCATGAAGCTAATTACTCTTCAATAGGGTATTATATAACCCGGGTCATCACACTCTTGAGTAATAGTCTCTCTCAATTACACCAAGCTGCCAGTAGGGTGAGCTTTGATTCATCCACAATTTTCACGAGAATCTTCTTTTTATATGTCATGTTTTTGAACACATTATTAGAGACGGGTTTGCTCTGTGACGATAGGATGATATAAAACCTGCATGCTTACTTTTTGGCTAGTTCCATTACATTTCCCTCATTGTTATCGTTATTTAACAAACAGAAGTAGCGATCAAAGTATAATAGAATGTGAGACTCACTTGTGAATGTGTTTTTTTCACATTCTTTAAAATGGTTAAATTCATGAATGAAAAATACAAGAAAAGGAGAGGGTAGGAAAACGTGGCTTGACATTAAACCAAGGAACACACATCAAGCCAACACAAACCAAGGATGAGAGACAAATTCATGCTCTTTATTGTTTTCCTTTAAGAATATTAAATGATTCATAAAACTAGGATGATAGTTTTGGCACTCAAGGAAACCTTTACATGCTTTTTGGTAGAAAACAGTAAGTGTCTTTACTGACTAGCCAGTGTGTTCATCTTAATAGTTCTGGTAAGGAAATAAATTATATTCTGGAGAAATCAGCAGAAATTCATAGACCCTTAAGCCTTCCAGAGCCAACCAATTTCTGTTGCTTCGGGCCTGAATAATTTTATTGAACTGTAATAATATCTGAATTCCTTCTAAATTCCTAAATTTGGGAGGAGAATCTATTCTTTTTTTACTATTGGAAGGGAAAGGAGGAGTATGAAATCATTCCAGCCATATCTAAACGTATCAGAAGAGTATGAAGGTTCCTATATTTGCTGTGTTCCCTCTGAAAGATACAAAGATGAGAGGTGATTGCTGGTGAATCACTGTTCTATTTTATCTAGAGACCTGAGTGCTCTCACTGCTGTATTCCCTTAGGGGGTCATGTTCCTCTGCTTAAAAGAATATTGCCTGCTCTGTGAGCTAATGATTTGTTTGGAGGATGGAAGTCTCACAGGTGAAGATAACTGCACAGCTTTTATGATGGATCTTTCAAATCTTTGATCTGCTTTTTTCTGAATACCTGGGACCCCTCAATAGCAAGATTAAAGATGCCTCTTCAGAGAACAAAGGTAAACTTTGAAAACCTAATAGCTCCTCAGATTTCCAAATAATATTTCTGTATTTCTTCATTTTGTCAACATCGTACTTGCTGTTGTCCTGCATTCGTGTGATAATCGGATGGTAATCAAAATACAGTGTTAGATCATTGGCTTGTGGGTTTTTTCCCCATATTTTTCAAGGAGGCAGGGAACTACAAATCTTGTTTCAAAAAGTGGTTAGTGCAAACTAGCCTATGGCGAGGACACACATACTCATTTGATTCTATTTAATTTGACAAATATTTACTTACTACCTAGTAGGTGTCAGACATTGTGCCTTCTTTTGTAGGGAATACCAAGAATCAGGACCTGTTTTCAAGAGATTCATACTCTAATTGGGCAGACAAGGCAATTACAGAAATGGCCATGATGGGATGCAGAATATGACAAATGAAAAATGCTTGCAGAGAAATGAATGACATTCAATATGGGAAGAGAGAGAAGAAGTAATATTCAAGTGAGAGGGGGTGAGGGAAGATTTCAGCATTTGAGAAGGACCTTGCAAGGTGGGTGAAATTTCCGTGGATGGAACTGGAGCTGGAAGTAAGGTGATAATAGTGTATGTTGCATGTGTGTGTGTGTGTGTGTGTGTGTGTGTGTGTGTGTGTGTTGTCGGGGGAGGGAGGTGGTCAAAAAAGGTTGAGAAGCTTGTGTTTAACTTGTGGACAGTAGCGAGTCCATGAGGATTTTTAAGCAGAGCAAAGATAGAATAATACGAGTTGTGGTTTAAGAAATATTTTTGAAGAATTTTAAAATTTTAGTGTAAAATTTAGCTTTTTAGTGTATTTTGAGGTAAAACTATGTCTGTGTAAACAACAAGTGTTTGATAATGTCTTACAGGTCTTATTTCCAAACAGAATGTCTATCACTTAAAATGTTGACTGAACTAACTTCTCATTTATATTTGAGTCTGAAAGATTATTATTTTCACTCTAATAATGACGTAGCTCATCCACGCATAGATTTCTACTCTTGGTCAAAGGAATCAGTAAGGGGGTGTACTTTTATAGCATTCTGGCGAGTTTAATCTTCTCCACCACATGAACAGCTGAATTTTTACTGTCTGAGTAATATTTTTCTTAATTTATATTTTATTGAGGTAGCATTGGTTTATACATTATATACGTTGCATGTGTACAACACTATACTTCTACTTCTGTATACTTCACAGCGTGCTCACCACCAAAAATTTAGTCTTCATCTGTCACCATACAGTTGCTCCCCTTCACCCATTTTGCCCTCCCCATTTTCCCCTGTGGTAAAACCACTACTCTGTTCTCTGTATCTATGTGTTGGTTTTTGTTCATTGGTTTGTTCATTTATTTTGTTTTTTACATGTCTGAATAATATTTTGAAGTGCATTTTTTGTTTCCTCCTAAGCCCTTTAGAGCACAACATGCCCTTACAAAAAATGGGGAGATAAAACGTAACAAGAATAGAAAAATAAATAACTTCATAGAGTAAAGCAAAGCAAAATATATTTTTAAAAAGCCAAAAACAGGATTGCAATAAATGGCTCTTATCAGAAGCTAGTTTTGAGGAGTATTTTTTTCATGATTATCATTATGATGATTAGGGTTTATCCCAGATAAATCTGAAAATGTGAGTAGCTCAACGTATTCTCCACCAAACCATTTATCAAAGCAAGTAATCTAATAGCTGGATCATACTTCCTCTGCTTTAGCTCCTGGGCAGAAAAAGTGAGAGCATAAAGGGAAGATAACGCAAAACTACAGAACAAATGCCCAAATATGTGACAAGACAACATCCTGAATAAGCAAAGTATTATCTGAAAGTAGTTAGTTAATAGTCAACTATAAATATTTCTTGAGCACTGAGTGCATTGAAATTCAACAAGCCCTCTATTTCTGAAGACTTCATCTTGCTTTCTCTTATTATGTATCTATTAGGAACGAGACCTTTCCTTATTTTCTAACTAGAGGACAGACAGCAGTGAAGTGGTATTCTACTGATGTAAAAGAGCCAATAAAATTTCTTTGTGCCAAATTCACTATTATTTACTATTTATTCTATGGAGGAAATAAACACCAAAACAAATTATTGTTTCATCTAAATGACCTAAGGGGGGGAAAAAAAAGAGTTCCAAATAGGAGATGCCCAGCAATTCCACTCCTGAGTATATAGACAAAAAAAAACCTCCACTAATTCAAAAACATGCTTGCACCCCAATGTTCATATTAGTATTATTTACAATTGCCAAGGTATGGAAACAACCTAAGTGTCCATCAACAGATTAATGGATAGAGAAGATGTGCCATTCACACACACACACACACACACACACACACACACACACACACACACACAGAATGGAATACTACTCAGCCATAAAAATGAATGAAATTCTTAACTTGGGACTAGAGCCCAGTCAAGTTGATACATAAAACTGACCCTTACATCCCCCCTCTAGTTATTTGTTTTTTGTTTTTTGGGTTTTTTTGAGGTACACGGGCCTCTCACTGTTGTGGCCTCTCCCGTTGAGGAGCACAGGCTCCGGACGCGCAGGCTCAGCGGCCATGGCTCACGGGCCCAGCCGCTCCGCGGCATGTGGGATCCTCCTGGACCGGGGCATGAACCCGTGTCCCCTGCATTGGCAGGCGGACTCTCAACCACTGCGCCACCAGGGAAGCCCTAGTTATTTGTTTTTAATTGACTATTTTGACTAATTATCACAAGAAAAGTATGTAGGAAAAAAAAGTAGAATTAAGAGAAATTACTATCAAATATTTTCTCAATTAACATTCACACCTGAATTGAGAAACAATAGGAAAACTTACTATCATCAGAAAAGTAAGAGTATAATACTAACTAGCATCTCTGAACACTTGCTCTTGTCCATAAGGTACAACACTGAACATTTTTTAAAACATAAACCTATTTCATATTCCTTACAACTGATCAGTACCTACTGTTGAATATTTAAGGTAACTGAAAAAATGGTGATTTATCAAATTGAATAAATCTATCACTATTGTATGCCTCCCTTAAACACTGAAGATACGATACAGCACAAAAATGCATCCAACATTAACATAGTAATGAATAAATAAAAATAAAATTGCCAATGGTCGAATAAACCTTTGCAAAGAAAATGACTTAGCCAATAAGAATGGTACAAAGATCTAAATTGTTTTCAGAAACCAAGGCCTTACCAATAGTTCGATCAGGTGCAACATCACTTCTATTCTCCTTCCATGACAGCAGGTAGTCAAGGCTGGTGAGATCTGCAGATTCTATATTACTATTAATGGTCAGCATCATCTGATGAGCTTTTGCTATTCCATAATGAACTTTTGTCTCATCCATCAGAGGTATGTTCGTTAACTCTGCTGTTGTGTCAAAAGCTTGCTGAAAGTATTCAGAAGCTTTGTTGTAGTATCCCTAAAAATGTAAGAGAAATAATTTTTTCTTAATTTTAATTTACCATTCCACATGTCTGCCCACCTTGGCATGTGCCACACTGATCCTTCAGCAGTTTTAGCAGTTCATCTTCAAGAAGAAAGAGATGGCAAGCAGGGCCTCTATTAGAATAAGTTTCCTTTTAAAAGCTGTCATTACTAACCATGCAATATCTTGAAGTTCATTCACCAAGAAAGGTGTATCTACCAGGTTGAACCGTATGAAACTTAATTTTTTTTGGATTAAAAATGGTCAAATATTAGCATTCTGCTTCCTAATATAAGGAAGAAAAAAGAAGTTTGGGAAAGAGTGAACTGATTCACTTTGATTTGGATGGAATTTTCTTACTTGTTGCATTGGATTTACCAAATGAAATCTTTTTAACCAGTTTTTGGTCACAGCAAGAGATCATTCTAGCCAACCCATTTAAATCAGTGGTGAGTGAAAATGGATGTATATTCCGCTCTTCCGTTATTACTTGTATTTTCCCATGTGCACATGTCATTCTTGGCTAAGAATGTGGAAGACAAGATTTCGAAATAACATGATCTTGACAACAGCACTAGCATAACTCAAAAGATCATTTAAATGTTTACATCTTCTCCAAGTTCCTTGCAACATTTTAACTTGCAAAAACTCAAGGTTTCCTCCCCTTCCCTTCCTTCCTTCTTTCCTTCCTTCTTTCCTTCCTTCCTTCCTTTCTTCCTTCCTTCCTTCCTCCCTCCCTTCTCTCTCTCCCTCTCTCTTCCTTTCTCTTTCTTCTTTCTCATTCTCATCTCTCCTTCTAAAAGCTATTGTCTACAAATAAATAACATTTACCTAACTCTTATGAAGCGTCAGGGACAGTGGTAAATACTTCATATGTATTATGTCATTAGCTTTCATAGGTCACTCTATGAGGAAATATTATTCTTATTTTACAAATAATGAAATTGAGCCTCAGAGAAAAGACTATCTTCTGCCACCTCCCCAAGTCTTCTAAAAATCTTCCTTTAAAAACTCTTCCTCAAAAGGGGATATTATTTTTAGGATTAAGCTATACTTGTAAAGACTCTAGGGAAGAAAAACTTCCTTTCTTCACTGATTTATAACCCTGGGGAGTCCATCCTCTTCCCTTTCCTCCTCTCTCCTTTCTTTCTCTCTCTCATATGTACAAAAACATGTATGCACACTCTTGAAGAGAAATGTTTTACTATGAGCTTTCAAGTCATTTTTCTCACCATGTATTATGACGGAACTGGAAATGAAAAAACACCATAGAAACAGCTTTATACCATATGCCAGTACAGGTAAAATGCATACTCAACGACCACACATCTCTGTACAATCATAGAGTCCAAAGAGCAGAAAAACTGATTGAATAAAGAGGCTGCTGGCAAGGTGAGGAGTAGGGCTTATGTGACAGTTATGTTACATACATGAGCAGCACATGTAACACTGCTATATACCCACAGGGACAATTTAGGTGAACCATTCAAATGGCTCACTCCAATTAAATTTTCTAATTTAAACAGACTTCCTCTATATTACATCAAAAACAACTTTTGTTTGTTGAGATGAACAATTCTTTCTCTTATTTCAAAGCATAAAACAGGATTTATATGAGACTAAGATCACTTAATTAAGAAAATATAACAAAGATATTTGTATGTCAATGAAATAAATTATATGATTGAGAAATAATATCAATATTGAAGACAATAAAACTAGTTAAAATTATAGATTGCCCTGTTAGATATCAAAGATATGGGACAAAATAGATGAAAATATATGACTAGACCAAATGTTTCTATTTTTGAAAACAGAGAAGTATAAATATCTAATTATTGTTCCAGCTATAATCCTGAGCTTTAGGCTGTTCATTGCTTTAGATGAGAGTCTCAATTAGGAGAATTAGGGACCATAAATAAATGGACATATATTTGAATTTCCAGAATTATTTTGATATATTATTATTTTGGAACAAACTCATTCATCCAATGAATAACTACTATTTACCAGGCCGATGCCAGGCAGTAGAGATTCAGCAGTGAACAAAGTTCAAGGTCAAGTAGGTGAGCTTGCTGCTAGTGGAAGTAGTCATCTGCCTATAACTTTTATTAGATCTTTTTTAACAAATGCCTTTTCCCCCTGAATACTTCTATTATTATAATAGGTAATTAGGCATTATAATTAGGTAATTATTCTTCCCTCAAATTGTGCCTAGTGTTCAATCTTGAGACACACACATACCTGTCATAAAACTGGTATCAAGCTAGATTTTTCTAGTTTAAGGCACCCTTAAGAAATACAACATTAGTTCCTCTCAGACGCAAGAATTTTTATACATACCTTTTTAGAACGAGGTTTCATTAATGTGCATTGTATTTCCAGATTTTTCATTCTTAAAGAGTTTACTATCAAAATTTAATATCTTCTCTAAAGGTTCTGTCCAACTTTCCACAGTTCCCGTTATCAGTGAAGCCCTATGCTGTTATAAAATTCAGAAGATTCTAGTAATGAATCCTGGCAATCTTAAATATGAGTTTGGGAATACAGAAGTGAATTTATGCACTTCATAAGTGCATCTTATTGGAAGAGAAAACTTCATTTAATGTTATAAGTATCACTAATAAGCATTAGGTGGACAATTTCAGGACAAGATCTTGACATCATAGACGTTGAAACAAAACTTGCATTATTACACTATAACACAGAATTTTCATGCAATATTGTGATTCTTATCAGATCCTTCTTAGTGTCTGAATTGTCACTCTGTCCAATGAGCAAGCTCAAAATAAATGGGCATCTTCTCAGTACTGAGGAAGACTCTTTTCTTACACAATTTCCTTACTGTGTTAGTGTTGGAACTACCATTGTTTTAACTATGTGATTATGCTTTGCTCTTATTAGAGAATAAAAGATCTCATGAAGGGTCTATACCTAGTTATTTTCCCTAAAATATTCTCACTAGACCCCTTTACATTGATGATATATTTTCAGTTAAAAACCAATCACATCAGGAGGGTGAGATGGGTGGCCCATCTTCCATGATTATATAGTAAAAGGTAAACTAATTAGGATGTTTTTAAGATGTGTTAACTTAAATTATAATAACACTATAATAATTAGAGAAAACTGTATTTTTCCACATACAGTTTTATATGATAATTGTGGTCTTATAACAATATTATTTCTTGGAAATTACTGTTAAGAATACAATTAGAATATGTTGCATGAATAATATGAAGCCAGAAAAGGTACAATAAGGGCAGTTGGTAGAGGTCCTTAAAAGGTAGACTGACAAATATCAGTAATATCAGAATTGCTTTTAAAGATTCAGTGCAAGTTTTCAAAATGCCAAAATATTGGACAAAAATGAAACAGAAGTTTGGAATTTCAAAAGTGAGAGACTACTACTCTCAACTGGTATAAAATTGGTTACAAATTTACGGATTGATTCAATGAACTCGCATATTTTTGTTCACCAACTCTGTGCCAGGTTCTCTTCTAGAAATTGGAATGAAATAAAAAAACAGGCAGATCTGGTCTCTTTTCTCATTAAGCTTCCATTCTAGCCACATTCAACAACAAGGAGAAAAATATCACAAACAAGAAAACTACGAGACAAGTGCGGCATACTCTTCATTGGGTTGAGTCAAGGAAGACCTTTCTGAAGTTATGGCATTTAGCCGAGCTCTGAATGACAAGAAGCCAGCAATGTGAAGTTCAGATTGGGGAGTGGTCCACGCAAAGCGTTCCAGCTAAAGCAAATGTCCTCAGGCAGAAATCAGCTCAGCATGTTTGAAGAACTCCACAAAAGTCCCTTTGGCTCTGGTGGACAGCATGAGGAGAGTAGAAGGCAATAAAGTCAGAGACTGGGAGTGGGGGAGGTAATGCATCTCATATAGATTGTTTCAAGTCAGGGTGAGGATTTATATTTATGTTCTCAGAAGACTGGGCAGCAATGGAAGTATTTTAAGCTGAGAAATAACATGATTTTATTTACATTTTGAAAGGATTACTTGGGCTTCTGTGTAGAGACTGGATTGGATGGAGGAGAAATGGGAAAATGGGTTCAGAGCTTATTGCAATAGTACAAGTGAGAAAACATAGTGTCATAACCAGATGTGGTGATAGTAGCAGAGATAGAGAGAAGAAGTGGGTGGATTTGAGATGCGTTTTGGTGGCATGAAGGTCAGGGTTTTCTTCTGGATTGGATATGGAGCAGGAGGGGAAAGATGAAGCAAGAATATCCAGATTATTGGCTTGAGCAATCGAGTTGATGGATAATGGTACCATTTATTAAGATGTGGAGGACTGGGGAGAAGTAGGTCAAGGAGGGAAGAATCACATTAAACTTGAGATGTCAATTAGAAGACATCCAGGGAGAGATGCTAGGGAGGCAGCCAGAATCACAAGTCTGGAGTCCCAAGGAGAGATCAGGGTTGGAGATAATAAATTTGAGAGTCATCAATGTATGGATGGTATTTAAACCATGGGCCTGTATGAGGTCAGATAAGGAGAGCTCACAGATTGAGAAAAGAAGGTTGCCTATGAAATGCCTGAATGGTATTCTATCCTGGTTGAACATTAAGTAGGGAGAGAAATAGAATTTAGGGGAAAGCTGATAAGTTGAGTTCAGTTTTTAATAGGTTACATTTGAAGAGATCTAAGTGAAGATGTCAAATAGGCAGTGAGAATGAGTCTGCAATGGAGGAGAGAGATCTGAGTTTGAGATATTAAGAAGGTAAGTGCTATTGTGTACCCAATATATGCTAGGAACTCTATTAGGTACCATGTACATGTTTTAAAATTTCTAATCCTCATATAACCAGTCTTCAAGGTATCTTGTTATTGACATTTGAAAGATGAGAAAACTGAGGATCAAAGAATTAACTCACCCAAGGTCACAGTTAATAAACAGCTGAGTGCAGATTCAAAGTCAGGTGGGCAAAAATTGGTGTAGTTCCTTTGTCCTGCTACAGTTTCCTTCAAGGGAAAGCTTAATAGATAGTGTGTGGTACAAATAGTTTGTGAAACTGTTTGGGTGTAAAATTGGAACAAAGGCATTTGATACAATTAGGAAACATGCATAAGCAACTGAATAGCAGACATGAAATAACTCTTTGTCAATGCTTTCCTAGGAAATGGCTTTGTAGAACTAGGAGGAAATTCAGGATGTCATCAAGGCTATCATTTTGTCTCAAAATTACAAGGAGAAAAAGATAACTATCACTTAGTTCTAATCCACTTAGCTATACATTTTCAAATTATACTCTTATAGTAATGATATAACAACTCAGAGTGAGCCTGAGAAGTCATCAGTAGATTTTCTGACTTGAGAAAATACCCGCAAAGAATCACAGTAATGCACAAAAACTGAATGTAATATTAACAAGTTTAGTATCAAATAAAGGTTTCTCTTGAAGTCTATGACATCATAAAATTATTATAGTATTATGTTCTTAATACTATACTATTTATCAGTGACTATTTATTACATTAAGATGTAAGCAACCATGAAGGTATACGAATCAACCTGTATATTTGAAGGTATGCATATTTGAAGAGAGCATGAATACTTGGAATCCTGCAAATTTTATACTAGAATAAGGATAAGCTGGTAAAAAAAAAATAACTTTTGGTAGTTGACACAGCCTTTGGATATTACTCATGTCTCTAGCTTTAGATATTAAACTCTTCTTCAAGAATTACTAATTAGAGAATAAAATACATATTGTTAAGATACAAACTCTTGGTAAAAAAAAAATTAAGAAAATGCAAGTATAAAAATATTACCCCTCAGAAATGTTTATTGTTTTTATCTTCCTTATGCTTTCTGTAATTGGGAAAATATAGGCTAATACTTGATGTCCACATTATACTAAAAAACTGAGTTCTGGATATTGTTTGGTGGTAGGGTAAAACAATTTGTGCTTTTTGCACTTCCCTTTTGAAGAAGAAGACCTACAAGAACAAACCCAAAACAATTAAGAAAATGGTCATAGGAACATACATATTGATAATTACCTTAAACATGAATGGATTAAATGCTCCAACCAAAAGACACAGGCTTGCTGAATGGATACAAAAACAAGACCCATACATATGCTGTCTACAAGAGACCCATTTCAGACCTAGGGACACATACAGACTGAAAGTGAGGGGATGGAAAAAGATATTCCATGCAAATGGAAATCAAAAGAAAGCTGGAGTAGCAATACTCATATCAGATAAAATCGATTTTAAAATAAAGAATGTTATAAGAGACAAGGTAGGACACTACATAATGATCAAGGGATCAATCCAAGAAGAAGATATAATGATTATAAATATATATGCACCCAACATAGGAGCACCTCAATACATAAGGCAACTACTAACAGCTATAAAAGAGGAAATCGAGAGTGACACAATAATAGTGGGGGACTTCAACACCTCACTTACACCAATGGACAGATCATCCAAAATGAAAATAAATAAGGAAACAGAAGCTTTAAATGACACAACAGACCAGATAGATTTAATTGATATTTATAGGACATTCCATCCAAAAACAACAGATTACATTTTCTTCTCAAGTGAGCATGGAACATTCTCCAGGATAGATCACATCTTGGGTCACAAATCAAGCCTCAGTAAATTTAAGAAAATTGAAATCATATCAAGCATATTTTCTGACCACAATGCTATGAGATTAGAAATGAATTACAGGGAAAAAAAACACAAATACACGGAGGCTAAACAATACGTTACTAAATAACCAAGAGATCACTGAAGAAATCAAAGAGGAAATCAAAAAATACCTAGAGACAAATGGCAATGAAAATACATCGATCCAAAACCTATGGGATGCAGCAAAAGCAGTTCTAAGAGGGAAGTTTATAGCTATACAAACCTACCTCAGGAAACAACAAAAATCTCAAATAAACAATCTAACTTTACACCTAAAGGAACTACAGAAAGAAGAACAAACAAAACCAAAAGTTAGCAGAAGGAAAGAAATCATACAAATCAGAGCAGAAATAAATGAAATAGAAACAAAGAAAACAATAGCAAAGATCAATAAAACTAAAAGCTGGATCTTTAAGAAGATAAACAAAATTGATAAACCATTAGCCAGACATATCAAGAAAAAGAGGGAGAAGACTCAAATCAATAAAATTAAAAATGAAAAAGGAGACGTTACAACAGACACCGCAGAGATACAAAGCATCCTAAGAGACTACTACAAGCAACTCTATGCCAACAAAATGGACAAACTGGAAGAAATGGACAAATTCTTAGAAAAGCACAACCTTCCAAGACTGAACCGGGAAGAAATAGAAAATATGAACAGATCAATCACAAGCACTGAAATTGAAACTGTGATTAAAATTCTTCCAACAAACAAAAGTCCAGGACCAGATGGCTTCACAGGTGAATTCTATCAAACATTTAGAGAAGAGCTAATACCCATCCTTCTCAAACCCTTCCAAAAAATTGCAGAGTAAGGAACACTCCCAAACTCATAACTCATTCTATGAGGCCACCATCACCCTGATACCAAAACCAGACAAAGATACTACAAAAACAGAAAATTACAGACCAATATCACTGATGAATATAGATGCAAAAATCCTCAACAAAATACTAGCAAACAGAACCCAACAACATATTAAAAGGAACATACACCAAGATTAGGTGGGATTTATCCCAGGGATGCACAGATTCTTCAATATATGCAAATCAATCAATGTGATACACCACATTAACGAATTGAAGAATAAAAACCATATGATCATCTCAACAGATGCAGAAAAAGCTTTTGACAAAATTCAACACTGATTTATGATAAAAACTCTCCAGAAAGTTGGCATAGAGGGAACCTCCCTCAACATAATAAAGGTCATATACGACAAACCCACAGCAAACATCATTTTCAATGGTGAAAAACTGAAAGCATTTCCTCTAAGATCAGGAACAAGACAAGGATATCCACTCTCACCATTATTATTCAACATAGTTTTGGAAGTCCTAGCCACAGCAATCAGAGAAGAAAAAGAAATAAAAGGAATACAAACTGGAAAAGAAGAAGTAAAACTGTCACTGTTTGCAGATGACATGCTACTGTACATAGAGAATCCTAAAGATGCCATCAGAAAACTACTAGAGCTAATCAATGAGTTTGGTAAAGTTGCAAGATACAAAATTAATGCCCAGAAATCTTTTGCATTCCTATATACTAATGATGAAAAATCTGAAAGAGAAATTAAGGAACCACTCCCATTTACCATTGCAACCAAAAGTATAAAATACCTAGGAATAAACCTACCTAGGGAGACAAAAGACCTGTATGCAGAAAAGTATAAGAAAGAAATTAAAGATGATACCAACAGATGGAGAGATATACCTTGTTCTTGGATTGGAGGAATCAATATTGTGAAAATAACTATACTACCCAAAGCAATCTACAGATACAATGCAACCCCTATCAAATTAAAAATGGCATTTTTTACAGAACTAGAACAAAAAATCTTAAAATGTGTATGGAGACACAAAAGAACCCGAATAGCCAAAGCAGTCTTGAGGGAAAAAAACAGAGCTGGAGGAATCAGACTCCCTGACTTCAGACTATACTGCAAAGCTACAGTAATCAAGACAATATGGTACTGGCACAAAAACAGAAACATAGATCAATGGAACAAGATAGAAAGCCTAGAGATAAACCCACAGACCTATGGTCAACTAATCTATGACAAAGGAGGCAAGGATATACAATGGAGAAAAGAAAATCTCTTCAATAAGTGGTGCTGGGAAAACTAGACAGCTACATGTAAAAGAATGAAATTAGAACACTCCCTAACACCATAAACAAAAATAAACTTAAAATGGATTTGAGACCTAAATGTAAGACCAGACTCTATAAAACTCTTAGAGGAAAACATAGGAAGAATACTCTTTGACATAAATCACAGCAAGATCTTTTTTGATCCACCTGCTAGAGTAATGGAAATAAAAACAAAAATAAACAAATGGGACCTAATGAAACTTCAAAGCTTTTTCATAGCAGAGGAAACCATAAACAAGACAAAAAGGCAACCCTCAGAATGGGAGAAAATATTTGCAAACAAATCAACGGACAAAGGATTAATCTCTAAAATATATAAACAGCTCATGCAGCTCAATATTAAAGAAACAAACAAGCCAATCCAAAAATGGGCAGAAGACCTAAATAGACATTTCTCCAAAGAA
Organism: Leucopleurus acutus; assembly: GCF_964270905.1. NCBI lineage: Eukaryota > Metazoa > Chordata > Mammalia > Artiodactyla > Delphinidae > Leucopleurus > Leucopleurus acutus. Next base: position 131,663,228 of record NC_139146.1, on the reverse strand, counting down.
GACACACAGATGGCCAAGAAGCACATGAAAAGCTGCTCAACATCATTAATTATTAGAGGAATGCAAATCAAAACTACAATGAGGTATCACCTCACACCAGTTAGAATGGGCATCATCAAAAAATCTACAAACAACAAATGCTGGAGCGGGTGTGGAGAAAAGGGAACCCTCTTGCACTGTTGGTGGGAATGTAAATTGATACAGCCACTATGGAGAACAGTATGGAGGTTCCTTAAAAAATTAAAAATAGAATTACCATATGATCCAGCAATCCCACTACTAGGCATATACCCAGAGAAAACCATAATTCAAAAAGACACATGCACTCCAATGTTCATTGCAGCACTATTTACAATAGCCAGGTCATGGAAGCAACCTAAGTGCCCATCGACAGACAAACAGATAAAGAAGATGTGGTACATATATAAAATGGAATATTACTCAGCCATAAAAAGGAACGAAACTGAGTCATTTGTTGAGACATAGATGGATCTAGAGACAGAGTGAAGTAAGTCAGAAAGAGAACAACAAATATCATATATTAACGCATGTATGTGGAACCTAGAAAAATGGTACAGATGAACCGGTTTGCAGGGCAGAAGCTGAGACACAGATGTAGAGAACAAACGTATGAACACCAAGAGGGGAAAGCCGTGGGGGTCTGGGGATGGTGGGGTGCTGAATTGGGCGATTGGGATTGACATGTATACACTGATGTGTATACAATTGATGACTAATAAGAATCTGCTGTATAAAAAAATAAAATAAACATTAAAAAAAGCCTAAATAATTCTGAAATAATCAAAATCAATTATATGGCAAATAAAGGATTATAGTCGTTCAGGGTATGGGTTTGAATACCACTGCCGCCTGGAAGCTTGGAGACCTGGCGTAGGTTACTCAAACCCTCTGAGCCTCGGGAAAAGGGGAATTGTGTGGTATCACATAAGGATATGGAGATTAAGAATGGCTGTACCGCTTTATATAGATGGCACTTGCTTCCCCTGCCAAGTACTGTTCTAAGTGCCTTCCATATATTAAGTCAACATTCACAGCAACCCTATGAGGTGAGAAAATTGAAGTGTTCAGAAGGTAAGGAGCTTGTCTCAGGTCACAGATCTTATTAGGGAAAAAACTGGGCTTTTACTCCAGTATGGTCTCAGAGTTAGTACTTTTCATTACTATATACACAGTCTCTCAAAAAGATTCAGACAAGGTGTATCAACACAGCGTGAGAATGTCACTACCCTCAAAAATGACAGATCCTACTCGTGATCAAAACTGCAATTATAACTGGAGAAACAAGCCTTTTTCATACTGCTTCTAAAGGAGAATCTGCGTAATAAAAGATAAAGTCAGGAGAAAATAAACCAGAAGTCCATTATGATGAATGCATTTCACGAGTAATAGCCCCTGAATGAGATACTTTTAGACTTTTTCCTCTTCTTTCCCTTTTTTTTCACATAGCCAACCTGTTGCTAGATTTCCATATTTCCTTCAGAATTACTCTTGGGATTGTCTGTTCTTCACTTGAGGGACTTAATGGAGGCATTGCAGCTGGATTAATAAAACAAGAATTTGTAGCAAGAGAGGTGAATGTTAGTGCCAGCAGATAAGAACCAACTGTTATAACGAAGTTTCTTTGAATTGACATATTTTAATTGCTCTTCAAATCCCAAATCACTTGACTCTGACTTGGATGTGAAGATAGGAATCAGCATTAGCAGATTGTGACTGGGCTAAGGTGGCGATCAGGTCCTGGAAGAGGAAGAAGTAAGAGGCACTTCTCTTCCCAGTCACTGCCTTGTGCATTGACTAAGTCCTGCAGTCCTGGGGCCATTCTGTACAACATGCTATGCGAAGGTGAGGATCAAATAAAAACAGAAGTTTAAAATTCTGCAAATTTCTCGCGTATAAGCAAGAAACACATTATACTCACTTTTTCGTTGTAGATGTCTCCAAGCATTGTACTTGCTCTCACAAAATCTAGGCTTTGAAAATTTTTTCTTGCAATTTTCACAACTTTTTTCAAGTATTTCACTGCTTCTGCCATCTGTCCTTGGCTAGAAAAAATAAAATAAGAAACTACTGGAGTGTCATCTCATTTAATATCACAGTAAAGAGAAGATTGTTTTGTGTCTTTGCTTTAGAAAGTGTAAGACAGTTATCAGGATAATGAAATGTAAAGTGCATATTTTAAAAATATGTGGCTCGTCTTTGACGGAGTATACAGTGAGTTAGAACTTAAGCCTTTAACTCTTATGCATTGCTGGTAGGATTGTAAAATAATGCAGCTGCTTGGAAAAACAACTTGTCAGTTCTTCAAAAAGTATAATATACAGTTACCATATGACCCAAGAATTCCACTCCTATGTATATACCCAAGAGAAATGAAAACACAAACACTTGGACATGAATGTTCATATCAATGCTATACTAATAGCTAAGAAGTGGAAACAACCCAAATGTCTATCAATTGACTGGGAAGCAAAATGTGCTGTATTCGTGCAGTGGAACATTATTCAGCCACAAAAAGGAATGCAGTAGTGATACATACTACGACATGGATAAACCTTGAAAATATGTGAAGTGAAAGACGGCAGTTACACAAAAAAACCCACATATTGTATGATTCCATCTACATGAAATGTCCAGAACAGGCAATCTATAGAAACAGGAAGTAGGTTAGTAGTTACTAGAGGCCATGGGGGTGCGCGTGGGGAATTTGGGAGTGGCTGCTAATGGGTGTGGGTTTCTTTTTGAAGTGAAGAAAATTATCTGAAATTAAATAGTGGCAATGGCCGCACAACTCTGTGAACATACTAAGAACTACTGAATTGTAGACTTTAATTTAAAAGGAGAAATGTATGGTATATGGATTATATCTCAGTAAAGCTGTTATTTTTTTTGAAAAAATAGAACCTCTAAAAAGGTTGAAAATTTCCACATTCCTTTGCAAATGAAACCAGTTCTTTGAGGGGAGTCATATGCGATTCATATAATACCTTCTGGAGGTATTAGAACAAATATGATGAAAACAGAGGATTCTGAAATCTCCTAACCAGGATTCAAGGAAGGAAAGATAAAGCCTGAAGATGGAAGGAGCCTGGCTCCTCGCACAAGAATCTGGAAAACGGCAAGAATTTACATAAACAAGAAATAAGACTTTATTGTCATACGTCACTGAGATTTTGGCGACTGTTAGCACAGCTCAAATAACCCAGAATGACTAAAACAAGTTTGGCTATTTTTTTTTTCTTTCATAAAGAATAGAGGGGTCAGTCAGATCATTATACTGTACATCATTATACTGTAAAATTAGTGCTGTATGTTAATAACATCTCAATAAAACTGGAAGAAAAAATAATAAAGTACTTGTATCTAGAATATTGAACAAACAAATAAATAATACGTGGGGAGTATCGGCCAAAAAAAAATAAGAGAGGCACACCATTTTAAAGATTTCAATGAATTATATTCAGAAACTTCTATTATTTGAATTTTGCTCTCATTTTACAAATCTGAGTCCGAAATACTCATTAGTTCCTCATGATCTGAATGCTACCCCAAAGATACACAAATCTTAGTTTCATATGAGTAAGAGCTAAACAGTAAAATAAGAAGTGGAAAGAGTCTAAAAATTTCTCTAAAGGAGCTAATTATTTGAAAGCCATTCTAAAGAGACGGGCTCTTTTCTTCTAGGAGCCAGTTGTAGTGATGTCCTATGTGAAGAACACTTGGGGGCCTACAAGATTAAGAACCAAGGTGAAAAATCCTTGAGCAACCAAAGAGACAAATAGTAATTTTTGAAAACAGCTCCATCCAAGGTATCATAAGCTGTGACTGCCTTTTGCAGAGGTAGTTGAAGTCAAAGTCCTGCTCAAGGGACATTTGACTGCTGATTCAAGGACTGCTGATTCTGAGCCACAGAGAATTAAAACGTTACGGACAAAGCAAGAAGCAATTTCAAAATAATGGCTCCAAATTAAGCATGCTGAAGAAATTCAATATCTGTTGAATGTCTGGCTTCTTTTTTTTTTTTTTTTTGGTCAATCCCTAAAAAAGAATGGTGAATCTAAGATGATATGCAATTCCACTATTAAATCATGTCAGAACTTTTGAAATTGTTTTATTAAAGTGACAAAATCCAGAATTTAGAGATTTTAAAATAACAAAAACCCCTGTAATTGTGTTCTTCAATGGAGCATAATAAAGGGAAAACTCTTACTCCTGAACATGTCTGAATCCCTAGAACTACCTCCCTCTCTTTGCTTTCATAGGTCAGCAGTTCCCAGTGAGCATCTGTGCCACGACCCTTAATAAATCACAAGATGAAATTCTGAAAGGAAGAGGTTGTTTTACAATTAAGCTGATTCTTGCAGGGGCATTTCTTTATGTTCATAGGGCAAGGATTTACTCACAGGAGCTCCAGATAGGATGGTGTCAAATACGGCATATGGAGAAGTTTGCTACAAATTTTTAAATTATTGCAACTATAGAAAAATTTAGCAACTCTAATACATACTTCACGGATTCTAAAACACCTACTTTCCCATATTTTAACATTTCTGACATAAGGATCCCTTAGAACAGGTGGCATCTTATAATCTCTGTCAGACAGAGAGCAGTCAAGTCATAGCTGTTGCTGGATTTGTCCGTGTTTCTGGTTATGACTTGCAATCGCAATGCCTTGATCTTTCTGTCAACAACTATTAAAGGGTAATTTCAGAGAGAAATATGAGGACCGGTTGTTTTCTAAAAACCTTTCACTGAAATTCTGGAAGATAAGAAAGTACTGGCTTCAAGATTGGCAGACTGAGTGTCCATGACTTGGAAGAAATACTGGAGGGGGTACTGGGGCACTATTTTAAGAAAGGCTACATAGCACCAACGTTCTTGATGACACAAAAGATAATATGGAGGAAAAAAAGATAGTGTCAATTCTGAGTTTAAAAGTGATTCAGAAAAATTGGACTTTGAATGGAAAGATGTTTGAGGAGTATAATAAACTTACTTTGTCTATATTTTCTTTTTACCTGAATTCTCAAGAGTCGTAAAAAATACCTATGTGTGAGTCTAAAATAGCTCTTTTATTAAGTATAAGATCAAAATTCTAAGCAATAGGAAAATATTATGTCACAGTTTAGTTAGAATATTTTTCTTCCTTGGGTATGTAGGGTGTGTAGTCCAATAAAAAAAAGTTAGATTCGGTGAATGTGAAAATAAAGCTACTCGTTCAGTATAATGGATTAGGTTAGTTCATTGGTTAGTAAATTTTTGATTAAAATTTGCTAGGAAGTTTAAAATTCACATTAAATTTATATGTGTATACATGATGTGACTAGGACATATGAGATTGAACAACTCTAAAACTGGTCTAATTACTTTATAGTTCTAATAAATTTCTATCTGTACTGACTCAATTTAATTTTATGCAAAAATTAACTTACCTAATTTTTGGTTTGTGTTTATGTCATATGTGTATAGCCATAAAGCAATCAAATAGTCAACACTGTTCTGTTTGTATGCTGGGCGTCAAAATATTAACAGTTCTAACCTTACACACTTATTTGTGAAATGGCCCTCATTTTCCTGGTTGCAGTTAAAATAGGAAAAGTTAACATTCACCCAAATCTCTGAGCAACTAGAACTCACCACAGAATCATTTTTTCCAAGAATATCTATAATCAATAATCAATGAGCATTACCATATGCAATAAATAGTTGGAAAAGCACTAAGAAGTAAGATAAAAGGTAATATTTGGTTTTTAGTGGTAAGAACTTGAGATTTGTCACACCAGAAATGGTCAGTATACGGAATAAATAAGTTCATGCAAAAACATTTTCATACATTTAGAATTTTCATAAAATAATCCCATGAATGGGGTGCATATGTTAGCATCACTATTGGGAAAATTAAATTTGTTTGGCTGTTTTACGAAATCAAATAAAATGAGTTGGAAAATTATGCTTATAACCAAGGAAGAATTATCTAAGATTAGAACTCATATTTAACTTGGAAAAAATGTCAAACTGCCGTGAAACACTGACTGAAATGAAATATTTTGTCTAAGTGCTATTATTCTATAACCTGTATGGAAATAAACACAGCAGCTCTGAGGAAAAACTGCATATCATTAGTCCACAGTCTTTGATCTATACTAAGCATTTAATAAAATTAGTCTTTAAATGTCAAAAAAAGAGGGGTGAATTGTATGGTTATTTAAAAGGATAAAACCTTTAAGAAGTTTCTATCCCCAGAGCTGGGTCTCTGGCAAGGACAGAGAAAGGGCATAGGCAGCCTTGTGACGAAGCGGACCGTGGAACAAACGTGCCGTGACAAAGGCACATGCGTGACGCTGGGACTGATTCACGGACAGGAAGCCTGTTCCAACGGCGAGAGGCCAGGGGCAGCTTCCTGCAGGAGCTGGGGAGGAGAGCAGAGGCCATGGGGGAGGTCTCCTTGGAGATGTGATGCTTCTGCCCTCTCCAGGGGACTGGAATGTTCCACCTGACTGTTCCACAAAGGAATGGAAGTGAAAACAGGCAGCAGGTCCCTTTTGCCTATTAAACTAACATTAAAATGTATTTAGTGGAAATACCTAGTGCTGGCAACAGTGTAATGAAATTGGCATTCTTGTATATCTCTGGAAGCATCTGGTAAACCAGCAAATGGGAATAATAATAATAATAAATAATAATAATGAATTGGAAAGTATCAGTTAACACACCTGAGGAGCTATTATAAATTTTTGTATCATTGGGCTCTGCGATCAGACATGTGGAAATCTGTCCTAATGGATGTTGTTTTAAATAGAAGGGAAATGATATTCACTACTGCATTAGTCTGCAAACAAGTGGAATCAAAATAGGTGTCAAAGAATGGTTATGTAAATTGATTCTAACAACGCAGTGGTTAGTGGCCTAAAATATTTTTTTCTGAAGAAATTCATCCACCTGCAAATAAAAATCTTAAGATATGTTCAGTTAAAAATCATGACTCAAATTTTACTAAATATGTTTGCAAATATCTAATAAATAATAAACACTGGGGAAAAATACTGGAAGGAATTACAACAAAATAACAGTGCTGTCATTAAGATGAAAAAAAAAAGTTTATAAAAGCTGAATGGTAGTTTGTCCTTGCAAGTGTCCCTCCATGGTGAAATCTCAGGTATCACTAAAATCACCTATACAAGTGGCAAAATGCTTAGAAAGACATACAGGTTCTAGCAGAGTGCTTGGCATGTATTAGGCCTTCATATATTTCTGAATAAAGAAACAGTCGAAAATTTGAGAAGGGAAACACTTATGTAGTACACATAAAAGTTAAGCTTCCAGGTAAGTCATTGGAGAACCTGCCATTGGATATTTGGAGACCATGACTGTAAACTCCTGTATCCTGGATATTTCAGTAACATCAAGAACATCTTTTTAGGGCTTCCCTGGTGGCGCAGTGGTTGGGAGTCCGCCTGCTGATGCAGGGGACACGGGTTCGTGCCCTGGTCCGGGAGGGTCCCACATGCCACGGAGCGGCTGGCCCCGTGGGCCATGGCCGTTGAGCCTGCGCGTCTGGAGCCTGTGCTCTGCAGCGGGAGAGGCCACAGCAGTGAGAGGCCCGCATACCGCAAAAAAAAAAAAAAAAAAAGAACATCTTTTTATTTCGGGAACATCTTTGAGAGACTATCAAACACCCTAGAATGTTCTCATGACTGGGGAATATGGTTCCTGCCACTAAACAGTTTCACTGTTTGGAGAGATTAATTTATACATTCATATGCGGGATTAACTGTGATAAGTACTATGAACTGTCTGTAGTGCTTTGAAACCTGGAGCACATTCATTTGAATATCTTTGCAAGAGCAGGTCTAGTGTTTGTGGGGTAAATTTGGTCTTAAAAGGGAGCCAAAAGGATATGGGGCCAAATCTAGTGAATACAATGGGGATCTCAAAGCATCAACAGAAATTTGAAAAATTGTAATATGCATTGTGGGAGATACCTTTGAACTGCATAAAAGGTTTAGTGTGCTTATAGAGTCACAGGCTCTTTGCTCCACTCCATCTTTCTTCCTCTTCCACCCTTACCCAGGCCTTCAGCACAGGTTGGGGGTCACTGCTGTTAACAATCCATCTTTCTCCAAGTGTTTCTCCCTGTCTAGTGCCTAGCACTCCCAGCCAGTCTCTTATTCTCTCATTTTTCCTATATCTCTCATTTTCTCAGTATCTTACTGACACTGAGGTCTCTGTTTACCCAAAGTTGGCTGTTTGCAGGGTTCTGTCCAAGGCCTTTCTCTCCCCTCCATTAAATGCTTCTATGGGCAATTTCATATAATGCTACGGTATGTTCTAATTCCTATATGCACGTGCCTGGCACATCTATATTTCTAGCCCTGATTTCCCCCTGTACTTCACATCCATATTTCCAATTGTCCAGACATACAAGGCATGCAAAGGAAGACAGTTCCCTCCAAGTGATGTCATCTAATGATGAGAATGATGGCATTCTGGGAATTAATCATCAGGAAACCCTTTTATAGTGTAGCGGTATAAAGTGTTCACAAGTAATTTAATGTATTTTGTTCTAAAAATGGGATTACCCAGAGAGATTATTTTCTGTGTTTTCTAAACGTGTCTCTAGATCCTTTTGGCTGTTTTCAAAGATCAAGCCCACCTCTCAATCAGTGATGTGTGGATATAGGAGCTATTCAAAAGGATATGCGACAGCTCAGAAAGTATTTCAAAAGAGTTTGATTTTAAGCAGGTAGTGGCAGGATTAGAGGTGTAACGTTGCATAACCTCCCAAGATTTGATGAGAACAACATTTATTTTCATAGATAAGCTGTGGTATGTTCGTGAAAATAAATTAAATTGCTTTAAAATCACTATGTGTGCTATGGTGGATATTAGAAAGATCTAAGCTTGAATCCCAGTTTGGCCTCTTAGACGAATAAGTTTGATGACATCTGCACTCTTTCTCAGCTTGTTTCCTCATTTTTTTGTTTGTTTGTTTCCTCATTTTAAAAATGGCCATAAGTTACTGTGAAATGAAAAACTACATATATGTAGTTAGTAACAATAGTAACAATTAGTAACAATAGTAACAATAGTAACAATAGTAACAATAGTAACAATTCAATAAATGACAGCTAGTTATTACTATTACCTCTCAGTGAAATAAAAAGCTATCATATCCATAGCTCTCTACTTGGTATTATCTGCCACCAGCTGATAGAAAAGTCAATTTAGCTAAGCATTACTGTTTGAAAGTCTTCCATTATGCAACGAATTAAACACACATTCTGCAAGACAGGCACATAAAGCCTTGATGTCTATTTTCTAGGGGGCACAGTCAAAGAACTAACACTTTTTGTTTACTTGAGTATCAGGTACTGTCAATGCATTCTTTTTTCCTTTCTTATTGGTAAAAGAATGCTCTACATATCAGAAATGGAATGGAATTTTATATTCCCAAAGTTGTGAATACTGCTTGCGTGGTTTTTTTTTTTGCGGTACGCGGGCCTCTCACTGCTGTGGCCTCTCCCGTTGCGGAGCACAGGCTCCGGACACGCAGGCTCAGCGGCCATGGCTCACGGGCCCAGCCGCTCCACGGCATGTGGGATCATCCCGGACCGGGGCACGAACCCGTGTCCCCTGCATCGGCAGGCGGACTCTCAACCACTGCGCCACCAGGGAAGCCCCGAATACTGCTTTTTATGATTCCGTTCTCACCTTTTTATAACAACATTATGAATAATCTTCTTCCACACTTCGGCATAGTTCAATTCTCCAGAAAAATTATGAATTGTTTGAGGAATATTTCAAATGCAGACATGGAGTAAAATATCATGAGAGGTGCACTCATTAATTTAAAATTTGTTTTGTGGAACTAAAATGGTATTGAGAGAGCTCGAGAGTATAAAAAATTAGTAAATAAAATAGTTATTTTACTTAGAATTTTAAGCAAACTTGCGGATTTCTAGGACTAAATTTATCATATTAGTGTTAACTCTCAAAGATCTTTCTTGTACTGTAATATTCAAGAAAAAATTGATGAAATAAGAAAAAAGTAGAGACTTTGCATAGCATTTTAAAACTGTAGGGGAAGATTACTATTTTTATTCAGTAAAAATGGATTCACTGAAGCTTATTTATGTTCATGTTTCTAAAAGCTGATCTATTTTTTTTAACATCTTATTAAAAAAATTTTTTAACATCTTTATTGGAGTATAATTGTTTTACAATGTTGTGTTAGTTTCTGCTGTATAACAAAGTGAATCAGCTATATGTATCCATATATCCCCATATCCCCTGCCTCTTGTGTCTCCCTCCCACCCTCCCTATCCCACCCCTCTAGGTCGTCACAAAGCACCGAACTGATCTCCCTGTGCGATGCAGCTGCATCCCACTAGCTATCTATTTTGCCTTTGGTAGTGTATATATGTCAATGTCACTCTCACTTCGTTCCAGCTTACCCTTCCCTCTCTCCATGTCCTCAAGTCCATTCTCTACGTCTGCGTCTTTATTCCTGTCCTGCCCCTAGGTTCATCGGAATCATGTTGGGTTTTTTTTAGATTCCATATATATGTGTTATAAAAGGTGATCTATTTTTGATGGAAGAATATTTTGGATTAGGTTTGGCTGGCTGAGGACTGTTAAATCACAACATACACAAACAAAAAAACGAGTTCAGTGAACAAGAAACACAACAGCATAAATAAATAACTAACTATCGCTGGGTGAGTCAAGTTGTTTTTCTCACAAAGGAGCAACAGATCTCCAAAACATCCAGAATTATCTGGAACTTGTTCTAACAAATAATGCTAGAGAAAAAGGCTTCCTATTATAACTTATATGCCCCACTCAGTGAATGTACAGTGCTGTAGCCAGGAAAGTTGTTAATATAGCATCTGAAATATAAACATTATATGCTGCTTAAAGGATTTCCAAATTTAAAAGTTAGCAATAGATTTAGAAACCAGTCGTTCTTTGGAAGGGGAGGAATCAAATATTTTCTTACAGAAAAGCTACAGATTATTTGTATAAGTTAAAGGACAAGGTTAAAATGTTAGACGAATATTAATTCCAGTTTTCTATATGCAGTGCACAGGTGCAACTTGAACAGCATATTATATGGTATAATCATTAAATTCATTCAACCAGACCTTAGAGAGTTAAAAACATATATTCTGAGGAACAGGACTCCTCGGTCCAAAGAATGAGAATGAAACAGTGCAGAATATTTGTGTATCAAGGTGATTCCAGTTTCCAACTGGGAAAACAGGACTGTTAACACCCACATCCCCTGACAACTGTCCAATTATGTATATCACACTTGGCCTACTGTTTGCAGTAGAAGTAATCAATAAAGGATGTGGTTGAGTGAACATAGATTTTGGTTGAACCAATGCATGAAAACTTAATCATTTACTCAGAGAGAAGAAATCAAATAGAGCAGAGATGAAACAGCCACTGAGGGGTTTGTTGATTGTGCCACCAAGTTTGTGGGCCACGGATGAAAGTAATAAGGCAAATGGAATCAGTGACAGGAGAAAATGTGAAAAGCTATTCTTAATTTCATGAATTAATAGAAATGTTTTGATGTATTTTGGGGGGTCAGTTTTAGGAAATTTCACATCAAAGCCTGGATGTTCCATTTTAAAGAATATATGAAAATTACTAGGGCATGTCATTTCTCTCAAGCAAGAAGAAATTAATTTTCAGCTATAACAGAAAGGGTAATTTTCACACTTGAAACTTTGTACTGATTGATTTAAAGATCTCCACTGTGGAAAATTTTCTAGGAAATAATTTAACCCGAGTTTGCAAGAAAATTTAACAGTTGGTAAGGAATAAACCCAGAGATGGGCTAGTTGTGACCAGTATGTCTTGAATGACTCTCATTTTTGTGATTTTCCCCCTAGATTCTTTTTAAAAGTCATCCTGATTATTTGGAGAGTTGTAGCACTTCAGTAAATGAGGCAAAAAAAAAAAAAATGCCATAAGGAAAATAAGGATTTTTCCCTCTGTATTTACTCTAATTGTTTATCTATGTAATAATAATATTTAGTTGGTAATTTCTCAGCTCACTATCTCTTTGTTTTATGGACCATAATTCTGGCTTTTATAGCTGTGTCATGGGCAATTTTTCTCATTTTAGAATACCAACTGTTTTTTTTCACCAGTATTCCAAGTAGGGGGGAAAAGACATTGTAAATCCTTATTTTTCTGTTATGCTACTTAAACCCTTGTGCAATTAATATAATTCAGACCAGTAGCAAAAATAAAAAACCCTGCTCACTATTGAAACCTTCATCAATAACCCTAATGCCAGGGCTGAGCCTAGCCTTACCAAATGGGCAACTGTATTACCAAGTCCTGAGTCTTGAGGGAATGTGGCATGTTTTTCAATTGAAGGCTTAGTATAAATTCTTATAACCATTTTAGAAGCTTCCAGCATTACAGCTTATTCACCTTTCATGCATGCTCTGCTGATGGCCTTAAACACACACTTATCCTAGACATGGCTATCCTCTTCCATTTCCTTTAAAGAGATAAAATATGTTTATAGAGATAGGCTCCCATTAGTGAAACTTGTGCAATTGCACAGGGTAGGAGAGAGAGATTTAGAGGTGATGCTAAGCTTCATATGCAGCTTGATTTATTTTTCAGTCACCACAACAATAATTTCCTCTATTTTGGTTGTGCTCCATTTCTTGCATGTTACTGCTAATCTGGGGACAGTTTAGGATAATGAAAGGGATATATGTGTGTGCGTGCGCATTTGTGCATTTGTGTGTGTGTGCATGTGTCAAAGAACACCAAGCCCTTGAAGTGAAATATTCTAAAAATGACCACAAAATGTATATCAAAATACTTCTAGTAATTAGTGGACTCAATTTAAAAAGGCTTATCAGATATCTAGGGTGCTGTTGCCTACATGTATATAGAATTTTTGTTTTTGAAACATATGTTTCTGAGTTATCGTGCACAAATGGTGAAAGAATATGCTGAGGTTTACACTCCCCTGAGTGCTCCTCCAAATACAGCAACAGTGCAGCAAAATGGCAGATTTGGATTGGAAATCCTGAGGTGGCCTTGGGACACTATTTCCTTATGACCTCAGAGGAAGCTTTTCCTGTACTCTTTTGTGCATTACATAACATTATACAACTAAGAACCCATGCCTACCATACAAATCATTGATGACTTCATTGGTATTTTAGTAGATGGGAATTCTTACAAGTGGAATTCACTTCATTTGGTATAAAAGTGAGATGGGGATACATTTTCTTGTCCATTATATGTTTGCCCCAAGGCAGGATGCTAGATTGTTGAGAGTGTTGGAATATAATCGTCCCCAGTCCTACCAGAAACATACCCTACTTCATGATATATCAAACATAGCTGGATCTGAAGGGCTCCAATCAATATGGTGGATAGAAGGACTTGGAGCTCACTTCCTCCCACAAATACACCAAAAATACTTCTACATGTGGAAAAATTCTGACAGAATACCTACTGAATGCTGGCACAAGATCTCAGACAGTCAAAATTGAAAGAAAGATCACCATGTAACCATGCAGGATGAAAGAAAAAAAAGAGGAAGATAGGAATTGTGACAGGACCTGTGACCCTGGGAGGGAGCTGTGAAAGAGGGAAGGTTCCCTCACCCTGGGAAGCCTCCTTCATGGGTGAGAAGATCAGCTGGGACAGGAAGGGAACTTCAGAGGTTCAGAGAAGAGTGCAGCAACCAGCGTGCAGCAGGCAGAACAGAGAGACCTACACAGATAGTCCGTGTCACCTCATTGCACTCCCCAGCCCAATATGTACATTTGCTGCTGTGCACAGGGGCTGGGTGCTGAAACTCAGGCTTCAGAAGACAGACCCAGGGAGAGGACTGGGATTGGCTTCACAGAGACAGCCTGAAGGGGATAGAGTGTGGGACAGGCTGCAACTGGGGGGGGTGTATGCAGAAGGAGCCTGGGCCCTCCATAAAAGTGAAATACCACTGTTAACAGGTACATGAAGGGAGGGGCAGAGCCCACACTATAGTAGCCTCATTCTTGGAGGGCTCACAGCTGGTGTGGCTCCACCTCTATGAGCTCTGGGAGCATGCAAGCAGGTTGCCCACACATGGAGGCTGGGCTGAAATCAGAGCCGATCCCCATGGGCCATGCCACTATGGAAGCAGGGCTGAAATCTGAGTCCTCTCCTTGTGGTTGTGTGATCTATGGATTTATGCCACTGCTGCCACCGCTGGCTTTATAAACTCAGTGCCTGTGGGTCACCCAAGTACATTACATGTGCTCCCGTGTCTGGGGCAGATCCAGAGTTAGAAGATGTGGGCTTTGTGGGTGCACACACATGGAGACAGGGCAAGGGTCTAGGCTGCTTCCATAGGTCCCATGGCATGTCCAGGTGCGTGACTGCTGTGGTCCTGGTACGTGACTTCAGTGGATCTGTGACTACAAATCTGCACTGGTGGGTTTGTGAACACACTGCCTGAGGGACACCAAGGCTGACTGCCTGCATTCCACAGTTGAGGCATTGCTGAGGGCAGTGTCCAAAACAGCATACTTTGTGAACCCACACAGCAGGTGACAGGCAACACCACAGAGCACACTTCCTGGTGGGAAGCTCCTGTGGAGGAATACTCAGTGGCTCCTCTCACAGTGAGAGTGCTCCAGTCCTGCAGAGAGGACCCAAATAAACAAAATAAGAATGAAAGAGGTGAAATAACAACTGATACCACAGAAATACAAAAAAACATAAAAGAATACTATGAACAATTATATGCCAACAAATTTGACAACCTAGAAAAAATGAACAGGTTTCTAGAAGCATACAGCCCACCAAAACTGAATCAAGAAGAAATAGATATTTTGAGCAGACTGATCACTAGAAGTGAAATAGAATCTGTAAAACAAAATGAAACAAACTCCCTGCAAACAAAAGTCCAGGACCAGATGGCTTCACTGGGGAATTCTACCCAAACATACAAAGAACTCATACCAATTCTTCTCAACCTCTTCCAAAATATTGGAAGGAGGGGACACTCTCAAAGTCATTCTATGAAGCCTGATACCAAAATCAGATAAAGACACTACCAAAAAAGAAAATTACAGATCATATCTTTGATGAATAAGATGCAAAGATTCTTAACAAAATATTAGAAAACCAAATCCAACAACACATAAAAAAGGTCAAACATCATGATCAAGGTGGATTCCTCCCATGGTCACAAGGATTGTTTAACATATGCAAATCAATCAATGTGATACACCATATCAACCAAAAAAAAAAAAGACAAAAACCACATGATCACCTCAATAGATGCAGAAAGCATTTGATAAAATTCAACATCCATTCATGATAAAAAGTCTTACCAAAGTGGGTATAGGGGGAACATATCTCACCATAATAAAAGCTATTTATGACAAACCCACAGCCAACATAATACTCAACAATAAAAAGCTGAAAGCCTTACTGCTAAAATCTGGAACAAGACAAGAATGCCCACTCTCACCACTTCTGTTCAACATACTATTAGAAATTCTAGCCACAGCAATCAGACAAGAAAAAGAAATTAAAAGTATCCAGATTGGAAGGGAAGAGGTAAAATTGTCAATATACGCAGATAACATGTTACTCTATGTAGAAAACCCTAAAGACTCCACATAAAAACTACTAGAACTGATGAACAAATTCAGAAAGGTAGCAGGATACAAGATTAATATACAGAAATCTGTTGCATTTCTTTATAATAACAATGAAATATCAGAAAGTAAAAGTAAAAAAAATCCCTTTTAAAGTCACATCAAAAAATAAAATACTTAGGGGGACCTTCAAGATGGTGGAGGAGTAAGATGTGGAGATCACCTTCCTCCCCACAAATACATCAAAAATATACCTACATGTGGAACAACTCCTACAGAACACCTCCTGAACACTGGCAGAAGACCTCAGACTTCCCAAAAGGCAAGAAAATCCCCACGTACTTGGGTAGGGCAAAAGAAAAAAGGAAAAACAGAGACAAAAGAATAGGAACTGACTTGCAACTCTGGGAGGCAGCTGTGAAGGAGGAAAAGTTTCCACACACTAGGGAGCCACTACACTGGCAGAGACAGGGTGTGAGTGGGGGGGCAAGCTTCAGAGCCATGGAGGAGAGTGCAGCACAGGGGTGAAGAGGGCAAAGCAGAGAGATTCCCACAGAGAGGATCGGTGCTGACCAGCACTCACCAGTCTGAGACGCTTGTCTCCTCACCAGCCAGGGTGGGTGGAGGCTGGGAGCTGAGGCTCAGGCTTCAGAGGTCAGACCACAGGAAGTGGACTGGGGTTGGTTGGCTGTGTGAAGACAGACTGAAGGGGGCTAGTGCATCACAACTAGCTGGGAGGGAGTCAGGTAAAAAGTCTGGACCTGCCGAAGAGGCAAGAGATCATTGTGTCGGGGTGCACAGGAGAGGGGATTCCTTCCCTGTATGCCCACAGAAGGCAGAGCACCGCCTAAGCAAGCTCCAGAGATGGGCGTGAGCTGCAGCTATCAGCTTGGACCCCAGAGATGGTCATGAAATGCTAACGCTGCTGCCACTGCCACAAAGAATCCTGTGTGCAAGCACAGGTTACTACCTCCCCAACCCCCACCCCCATCTCCAGGAGCCTGTGCAGACTGCCACTGCCAGAGTCCTGAAATCCAGGCACAACTTCCCTGGGAGAACACCTGGCACACCACAGGCTGTTGCAATGTCATTTGGGCCTCTGACACTGGAGGCTAGCCCTGCATTCCAATTATGACCACAGTACCCCTCCCTCTCCCCAGCCTGAGAGAGCAAGAGAGCTCTAATCAGCCGCTGCTTTAACCCTCACCTGTCTGGGTGGGGAACAGACGCCTGAAGATGACCTACATGCAGAGGTGGGGCCAAAACTGAGGCTGAACCCCAAGAGCTGTGTGAACAAAGAAGAGAAAGGGAAATTTCTCCATGTACCCTCAGGAGCAGCAGATTAAATTCCCACAATCAACTTGATGAATGCTGCATCTGTGGAATACCTGCAGAGACAATGAATGCTCCCAAAAATGAGGTAGTGGATTTTGGGAGAAACTGTAGACTAGGGCTTGCTGTCTGCAACTGATTTGTTTCTGATTTTTATGTTTATCTTAGTTTACATTTTAGTGCTTGCTATTATTGGTGGATTTGTTCATTGGTTTGGTTGCTCTCTTCTTTTTAAAAAAAACTTAAATTTTTAAAATTTTATTATTTTTTAAATTTATTATTTATATTTATTTATTATATTTTTCTTCCTTCTTTTCCTCCCTTTTCTTCTGAGTCATGTGGCTGAAAGGGTCTTGGTGCTCCGGCCACGTGTCAGGCCTGAGCTTATGAGGAGGGAGAGCCAAGTCCAGCACATTGGACCACCAGAGACTTCCTGGCCCCATGTAATATCAGTTGGTGAGAGCTCTCCCAGAGATCTCAATCTCAACGCTAAGACCCAGCTATACCCAATGGCTAGCAAGCTCCACTGCTAGACACCTCATGCCAAACAACTAGCAAGATAGGAACACAATCCCACCCATTAGCAGAGAGGCTGCCTAAAATCATACTAAGTTCAGAAACACTCCAAAACACACCACTGGATGTGGCCCTGCCCACCAGAAAGACAAGATCCAGTCCCACCCACCAGAGCAGAGGCACCAGTCCCCTCCACCAGGAAGCCTACACAAGCCACTGAACCAACCTCACCTGCTGGGGGCACACATCAAATACAACGGGAACTATGAACCTGCAGCCTGAAAAAAGGAGACCCCAAACACAATAAGTTGAACAAAATGAGAAGATAGAGAAGTACACAGCAGTTGAAGTAGCAAGGTAAAAACCTACCAGACCAAACAAATGAAAATGAGATAGGCAGTCTACCTGAAAAAGAATTAGGAATAATGATAGTAAAGACGATCCAAAATCTTGGAAATAGAATGGAGAAAATACAATAAACGTTTAACAAGGACCCAGAAGAATTAAAGAGCAAACCAACAATGATGAACAACACAATAAATGAAATTAAAAATTCTCTAGAAGGGATCAATAGCAGAATATCTGAGGCTGAAGAATGTATAGTGACCTGGAAGATACAATAGTGGAAATAACTGCCACAGAGCAGAATAAAGAATGAAAAGAATTGAGGACAGTCTCAGAGACCTCTGGGACAACATTAAACATACAACGTTCGAATTATAGGGGACCGAGAAGAAGAAGAGAGAAAGAAACAGTCTGACCAAATAGTTGAAGAGATTTTGTTGAAAACTTCCCTAACATGGGAAAGGAAATAGGCAATCAAGTCCAGGAAGCACAGAGAGTCCCATACAGGATAAATCCAAGGAGAAACATGCCATGACATATATTAATGAAACTATCAAAAATTAAATACAAAGAAAAAATGTTAAAGCAGCAAGGGAAAAGCAACAAATAACATACAAGGGAATCCCCATAAGGTTAGCAGTTGATCTTTCAGCAGAAAATTTGCAAGCCAGAAGGGAGTGGCAGGACATATTTAAAGTGATGAAAGGGAAAAAGCTGCAGCCAAGATTACTCTACCCAGCAAGGATCTCATTCAGATTCCACAGAGAAATTAAAACCTTTGCAGACACGCAAAAGCTAAGAGAATTCAGCACCACCAAACCAGCTTTACGACAAATGCTAAAGGAACTTCTCTAGGCAGGAAACACAAGAGAAGGAAAAGACCTACAATAACAAACCCAAAACAATTAAGAAAATGGTAATAGGAACACACATATTGATAATTTCCTTAAATGTAAGTGGATTAAATGCTCCCACCAAAAGACATAGACTGGCTGAATGGATACAAAAACAAGACCCATATATATGCTGTCTACAAGAGACCCACTTCAGACTCAGGGACACATACAGACAGAAAGCAAAGGGATGGAAAAAGATATTCCATGCAAATGGGAATCAAAAGAAATCTGGAGTAGCAATTCTCATATCACACAAAATAGACTTTAACATAAAGACTATTACAAGAGACAAAGAAGGACACTACATAATGATCAAGGGATCAATCCAAGAAGAAGATATAACAATTGTAAATATTTATGCACCCAGCATAGGAACACCTCAATACATAAGGCAAATGCTAACAGCCATAAAAGGGGAAATTGACAGTAACACAACCATAGTAGGGGACTTTAACACCCCACTTTCACCAATGGACAGATCATTCAAAATGAAAATAAATGAGGAAACACAAGCTTTAAATGACACATTAGACAAGATGGACTTAATTGATATTTATAGGACATTCCATCCAAAAACAACAGAGTACACTTTCTTCTCAAGTGCTCATGGAACATTCTCCAGGATAGATCATATCTTGGGTCACAAATCAAGCCTTGGTATATTTAAGAAAGTTGAAAGTATATCAAGTATCTTTTCTGACCACAACGCTATGAGACTAGATATCAATTACAGGACAAAAAGTTAAAAAAATACAAACACATGGGGGCTAAACAATACACTATTAATAACCAAGAGGTCACTGAAGAAATCAAAGAGGAAATCAAAAAACACCTAGAAACAAATCACAATGAAAACACAATGACCCAAATTCTATGGGATGCAGTAAAAGCATCTCTAAGAGAGAAGTTTATAGCAATATAATCCTACCTCAAGAAATGAGAAAAAACTCAAATAAACAACCTAAACTTACACCTAAAGCAATTATAAAATGAAGAACAAAAAAACCCAAAGTTAACAGAAGGAAAGAAATCATAAAGATCAGATCCTAAATAAAAAAGAAATGAAGGAAAGTATAGCAAAGATCAGTATAACTAAAAGCTGGTTCTTTGAGAAGATAAGCAAAATTGATAAACCGTTAGCCAGACTCATCAAGAAAAAAAGGGAGAGGACTCAAATCAATAGAATTAGAAATGAAACTGACACTGCAGAAATACAAAGATTATGAGAAACTACTTCAAGCAACTCTATGTCAATAGAATGGAAACCTGGAAGAAATGGACAAATTCTTAGAAAAGCACAACCTTCCGTGACTGAACCAGGACGAAATAGAAAATATGAAAAGACCAATCACAAGCACTGAAACTGGAACTGTGATAAAAAATCTTCCAACAAACAAAAGCCCAGCACCACATGGCTTCACAGGCAAATGACATCAAACATTTAGAGAAGAGCTAACATCTATCCTACTCAATCTCTTCCAAAATATAGCAGAGGGAGGAACAATCCCAAAATCATTCTATGAGGCCACCATCACCCTGATACCAAAACCAGACAAAGATGTCACAAAGAAGGAAAGCTACAGGACAATATCACTGTTGAATATAGATGCAAAAATCCTCAACAAAATACTAGCAAACAGAATCCAACAGTGCATTAAAAGAATCATACACCACGATCAAGTGGGGTTTATCCCAGGAATGCAAGGATTCTTCATTATATGCAAATCAATCAATGTGATACACCATATTAACAAATTGAAGAATAAAAACTATATGATCATCTCAGTAGATGCAGAAAAAGCTTTTGACAAAATTCAACACGCATTTATAATAAAAACTCTCCAGAAAGTGGGCATAGAGGGAACCTACTTCAACATAATAAAGGCCATATATGACAAACCGACAGCCAACATTGTTCTCAGTGGTGAAAAACTGAAAGCATTTCCTCTGAGGTCAGGAACAAGACAAGGTTGCCCACTCTCACCACTATTATTCAACACAGTTTTGGAAGTTTTAGCCATGGCATTCAGACAAATAAAAGAAATAAAAGGAATCCAAATCAGAAAAGAAGAAATAAAACTGTTACTCCTTGCGGATGACATCATACTATATATAGAGAATCATAAAGATGCTACCAGAAAAGTACTAGAGATAATCAATGAATTTGGTAAAATAGCAGGATACAAAATTAATGCACAGAAATCTCTTGCATTCCTATACGCTAACAATGAAATAGCTGAAAGAGAAATTAAGGAAACACTCTCATTTACCATTGCAACAAAAAGAATAAAATATCTAGAAATAAAGTTACCTAAGGAGACAAAAGATCTGTATGCAGAAAATTATAAGACACTGATAAAAGAAATTAAAGATGATACAAACAGATGGAGAGATATACCATGTTCTTGGATTGGAAGAAGCAACACTATGAAAATGACTATACTACCCAAAGCAATCTACAGATTCAATGCAATTCCTATCAAATTATCAATAGCATTTTTCACAGAACTAAAACAAAAAATTGAGTAATTTGTATGGAAACACAAAAGACCCCAAATAGCCAAAGCAATCTTGTGAAAGAAAAATGGAGCTGGAGGAATCAGGCTCCTGAACTTCAGACTATACTACAAAGCTACAGTAATCAAGACAATACGGTACTGGCACAAAAACAGAAATATAGATCAATGGAACTGGATAGAAAGCCCAGAGATAAACCCACGCAGATATGGTCACCTTATCTTTGATAAAGGAGGCAAGAATATACAATGGAGAAAAGACAGCCTCTTCAATAAGTGGTGCTGGGAAAACTGGACAACCACATGTAAAAGAATGACATTAGAACACTCTCTAACACCATACACAAAAATAAACTCAAAATGGATTAAAGACCTAAATGTAAGGCCAGACACTATCAAACTCTTAGAGGAAAACATAGGCAGAACACTCTATGACATAAATCACAGCAAGATCCTTTTTGACCCACCTCCTAGATAAATGGAAATAAAATAAAAAATAAACAAATGGGATCTAATGAAACTTAAAAGCTTTTGCACAGCAAAGGAAACCAAAGACAAGACGAAAAGACAACACTCAGATGGGAGAAAATATTTGCAAATGAAGCAACTGACAAAGGATTAATTTCCAAAATATACAAGCAGCTCATGTAGCACAATATCAAATAAACAAACAACCCAATCCAAAAATGCATGGTAGAGCTTAATAGACATTTCTCCAAAAAAGATATACAGATTGCCAACAAACACATGAAAGATTGCTCAACATCACTAATCATTAGAGAAATGCAAATCAAAAGCACGATGAGGTATCACCTCACACCGTTCAGAATGGCCATCATCAAAAAATCTACAAACAATAAATGCTGGAGAGGGTGTGGAGAAATGGGAACCCTCTTGCACTGTTGATGGGAATGTAAATTAATACAGCCACTCTGGAGAACAGTATGGAGCTTCCTTAGAAAATAAAAATAGAACTACCATATGACCCAGCAATCCCAGTACTGGGCATATACCCTGAGAAAACCATAATTCAAAGAGAGACATGTACCACAATGTTCATCGCAGCACTATTTGCAACAGCCTGGATATGGAAGCAACCTAAATGTCCACTGACAGATGAATGGATAAAGAAGATGTGGCCCCTATATACAATGGAATATTACTTAGCCATAAAAAGAAATGAAATTGAGTTATTTGTAGTGAGGTGAATGGATCTAGAGTCTGTCATACAGAGTGAAGTAAGTCAGGAAAAGAAAAATAAATACCATATGTTAACACATGTATATCGAATCTAAAAAAAAAAAATGGTTCTGATGCACCTAGGGGCAGGATAGGAATAAAATCGCAGAGGTAGAGAATGGACTTGAGGACACGGGGAGGGGGAAGGGTAAGCTGGGATGAAGTGAGAGAGTGGCGTGGACATATATACACTACCAAATGTAGAACAGATAGCTAGTGGGAAGCAGCCACATAGCACAGGGAGATCAGCTCAGTGCTTTGTGACCACCTAGAGGGATGGTTTAGGGAGGGTGGGAGGGTGACACAAGAGGGAGGAGATATGGCGATATATGTATAGTTGATTCACTTTGTTATAAAGCAGAAACTAATACACCATTGTTAAGCAATTATACTCCAATAAAGATGTTAAAAAATATAAAGCTTATCATACTAGCAAGAAAACAAAAACAATGAAACAAAACAAATATCCTATGCTAACACATATATATGGAATCTAAAAAAAAAAATGGTTTTGATGAACCAAGGGGCAGGACAAGGATAAAGATGCAGGCGTAGAGAATGGACTTGAGGACACGGGGAGGGGGAAGGGTAAGCTGGGATGAAGTGACAGAGTAGCATTGACAATATACACTACCAAATGTAAAATAGATAGCTAGTGGGTAGCAGCTGCATAGCACAGGGAGGTCAGCTCCGCACTTTGTTAAGACTTAGAGGGGTGGGATAGGGAGGGTGGGAGGGATTAACAAGAGGGAGGGGGTATGGGGATATATAGCTGATTTACTTTGTTATACAGCAGAAATTAATACAACATTGTAAATCAACTATACATATAGCTGATTTACTTTGTTATACAGCAGAAATTAATACAACATTGTAAATCAACTATACTCCAATAAAAATGTTAATAAAATAAAATACTTAGGAATAAACCTATCCAAGGAGTTAAAAGACTTATATTCTGAGAACTATAAAAAATTGATAAAGTAAAGTGAAGATGATAAGAAAGAAATGGAAAGGTAGCCCATGCTCTTAGATTGGAAGAATTAATATCATTAAAATGGCCATACTACCCAAAGCAATCTACAGATTTAATGTGATCCCTATCAAATTACCCATGACATTTTTCACAAACCTAGAACAAATAATCTTAAAATTTATGTGGAACCATAAAAGACCCAGAATTGCCAAAGCAATCCTGAAGTAAAAGAACAAAGCAGGAGGCATAACCTTCCCAGACTTCAGACAATACTACAAAGCTACAGTAATCGAAACAGTGTGGTATCGGCACAAAAACAGACATATGGATCAATGGAACAGAATAGACAGCCCAGAAATAAACCCACACACCGACAGTCAATTAATCTTTCACATAGAAGGCAAGAATGTACATGGAGAAAAGACAGTCTCCTCAGCAAGTGATGTTGGGAAAGTTGGACAGCCACATTTAAATTAGTGAAGTTAGAACACACCCTCACACCATATACAAAAATAAACTCAAAATGGCTTAAAGACTTAAATATAAGACATGACACCAAAAAACTCCTAGAAAAGAACATAGATAAAACATTCTCTGACATGAATTCTAGAAATGTTATCTTAGATCAGCCTCCCAAGACAAAAGAAATAAAAGTAAAACTAAACACATGGTACCGAATTAAACTTATAAGCTTTTGCACAGTGAATGAAACCATAAACAAAATGAAGACAACCTATGGACTGCAAGAAAATATTCGCAAATGATGCGACCAATAAGGGCTTAATTTCCTAAATATACAAACAGCTCATACAACTCAACATCAAAAAAACCCAACCCAATCAAAAAATGGACAGAAGACCTAAACAGACATTTCTCCAAAGAAGACGTACAGATGGCCAATAGGCGCATGAAAAGATGCTCAACTTTGCTAATTATTAGAGAAACTCAAATCAAAAATACAAGCATCTCACACTGGTCAGAATGGCCATCATTAAAAAGTCTACAAATAATAAATGCTGGAGAGGGTGTGGAGAAAAGGGAACCCTCCTACACTGTTGGTGGGAATGTAAATTGGTGCAGTCACTGTGGAAAATAGTATGGAAGTCTCTCAAAAAACTAAAAATAGAACTACCATATGACCCAGCAATTCCACTCCTGGTTATATATCAGAAAAATACAAAAACACTAATTTGAAAAGATTCACACACCCCAATGTTCATAGCAGCAGTATTTACAATAACCAACACATGGAAGCAACCTAAGTGTCTATCAACAGATGAATGGATAAAGAAAATGTGGTCCATATACACAATGGACTACTACTCAGCCATAAAAAAGAATGAAATAATGCCGTTTGCAGGAACATGGATGGACCTAGAGATTACCATACTAGGTGAAGTAAGTCAGACAGAGAAAGACATATCATATGATAACACTTATATATGGAATTTAAAATACGATACACATGGACTTATTTACAAAACAGAAACAGACTCATAGACATAGAAAACAAACTTATGATTACCAAAGGGGAAGGGGAAGGAGGGATAAATTAGGAGTTTTGGATTAGCAGATACAAACCACTATATATAAAATAGATAAACAACAAGGTCCTACTATACATCACAGGGAACTGTGTTCAATATCCTATAATAAACCATAAAGGAAAAGAATATGAAAAAGAATATATATATATGTGTATATATATAACTGAATCACTTTGCTGTACACCAGAAAATAACACAACATTGTAAATTAACTACACTTCAAAAATATATATATATATGGATCCTTTTCCATACCTCAACCTAAAATAATACTTAAGCAACCAAATTAAAACATTTGATTATCTGCTATTGTTGTTGCCAAGATACTTATTCAACCCTTCCCCTTAGCTTTCACAGTATAGAGCAGGAATTCAAATCCTGGAGTGGAAACTAAAATATTCCAGATGAGACCCCGGTTTAACAGGTGAGAAGTATTTTAAGATAACCTCAGGTCTCCAGAAGTTTCAAAAATAATTATAAAGACTATCAGTAACCGAAGGGGAAATCCAACACTTGTCGTGTGACATAGTAAGTGCTCAGTACAGGTTTATGAAAGAAAACATTTTTCCCTGAAGTTTTCTCTCCCTATCTAGGTTGGAACACAATGTTATTTTGTGGAAATTATTTTATAAACATGTTGAGGGATGCATTTATTTAACTGTTTAGGCTTAGACCAGGTCTGCTACTATAAAGCAAGACAAATCAATCACTTTCTACTGATTCTGGGCAGTGTTAACAGCAGAATCAAATAATTAAATAATCAAAATGAGCTGGATAAAAGGGCACAGAGTTGGTGTGTTCCAAACAGACATTACATTGAATCCTTATACATCTCTTTTTCGTGTTCAAACATCTGCTTCTTTCCGGTGATTATTTGGAAAATAAAAGTTTAAGGGATAGCTGGGTTCATCATGCACAGGATGGTTATCAGTCTTTATGTGGAAGGACCACAACACTCACAGGTTGCTTGCTTCACTCATGGCTGGCCCTGCCTTCCTTGAGTAAATGTCTGTACTCTCCTTATAACTATGTCTGTGCCTTACTGTTCATCCAGTGATGACTGCAGTGCATTGTATTTATTTTGTCGGGCACCTTATACATTTTATTGGTGTTGGTGTTTTGATCTTTAATTAATCATTTATTTAATATTTAATGATTATTATATTGGAATTGGAATTACATAATGAAGATCCACTTTCAAGGCATTACACATTTCAAATGCCTTTGGAATAACAATTTTGCCTTTTAAAACACCACTTTGTATGTGTTTACAACTGAAATACAAATGGGAAGATTAGAATTTGACACAATCTACGTTTATTATTATTATTATTATTGCTACTACTACTACTACAAAATTATTTAACAGCTATATCTTGGATATAAGGTAACATACCAAAAACCAAGGCCATAACTTTGATAACTTTTTTTATTCTTACTCTATCTTGGCTTAAATATAATGCTGTGATTAAATGGAGTATACAGCAATCACAATACAATAAGTGAAGGCTATATCATATATTTTCCATGGAAAAATTTGTATCACAAATTGTTCATATATACTTTTGTTCAATTTTCTGTTTTAAAGGAAATATTGGTTTTGCACCCAATTGTTTATCCAGACATGCTCAAAGGAGAGATGTCTTAATGGAAGAAGGACGATTGAAGCACAAAATGGAAACTTGCCTCAAAGAAGAGATCTGGAAAGGTTACGGTGAACCACAGTTACTGAAGCGTACTGTGTATCTCTGTGCTCTCTGCCTTTTTAACCTGTGAGATGTGACCTGATTTTTCCCTCTCATTCAATCAAGGTCATCACTGAACTTCCAGAATATCAAAAATAAAATAACATGAAGGAGGAAAAGACAAAGAAGAGTTTAGGTGTATATTTAAAAATACCACATTGGTTTAAAATAACTTACAATGAAAGGGTCACTTAAGAAGGGCACTGCTTAAAATTTAAGCAGGCAGTAATGGAAAGCGACAGACCTCAAACAATTTGTCTTTCACAGTTGAGTGAATTCACAGTGACAGCAAGACAAGGATGTGCTAACTTACCTCTGCAGGACCTTGGCTGTTGCTTCATAGGCTCTCCCCAGGCTGAGATCATCATCCAGGTCTGTAGAGATTTTAGCATAAGTGTTAAGGACCTATGGGGGAAGAGGAATCCTTATTAAACATATAACATGACCAGATTCACTGATGTTTCATTTCATAACAGAAAAGATTC
This sequence comes from Leucopleurus acutus, assembly GCF_964270905.1. Lineage (NCBI taxonomy): Eukaryota > Metazoa > Chordata > Mammalia > Artiodactyla > Delphinidae > Leucopleurus > Leucopleurus acutus. The sequence goes on along the minus strand of NC_139146.1, from coordinate 131,635,975 downwards.
AAATTAATAGTTGTTTTTCACATCACCATAAAATATTTTTTTGTTTATTAAAAATTCATGTTGTTTGGTTTATTTTTATCTATAGTATAACTTGTTTTGCAGTGATCTCTTTGAGCCATGACAGTGAAGTCTTACTTTTTTTTTTTTTTTTTTTTTTTTTTGTGGTACACGGGCCTCTCACTGTTGTGGCCTCTCCCGTTGCGGAGCACAGGCTCTGGACGCGCAGGCTCAGCGGCCATGGCTCACGGGCCCAGCCTCTCCGCAGCATGTGGGATCTTCCCGGACCAGGGTTCGAACCCGTGTCCCCTGCATCGGCAGGCGGACTCTTAACCACTGCGCCACCAGGGAAGCCCGAAGTCTTACTTTTGTAAAAGTAATTCTTTTCCTGAACAATCCAAAATCTTCCAATTGATATAACTTAGGGGTGAGTAAATAATTGGATGGTTTACAACATTATTTTCAAATATGGGACCACTATCTTAGGTAATATAAGGCAGATTATAATAGTCTACTAGGGTAGCTTAAATATCACTTTTCCTTCTATAAATAGCTGTTTGAAAAGCATGAATTTATGTGCCAGGCAATTTCTATCATTTTATTAGAGGCATATCTCACAGTTTGTACACATATTCAGTATACACTAAAAATATTTCTTACAAATGTACTTCATTACCAACAATCTCTTCAATAATCAAAAGATTACGGCTGCCACAGCCAGACGTATGATCTTAACACTCACATCATCTGCATGGTATAATTTTCCTTTTTATTCTTTTTCCCTTTCAAAGGCCAGAAGAAGGAAAATATGTAAAATAAAATCCCCCTTTCCTCTTCCTCCTTCATTGTTACTTGAACCAACCTATTACACACATGAAGACACAGGAAATCTCCAAAGACCTCTATGGAAATCCTTTTTGCTCATTTTCTAAGAAGAAATTAGCAAAAGTCATTTGATGGCGTTGAGTGGGAGAGTCAGCATGAGGGAGGATGTACATCCGGCCTGAATTAGGCATCTTAGAAAGTTTGTGTATGAAAGGCGGTGTTGATATTCAACTTTACTTTCTTAAAGTTAATATTTGGGAACTAACTTCAGTGAGGCCATGTGATACCTCCTAATTTATGTGTGTATGTGTGTCTGTGTGTGTGTGTGGTTTACAAGTGACTTGAAATAATACTGGTATTAAAACTTACTGATACATATTGACCCAGTATTTTAATTCCTGTTAAACCTGCAAAGTTCATCATTTTGGTTCTTCTTTTTAAGTCTCTTAATAAGCCTTGTATAAACCTGAGACTATTCTTTTCACTGTTGTGCAAAACTGATTCACCCAGATTAAGTCCGATATGACTTGACATTGAGCTTTCTGCGTTAAGGGGCAGAACCTCTGAATTTTGTGAATTTGTAAGAGACCTTATTAAATCCAAACATCAAAATATCTAGGAAGAGACTGTCAAGTGTCTCTTTTGGTTCATATATGTTTTATATGGCATTCTAGAAACTTAAAGATTGAATATTATATATTTTGTGTCAAAAATAGTTCATTTTTCAGTAAATATTGTTACTGTGTGCCAATGTGTTAAACCCTAGGAAATCTTAAAGAGAAGAGAGTATGCTTGCAAACCTTCGAGGCATTTATAGTCTAGTGGTACAGAGGTTTGCACTGATGCGGCTGTGTGAATTAGCTGAAAACAGGTATCTCCAGGGCTTCAGCTGTGCTTCCTCTGCACCACTCTCCCACACCCCTGGCCACCATGAACCCGGAAGCAGTACAGTAGCATCCAGAAGTACCCAACATTATCTTAGGGCTGTGACTCCTTGGACCATGGTTAGGAGGGCAGTTTCCATGAGGAAGCTTCGATAGAATCAAGGAGCAAATACCAGCTCAGCCTGGGCTTCTGGTTTTGGCCTTGGACTTGATTCTACAGAAGCTTCCTCATGGAACCCGATGGGGTTTCCTGAAATGAACGCCCAACTTAGAGCAAGAAGACTTGGATTCAAGACCTAATTCTACCACACCCAACACACCTGGCCCAAGAAATCTCCCTGAGAGGCTTTCCTCGAAGCAAAGAAGAAAACCTCCCTCTGAGAGTTGTTATGAGGCTGCTGTGAGATGATACAGAGTTCTATTTGAACCTGGGATGAGAAGTTTCTGGGACTCTGTTAACCAGCCATCAGTGAAGAGCTCCTGGAGAGTTCCCTCCTCAGAGTAAAGGCGACACATTTTATTTGTGACTTGAGAGAGTGCCTCTCTCAGCTTACATGCTTTACCTAAAAACAGGAAATATATAGGCAGTGGGAAGAACATAGTTCACTACTGGCCCAATAGGGAAATAATCAATTACACTGGACCCCCCCCATATCCACGGGGGCTACATTCCCAGACCACCAGTGGATGCCTGAAATCTTGGACATATACTATGCTTTCTCCTGTACATACATACCTATGATAAAGTTTAATTTATAAATTAGGCACAGTAAGAGGTTAACAACTATAACTTACAATAACATAGAACAATCATAACAATATACTGTAATAAAAGTTATGTAAATGTGGTCACTCTTTCTCAAAATATCTTACAAATTTAATGTATTTTGCATCTTAACTAAGCACTTATCACACACTGTGGCTATAACTTGCTGTTTGAGGTGTGACAGCAAAACTAGCATGAATTTCTTTTTCCTTCTTCACAGTTTCACAGATAGAAGATTCGTTCTTACTATAGATTTTAGCAAACTCAGCATACAATATTTTTTCTTTCCTTCCTAAGTTGAGAACTTTCACCTTTTTACTTAAAGGAAGCACTCTGGGCTCTTCTTTGGCATATCCAAATTGCCAGCATCACTCGCCTTGCACTTTCGGACCGTTATTAAGTAAAATAAGGGTTATCTGAACACAAGCACTATGATATCTCAACAATAACCCAGTAACCTTGATGGCTACTAAGTGACTAATGGTCGGGATATGCTGGACAAGGGGATGATTCACGTCCGGGATGGATCAGGATGGAAGCCACAAGATTTCATCATGCTACTTAGAACACTGTACAATTTAAAACCTACGAATGGTTTATTTCTGGAAATTTCCATTTAATATTTTCAGACCTCGGTTGACCGTGGGTAACTGAAACTTCGGAAAGTGAAAACACAGGTAAGGGGGGACTACTGCTCATGAAGTCAGTACTGAGAACCTTGAAAATGCTACAGGGGAGCTCATCTAAATCAAAGACAGGGCCTCTGCTCCTCAGGAATGTGAGCTCTGACTGGAGAGAGCCAACTCAGGTAAAATCATAAGGGGAACACAAGACGAGACTCAGCAGATTGGTGAATTGTGTAGTCCAACCTAAGGGAAGTAGGAAGGATAGTGTTAAAAGAGAAAGGAAAAAAAATGTACAAGTAAGTGGAAAAATAACGAGATTACAAATTGTGTAGAAAATAACTGTTGGTGGGAATGTAAATTGATTCGTTTTTTGTAAATCCAAAAAAGAGGGGATATATGTATACATATAGCTGATTCACTTTGCTGTACAGCAGAAACTAACACTACATTGTAAAGCAACCGTCCCCCAATAAAAAACAAAAAACTAAAAATAGAGTTGCCATATGATCCAGCAATCCCACTCCTGGGCAAATATCCAGAAAAGAAAAAAAAACTCTAATTCAAAAAGATACATGCACCCCAATGTGCACAGCAGCACTATTTACAATAGCCAAGATATGGAAGCAACCTAAATGTCCATCAACAGATGAGTGGATAAAGAAGATGTGGTATACATATACAATGGAATATTACTCAGCCATAAAAAGAATGAAATAATGCCATTTGTAGCAACATGGGTGGACCTAGAGATTATCAAACTAAGTGAAATAAGTCAAACAAAGACAAATATTATGTGATATCACTTATATGTGAAATCTAAAAAATAATACAAAAGAATCTATATACAAAATAGAAACAGACACAGAAAACAAACTTATAGTTACCAAAGAGGAAAGGGAGGGATAAATTAGGAGTATGGGATTAACAGATACACACTACTATATATAAAATAGATAGGTGTAATAACCTATAATGGAAAATAATCTGAAAAAATATATATAACTGAATCACTTTGCTATACACCTGAAACTAACAAAATATTGTAAGTCAACTATACTTCAATTTTAAAAAGCATGAATATTAAATATCTCAAAAAACCCAAATTGTGTAGAAAATAAAGATGTTTTATATTGACCTTACGGTAAATTATGTTACCTGCTTTTTAATTAAGGTATAATTTACAAATTAATAAATATTGATCAACTTGAATCATCAGACAAATAGGAATCTTCTTTACAAAGATTACTTTAAGTGAAAAAATACAGTGTGGAAATCTGAGGGATCCACTGTACTTGACTGAACACCCCTGTGGCATGCAATATGTTGGAAACAAATCCAGGGTGTGGAAGGTTAAATTCTGTCATTGCAAATCAGAGATAAGAGGAGAGAAAAAAAGAACCTCAGGTGAAAAATATTTTGATGAGTTCAAAATTCATTATATATCCTTAAATTTTATGGACAATGAACTTAATCAATCTTTGTCAAAAGACCAAGGAAAACACTGCTTAAGCGTGCTACTATGTCAATTTCAATGAGCATGATTACAAGATTACCGAAGTTGGAAAAGTCAGTTCATGTACCTAATAAAAATTGAGTGCTTTGTGGCTACTCAATCACATTGCTCCAATGATTTCCCTGAATAATGGAGATGAAGTTTTGAAAGCTATTGTACTAGAAGTTTTAAAGGCAATGGACTTTATCCTCCCACTGAAATAAAACTGATCAACTTGAAAAGATATTTTCAAATAAAATCCAGGTTCTTAAAATGAGATAATTTCTATTGGTTACCAGTAGAACACTTAACATAAAAAATGAGAGTGTGCAAAAGAATAATGCTGGCAATATGCTACAAGTTCTTTGAAGAATTGTTTGCTGTAAAATCAAATTTTAAGGATCATTAATTCATTTTGCTGCAATAGCCTTCAAGGACACATTGGATTTAAGTCAAGATTGTCATCGGTCAAGTAAGTGAGTGGTGTATATATATATATATATTTATATATATATGTTGTGTTTACATAGATAGATATACACGAATATTAGACTATATCTATATCTATATCTAGAGAGATTGAGAAAGAGAATAGAAAAGGAGCCTGGTCCCCCCGGAAGATTATAAGAATAAATTCTGTGCCTGAGCACCTTTAAGGCAGGAAACGTAAGAACGCATTACTATGTCTAATAATATCAGACACCCAGTTGTTTTCTTTCTTCTACATCTTTAGGATTTCCAATGATCAGGGCACCTTGGAACAAAAGAAAATGAACTATCTGATATTGATGCCCCTTCTTGTCTTCCACTATTTTCCCATTCCCTACTCCACTGCAGTTCCTCTCTTAGAGTCCCTTTATTTTAGACATTAAAACAGAAGAAATTCCAGAAATCATGGCCCTCATATTTGCTTTCAAAACTGAAACTTACTTTAAACTACTATGATGATGATCACTCCTGGCCTACTTTTCCCAAATTAGATGGAATTCTCTCCCTACCCCTCTGCCCAGCCAGCCATTATAAGAAAACACTGTCCCCTTCATTTGTTTTAAACCTTTTTTTAATTTTAAGATAATTGTAGATTCATATGCAATTGTAAGAAACAATACAGAGCATGCTCATATATCCTTCAGCTAGCTTTTCCCAGTGGTTAAATCTTGCACAGCTATAGTATATCACAACCAGGGAATTCACAATCCACCCACCTTATTTCACCAGTTTTACACACACTCGTGTCTGTGTGTGTGTGTGTGTGCACCCACGCATGCACACATGGCATGTTAATTTTATGCCATTTCATCACATGTATATATTCACGTAACCACCACCACAGTCAAGATATAGAAAAGTTCTATCACTACAATGATCTCTCATACTACCCCTTCTCAATTAATTTTTAATATGTTTGCTGCTTAGAAGAGAGATAGATGGAAAAAATTTTTTTCTCTTTTCCTTAGGTTAAAGAAAGGTCTGCCTTGGGAAAAATTCTGAAATAACTTGGCATCTGACCTCTTCCCTTTTGTTACACCTCCCCTACCTTGTGTGTTTGTATCTCCCCAGGGAAATTTCCTCAGTTAAGTGACAGAAGAATAGTAGTTGATTAAACAAATTTATACTTTGGTATGAATGACTCAAAAATCATTAATCCTCCCAGAAGAAGTTGTTGTTTTAAAAAGAGGATGCTAAAAATAAAAAATAAAAAAAAATAAAAAGAGGATGCTTTGTAGGTCCCAATTATTTCTTCTGGGAGGAGTGTTTTGCAGTCTAACAAAGGGAAATGAAACAATTCAGATAGTGTCTGGCAGGATAATTTGGGGCAAAGGTTATTAAAAAAAGGCCAGCCTTGTCTTGAAATTCCACCTTATGATATGATCCCTTAAGCAGGTACTGATTTTTATAACCTCCTTTGGGGTCTACTTCTGTGCCTTCAGATTTTCTAGACGCTCCACATGCTTTTCCACAATGTTCCTTATCACGGTGGTGTGGAAGAGATGAAAACAGGGAGGAGGGAAATGTGAAGCAGCAGACGTGAAAATCAGGCATTTGTAAGTCACCGTTCCGTGAAACGATAACTACATGCTATTTTCATTCCCTCTTGTTACCACTTTTTTCATAATGCTTAGCCTTCAGAACCAATGTATTATGCAAAGAACTCTTCCAGTACATTCCATTCCATCATTAGATGTGACTGCGGGATAAAATTATGTGTGTGTGTGTGTGTGTGTGTGTGTGTGTATATACACACACACACACACACACACACGTAATTTTTATGGCTGAGTAGTATTCCATTGTATATATACCACATCTTCATTATCCATTCATCTGTCAATGGACATTTAGGTTGCTTCCATGTCTTGGCTATTGTAAATAGTGCTGCTATGAACATTGAGGTACATGTATCTTTTTGAATTAGACTTTTCATCTTTTCCGGATAGAGATATATCCCTACTCTTAAAGACCTTACTATCTAAGGCAATAAGACATACAGATGCAGAAACTATATAGTGCTATAAGCCTGCATAAAGAGCTAAAAATTTTTTTAACTCATTCAACAAATACTGAGTGTTTTCTATGGGCCAAGCTTTGTTCTAGGTGCTAATGATATAGCAGCGAATCCCTGGCCCCCATGCAGTCTACATTGTATTTAGGTGATGGGGAGATAATTTGTAATTAAATAAATAAATGAATAAATCTCAAATAGTAATAAGAGCAATGAAGAAAATACAATGGGGAAAGGCTTCCTATAGAAAGGGAAACAATCTGCATTTTAAAGGAATGATAGAATTGGGTCCCTCCTGGAGCTTAAGCCAAGGACTGGAGACAGGAATGGGTGATACAATGAGGAAAAAAAGCTTTCCCAGGTACATAGTAGCAACAATGACCAATAGAAAAGTTTGCTTTAAGGTTCCTGCATAGAATGTTTTTTCTAGTAACATCCACTAACTAATCACAGTTTTAACTGATGGTATGAAGTGACAAACTTTCAAGCTGCAATTTATCTTTCTGATGACAAAGAAAGAATTTGACTATTGTTTTGAAGGTAAGGCAGGTCCTTCACTTTCATCCTTTATTCTACATGTACATAAAAGCAGTCTTTTGCAGGACATTTTTATTCATAGTTTTTGTCTTTTCTGCTTTCTAGGCAGCTCAACGTGTTTGGTGAAAAATGCCACATGTAAGGTGGTGCAGTTGGCTGCCTTGTTTCCCAACATTCCAAGTTTTCCACATTTTATGCAGAGTTATTCTCATGCCTAGGAAAAGGAGAGGAAATACTTTTATTTCTCCTTCAGGCATAGCACAGAGCACGAACAACTCAAACTAATACAGATCAGTGACGTGAAGTTTAAATGGGTCTCTGCGCTCTGGCTGGTGACCCGAACTGCCATTGTTTCTGTAGGAAAATAACCCATGGAAAATATCATATAAAATAAGTTACAGCATCTAGCCTATTTGAGATGGAAATTTTGTCGTTTTTGAAAATTTTCTGTAAACTCCAATTCTACTTTTATTTCATATTTTTCGTATTTTTTTCTATGTAAATTCCTTTCTCCACTTACTACCCTCCTCCCATGGCTCTCTTCCTTTGTTAATTTAATACTTGAAATCAGTAGGGACCCCTACTCTGAGGGCATAGACCAGGCTTTGGAAGGGCCTTATGGGAAAATTAATCAAATCTCCCTCTGGGTGTTCAAAGTTTCTCCAAATATCGTAGGCTTTTGATTCAGGCAGGCTCACTACCGAGCTGAGTGACATATGTCAAGTGATTTAATGTCTGTGAGTTTATTTCCTCGGGTGTAAAATGAAAATGAGTAAAGTCTACCTTGAAATGATGTTATAAGTTTCCACTAAGATGAGGAATTTAAAAGTACTTACCAAGGATTTGAATGAAGCAAGTGCTTAGTTTCCCCGAGTGCTTATCTAACCATCTAACCTATTGGTTCTCACATGGGGGCGATTTTGCCTCCTGGGGATACTTGGGAATGTCTGGAGACATTTTAGGTTGTCGTCATTGGGAGAAGCCAGGGATGCTGCCCAATAGCCTACAATTCACACAATATCCCCCCCATAAAAAAGAATGATCCAGCTCCAAATGTGAATAGCGTTGCTGTTAAGAAATCCTCATGGGGCCTCCCGGGTGGCGCAGTGGTTGAGAGTCCGCCTGCCGATGCAGGGGACGCGGGTTCGTTCCCCGGTCCGGGAGGATCCCACATGCCGCGGAGTGGCTGGGCCCGTGAGCCATGGCCGCTGAGCCTGCGCGTCCGGAGCCTGTGCTCCGCAACGGGAGGGGCCACAGCAGTGAGAGGCCCGCGTACCGCAAAAAAAAAAAAAAAAGAAATCCTCATGAAGCCTTTTCTTGAACAATTTTCCTGATGGGAAACTATCCTCTTGTGAGACCACTCAATCATTGGAGAGTTATGTGAAAAATCTATTGGTTAAGTGGAAGCAAAATCTGTAACTCTGCCTGCTAGCCAAGGTTGTGTTTTGTGGGACAAGATGAGTGCATCCTTCCTCCATGTGACAGCTCTTCCAATACTGAAAGAAAGCTGTTTTTCCTCCTCAAAGCATCCAAACTTATAGAGGCATCCAGGATGCTCTGAAACATGTGAGAATGAAACTCCAGCAGCTGCACTACATTTGAACGTTTTATTTCTAATTTTGTCTACAAGTCTAAGAGTTCTAGAAGAGTTTAAATAAAGCCACCTGGACCAAAATACATCTATAAAACCATAAGGGGCATCCCTCGGACTTATCTGTAAATAAGTTATGAGTCCATTGCCTAGGGTGCGTTTTTTATCTCTTTCTTCCTTGCCCACCATAAAAAGGCAGCAGAGCTAACACTTTGTTATACAATCCCTACACAAACCCCAAACTGTGCCATTTCATAACAAAGGTTCAGCACTGAGCTCAATACAGTGCATTACTTTGAGGAGGAAAAGGCAATGATACAGATTTATTCTTGTGAAATAAGAAATATAGAAATAAAAAAATCAAGTTTGCCATCTTGAGCTTGAAATCATTGTCAAATCTTATCGGAAATACATTTATTCTGATTTCTGGCAATCTAACCCCCTTTAGCCATTTCACAGTTGGTGAGCAGAAAGGATGTTTCTGCCTCATTTACAGCGTCTGAACATGATTCAGACAATCAACTGCAACATTAGTCAAAGAAATCAGTGGCTAATGATTTCTGACAAGCCCTGCAGTAACAGGCTGAGGACCAGACTGGGTAGCAACAGCATTCAGAGCATTTTACTAGAGCCAGGAATAGGCAATGGGAGAAGATGATAGAAACGGGTAAACAGAACTGGTTTCCCATCACTTAAAGGCTCTTATACGCTTTCTGTGAAGGCATAGTATCTGACATGTGATAAATACAGTAATCTTTTGCTACAAATATGTTATATTGAATGAACACTGAGGACAGTGAAGTGTGCAGCTCTGCAAACAATAACACATGAAAGTAGTTATATATTTTGCATTCTGCTGAAACTATATCCTTAAGTTAGGAGTAGTCTTGCCTTGCTATTTACACTGATCATTGGGACAGTGTACTCTTTCTCCCTGAAATGCATTACTCATCATTTGGACTGTTTACATCACCTGACACATAAAGTGAGGGCTGAATAGTCCAGCGCAGAAAGAACTGAGTGTTAAAAGATATGAGCTCTCACTTCTCTTTTGCCATGAGCTCAGGGTGTGACCTCGGACAGGTCACTTGGTTAACTTGAGCTTCAGTTTTGAAGACTGAAAGACAAAGGGGCAGGACCAAATGATCTAGAATTCTCCCTTCCAAAAATATGATTTTGATTTTAGACTCTACATGGCTATATTTACTAATTGAAGATATGCCCTAATTATTTTCAATCGTTTATCTTTGGCTTTAAAAATCCCTGATGAATTTATTTTATGTTTAAAAATACTTTTTAAAACATGAGAAACAAAATGATGAGTCATTTCATTCAGTTGAAATTTTATTTTCAGCCTTCCCCCTCATTTGAAAAAGCTTGCATATTCTTAATGAACTGCTTTAAAAAAATGTCCCTACCATGCAATAGGTGATAACAAGGAGAGCTAAATCTACAAAGCTTTTGGTTCATATTAAATACCAATTGTTACAAATGCAATGATCTGTGCTCTTCAAAAATAGCAATTTTTTTACAGCCTGAAATATTTAAAAATGTGATGAAAATTCAAGGTTATCCTTAAATTCATAAACTAAATTAGAACTGCTAGTTAATCTCTCACACAGTAGGAGTTTACATTGTATTTTCAAAAGCTGTAAGGATAGAAATATATCTCAAAAATTTCCAAGAATTTTCTTTCAGCAAAAACTCTCTCTCTACACATTCAATATAGAGATGCCTCTCAAACCCCAAAACAATGAAATAGAATTCCACTTACAGTTAAAAACAAAGTTTCCTCAGTAGTAAATTGGAACATCTTGCTTAATACTGCCATTTTCTAAATTGGTCATTATACTTGTATACTATGTTAACAAGGGACATATTCATGAAGAATTTCTATTCTAATTCTCGACTATTTTCTATACTTTGAATCAGAAAGCATGCAAACATTTATCCTGTGCAGCCCAATCATGGTGTGAGTTATATTTACAGGTCCTTGAAAAGAAAATTTCCCTGCCCTTAATCTCCTGCAAGGGAAATCCATAGGAGGTTTTGCTTTATATTTTGTTAGAAGGCCGGTGCCCAAAGGCAGTTCGGTCATCTGTGCAGTGGTCTGGCATGAAAATATTCAGTGGAAGAGTAGAGTGATTAGTTAGTTCAATCACGTTCTCTTAGGAAATCCAGACCCGTTGAGGAGTTGGTAATGGCAAAAGAGAGAAGGTGCTCAAAGACCACCAAGAGCGTGATCAAGTTATGTCAACAGAGTGGGTCAGACTGACGGCTACTGCTGAGGAGATAATAGGGAAACTCAGCCCCTCTTCTCCCAGGGCTCCTCCAGTTCCCAGGAGTCTTTCAGTTTATGAAGCCCAACTGTCTGCTCATCCTGGGTACTCATGGGCCATGATCTCCCTCATGGCCACAGGAATCTTTGCAATCAATCCCCTTGCCTGAGGTAATCTGAATGAATCTCTTTCTTGCACCCAAAGAAAAAAACGGAGAAGTTTTAGCTCTAGAGGGCCCTTTTATTCTGCCTTGAATCCCAAGTTTCATCCTTGATACAAAAAGGAAGATTTAGGATATAGAAATCTTTTTTTTTTTTTTCACGAAAACCTAACTTGGTAGATATTGCCTTGCTCTGAACCAAAAAACAAAATAAAAGCCCCTAAAACCGAACCAAAAAAACCCATTTGAACTTGAAATTCCAAATTGAACATTGACTTTATTCTCTATTGTACCCACTGATGCAATGCACGCAATTGATTCTCTGGATTGAGAGTTATGAGGCAACAAAACTTGGGGGACAGTTTTTAAAAATTAGTTTAGCATCTTAAAAAATATTATTTCAATTACACTTCTTATTCAAAAATCCTCAGTATTTGCCAAGAAAAAAAAATAGGGCCTTCTAACAAAATATAAATATTTCTTCAAGGGAGAAATAAAAGGGTTCTCTAGAGCTAAAGTGGCAAGGACGTAACTTCAAGCCTTTTCCCCTTCCATGTTTGTCAGTGAAAGACAATACGGGTGGATTCCTTCTATGGCGAGAGACACAGGTTATATAAAATGATTAGAGATCTCATTGTCAGAAAAGATTTGGGGGGAAAAGGTTTGCATAGTTTTTTAAACTAAGAAAGTCTCCAATTCCACTTGATTATGTTTATGGGAGGATGAAAAGTGAGTGTGACGAGTGACTCTATTACGCCTATGATAACATTATCAGTAATTTCAGTTCTCTGTTACTTATGGAGACTAAAGATGGTGATGGCAAACGGGATCAAATGAAGCGCCAGTCAAATCTAATCTGACCAAACATGTATGGTCACTTTGTCCATGCAGAAACGGCAACAATTATGGCTTGCTGGAATGGGCAGGACTCTGGGAACCTCCCTCTAGCCACATAGACCTCCCACTGTCAGGAATAAACTCAGTTCTCTCCACTTCCACGCCCCTCTGCCTGCATTGCTCTTTCTTATTTCACGCCCGGCTCCTCCAGTGCCTGTCCCGCGCTCCCCAGGCCTCCACCACACCGACCACTTCTCTGTGCTGTTCCACCGCTTAGCAAAGCACCGCATGTATCTGCTTAATAATATTTATCTCTCTCCAATTAGATCGTAGCTGCCACGAGATCAGGAACCACATGTGTTTTGCTCTCCATTGCACCCCTAGCTCCTAGTCTTACGTTAACATAGAATATTGTTGAATGAATATGGTAGAGCTTTTGGAAGGTGCTGGTGGTAAAGTACCTGCAGAAGCATTAATGTGGATATAATGAGCTGTTGTATTACATAATATACTATTATATATAACTATTTATTTGGCTTAAAGGAAATTAAGCTCATAAATCAAGTATTATATAATATTATTACATATAATGTATGTTAGAGCTTGTTATATATTAATTATACTACATAATGTTTTGCATTATATCTCAATAAAGGAAAAAAGATGGCACTTTAAAACTATGGCAACTGGAAAGTATGTGAACATTTTCAGTTAACAGCCATCCTAGAGAGTTCAAGTACCAGCAAACAAGCCAGATTCCTAAAGGAAGACATAAATGACACTTTTTGGGGGAGGGGCCGCGCCGCGTGGCTTGCGGGATCTTAGTTCCAGGGCCACGGCAGTGAAAGTGTGGAGTCCTAACCACTGGACTGCCAGGGAAGTGCCTAAATGACATTTTAAAATGACATAAGAACCCCCCCCCCCATCTAAATGTGTGCCTGTTTCATCCAGTCACATTCCCAAATAAATAGCTTTCCCCCATTACGAGCCCATGTGGCATTATGCTCAGTGAGTACATGCAGATCAGAGGTTGAAATTATGTTAGATTCGTCATGGCATCTTGAGCAGTAATTCTTCCTGTCTTTGGAAGAAATATAAAAGAGTTTTTTTCTCTCTTTTAATCTAGAATGGTGAGCAACTACAGTTTCTACCTTCACAAGCAACAAGTTAATACGGAGAGTGAAAAGCCACTAGCTCGGCAACACACCAAGCTCCTCCACTTCTCGTGAAATGGCCACTTAGCAACCTCCTCCCATTGGACCATTTTGCACAAAACGGTTTCTGGTTCCGCAGGGAAGGATCAAGGAGGGTTCTATACTAGCGAGTGACGATCTAGAAGGTTTTAATAAACACTAATCCTGTGAAAATTTCTATATTTCTGCATGAACCAATTACCACTAGGAGATGTGTCTTTCCCCTGGCGGTAAAGCCATCATCTATTCATAATCCCTCTTACTAGATTTCTTCCTCATTTAAGGCAGGATTCAATAAAATTTCATTTTGTTTCCCCCTTCTCAGAAATCCATAAAAGCCTTGAAAAACATTTTGAGCATATTGTGTCTGTACAATTTGATATCCTTTCCACCACAGGCCATTATTCTGGTAAACTCGGTAAACCCTAATTTAGGTCCACGATGTAATGCTTTCATAACTGGCTGCGCGAAAATGTTTCTTTAAAATAAAACATGGTAGGAAAGTCTTCCTCTGAAGGCTTGAACACAGAGGAAGTGTCATCTATTACCCTTTCACCATGATAGACGAGACAAGAAAACAATTTATGAGTCATTTCCATTCTGACAGATGTGACAATGACGGGAAATGCGAAGCCTGCCAAGAGCTTTTATCAAGTAGGTTATAACGACGACTAATAAGTGTAAATAATAAATCGCTGGAATCTTAGGGGAAATGCTGGCAATATGAAACGGTTTTGGGTACTTCGGATGGGGCTCTGCTTCTCTTGGAATTCCCTGCCTTCCCAGTAGAGTTTTGGCCTGACAATAAACAACAGTTTAGTACTTTATCTAATCCTAGCCAGGAGGTGAGTTCAACAGCAAGCTTTTGCAGATGTTCACATCCAATAATCTATCCATAATTGATGAAACAGGGAGGTCAGATGTAATGGCTGCTACTATTCCAGCAACAAATAAATGGTTATTGACAAAACAAGCCAGCGTGGCACAGAGCGCGGAGCAGTGACAGGCGGGTGACAGGGCTGAGCAGAGGCAGGGAGGACGCCAGGATTCCTCAGCAAGCCGAGAGGCAGTAGGGCACACTGACACACAAGCAGATGCAGGGGACTTGAAAAGGAAAAGGGAGGTTGCTGAAGTACAAAAAGAAAAAAAGGGGAGACATTTGGAGGCAGAGAAGAAAAGGATGGTGGCCCAGGGTAAGGCTGGGGACCCAGGTAAGTACAAATGCGTGCGGTTCAGAAATACCTTTGAATGCGTGCACCGTGATGCAGCCGTCTGGTGGCTGCTTTCATCACCGGCGTGTCTTTGCTCACATCGCTGGCTGTCACACTGTGCCGCCCAGGTGACTCTACCACCAAAGTGTATGCGTGGGACGCTTTGGTGTCCAAACCTCCCACTGAGGGATATTCATTGACATTCCATTTAACACTGCAGATACCGGTTTTTCTTCCGTATATATTAAAAAAATTCTAGGAAAATCATGTGTGCAATTTAAACCATATTTTTAGATAAGCCAAAGATGCATAATTTTGTGGCTGGAAAATTTCTCAAGACTGAGACTAACTCTGAAATACATGCTGCTTAAAATCAAATTTACCGCAAAGGAATGGGAGTGGAAGGCAAAGTTTTCTTTAATAATGAAAAACAAACATGGCACTCTAGAACCTCAACCTAGGCAAAGAGTATAAGAAATGCATTAATCGAGTATACTTTTATTGACTGAATAAAATTCAAGATAGTTAAACGTAAATAAACAGCTGAAATCCTACATTTCTCTTCCAGTGCTAAAAAACAATGTTCTTTTTACACAGTTTACTATGTAGTATTATAAGATGAAGAATGGTAGAATGAAATGGTAGTTATTATTGCTATAGGTAGTTGTAAAGAGGCTTGGGACAGAGATGTTTGAAATATTAATATTCCGAAAATCACTTAAATCAATTTAACACTATTTAGTGGTTTATTTAGAAGTGTGATTTATTTTATACTTTGCAACCAATGCCTTTGATCAGCTCTGAAATAACATATGAGCTGAAAATAAAATGGTAAAACAAATTGCTGCTTACATTCTATAGTAAGCTTTAGGCTTTATAGGCTAAACTAGAAAATTTCCATTATATTTGGCATTTTCAAATTATTTATCAATACTTAGAAACGGAGAATTAATAGAGCCAAAAAGATAATTTCTGTAATAACGTGCTAGTTACTCTGCTCCCTGAGCTCTTCCGTCTGCCCTGCTGGGGGTCCGCCCAGTTAGCAACTTCGACCTACCCTAGTCTCCGGGACCATCTCTGCCCCTGGTCTACCAGGGCAGAAGCTTGGTATCACATTAGTTTGCCGCAGATTATATTCTGATTTTAACCTTTGTTAAAAGTGACCAGGCTCAGGCTTCCCTGGTGGCGCAGTGGTTAAGAATCCGCCTGCCAATGCAGGGGACATGGGTTCAAGCCCTGGTCTGGGAAGATCCCACATGCCGTGGAGCAACTAAGCCCATGCACCACAACTACCAAGCCTGCGCTCCTAGAGCCTGCCAGCCACAACTACTGAGCCCACGTGCCACAACTTCTGAGCCCGCGTGCCTAGAGCCCGTGCTCGGCAACAAGAGAAGCCACCGCAATAAGAAGCCCGCGCATCAAAGCAAAGAGTAGCCCCCACTCACCGCAGCTAGAGAAAGCCCGTGTGCAGCAACGAAGACCCAATGCAGCCAAAAATAAATTAAAAAAAAAAAAAAAAGTGACCAGGCTCTTGCTGGGTGCCTTGAGACCAAGGCCCCAACATGTATCCAGCCTTTGGAGCTGCATCCCTTATTCTTCTTGCTTGAATCTCTGTCTTGGTACTTGGTATGTGATTGGGTCCCTACTTACTGTGAGTCTGGAGACCTACCTTACCACCATCAATGTGCTCCCACCACAGGTCCCATTCTTGAACCCCAGTCCCTGTGACTTGGTGCTTGTCACTTGCCAATGGTGGTCACTACCATTAATTGAGCAAAAACGACCTATGCAGAGTGTTTTATATTCTTGGTACATTTACTCTTCACAGAGCTCTTTGAGATAAATATTAACATTCCTATTGCACAAACGAGAAACACGAAGCACAGAGAGGCTGAGTAACTCTCTCTGGTGCCCACAGTCCTAGAGCTGGAGGAGGAGAAAGGATTTGGACTGGGTTTATTGGACTTCGAATCCTACTTGTTTTCTTCTAGAGCACTGTGATATGCCTACTGCAGGGTGACCCTGAGGGTGGCTGTGCTGATGGAGACCTCACAGCTTACTGCCTCCTGGTGCCTTTCCCGGAAGGTACTCTCCACTTACCTACAGGGCTACCCACTGCCTGGTGTCCGATGTTCTAGATGTTAACCTCATGCTGGTCTGGTTTCAGGTTTGCCTATTACCAGCTGCTACTTTTTTCACCACATGGCCTAATGATAATAACTGATGATAGCAGGAGTATTTCTTATGTCATTCCTCTGCCTGCATGACCCCCTTTTCACCCAGACAAAAAACACATCTCATTATAATGGGATGCCTTCCGTGATCCCACCCCTCATCTCTCCAACTTCGGCTCCTGTTACTTTGCTCTCCTTTTGCTTCTTTTCAGCTTTCCTGGCCCCAAGCCTCTGAGGCACATTGCTGCCTCGGGGCTCTGACCTTGACCATCGCCCCTGCTTGGAATGTACTTCCCTCATCTGCACGACTAACTCTTTCATCTGCTTCAGTCTTCCAGCAAAGTCAACTTCTCCACAACGCCTTCCTTCTCTGATCATCTGTTTAAAATTCCTCCCACCCACCACTTGCTTTGGCATTCCTGAATCATTCCTTTGTATTTTTTTCTTTATTTCTCTATCGCTTATGATTGTCTAACAAACTATCAACTGCTGTCATAACTCAACTGTTCATTATGTTTCATCTTCGTTGTCCATCTTTCTCCAATGGGATGGAAGCCCATGAGGACAAAGGTCTTTGTCTGTTTTGCTGTTGATGTATTCCAAGTGTCTAGAGCAGGATTTGGCAATAGGTGCTCCAAAACTATTTGTTGAGTAAGTAAGTCATAGATTACTCTTAAGACTACACATATTAACTAATTTAATCTCCCTGACACCCACAGGTAGGCATTATTATTATTATTACATTTTTTTTAAAGGTGAGAAAACTGAGGCACATAGAGGTGAAGCCACTGGGCCAAGGTCATATAAGTGGTAAGTGATTAAGGAAAGATTTGGACCCAAGCCATCTGATTTCAGAGACAGCACTTTTATCTGGTCCTCTCTCCCACCTCAGTGCCACGATGCTGCCTGCAGTCTGCCACCATGCAGACCAGCTCCAAGTTCTGGTTCCTTTTGGTACTACCCGTCCTACTGTCAACCAAGATTACAACAATGGTGTCCTGCAACAATGTTGTTAAGGAAATTGAACAGGGTTTAATGACTTGTCCAAGGCCAAAGAGCCTGTTAACAAAACCACAACTAGAACTCAGGATGTCTGACTCCCAGTTTGGTGGTCTCTCTAGTACTTTCAAAACCAATTTTGAAGATCATAATGATTGCCTGGATAGTACTTTTCCATTCCCACATAATCTATTACAATAAACAATTAAAAAGTAATTTTTGCCTTGCAAGCTTGTGACAAACATTAGTAATTATTTACATAATATTTTAAAGTGAAAATGTTTATTTTGGTAATATCTGTGATATTATAACATATAAAAATGAACATCATAAACAGTCACTCTGCTGTAAGCTAATATAAGCTCATAGGGAAAATGAATATGTTTAATTAAATTTAGGAAAAATGTATAGTTAAATCATTTGCAGTACAATAATAAGGACCAATAGACCATTATCTCGTTACTATTCCAATGGAATTTTCAGCTACATGCTATATTAATAAATATCATCTTCATTTTACAAAGTGGGATGCTAAGAGATTTGTCTATGATGTGGTAAGTCAGCGATGGCAGCAGGAATAACATAATCCTTGCACTAACCCAGCAAATCATTCTTTTACTATTCCATACTATGCACCAGCATTTATTGAGGGAGTGCAGTATGCCAGGCATAGATCTAAGTACTTTCTACATATGAACCTATTCAACCTTCACAACCACCCTATGTGTATCTATCAGTACCTAACTGGTACTAACATAATCCTTATGCTGCAAGTGAGAAACGGAGGCACAAGAGAGGTTAAGTAACTCACCCAAGGTCACAGGATTAGAAGTGGCAGGACCAAGATTTGGAATCAGGCGATGTGACTCCAGGGGCCGCGCTCTTAACCATGACATCATACTGTGATAATGGTTAAGACAGTAACAGAGAGATTTGAAATGTACAGGAAGGACCTATCTCCCTCCCCCAGTTTATTTTAACCAAAAGTGACAAACATTCTGCTCTACCAGATTTTTCAACTGAAAATCTAACAAATTATACTTTTTATGCTCTTTCCCTTGCATTTACTAAGAGTTGCTGGTAGATAGCAAATTTGTATCACTAGAAAGAAGAGACCAGGGGACATAGGAATAATGTGTTGAACACACCGCTTTTGAAAAGGAACTCTACTACTTTTTTTTTTCTTTTTACAGGTGTATTAACTCTAGCGCTGCTACATAGTTCATCGTCAGCAAAACATCCAGAGAAAACAAGGCAAATTCAGCTAAGCAGGTAAGTCATAACCAACGAGGAATCTATGGTACGCCATTATCTATGCCAATGGAGCGTAAGAGGGAGATGGGAAATGAAAATGAGAGGTGAGAATTCCTGGCGTCTCTTTCTCTGGAGAAGCTACAAAGCAGTGGGTCACTCTTAGCCTGATGCCACTTGACACTCCCACGTCCTGTGCCCTCTCACTCTCTTCCCCCAATTCTGTGCTGATCCTGAACTGGCCTGGCAGCAGGGAGGTGATTTTTCTTTTTAGGCATCAAGTGTTATTCAATAATAATTTCTACTGGACAAGAATAACAAAGTGTTATTTATGCCAATAAGTAGTTCATTAAGCAGAACAGATGAGAATATTTTTTAAAATGTACATGAGAAATCTGTGATGAGACTTAACAAAGGAGTTAAACAAAGGAGTTTAAAATCATCTTACTGGGGCTTCCCTGGTGGCGCAGTGGTTGAGAGTCCGCCTGCCGATGCAGGGGACACGGGTTCGTGCCCCAGTCCAGGAAGATCCCACATGCCGCGGAGCGGCTGGGCCCGTGAGCCATGGCCGCTGAGCCTGCGCGTCCGGAACCTGTGCTGCGCAACGGGAGAGGCCACAACAGTGAGAGGCCTGCGTACCGCAAAAACAAAACAAAACAAAACATCTTACTGACGACTTCGTCAGTTGCAACAGCATTAGCAGTTAGGGGCGTAGCTGACTCCTCAGTCTTGGCTCTGCGTTTGCTAGCTTTGTGATCTCCATGGGGAGGTCACTTAGTCTAAGTCTCAGCCTTCTTCATCTGTGAAACGGGAGTAAATAGAAAATACTAGTAATATCTGCCTCTTAGGGTTCTTGTGAGTATTAAATGAGATAAAGGTTTGGGTACAGTTCTAGACACACAACACACAAAGACACATCAGTTGTTATTGTTCAGGATGATGCTGTTCTATCAGTTAGGGCTCATTTGATTTCATGGGACAAAAACCACCCCAATCTAATTTGGGCCAAAGGGGAAACTAAGGACTCAAATGCCACTAGGAATTGTTCTCTCCATTTCTTATCTTGGTTTTTCCTCTGCGTATTAGCTTTATTCTCTCAGCGCACCATCCTCCATGGCTCTAGAAGCTCCCAGCCTCACCACAGAGGACTGGCTCTGATTTAAATAAACAAAATTATCAGGTAAGCAATCTGATTGGCTTAGCTCATTTCAGGACCCTCTCCTAGAGATTCGCTGGGGTGAGATGTAATAGCGGTGGTGATATCTGTAACCCAACGTTAGAAACAAGACCGTAGCCCGCAGAGAAGTGAGATGTAATAGCGGTGGTGATATCTGTAACCCAACGTTAGAAACAAGACCGTAGTCCGCAGAGAAGTGGCGGTGGGAATGGTGTGATGCTCTGGGAAGACAGAGACAACAGATGTCCTCCAAATGGCTCTTAAAAATTCCTCTGTGTAGCTGCTTCTCCTCCTGTGGCTTTATCTCAGTTAACAGTACCATCGTACTTTGGATTACTTGAACAAAAAACTCCAGATTCATCTTGGTCTCCATCCTGTCTCCTTACTTTCATCTACCCAGCCAGAAAAACTGTAAAGTTGTGAAATGTCTGTCAAATGTGTCTGTTAGGAGCTACACCACCACCATCCGAGTTTGACACCCCAGCATGACTGGAAAGCATTTTCGGCCCTCCCAGGCCTTCACTTGTGTTGTCTCCTCTCCACTGAGGGGACAGCTGCCCTTTACCTTGAAAAGTTCAATTCAAATGTCTTTGCCTCCATCTCGAAATAAGACAAAGTTTCCCTGTTGCTTCTCTAGCTCTTGGTTCCTGTTAAAGTATGGCACAAGTATGTGTTAGGTGCCTAGTTCCTGTACAGACAATTCAGTCTTGCAGCATAATAAGAATCTACTTGAGCATGAGGAAATGGCTCAGATCTGTTATTCAAAAATGTGCACCAAACTTAAATTTAAAACAAATCATCACTATATATAAAATAGATAAACAACAAGGTCCTACTGTATGGCACTATATGAATATGGGAACTGTATTGTAATAACCTATAATGGAAAAGAATCTGAAAAAGAATAGATATATGCACATATATATGTATAACTGATTCATTCTGCTGTACACCTGAAACTAACACAACACTGTAAATCAACTACACTTCAATAAATAAATAAACACATAAAATAGTCCATCATCAACATAGTAGTTACTATTCTTGTTTACATGGACTTTGGCCAGATTTACTCAGGATACCAAAAGGCATAGGGCTGTAGTTTTCTCCCTATTTTATTGTTTTTGCTTTATAATTTATATGATTGTCTTTTCACTTTATCAGGTCATCTTTATATGTCCTTTATTAGTTGTCAAGCATTTAATAACTTTCTCTAATGTTTTGGGATAAGATGAGCTGCAGAAATGGCTAACTGCTACTATCAATCCTGTGTAGAAGATTTTTACTATGAAAACAGTCTATATAAAACCTACTGAAAACATTAATTAAGGTCTTTAAATTTTAATGGAATGGAAAAATAATAGCTTACTTTTTCTTATTACAAAATCAATATATGTTAATTGTTAGAAATTTTGAGGAATACAGACCCATCACTCCCCCCAAAATAGAAAATTAAAATCATCCGTATCCCAGCTTCCACAGATAATCACTGAAAACAATTTGTTGTTTCTAGTATTTTCATATATACATATGTATATGTGTGTATATAAACATATAAGTACAGTCATAATGTACATTGTATTGTATCCTGATATTTTATTTAATATGTTGATATTGCTTTTATTGTTATAAAATATTTATTTTTTTGTGTCAGGATACTCAACAATGTTTAATTAATTTGCTATTGTACATTTACTTTGCTTCTGGATTTTTCCCCATTATAAACAACACATAACATTGTATAAAAAAGTTATAGCTGAATCTCTGAATATATTAATAATTATACAAACAATATTACAGCTAAATATTTGTATACATTAATAATTATTTCCTTTAGATAAATTCTGAAATGAGTAATTCCTGAGTCAAAAGATATGCAAAATTGTGAGTGTTCTTAAAACAGAACAAAGCTACCATTTATTGAACGCTTACTAAGTGCCAAGCACATTACTATCTTGTCTCATTTAATCCTCACAGCAACTATATCATCCCATTTTATGGGATGGAAAAGGAAGCTTAGAAATCAAATGATTTGCACGGGTGTAGCTGACACTGTCAGTGCCGCTCCTGTAATCTCTGCAGCCAAAGGCTGCTGAGGCAGCACCTGGAACTTTCTGTCTGATGGCTGGCCTCATGGTAAACTGGAATTGCCAGAGAATGTGTCCCTGGAAGCAGCTCTCAACCAACAGAGGCTGGGAATTGGTGGATATATACACCAGCTCCCTTGTTCCTCCATTGGGATAACTGCTCTGTTTCCCAGAGTGTGCCAGCAGGATGGAGTTCCATTGGCGGCAACACACCTTCTGTGGCCTCCTTCTTTGGCTTGATGCTACTGCTTGTGGAACCTCTCCCAGATAAACAACCTGTACTCAAAACCATGTCTCAAAGTCTGCTACTGGGGAACCCAAATCAAAACATCAAGATGGTTAGTTGAATACTAGTGCAAAAATGTCCACCAGAAACTCAAAGAACTCTTTGTGAGCTTTGGAAAGAAAAAAACCATCTAAATATCTCAAATATCTATTTGAGCAAGAACCGTGAGACACATTCAGGCTGCAATCAACAGCATTCTGTCACTGCTACATTATGTGACGATTTATTATGAAACGCTAGCACACAGAATCAAGTTAGCCGCACTCTTTAGAGCAGGACACACTACTGATTCGTGCACGCCCTCTCGATTGTTTCTAATAAGGTTTTTTCTCCCTTCTCCCCCCCTCTTTTATTCCCTTTCCACTCAAAGGCCCTCTGTAACATGTCACTGAAGAGCTTCTCTGTGGAGTGGGGCTGGCACCACAGGGTAATCATACACTGACTGTCCCCCACCCATCACTCCGAACCAGACTCCACTTCTAACCATAGATCCTGCTGTTTCACATCCTTGCCAGACTTTGATACTATTTGACCTTCCAATTTTTTGCCTCTAAGTCACACTTTTCTGTAAAAGAATATTAACCTTCTCCCTTGAAACGCTCACAAACGAAAGCTGTTACATACACCTGTGTAATCAACCCTCGATTATTCAGGAAACGAACATCATTTTGTGGGTTGGTTAGTTTCTTCATTATCTTCCTTCTTTTTCTCTATCCCTGGCCATCAGCATTATCATTTAGAAAAAAAAAAAAAAAGAGGGTCAAAAGAAGACATTCATGAAAAAAACGGTGATTAAATCTTCAACAAGTCGATTTTTATTAGTTATTAACTAAACTTTTACATGTTTATTTAGGGAGAAAGTTGAAATTACTGGGTAAAATATTACTGGTTAAAATATTTTTAAGTATATAGATTGAATATTAGTAGTATAGGATTAATGCTTTTTTTAGAGTCTAGTATACGTTGTTTTTATTGAGCACTAATATACTGATAATCTCTATAAGTCAATATAGCTGAAAGTTAAAATTACTGGGTAAAATATTACTGGTTAAAATATTTTTAAGTATATAGATTGAATATTAGTAGTATAGGATTAATGCTTTTTTTAGAGTCTAGTATACGTTGTTTTTATTGAGCACTAATATACTGATAATCTCTATAAGTCAATATAGCTGTTAACTGAAGATCAAGAAACTATCTACACTGCAGATACATTTGAGAATACTTTGGGTAAGTTTTAAGACATTGAATGACATATTTTTTTCTGAAGTTACTCCTCCCATGTTGTAGAGGAAAAATATATAATTTGGCTCAGTTTATAATGATGAAGTATGATCTGCACAGGATTGTTGTTTAACCCATCTAATCCTATAATCATCCCCAGCTTCTTGCAGGTGTGATGCCTCTTCTTTGGGGGCCTCTGGATTAACGTTTGCTAACAGCTGTGCCGTTGCCTCTAGGTCTGTCATACAATTAGTCTTGTGATGAACTATGCAGGTAGCTTTATTGCTCCAGAGAACATTTTCATATGCTAGGCCTTGAACTTTAAGGAGTCTACATACATTATGTTCCATATGTCACTATTCGGGATAGTTGATTAGAGTCTCAATTTTCAGAGTCTTGAAGTTCATCCTCTTTAGAATGAACCAAATAGAAATAATTATCCTTCTCTTCATTTTCTCTCAAAGCAGATATCCGAAATTTGTGCACTATTTCTTAAAATGACTGGAAACAAAAATTTCAGCAGCTTTGTAAAGAGCTACTCTAGCAGCACTTTTTTTTTTTTACAAGAAATAATAATATTCAGAAAGTTTTGATTAAAGTGGTATTCTAGAGCTCAAAGGAATTTAAAAACAGCTTTCACATTTAAAAAATAAATAAATAAACTTTATTACTAGAAAATCAGTGTTTATATTCATTTAGGCTATGAACTTTCTTTCCTGACATAAAACATGTTTTCATTTCCGTGAAAGTCTACAACTTGTAAATTTTGCCATACAGAATACTATTTTTAAAAATACAGACTTCTGGGCTTCCCTGGTGGTGCAGTGGTTGAGAGTCCGCCTGCCGATGCAGGGGATATGGGTTCGTGCCCCGGTCCGGGAAGATCCCACATGCCACGGAGCGGCTGGGCCTGTGAGCCATGGCCGCTGAGCCTGAGCGTCCGGAGCCTGTGCTCCGCAACGGGAGAGGCCACAACAGTGAGAGGCCCGCATACCACAAAAAAAAACAAAAACAAAAAACAGACTTTTATTTTTTCTTGAGTTTTAAAATTTTTCTATAATGCTTTTGTCATTTAAGTGACAAATACTGTAATTTCTATGAGAAGTACCATTATGTATTCATCATTTAAAAAGAAGAAAAACACACATAACACACATGCTATTTTCCCTAGCTGTAACATTGTAAAGAAAAAGAACCATTAGGAAACCTAAAAAAATAAATAAATAAAGGGTTTAAAGAGAGTTAGCTCCCATTAACAGGGAAATTTTTAAATTAAAATTTAATTTACTAAGATTTTAGTCTGCAGTCTTTGCTACAGAAATTTTTATTAACTTGTTACTGTAAGGTCATCTGTTTTAATGCTTTAGAAAGGTCACGACTTTAAATACAGAGATAACAGTAGCAAAATTATTAGTAAAACATTTTATGTTTCCATAATCTCCAAATTATTAAAACACATTTTTAACGAGCTACTTAAAATACTATTTTCCAAATAAGGCTAACTGTTCAAAAGGTATTAAATAAGATCAGATGTGGAATACACACATACCATGCTGTAAGTTATTGCTTAATAATTTAGAGTAATAGAATTCTATGATTTGGAAATAAATCCATTTTTTAAAATTAGGAAATATGACTATTTTCTTCTTATATCAGTGTTTTTTCTAATCCTATGACCTTTTTTTGCTTGTCAGATAACAGATATTTTGAACATTTCTCTACTTAGCAAAATGTATGGAATGAAAATGAAGGAAGCGCTATTTGGATAGTGGTTGGGGTGTGTGTGGAGGGTCTACGATGCTGAATAGAAAGAGGCCTGCACGGCAACAACTGGGGGAAATGGGATATGGGACAGCTGCTCCTTTAGATTCCCGAGAAGGAGACTGCTTGAGGTGGGTCACGGGGCAATAGGATAAGGCGGATAAAAACTCCGATGTAAAGCAGGAAAATGACTGCCGAGTCCCCTGAGCTTACACCTGAACCATCTCAAGCTGCATGGCGAGCCCTCTGTAGCATGCTTCCCAAGCTGGTGATGAACTACACAGGACTAGGAGGCGCACTGGCTGCACACAGGACTGTCTGCATGTTTTGTATAATGATAACCAGAGGTCCTCTGGGAGGAGGAGGCCATGTTTCCTCTGTGCCAGCACCTGAGCTCCTCTCAGACACTGAGGCGATTAAACAGGAACAGAAGGGTCAATTTTAGGTAATGATTTCTAATTGCAAGTAAAGACAACTTCTATTTAATCGACAGTGAAGAGCTCTGATCTTTAAATTAAGAAATGACTCAAATTTCTTTTTTGGGGGGGGATAAATGCCTTTTTTAACTCAAGGAAAAGTTATTAATAAAAAGTTTTCCATAAAATGTTGGTTTATTATATTTCCATTAGAAAAATATGTGCCACTACAAAGATAAATGTAAGCACTATGTAATTTACATATGATACATTTAGTGAATTACAGTTAAGAAAAAAATAAGTACAAAGCAGGAGCTCTCAATAGATACTCAGTAAATATTACCTACTAGAGTATCATTGCTGTCATTGCTCAGTGCTAATTATATCATAGCCTGTAGTAATAATGGTACCTTACATCTGAAAACTGTTGATAGTCTAAAGTGTAAAGATACTTTTATTTCTTTTGATTTTCACAAAGATATAGTGAAGCTGCCATCGTCATCCTTATTCTACAAATGAAACTGAGCCTCCAAGAAATTAAGTGACTAAGCTAAGGTCAGCAGCTCGTATGTGGCAGACAGGCCTAAGGGCCATCTCTTCTAACTTCAACTCTCACCTGCTCTTTCTACACCGTAGTTACCTTCCTTATAAAGACTATAGTTCAAAACCTACTGTCAGTTCAAATATTTAACCACTTAACAGTTAGAGATATCACTTATATGTGAAATCTAAAAAAAAAAAAAAATACAAATGAACTTATTTACAAAACAGAAATAGACTCACAGACGTAGAAAATAAACTAATGGTTACAAAAGGGGAAAGGGGGGCATAAATTAGGAATTTGGCATTAACAGATACCACTATATATAAAATAGGTAAACAACACGGACCTACTGTGTAGCACAGGGAACTATATTTAACATCTTGTAATAACCTATAATGGAAAAGAATCTGGAAAAGAAAAAAATATATATATATAAAGAATAAATATATATTCATATATATATGTGAATCACTTTGCTGGTACACCTGAAACATTGTATAATAAATCAACTATACTTCAATAAAAAAACAATTAGAGAGATATTGCTATTACACTTGAACTATATTACATAAAGATGATCTTTATCATGTAACATACTTTCTAAATAAAATCCTGCTTCCAACAGCTTTTTAAAGACTTTCACCTACATATTTAACATTTTATCCTATGTTAACTGTTGGTTTGGGAATACTTGGGCCTAGAGCAAAAACCAGAAATTGTGATTTCTGTAGATGTTTGACCATCTAGCACTTCGGAAACTAGTTATTTTATGCATATTAATGGTAATATAATAGTCACAGTTTTCTATATGTTAGACTTTATGCCACAAACTTTACACACGTTTTCTCACTTAATTTTCACAGAGCTGTGCTGAGTTAGGGAGCAGTATTGTTCCCATTTTACAGACGAAGAAACTAATGCTCAGAAACATCACTTTGCTTATGTAATGTCATATGGTGCGGTGATAGCAGAGGTGGGATTCCATCCTCCATCAGCTGATTTTAAAGTCCACCATCTTAACCATTTCACATTGTCCTCTCTTTTCAAAGAGTTGTTAAATGTACTCTCTAAAAAGCAATTGAGAGTTCCTTATCTGAAGAATGCTAGCATTTACTGCCTTTACTTCATGCAGACTTCTAAGAATCACAGATTTGGTAACAGATGTGAGCATTGTATCCACCCAGGCAACTCTAACTAAATATTATGATACCCTATTAAACGGGTCCTAAACTTCTCACAGTCTAGTACACAGAGCTGAAAGAAGACAGGAAAGGGTGAAAGGCAGATTGAAGAAGCAATTCCTCCTGTAGACAAACTGATTCAGACTATGTGCATTAGTAGGTATGGTCCATCAGAAAGATTTATCATATCGTCCTATACTGCAAATGTGCAGAACTTTGCAGAGTTGAAGCATGTGAATGGATGCACCAAAGACCTAAATGAAGATAGAGCCTCAGAGCACCTCTTTCTCCATCTCTCCTTTGCCTTGGTCCTTGGCTTCTTTACTTTCTTTCCATTTCTCTCCTTTTTTTTTTTTTTAACATTTCTTTTCACATATAGTTTTCAACAATGTGTCACATAAAGAGCAAGAGAATCAGGCTTCCCTGGTGGCACAGTGGTTGAGAGTCCACCTGCCGATGCAGGGGACATAGGTTCGTGCCCCGGTCTGGGAAGATCCCACATGCCGCGGAGCGGCTGGGCCCGTGAGCCATGGCCACTGAGCCTGTGCGTCCGGAGCCTGTGCTCTGCAACAGGAGAGGCCACAGCAGTGAGAGGCCCGTGTACCGCAAAAAAAAAAAGAAAAAAAAAAAAGAGCAAGAGAATCAAAAGCAATTCCTGCATGAGTATTTGTTTCCTTTCCCAGCTATTAGTTCTGGCCTGGCCCACTCCTCCTTCCTCCCCCAAACCAGTCCCCCATACTGGGCCTCTACTATGCAGATGAGAGTTAGAATTTTGGGGGGAAAGAGTAGGGATAGAAGAAGTAGAAATGAGCCTGCTAAAAAGAACCACAATTTTTTTAAATTTATTTTATTAAAGTATAGTACTTTACAATGTTGTGTTAATTTCTACTGTATAGCAAAGTGATTCAGTTATACATATATACATATACATTCTTTTCATATTCTTTTCCCTTATGGTTAATCACAGGAAACTATGAATATAGTTCCCGGTACTATACAGTAGGACTTTGTTGTCCAACCATTCCATATATAATAGTGTGCATCTGCTAATACCAAACTCCCAATCCATCCCTCCCCCACTCCACCTCCCCCTTGGCAACCACAGGTCTGTTCTCAATGTCTGTGAGTCTGTTTCTGTTTCATAGATAGGTTCATTTGCGTCATATTTCAGATTCCACATATAAGTGTTATCATATGATATGTCTTTCTCTGTCTGACTTACTTCACTTAGTATGATAATCTCTAGGTCCATCCATGCTGCTGCAAATGGCATTATTTCATTCTTTTTTATGGCTCCGTAGTATTTCATTATATATATATACCACATCTTCTTTATCCATTCATCTGTCCATGGACATTTAGGTTGTTTCCATGTCTTGGCTTATTGTAAATAGTGCTGCTATGAACACTGGGGTGCATGTATGTTTTCGAATTAGAGTTTTCTCTAGATATATGCCCAGGAGTGGGATTGTTGGATCATATGGCAACTCTACTTTGAGTTTTTTGAGGAACCTCCATACTGTTTTCCATAGTGGCTACACTAATTTACTTTCCCACCAATGGTGTATGAGGGTTCCCTTTTCTCCACACCTTCTCCAGCATTTGTTATTGGTAGACTTTTTAATGATGGCCATTCTGACCAGTGTGAGGTGTACCTTATTATAGTTTTGACTTGCATTTCTCTAATAATTAGCAATGTTGAGCATCTTTTCATGTGCCTGTTGAAGAGCCACAATTTCTTGATGTGAGAAAGAAAAGCAGGCAGATGAGAGAGGGAAGGGAGAGGGGTGATGAACCATGTGTGAGTGGAACACAGGAAGGAACTTTGGGGTCCAGAGAGTGACATGAAGATACAGGCTTCAGGATATCTAGAGAAAGACAAATTGAAAAAAATTTTTAAATGGAAGGAGAGAAGAGTCTAAACGATGTTACTGTGAGTTAAGAACTTTACCTCTTGTTCTTTGAGGACAAGTAAGGAGAAATTGATATTACTTTCCTTTTAGCTTGGTGGATGTTTTCCTTTTCATATGGTATTCCACCAAGAGAGCCATGAAGAACTCACATTTATTTGGGTTGCATCATGGTTTCATGGTAGATAAAAATCTTCACTTATAAAAGTGACCAAAAGGAAAATTTGTTTTATGTATGTTACCTTAGAATCTGCCAAGGCATGTATGTGTCAGCTAGATTACCATTTAGATGAAGAGCCCACTGTCATCAAGGATGGAGTGACTTTTAAGGGAGAAGGTATCAAATTGAACACAGAAAAAACTAAATGGAAACAACTGTTAGAATCCCCAAACTTTCTGTGCCTTAAACATTACAAATCAAATAAATCATCCTTTGTTAAAAATGCCTGCTGATATATAATAGCTTTGTCTTTGTTTGCATCTATTGAGTTAAAATAATAACTAAAATTTAATTACAATTACTTAGTGAAAACTTAAGAATATATCATTTTACAAATATGACCCATACCCTCCATTGTTAATATTTACCTACAATCCATTAGCTGCTAGAATATTAGTGTAACTATTTTTTTCTGCTACATCGTTTACATGCATTTCTCTATGGGATGCTGCTGATGAGGCTAGAGATTTGGGTTAACCATGCATACAAGCTAACACCAATATTAGAAGCATTCTAAGTTATTATAAAGATGCTGACATGTCTTCAAACATACAAATAGCTACTGTTTTGTATATGGAATAATTAAATACTAGGACAAGAATTTTGTACTACAAAAGCAAAATCAATATGGTGAATTTTTCTTTCACAGTATAATTTTTGATAGGCTACATTATCACTAAACAATGGGAAGCAAATAACTCACTGAATGTACCGAAGACAAAGTAAAGTTGATGTTCCTAAGATTAGTAAGTGGAATAGAGCATTTAGAGAGAAAGAAAATTCGTGCATGAAAACAATTTACTACGATAGGACCATCCTTTTTCTTAAAATAACTTTATGGTTGCAATATTTGATTGTGGGAGCTGGGCCAACTTTGCATAAGGTCTTGAATGTGATTTTTGGTAAAATATTTTTCTCTTTGAAATCTTAGGACTTCATAAGATACATTTTTTTTTCTTTCTTTTTTTTTTTTTTTTTGCGGTACGAGGGCCTCTCCCTGCTATGGCCTCTCCCGCCGCAGAGCACAGGCTCCGGATGCGCAGGCCCAGCGGCAACGGCTCACGGGCCCAGCCGCTCCGCGGCACGTGGGATCCTCCCGGACCGGGGCACGAACCCCTGTCCCCTGCATCGGCAGGCGGACTCCCAACCACTGCGCCACCAGGGAAGCCCTCATAAGATATATTTACTTTCTAAAATTCAGAATCTACTCTACTTGGCACATTTTCAGGTGGAAATTGATGATGGCCAAAGGGAATTACTACTTCTTTCCTCAGCACCTGATTGATGTACGTGGGTAGCTTTCTCCTCTTTAAATGTCAGTGTCTCTGTGACCTGCTGCACAGGTTTATTACAGGAACTATCACTTCTCTTCATCAAATGCCCTTTTCTCATTAGTAGATTTCAGCCCTAAATAAATCCATTATTTGTTTTTAGTTTAGTGCTAGTCCGTCATTCAGTAAAGCATGCTTGGTCAGCAAGGAATGGATGACCAAACCTTATTCATATACTTGTCAACATATTCTTCTATTACATGTATTAATCATTTATTAATAAATTAAAGCTTTTAAATTGAGATACATTAGCAAAATTTCAGAGTCCCTCCTGTTTCAGATCATCAGAACCATTAATTAGGGATATTTACTTGTGACAGGTTTCTCTAAGCCAAGATTCTTTGAAAAATTCACGTAAAAATCTTTAAACAGATGAACAACATTACTGGATGGGAGAAGAAATTTGTTAGAGGTAGTGGTTGAATCTAGGGGCAAGATCCTGAAAATTGGAAAATATTCCAAATTATAAACTTAAAATACAAGTGAGAGAATAAAAACAGTGTACAGAATTGATGATGAGATAGACTGAATATGAAAAGGCAATGTTAAATCTAACTGGACAGCTTCTCACGCTGGTTCCCACATGACGAAGCTGATTTCAAGGCATTCTTACTGCCCTCCAGAACTACAGTGTGACAGAAACACCATCGATGCTTTAGAACAGATGAAGATAGTGTTGGTAATACTGCACAGGGTGGAAAAGTAGGATAAAAAAGGACTTCAAAAGAAAAATTCTTTTTTTATGTGTTGAATTTTTACCTTGTGATTAGATAACCAGGCAGATACCTAATCAACCAATCAGGGAATCAATCTTATTTATTAATTGATCATGTAATTCTTCTTTTACAATACATTCACTAAATAAGGTGTGGGTTTCCAATAGACATCTTGTAAACTAGAAGCCATGCCTTCAGATGGAGAGCAGCTGCAGAAGGAAAGACAGGCTGTAGTTTGCAAATAGAAAATAGATCACTAGGTTATACGATCACCTTCACCAAGTCCAGAAAGAAAAAAGTGAAAAGGCACAGGGAACTCTATTCAGTATCCTGTGATAAAGCATAATGGAAAAGAATATGAAAAAGAATGTATACATATGTATAACTGAGTCACTTTGCTGTTCAGCAGAAATTAACACAACATTGTGTATCAACTGTACTTCAAAAAAATAAATTTTAGAAAAACTGAAAGGGGATTCAAACTCAAGTCTGAAGAATGTCCTTTTATATCTGAAAGGAAGGAGGGAAAAGTGGCTAAAGTAAGATACTAGAGAGAATGAAAAGATGGCGGCCATCTATCTGAAATCAAAGCAAGATGTCAGGTTTTGTGGGAAGTAATTTCAGTGCAACAGCAAAAACACGCTGCCCTCTAAAATCAGCCCGAGCTGGAAGACCTCCATGCCCCGAATCAGGTACAACTGTTCAGTGTCCATTCTCCACCCAGCCACACCCCAGTGCCAAATTCCCATTCTCTGGTGATTCCCTGGTACCTGTTTCCTGCCTCCTGTCTTCCAGCTGTGAATCTGATGCCTTTTCGAGTTTGCTCTTAGCATCTTGTATCCAGACCTGACAACAGATTCTTCACTGGCACTGCAGCTCTGCCCGTGGGTCTGGCTCAAATCTTATGCTCGATTCCTGCAAATTCTCAGTTCTGGGTGAGCTGTGTTCCAAAAAGGTAACAATATTCTGCCTCAAGCAAGTCCCTGGTTCTTCCCAACCACACAGGCTACTCTTGACAGTAGCAGTGAGCCAAGGCCTGGAATATGGCCTGCCTGGTTTTCCAAAGACTCTGCCCTGCCTGGAGAGTTACATGACAAGAATGAACTAACCTTGACTCTCAGTGAGGTACATGCCTGGGTAAGGGGGTTGAGATCTTACTGGAAATATCTGCAAGGGGCTCTCTCATTCCAGCCCCAAACAGGGATAGGAGACAGAAGGAATGTGCTCATTTCTCTCCTTTAGACATGCTGGTTTCCTTGGCTTATATGCCATCATCTATTCCTGGTTTTCCTGCTACCTCTCCAGAGACACTGCTTAATCTCCTTGGCACCTCCTTCTCCCAGCTTGGCCCTTGAACTTTTTCATTCAACATTAACTGTCTCTAGGAAATCTCCTCCACTCAACAATTTCAATATGCTGAAAACTTGCAAATTTATACAGCCTCAAATTTACACAGCATCTTCAATCCAGACCTCCTCTTGAGCTCCAGGCCCACATATACCACTGTCTATAGATCTCTCTTTGGCTATCTCAAAAACTCCTCAAACTCAACATATTCAAAACTGAACTCCTCGTTTACCCCCAAGCCTGGGCATCCTGTGGCATCCCCCACCAGAGGCCATGCAGCTCTACAGCCAGGAACCTAAGCCCATCTGGACCCCACTGTCTCCTGCACCTCCCAGATTTAATCTAATTCCAAGTCCCCCAGGACTTCTGAATCTATTTCCTTCCATATTCATTACTACTACTAAAGCCCAGAGACTTAGTTGATTAGTGTAAAAATAATAAAAGCTACTAATTATCAAAAGTTTTTATACACCAGGCAGGCACTCTTTTAAAACTTGATATAAATTGTCTTTTCTAATCATCCTATTATTAGTTTCCTAGGACTGAAGTAACAAGGCAAACTAAATGGCTCAAAAATAAAGGAATGCAAGAGAGTTCCCTTTTCTCCACACCCTCTCCAGCATTTATTGTTTATAAAATTTTTGATGATGGCCATTCTGACCGGTGTGAGGTGATACCTCATTGTAGTTTTGATTTGCATTTCTCTAATAATTAGTGATGTTGAGCATCCTTTCATGTGTTTGTTGGCAATCTGTATATCTTCTTTGGAGAAATGTCTGTTTAGGTCTTCTGCCCATTTTTGGATTGGGTTGTTTGTTATTTTGATATTGAGCTGCATGAGCTGCTTGTATATTTTGGAGATTAATCCTTTGTCAGTTGCTTCATTTGCAAATGGTTGTCTTTTCATCATGTTTATGGTTTCCTTTGCTGTGCTTTTAGGTTTCATTAGGTCCCATTGTTTATTTTTGTTTTTATTTCCCTTTCTCTAGGAGGTGGGTCAAAAAGGATCTTGCTGTGATTTATGTCATAGAGTGTTCTGCCTATGTTTTCCTCTAAGAGTTTTATAGTGTCTGGCCTTACATTTAGGTCTTTAATCTACTTTGAGTTTTGTGTATGGTGTTAGGGAGTGTTCTAATTTCATTCTCTTACATGTAGCTTTCCAGTTTTCCCAGCACCACTTATTGAAGAGACTGTCTTTTCTCCATTGTATATTCTTGCCTCCTTTATCAAAGGTAAGGTGACCATATGTGCATGGATTTATCTCTGGGCTTTCTATCCGGTTCCATTGATCTATATTTCTTTTCTTATGTCAGTACCATACTGTCTTGATTACTGTAGCTTTGTAGTATAGTCTGAAGTCCAGGAGCCTGATTTCTCCAGCTCTGCTTTTCTTTCTCAAGATTCCTTTGACTATTTGGGGTCTTTTTTGTTTCTATACAAACTGTGCAATTTTCTGTTCTAGTTCTGTGAAAAATGCCATTGGTAGTTTGATAGGGATTGCATTGAATCTGTAGATTGCTTTGGGTAGTGTAGTCATTTTCACAGTGTTGATTCTTCCAATCCAAGAACATGGTATATCTCTCCATCTGTTTGTATCATCTTTAATTTCTTTCATCAGTGTCTTATAGTTGGAATGTAAATTGATACAGCCACTATGGAGAACAGTATGGAGATTCCCTAAAAAACTAAAAACAGAACTACCATATAACCCAGAAATCCCACTACTGGGCATATACCCTGAGAAAGCCATAATTCAAAGAGTCATGTACCACAATGTTCATTGCAGCACTATTTGCAATAGCCAGGACATGAAAGCAACCTAAGTGTCCATCGACAGATGAATGGATAAAGAAGATGTGGCACATATATACAATGGAATATTACTCAACCATAAAAAGAAACGAAATTGAGTTATTGGTAATGAGGGGGATGGACCTAGAGTCTGTCATACAGAGTGAAGTCAGTCAGAAAGAGAAAACAATTACCATATGCTATCACATATATATGGAATCTAAAAAAAAAGATTCTGAAGAACCTAGGGGCAGGACAGGAATGAAGACGCAGACATAGAGAATGGACTTGTGGACACGGGGAGGGGGAAGGGTAAGCTGGGAAGAAGTGACAGAGTGGCATGGACATATGTACACTACCAAATGTAAAATAGATAGCTAGTGGGAAGCAGCCGCATAGCACAGGGAGATCAGCTCGGTGCTTTGTGACCACCTAGAAGGGTGGGATAGGGAGGGTGGGAGGGAGACCAAGAGGGAGGGGATATGGGGATATATGTGTATGTATAGCTGATTCACTTTACTATACAGTAGAAACTAACACAACAATGTAAAGCAATTACACTCCAATAAAGATGTTAAAAGTAAAATAAAGGAATGGATTCTTTCAGTTTTGAAGCCTAGCAATCTGAAATCAAAGGGTTGGCAGGACCATGTTCTTATGGGGAGGGGATCCTTCCTGTCTCTTCAAGCTTCTGGTGGCTCCAGGCATCCCTTGACTTGTGGCACTGCAACATCAATCTCTACCACCATCTTCACAGGGACTTGTCTTCTGCGGGCATGTCTTCTTGTCTTCTGTCTGTTTCAAACCTCCTTCTGCCTTTTTCTTATAAGGACCCTGTCACTGGATTTAGAGCCCAGCCAGAAAATCCAGCACAATGATCACCTCATCTCAAGAGCCTTAACTTAATTACCTCTGCAAAGACCTTTTTTCTAAGTATGGTAAAATTCATAGATTCCAGGGGTTAGAAAGTGGACATATCTTTTTAAAACACCATTCAACCCCCAAAAAGTAAATATACTTATTAGTTGAGTCAGTTGAGACTTAGAGAATTTAAGGGATTTGTCCAAGGTCACACAGTTAATATGAATGTGAGCTTCACATTTGATTTATGGCTTCCTTACCTCCAGAAAAATAATTTCAATACTTTTCTGAAAGGAGTAACAGTATCAAGAAATTTGTCACTTGGATGCCAAATGCTGCTTCTTAAATACATTCATTACTAGACTATCCTACACCACTAGTGTTATCTTCCAAAACTATAGATCAGATCCATCATGTCTGGCATGTTGTCTGTCACTTAGAAGGTGCTCAATAAACAGTTGTCAGTAAATGAATGAGATCATGCCACCAGCCTCATCAAAGTCACCAAACATTCCACATTGCTTAAAAACTAAGCTTCACATTCCAACAAAGCATTCAAGACCCTCCAACTCTCCAAAAGATTAAAATGTATAATCCCGGAATTATGATGAATTCCTAATTCTTAGAAAGGCTGTACTTAGAATGAGCACAGCCTTTCTAAGAATGTCCAGAAATCATACAAGAAGAAATTGATAAATTTGGCCACACACATATCTAAAAGTTGATGGAAGAATTTCATAACTGAATTTCAAACAGTGGCCTGGAAAAATATTCGCAACATGTATTAATACATATGCCTAATTTCCTAAAGATATACATAGCTCCTGAGGAAACAGGCACCTTCATTTATTGTTGTGTGACAATAAACTTGTTAAGCTTCTTTGAAGGGAAGATTAGAAATAAAAATAAACTTATCTTTAAATTCATATCCTCTCCTCTTTGAACCAGCATTTCCACCCTTAGGAATTTATTCTGTAGATCTTCTCTCACTTTGGCACAAAGCTATTCACTGCTATACCCTTTGTGAAACAAAACTGATTGGAAATAACCTAAATGCCCACCAATAGGAGATAGTTAAATCCATTACAGTACAACTATATCATGGGATACTATGAGTCCCTTTTAAAATGAGGCATGTCTATATATACATTAGTATGGAGGAAGTTAACTCAGGGGACAGAACAGCGTGTATAAAACGTTACCATTTTGTAAACAACAAAAAGGACACACATATATATATATGCACCTATATGCCAGGCATACCTATGAATATTTTTGGAAGGATAAACCAGAAACTTGTAACTGTATTTGCCTTTGAGAAAAGAACTGTGAGACTGAGTACAGGGACAGAAGGAAGATTTATTTTTCACTGTAAACTCTATTGTATTGTTTGAATTTATTTTGCCATGTGCCTGCCATGTAATAGAGAGACAGAGAGAATCTATAAGCTAATTTTCACCTAATTTTCCAACTTGATCTCCTACTGTATCCTATCTTGTACATGACAATTCATTGCTTCTCAAACCCACTGACTATGATCATATTGAGAGTGTGGGAGTGTGTGTGTGTCTAATATGCTATCATCCTTGACTCTCACGCTTTCTGCCTGTATAAATCCTGCCCCTCAAAAGCTCTTCTGTGCAGTCTTCCTGATCTTCAGTGTGAAACTAACTACTCTGAACTCAGAAAACCCCTGTTCATCCTGCTTTGAATTATACTTGTTTACAAGTTGGTCCCCCTCATTCAACTAGCTCCTAAAGGGAAATGTGCATCTTGTTGGCCTCTGTGTTCCTCAAAGTACCTGGAACACAACAGCCTTGTTGTGTGCATGTCATTAACTAAAAAATATTAAGTAGAAGAGTCAACTAGGAAAACCCAAGTCTCTTACGATTAAACCCAGTTTTAAGGATGATAGAGAAAAATATTTAGCCCAATCACAGAAATGCCATTTAGCATGAATATCTAAAAGAGCCAACAAGAGCTCCTCAAAGCTGAAATATAAAGCCAATACTTCTTATCGAATAGGATTATTACATGAGATGTATGTGAAATTCAATAAGAAGTTACAGTTGGAATGTATTAGAGGTAAGAGAAGAATGAAAGAAAAATGATTTCAGTTTTAATATGGAAAAGATAGCTCTTGACATTTTGTTTTTTGGGTTTTTTAGTCAAACACACCAAGCCTGGTCATAAGATAGACAAACACTGATTTTTATCCTGAAGCAGGTTACTTCTAAGATTGGGACTAGCAATGCCTTCCACCTTTGCAGCCCGCCTTCTCCCCGCTCCCCACATACAAAGGAAAGGTTCACTGCAATGCAATTCAATCTATTGCTTATTAACTACAGTTTTTCCTAAGAAAACTTTCTCAGATCATATTATGTGTGCCGTAATTTTTTTTTTTACTATTTACTTTTTGCTGTCATTTAAACCCATTTCCTCTTGTCCTTGGTGATATAGGAGTGGAGGGTCCCATTACTCCATATATTTAACTTTCATCAATAAAACCAATTTTTAATGCTTCTAGAATAGTGCTATTCTGCTTTAGTCTCTATAAATAGGTACACTGACATCCAGCCCACCCCATTTCTGTTGGCCTTATAACAACATACAATAAAAAATTATAAAACAAACATAATAAAATAGAACAAATATAATAAAATAAAAATTAAAAGTGATAGTGATTAAAGTCAACTTGAACTTACTGCTAATGCTGTTTCATACTCTCCAGCAGCCAAGTGCGCTAAGCCCAAGTAATAGGAAGCTTCTTCTTCCATCTTTTTGTCATTTCCTAAAACGAAAATGTAGAAAAAATCATTATGTTATTAAAGAAATTGGTTTATTACAACAAACAGAATCTTTGCTTTTTAAGAGAGTAGAAAGTTATTATAACAAAGTATACAGATTTTTATCAACAATCTCTGAAACCTAACTGTGTACTCATCAAAAAGGCTGACGTTGGAGAAAAAGGGAACACTCTTGCACTGCTGGTGGGAATGTGAATTGGTTCAGCCACTATGGAGAACAGTATGGAGGTTCCTTAAAAAACTACAAATAGAACTACAATATGACCCAGCAATTCCACTACTGGGCATATACCCTGAGAAAACCATAATTCAAAAAGAGTCATGTACCAAAATGTTCACTGCAGCTCTATTTACAATAGCCCGGAGATGAAAACAACCTAAGTGCCCATCATCGGATGAACGGATAAAGAAGATGTGGCACATATATACAATGGAATATTACTCAGCCATAAAAAGAAACGAAATTGAGCTATATGTAATGAGGTGGATAGACCTAGAGTCTGTCATACAGAGTGAAGTAAGTCAGAAAGAGAAAGACAAATACCGTATGCTAACACATATATATGGAATTTAAGAAAAAAAATGTCATGAAGAACCTAGGGGTAAGACAGGAATAAAGACACAGACCTACTGGAGAACGGACTTGAGGATATGGGGAGGGGGAAGGGTGAGCTGTGACAGGGCGAGAGAGAGGCATGGACATATATACACTACCAAACGTAAGGTAGATAGCTAGTGGGAAGCAGCCGCATGGCACAGGGATATCGGCTCGGTGCTTTGTGACCACCGGGAGGGGTGGGATAGGGAGGGTGGGAGGGAGGGAGACGCAAGAGGGAAGGGATATGGGAACATATGTATATGCATAACTGATTCACTTTGTTATAAAGCAGAAACTAACACACCATTGTAAAGCAATTATACCCCAATAAAGATGTTTAAAAAAAAAAAAGGCTGATGTTAATACAATTTACCTGGGTCACAGATAATAAGTGAGTAACATGCATTAGCAATATAATTATGAGGAGTTTCCCTCTACATACAAAACCCAGTATTAGCATTTTGACATTCATATATAAATTCCATACCGGTCCACCATGTAAAACCTATAGTCATTCATCATAGCTGCGACTACATATGTGAAATAATTGATAAAGAGTATCAGCCTGGGCTTCCCTGGTGGCGCAGTGGTTGAGAGTCCGCCTGCCGATGCAGGGGACATGGGTTCATGCCCCGGTCCAGGAGGATCCCACATGCCGCGGAGCGGCTGGGCCCGTGAGCCATGGCTGCTGGGCCTGCGCATCCGGAGCCTGTGCTCCGCAACGGGAGAGGCCACAACAGTGAGAGGCCCGTGTACCGCAAAAAAGAAAAAAAAAAAGTTGATTTTATTTCTACACACGAGCAATGAACAATCTGAAAATAAAAGAAAAAATTCCATTTTCAACAGCATCAAAAAGAATAAAATATTAGAAATAAATGTAACAAACCAAGGGCAAAATGTGTACACTGAAAACTATAAAACATCATTAAAAGAAATTAGATAACATGTAAATAGACTGATAACCATATTCATGAATTGGAAGACAGTGTGAAGATAGCGATATTTCCCAAACTGATCTACAAATTCAATGCAATCCCTATCAAAATCCCAGCTGTCATTTTTGGAGAAGTAGACAGACTGATCCTAAACATCATGTGGAAATATAAGCAATGTGGAAGGACCAAAACAATATTGAAAAAGGACAGTTTGGAAGACTCGCACTTCCCAATTTTAAAACTTACTACAAAACCACAATAAAAAATATGTAGTAGTAGAATAAGGACAGACATGAGGATCACTGCAATAGAATTAAGAATCCAGAAAACAACCCTCACATTTATGGTCAATTATTTTTAACAAGGGTCCCAAGACAATTTATTAAGAACAGCATTTTCAACAACTGGTACTGGGGCAACTGGATATCCACATACAAAACGTGAAGCTGGACCCTCTTGACATCACACACACACACACACATACACACACCTAAATATAGGAGTTAAAACTACAAAACTCTTAGAATAAAGTGCAGAAGTAAATCTTCATGAGTTTGGATTAGTGGAAGCCTTCTTAGTTATGAAACCAAAAGCACAAACAACAGAAGAAAAAACAAATTACTTTGCACTTTATCAAATTAAAAACTCGGGCTTCAATGGATACCATCAGAAAGTGAAAAGAAACCAAATCTGATGAAGGACTTGCATCTAGAATATTAGAGGATTCTTGTAACTCAATAATAAAAGGACAAAATAATCCAATTAAAAATGGGCAAAGGAACTGAATAGACATTTCTGCAAAGAAGATATACAAATGGGCAATAAGCACGTGAAAAGATGATCAACATCATTAAGCAACAGGGAGATGCAAAATAAATTCACAGTGAGATATCACTTTATACC
This sequence comes from Leucopleurus acutus, assembly GCF_964270905.1. Taxonomy (NCBI): domain Eukaryota; kingdom Metazoa; phylum Chordata; class Mammalia; order Artiodactyla; family Delphinidae; genus Leucopleurus; species Leucopleurus acutus. The sequence goes on along the minus strand of NC_139146.1, from coordinate 131,594,555 downwards.
TACTAAGATGACTATAATAAAAAGACAGAAAGTAACAAGTACTGGTGAGGATGTGGCTAAATTGAAACCCTTTATACATTGTTGATGGGAATGTAAAATGGTTCAGCGACTTGGGAAAACTCTTTGCCAGTTCCTCAAGAAGTTAAACATAGAATTGTACCACCCAGCAATGCCACGTCTACGTATATACCCAAAGGAACTGAAAACATGTACACAGATGTTCATAGTAGCATTAATCATAATAGACAAAAGGTGGGAACAACGTAAATGTCCATCAACTGATGAATGGATAAAGAAAATGTGATACAACCATACAATAGTGTATTGTTTGGCCATAAAAATGAATGAAGTAGTGATACCATCTACAAGATGGATGAACCTTGAAAACATGATGCTAAGTGAAAGAAGCTGGACTCAAAAGAATACACATAGCATGATTCCATCTGTGTGAACTATCCAGAAGAGGTAAATCCACAGAGACGGAAAGTAGATTAATGGTTGCTAGGGCATAAGGGAAGGAGGTTATGGGGAATGCCTTCTAATGAGTATGGGGTCAGTGTCGATGTTTGTACAACTTTGTGGATTTATTAAAGAGCACTGATGTCTGAAAGATGAAAATAATAGAATAATAGACTCATGAGACCACTGTATGGCTGGTACTATACTTGTGCATTACACCAAGGTGTCCTAACTAAGGTGAACAGTGGATGTCGGTCCTCCTTAAGTACCATGTAAATCAATGTGGGAGGCAGGTGTTATCCATGCAATCGTCAGCTTGCTGCTTCAGGTTCCCTGACCAAAGTAGGAGACAACAGTAAGAAGGGATGCTTTGTCCCAGAGCATTTCAGCGGCTGTCAGAGCTCTGTAAAATGCTGTGCAATCTTTTAACCTGTCTACTATCTTATATGAAAAACATGGGCACAAATATTTATTGGCTTTAAAAGATATTAAAAATTATTACAGCAGAAGAAGCAAGTTTTCTCCTATTCTCTTCATCTGTCCTTCAGAAAGTGAGAGATGCTTTCAGAAAGGAGACGGCTTGGCAGGCTCTGAGTTTTGGAAGAGGGCCTAGGAACCTCGCTTTCTTTGTGAACAACCTTACAATTTAGCAAATGTGAACCTAAAGTGAAATACCTTTTCCTACCTGATAACATTAACTTACATTAAAAGTCTACATAGGAACTTCCGGGAAGATGGCGGAAGAGTAAGACGCGGAGATCACCTTCCTCCCCACAGATACACCAGAAATACACCTACCCATGGAACGACTCCTACAGAACACCTACTGAACGCTGGCAGAAGACCTCAGACCTCCCAAAAGGCAAGAAACCCCCACGTACCTGGGTAGGGCAAAAGAAAAAAGAATAAACAGAGACAAAAGGATAGGGATGGGACCTGCACCAGTGGGAGGGAGCCGTGAAGGAGGAAAGGTCTCCACACACTAGGAAGCCCCTTAGCGGGCGGAGACTGCGGGGGGCGGAGGGGGAAAGCTTCGGAGCCGCAGAGGAGAGCACAGCAACAGGGGTGCGGAGGGAAAAGTGGAGAGATTCCCGCACAGAGGATCAGGGCCGACCAGTACTCACCAGCCCGAGAGGCTTGTCTGCTCGCCCGCCGGGGCGGGCGGGGCTGGGAGCTGAGGCTCGGGCTTCGGTCGGAGCGCTGGGAGAGGACTGGGGTTGGCGGCGTGAACACAGCCTGCAGGGGGTTAGTGCGCCACGGCTAGGCGGGAGGGAGTCCGGGGAAAAGTCTGGACCTGCCTAAGAGGCAAGAGGCTTTTTCTTCCCTCTTTGTTTCCTGCTGTGTGAGGAGAGGGGATTAAGAGCGCTGCTTAAAGGAGCTCCAGAGACGGGCGCGAGCCGCGGCTAAAAGCGCGACCCCAGAGACGGGCCTGAGACGCTAAGGCTGCTGCTGCCGCCACCAAGAAGCCTGTGTGTGAGCACAAGTCACTCTCCACACACCCCTTCCGGGGAGCCTGTGCAGCCCGCCACTGCCAGGGTCCCGGGATCCAGCGACAAATACCTGGGAGAACGCACGGCGCGCCTCAGGCTGGTGCAACGTCACGCCGGCCTCTGCCGCCGCAGGCTCCGCCCTGCACTCCGTGCCCCTCCCTCCCCCCCGCCCCCCCGCACCCCGCACCCCGGCCTGAGTGAGACAGAGGTCCCGAATAAGCGGCTCCTTTAACCCCGTCTTGTGTGAGCAAAGAACAGATGCCCTCCAGCGACCTACATGCAGAGGCGGGGCCAAATCCAAAGCTGAGCCCCAGGGAGCTGTGAGAACAAAGAAGAGAAAGGGAAATCTCTCCCAGCAGCCGCAGAAGCAGCGGATTAAAGCTCCACAATCAACTTGATGTACCCTGCATCTGTGGAATACATGAATAGACAACGAATCATCCCAAATTGAGGAGGTGGACTTTGAGAGCAAGATTTATGATTTTTTCCACTTTTCCTCTTTTTGTGAGTGTGTATGTGTATGCTTCTGTGTGAGATTTTGTCTGTATAGCTTTGCTTCCACCATTTGTCCCAGGGTTCTATCTGTCCGTTTTTTAATATTTGTTTGCTTGTTTTTTAATTTTTTTCTTAATAATTATTTCTTTATTTTAATAACCTTATTATATTTTCTCTTACTGTATTTTATTTTACTTTATATTCTTTTTTCGTTCCTTCCCTCCCTCCTTCCTTCCTCCCTCCCACCCTCCCTCCTTTCTTTCTTTCTACTTCTACTAATTCTTTCTTTCTTTTTCTCCCTTTTATTCTGAGCCGTGTGGATGAAAGGCTCTTTGTGCTGTAGCCAGGAGTCAGTGCTGTACCCCTGAGGTGGGAGAGCCAACTTCAGGACACTGGTCCACAAGAGACCTTCCAGCTCCACATAATATCAAATGGCAAAAATCTCCCAGAGATCTCCATCTCAACCCCAACACCCAGCTTCACTCAACCACCAGCAGGCTACAGTGCTGGACATCCTATGCCACACAACTAGCAAGACAGGAACACAACCCCGCCCATTAGCAGAGAGGCTGCCTAAAATCATACTAAGTCCACAGACACCCCAAAACACACAACCAGACGTGGACCTGCCCACCAGAAAGACAAGATCCAGCCTCATCCACCAGAACACAGGCACTAGTCCGCTCCACCAGGAAGCCTACACAACCCACTGAACCAACCTTAGACACTGGGGACGGACACCAAAAACAACGGGTACTATGAACCTGCAGCCTGCAAAAAGAAGACCCCAAACACAGTAAGATAAGCAAAATGAGAAGACAGAAAAACACACAGCAGATGAAGGAGCAAGATAAAAACCCACCAGACCTAACAACTGAAGAGGAAATAGGCAGTCTACCTGAAAAAGAATTCAGAATAATGATAGTAAAGATGATCCAGAATCTTGGAAATAGAATAGACAAAATGCAAGAAACATTTAACAAGGACCTAGAAGAACTAAAGGTGAAACAAACAACAATGAACAACACAATAAATGAAATGAAAAATACTCTAGATGGGATCAATAGCAGAATAACTGAGGCAGAAGAACGGATAAGTGACCTGGAAGATAAAATTGTGGAAATAACTACTGCAGAGCAGAATAAATAAAAAAGAATGAAAATAACTGAGGACAATCTCAGAGACCTCTGGGACAACACTGAATGCACCAACATCCAAATTATAGGGGTTCCAGAAGAAGAGGAGAAAAAGAAAGGGACTGAGAAAATATTTGAAGAGATTCTAGTTGAAAACTTCCCTAATATGGGAAAGGAAATAGTTAATCAAGTCCAGGAAGCACAGAGAGTCCCATACAGGATAAATCCAAGGAGAAATACGCCAAGACACGTATTAATCAAACTGTCAAAAATTAAATACAAAGAAAACATATTAAAAGCAGCAAGGGAAAAATTACACACAAGGGAATCCCCATAAGGTTAACAGCTGATCTTTCAGCAGAAACTCTGCAAGCCAGAAGGGAGTGGCAGGACATATTTAAAGTGATGAAGGAGAAAAACCTGCAACCAAGATTACTCTACCCAGCAAGGATGTCATTCAGATTTGATGGGGAAATTAAAACCTTTACGGACAAGCAAAAGCTGAGAGTTCAGCACCACCAAACCAGCTCTACAACAACTGCTAAAGGAACTTCTCTAGGCAAGAAACACAAGAGAAGGAAAAGACCTGCAATAACGAACCCAAAACAATTAAGAAAATGGGAATAGGAACATACATATCGATAATTACCTTAAATGTAAATGGACTAAATGCTCCCACCAAAAGACACAGACTGGCTGAATGGATACAAAAACAAGACCCATATATTTGCTATCTACAAGAGACCCACTTCAGACCTAGAGACACATACAGACTGAAAGTAAGGGGATGGAAAAAGATATTCCATGCAAATGGAAACCAAAAGAAAGCTGGAGTAGCAATTCTCATATCAGACAAAATAGACTTTAAAATAAAGACTATTAGAAGAGACAAAGAAGGACACTACGTAATGATCAAGGGATCGATCCAAGAAGAAGATATAACAATTGTAAATATTTATGCACCCAACAAAGGAGCACCTCAATACATAAGGCAAATACTAACAGCCATAAAAGGGGAAATCGACAGTAACACATTCATAGTAGGGGACTTTAACACCCCACTTTCACCAATGGACAGATCATCCAAAATGAAAATAAATAAGGTAACACAAGCTTTAAATGATATATTAAACAAGATGGACTTAATTGATATTTATAGGACATTCCATCCAAAAACAACAGAATACACATTTTTCTCAAGTGCTCATGGAACATTCTCCAGGATAGATCATATCTTGGGTCACAAATCAAGCCTTGGTAAATTTAAGAAAATTGAAATTGTATCAAGTATCTTTTCCAATCACAACGCTATGAGACTAAATATCAATTACAGGAAAAGATCTGTAAAAAATACAAACATATGGAGGCTAAACAATACACTACTTAATAACAAAGTGATCATTGAAGAAATCAAAGAGGAAATAAAAAACTACCTAGAAACAAATGACAATGGAGACACGACAACCCAAAACCTATGGGATGCAGCAAAAGCAGTTCTAAGAGGGAAGTTTATAGCAATTCAATCTCACCTCAACAAACAAGAAAAAAGTCAAATAAACAATCTAACCCTACACTTAAAACAACTATAGAAAGAAGAACAAAAAACCCCAAAGTTAGCAGGAGGAAAGAAATCATAAAAATCAGATCAGAAATAAATGAAAAAGAAATGAAGGAAACAATAGCAAAGATCAATAAAACTAAAAGCTGGTTCTTTGAGAAGATAAACAAAATAGATAAACCATTAGCCAGACTCATCAAGATAAAAAGGGAGAAGACCCAAATCAATAGAATTAGAAATGAAAAAGGAGAAGTAACAACTGACACTGCAGAAATACAAAAGATCATGAGAGATTACTACAAGCAACTCTATGCCAATAAAATGGACAACCTGGAAGAAATGGACAAATTCTTAGAAATGCACAACCTGCCAAGACTGAATCAGGAATAAATAGAAAATATGAACAGACCAATCACAAGCACTGAAACTGAAACTGTGATTAAAAATCTTCCAACAAACAAAAGCCCAGGACCAGATGGCTTCACAGGTGAATTCTATCAAACATTTAGAGAAGACCTAACACCTATCCTTCTCAAACTCTTGCAAAATATAGTAGAGGGAGGAACACTCCCAAACTCATTCTACGAGGCCACCATCACCCTGATACCAAAACCAGACAAGGATGTCACAAAGAAAGAAAACTACAGGCCAATATCACTGATGAACATAGATGCAAAAATCCTCAACAAAATACTAGCAAACAGAATCCAACAGCACATTAAACAGATCATACACCATGATCAAGTGGGGCTTATTCCAGGAATGCAAGGATTCTTCAATATATGCAAATCAATCAACGTGATACACCATATTAACAAATTGAAGGAGAAAAACCATATGATCATCTCAATAGATGCAGAGAAAGCTTTCGAAAAAATTCAACACCCATTTATGATAAAAACCCAGCAGAAAATAGGCATAGAGGGAACTTCCCTCAACATAATAAAGGCCATATATGACAAACCCACAGCCAACATCGTCCTCAATGGTGAAAAACTGAAAGCATTTCCACTAAGATCAGGAACAAGACAAGGTTGCCCACTCTAACCACTCTTATTCAACATAGTTTTGGAAGTTTTAGCCACAGCAATCAGAGAAGAAAAGGAAATAAAAGAAATCCAAATCCAAAAGAAGAAGTAAAGCTGTCACTGTTTGCAGATGACATGATACTATACATAGAGAATCCTAAAGATGCTACCAGAAAACTACTAGAGCTAATCAATAAATTTGGTAAAGTAGCAGGATACAAAATTAATGCACAGAAATCTCTGGCATTCCTATACACTAATGATGAAAAATCTGAAAGTGAAATCAAGAAAACACTCCCATTTACCACTGCAACAAAAAGAATAAAATATCTTGGAATAAACCTACCTAAGGAGACAAAAGACCTGTATGCAGCAAATTATAAGACACTGATGAAAGATATTAAAGATGATACAAATAGATGGAGAGATATACCATGTTCTTGGATTGGAAGAATCAATATTGTGAAAATGACTCTACTACCCAAAGCAATCTACAGATTCAATGCAATCCCTATCAAACTACCACTGGCATTTTTCACAGATGTAGAACAAAAAATTTCACAATTTGTATGGAAACACAAAAGACCCCAAATAGCCAAAGCAATCTTGAGAACGAAAAACGGAGCTGGAGGAATCAGGCTCCCTGACTTCAGACTATACTACAAAGCTACAGTAATCAAGACAGTATGGTACTGGCACAAAAACAGAAAGATAGATCAATGGAACAGGATAGAAAGCCCAGAGATAAATCCACGCACATATGGTCACCTTATCTTTGATAAAGGAGGCAGGAATGTACAGTGGAGAAAGGACAGCCTCTTCAATAAGTGGTGCTGGGAAAACTGGACAGGTACATGTAAAAGTATGAGATTAGATCACTCCCTAACACCATACAGAAAAATAAGCTCAAAATGGATTAAAGACCTAAATGTAAGGCCAGACACTATAAAACTCTTAGAGGAAAATATAGGCAGGACACTCTATGACATAAATCACAGCAAGATCCTTTTTGACCCACCTCCTAGAGAAATGGAAGTAAAAACAGAAATAAATGGGACCCAATGAAACTTCAAAGCTTTTGCACAGCAAAGGAAACCATAAAAAAGACCAAAAGACAACCCTCAGAATGGGAGAAAATATTTGCAAATGATTGCAAAGGATTAATCTCCAAAATTTATAAGCAGCTCATGCAGCTGAATAACAACAAAAAAAAAACCCAATCCAAAAATGGGCAGAAGACCTAAATAAACATTTCTCCAAAGAAGATATACAGACTGCCAACAAACACATGAAAGAATGCTCAACATCACTAATCATTAGAGAAATGCAAATCAAAACTACAATGAGATATCATCTCACACCAGTCAGAATGGCCATCATCAAAAAATCTAGAAACAATAAATGCTGGAGAGGGTGTGGAGAAAAGGGAACACTCTTGCACTGTTGGTGGAAATGTAAATTGATACAACCACTGTGGAGAACAGTATGGATGTTCCTTAAAAAACTACAAATAGAACTACCATGTGACCCAGCAATCCCACTACTGGGCATATACCCTGAGAAAACCATAATTCAAAAAGAGTCATGTACCAAAATGTTCATTACAGCTCTATTTACAATAGCCTGGAGATGGAAACAACCTGCGTGTCCATCAACAGATGAATGGATAAAGAAGATGTGGCACATATATACAATGGAATATTACCCAGCCATAAAAAGAAATGAAATTGAGCTATTTGTAATGAGGTGGATAGACCTAGAGTCTGTCATACAGAGTGAAGTAAGTCAGAAAGAGAAAAACAAATACCGTATGCTAACACATATATATGGATTTTAAGGAAAAAAAAAGTCATGAAGAACCTAGGGGTAAGACAGGAATAAAGACACAGACCTACTAGAGAATGGACTTGAGGATATGGGGAGGGGGAAGGGTAAGCTGTGACAAAGCGAGAGAGAGACATGGACATATATACACTACCAAACGTAAGGTAGATAGCTAGTGGGAAGCAGCCACAAAGCACAGGGAGATCAGCTTGGTGCTTTGTGACCGCCTGCAGGTGTGGGATAGAGAGGGTGGGAGGGATGGAGATGCAAGAGGGAAGAGATATGGGAACATATGTGTATATATAACTGATTCATTTTGTTGTAAAGCAGAAACTAACATACCATTGTAAAGCAATTATACTCCAATAAAGATGTTAAAAAAAATCCACATAACTTTTTCGTGGGTAAAGTTAGCTGCTGAAATTGATCTAAGAGGTAACTATTTATGTCAGTGTGTACCCCTTTGGGGAAGGTACTAGATCACCGTTCATTCAAAAGCAGTTCATTCAATGGGATACATCTTTCACTGGGGGTGATGTCCTATGGGTAATTTAACTAATATTACTTTTAAAAATTAACAGAGAGAATAAGCTAAGATTTTACTTTCATTCTTTTAAAAATTAAAATCAAACCCAGAAAATCAGTCCTGTTTACTCCATAGAAGCCATTTGTTACTCAATAAGCCAACTGATTAAATATGTCCACAAGCTAATGAACTTAGTTCAAGAGCGTAACTTCCATCTTTTTCTCCTTCATGAAAAGTAATTTATTAATATACTACTCTGAGGTCACAAAATATCCTTGCATCTCACAAAGTAAAAGCTTGAGTATATGTTCCAATTTTTTTCTTTATATTTTATACATATTTTAATGATAATAGAATATTAAGGATGTGATCAGCTGTCACAAAAGCATTTTCACTGCTGTAAGCGTGCATACAAATCACCTGGAGATCTTGCAAACCTGCAGATTCTGATGCAGTCGGTCTGGGGTGGGGCCTGAGATGCTGCGTTTCTTATAAGCTTCCTGGTGATGCTGATGCTGCCAGGCCAAAGGCCACACACTTTGACAGGCATGGGTCTAAAATATATTAAAGTTCTATCTTCCTGTTACTCTTAACTAAATATTTATCATATCTTTCCTATTACCCGACAATAGGGAATTTACAAACAATGAAAGGTCTCTCAGATTGTAAGAAATATATGACCTTAAGCACACACACACACACACACACACACACACACACACACACATACACACACACACAGAGTTAACTTTTGCAAATGACCTTACCTTCTCATCATGGGTTTACTGTTTTATAACATTATTCCCAGAGGGTTGCAATTTTGGAGGTAAAGCGTTCAAGAAACTAATGGATTTCTTGCTGTCAGCACTAAGGCCCCTCTGTTTTACAGTGAAATTTGAAAGTATATTGATGGCATTTGTCCCTGCATTTCATAGGAAATAATCACCCAAACACTTGACAATTTTTACCTCCCTCTTGGGAGAAGCAGTATCTGCCCATTAAAGGCAGCAACGTGAGAGTGCTCTTTTCCACCCACCTTCTTTGGCTATTTCAGAAGCTTTTATAAGAATTCTGATGGCCTGTTTGTATTCTTTATTTTCCAGCATTTTGTCTGAGAGTAATCTGTAAGTCCTCAGGAGACTCTCACAGGCCAACAAGTTGAGAACGCGGCCTGTCTCATCCTTCCATATCCGTCCCTGCGTCAATTGATGGAAGGCCTCATAATGCTCCGCAGCTTCCAGAAGCTGACCTGAAGAATAAAAGCCATTCATAAATACAAACCACAGGCCAGAACATATTTTCAGATATTTTGCATACGTCTTGTGCTTTACTATTAAAGTGTGTGTGGGCGGGGAGAGAACCACGGAATGCAGCCAAGTATTTCTAAGGCTGAAGAGGACTTCAGCTGGGTAAGGAGCTATCTCAATTTGGACCTCAGATTCAGCACTGATTTTGAATGGACACCCGCTAAAGGGATATACTTGGGCTAGCAGAAATTGAGGAGAAGTACAAATGTTTAGAGACGGTGTGAATGTAAAGTAATAATTATTAATAACAATCATATTAGCTAACATTTATTCAACATTATATATGCAAGGAACTGTGCTGTGCACTTTATATGCATTTCTCATTTAATTGTCAAAACAGGCCTGTGGAAAAGAGATTGTTATGATTCCATTTTAAGGTAGAAAAGAGTGAGGTTAAGAATTCTGCACAAGACTGCCTGGCCAGTGGCTTAGTAGATCCAGGCAGTCTGATTCCAGAGCCCACACTCTAAACCACTTTCTTGCACTGCTTTCCCAACAGAAAGCAGTTCTTCATTCTCGAGAATTCAGGTGTCTTGAGAAAGGATGCAACTGTTACAAATTTCAAATTTAAGTATTATGGAGCTTTAAACTACTTCTCAACGTTTGATTGGAATTTCCAAGTTATTTAATTTTAAAATTACAATGTAACTTAACTGCCCTTCTCAATTATATTTTATAATATAGCCCGAAGTATATCTTCTCAAAGCCAAAACTCTAAATTAACTTTAAGTCATTTGATTCCTTGAAATGTGAGCAAGCACGTTTCTGGAAGGGTAGTTTGTAGTTCCATGATACAGATTGTATTTTACTTGTGAATTGCCTTGTAGAAATGCACACAAAATCCTGTAATGTAAATGCTCTTTTATGGTATTGGAGTTACCTAATTGGAATGAACTGGAAAATCACTTACATCTAGGCATTTCAACAATCGTAGTTAAGAGTGAGTGCAGGCTCCGAACAGACAGCCTGAATTCCTATACCAGTTTTACCATTTTTGCTGTTTAGCCTCAGGTTAATTACTACACTCTCTGTGCCCAAATTTAATTCTTCTGCAAGTAAGATTATAGTGTAACTATTCAAGGTGTTATTATGAGAAATGAATTAATACCTGTTCAATATCTGATACAGAGTAGGTACTCAATAAACACAGCTGCTGTTACCAGTTGGCATAGTGATAATATTTTTAAAAACCCACAGGCCAATTGAATTATCGCCACTATTTATTTCCCCTTTCTTTAAGTACAACATAGTCTTCCTGCGAAATATGTAGTTGAGTCCTTATGACAATATTATCACAACTGATTAAATTAACCTATGTAGGCCATATTAGGCTAAATACATTTCCTCAAATAAGATGCACTGCATATTACAGATTAGACATTCCAGGATACTGTAGCCACTGCCATCACTATTGCATATAATTTCCTCCTATTTTTGCACTGAATTTGCTATCAAAATAAATATTAAAAATGCACAGATAAAGACAAATAGTATTTTAAAAGAAACACAACGGAGATGTATAATCAGCAAACAAGCTGTACAAAAATTCAGTAAAGACATGGCCAGTCTGAGTCCCATGCAGAAGGAGGGCATATCAGCAAAGATACATAGAGAGAGGCGGGTGTGTGCTGCTGAGCTGTTTATAAACTTGTATTATGAAATTTTCACATGATAAAAAACTACAAAGCCATAAATATGATATTACAGAAGAATATTTGATTACATGGACAGGTGCTTATGATAAGTGAAAATATTGAAAAACATCAGATAACATTTACAAAGCATTACCAGTGTTATATGGGTGATGAATTGGTTTCTTTTCTGCTTTTTTTTCCTGATTATTGGCATTTTCTAATGTTTCTATCATCAAAATGTGTTCAGTTTGTAAAGAGAAATATATAATGGAAACTATTTTAAAATTAATGCCCAGTCCTTTTTCATTTTGATGCAAATACTGAAGGTTGAAGTTTACTGTTCTATCTTTACATTTAACTGACAATTTTTCTCTTACCTCCCACAAAAGCAGGTATAGTTTTTCACCTCTCTCCTGCAGCACCTCTGCCAGAAACACCTTTCCCCAAATACCCATGACTCTCGTTTCTTTTTTAAAACTCAAATGGAGCGTTGACATATATGTGTGTTATGTTTCCTCTGTTAACTATATTTCTGCCTGTAAAGTATAGCTCTGTATCCCTGGAAAGATGTATACGAGAGTTCTTTTTTTTTTTATCCAGCATCCATCTATTTATAAAGTATGGATACATATTTCTTTTTGGCCATGTGAATAGGGACAAGTGGATACAGGGAACTGTGAGTAAACCAGATAGTTCCAGAAAAACTTGGGACCATAAGGAGACTAGGAAGGGCCTAACAGCATCTGTGGTCACACACAGTAACCATATGGAAAGAGAGTCCAAAAGTGCGTTATAAAATAACAGATTCACTAAGAATTCCAGGAGGAGAGCCAGGAGATGAAGCTTTGGATAACCCGACTAATTACAATGAGATGCAAATGAGGCATAATGATGTTAATAGCATATGAGAACTGATAGCTGGGTCCAAGATTTGATCCACATGGTGGAAGAAAGGGGAGGTAAGGAGAGGGGAGCGTGAAAGTGGGGAAAGGATATGTGGAGGGAATGCAGAGAGGGCTGAAGCGGGGGAAGTGGGGAGACAAAGGTGGGGACCATGTCTCTGTATTCCAAACAAGCCAGACTTCCCTCTGTGTACTGATGTGATTAGGTTTCCTGCACAGGCTAAGCAGAAGTGAAATGAGAGGTTCTCGGGACATTGGTTTCAATTGGCTACTATGGAAGGGGGCCTTGGAATGATTGAGAAACAGACTTTTCAGTTGAGTTTGATTTTTGCTTGAGCACTTGGGACTGGTATCAGTGTACTGCTTAGGTCATGATAATCTGCCAGGGTTCAGCTCTTACAAGGATATATTTGAAGTTTGCCATGAGGAGGGAGCAGTCCAAGATGCTTGGGTAAAAGGAACAGGGAGCTACTATTTCTTGAAGGCCTACTGGGTGCTAGTCAAAATGGAACGTTTTTCCCCCAGACGTTATCTTATTTAACCTTCCAAAACTGGTGCCGTAAATACGACTTTTCTTTTGCACCAAAGAGAAAACCGAGGCTCACAAACATTAAATGACTCAAATAGCTAAAAAGTGATATTTAGGATTTAAACCCAGGATCACCAAATGCCCACACAACTTAGTTCTGCCACATTAGGTACAAGTCAGAAAACTTGGGTGGAGTAAGTCAGATTCTCTGGACATAAATATCTGAAGTTAGAAACAATGCTTGAGTTATGTGATTTCTAGTCTCTACCAGTTCTATAATTCTGTGACTCTACTCAGGCAATCACAAGATCCTCCAACATGAAAGAACAGATACTGGCCACTGATGTGCTTTTCATTGGTCTACCTGAAGGAGTCTGATGTAAAAACAGCTCTGTAACCTGCATCTAAATTCTCTAACCTAAACCGTGAGGTGACATCCATGGGGCGAAGGCACCTAGGATGTCCCATACTTAGTCCTAACCTGTGGTCACAGGTTATTCATGGTTTCATGTCCCCTTCCTTAACCACTTTGCCACAGAGGAGGTCACTGGGGATTCTGATCAGCACAGCGCGGTTTTTTAAATTAATTAATTAATTTATTTTAAATTTTTTATTGGAGTCTAGTTAATTTACAATGTTGTGTTAGTTTCAGGGGCACAGCAAAGTGATTCAGTTATACATATACATATATCCACCCTTTTTAGATTCTTTTCCCATACAGGTTATTAAAGAATATTGAGTAGAGTTTCCTGTGCTACCCAGTAGGCCCTTACTAGTTATCTATTTTATATATAGCAGTGATCAGCACCGTTTTAAACCAAGGTGACTACGTAGAAGAAGAAGAGTTTTCCAGCCCTTCTCAGATGTAGGGAATCGTTTCTAAAGTTATTTGGTGGCAAATAGGACTGTAAGTAAGCCAGCAAGGATTTGATCCAAATAATCAGAAGCACACAAATGACCAGGCTGCAATTTCTAAAGGCTGGTCAGAATTTGAAAGTACATATTATAATATGGTATAATATTTGATTTAAAAATATTAAAATATGTCTACACTATGAAGGGAGCATAGTAGTTTAAATAGGCAAGTATTTCCCTTTAAGCATGATTAACAATGATATCATTTCCATGCAATTTATATTTCCAACTATGAACAGGATTTTAAAGGTTTTCTTACTTTCTGAGTAAAGACTCATATTACTATTGACTAGATATTTATTTATTTATTTATTTATTTATTTTATTTTAATTTTTTTTTTTTTTTTTTCGATATGCGGGCCTCTCACTGTTGTGGCCTCTCCCGTTGCGGAGCACAGGCTCCGGACGCGCAGGCTCAGCGGCCATGGCTCACGGGCCCAGCCGCTCCGTGGCATATGGGATCCTCCCGGACCGGGGCACGAACCCGCGTCCCCTGCATCGGCAGGCGGACTCTCAACCACTGCGCCACCAGGGAAGCCCTAGATATTTATTAAGACATAATGCATCCTGTTTTTATCTGAAATATTTAAATATACCTGAGAGAAATGTTGTAAGTGGTCATTCTGACACTACACATGTAAATACAAATGAAGATCATGAACCAGATTTTCAAATTTGGCTCACGGCAAACCTTTATAGCTTCTTCACGGTGTTCATGTGTTGTCTGCCCTTTGTTACCAAATAAACTTTAATATATCAGGACCAGACAAGATTCCCAGATCCCACCATCAATCTTGTTGAAGGACAAGCGTCTAGATAATCGTCCTTCTCCGGAATTCACAGGTGTTAACATTATTTTTCATTGAGAAAGAGGGCAGAGAGAAGAAGAAGAATTACACCAAAGGCATCACAAAAGTAAAAGTTTACGGAAAACAGAAAAGAGAAGGGCACATTCATAGATGTTAAAGGTCTCCTAAGGGGACATGAGCTTTATCTTGTTGCACCAGGAATTACTCATCACTATGAGTAACAAACATCACAGGAGTAACTGTGACAAGAAAGGCATACTAACCATTGTTCAGCGAAGTGCCTGGTTCTATGCTACGAAAAAAATCCAGAGTGTCCACTAATATTTCAAGTGAATCAGGGAAGAAAATGGAGCCAAGATGTTTTGTGGGAGCGACTGGTGGTGACCTTCCACCAATACCATCAGTAATGGATTTAGCTCAAGAACACGAGATAGTATCAGAAAACACATCATGGGAGACTCTGTGAACAACTGTGTGAGACAAGAATCCAGGCATGGATAGAAGTAGCCTCAGTCTCAGGTTTTTTTTCTTTTGGTTTGCTTTTGTTTTTTTTTAAAACAATTATATAACATCTACATAAACGACAATGTTGTATGCATTTATAGTTTTTCACCCAAAAGAAAGTGTACTCTTAAAATAAAACTACTACAAAGGAGCTTCACTTTACCTAAAGCCCACATAAACAAGAAATCTAGCCATTTATTTAAAAATACAAACAAAACCCAAACAATGTTGTAAACTGCAAAATGTCTGGTAGGATGTTAAGATAAATACTACGCAGAGAAAATAAGATTTTATACATTTGGGTATTACCCAGGTTGTTGCTTACCCCTCTTCCCTGGTACAACATCTCTGAAAGTTTATAGATATTTGTTGTATCACTGCAGATGTCTAGAACAAATATTAAGCAAAGGAGAATGTATATGATCCCTCCCATTTTAGTTTTTTTTTAAAGTAGGAAGATTGACTAGATATTAACACAAATGGGTTTAAATGTGAAGCTGCCATAAAAGCAGGAACATAAATGTAATTCTCCCAGCCGCTATTTTGATGCACATTTTTGATTCCATGAATATTTTATGAAATGGCCCAAACTAAAGCCATATAACATTCCTGCATTACTGATGCTTGCGCCCGTAAGCTACGAACATTAGAGGCATGATTGAGTGCATTAAAATGAACTCGTTCAGCAGTGCATTGATTACTTGAAGGGGGAGGGAAAAGAAAAAAGAAAAAAAAAAAAAAAGAAGTTGCTCCACTTAAGAAAACAGCAAACAAATCTAAAGTTTGCAATATAATAAAGGCGTAAGCAAGTCTGAAATAAAATTTCCTAAATAGAGTGTGACTCTGTCTAGACCTGACATTAATTAGGCAAGGTGTTAATTATGTCCAAAAATGGCTCTGGTATCGTTCAGGTAATTTCAAATGTCACAATCTCTAAGATGCACAGGCGGGCCTGCTTTAGCTCCATGCATCAGCAATTCTGAAAATAGCTAATTATTTCCTTTTCTATCAACTTGCACACTTGCCAGTAAAAATAACGCTACAGGAAAAATCGCATGAAAATAATTTGACAGGTCCGTAAGGCCTATTTCTTCAGCAGCCCTGGTATAAGTCATAAGCATATTTAGTTGTAAATGGTGCACATTTGTTGAAGAATTTAGGGAAATATTCCACTTTGGTTTAAAACAACAACCTAAAGGAACAATAAAGCTTTTTGTATATTATATTACATTTTAATCTGGAGCTCCTGGACATCTTCGGCGGTTAAGTTACTATTCTGTGCAACGTAGACATAAAATCTGCTGGAAGCAAATTGAACAGTAGCAAAAAGAGAAATATGTTATTGCCTTTTTGTAAAAATAAAAGACATTGCTTTCCGCTTCAGTTTAACTGCATGAGCAATTTATATTATCTTTAGGTTGTAACATTCAATTATGATAATTATAATGGCATGATACACGCTGAAATATTAAGGGCTCGTCATACTTCCCAATGGAAACTATCACTTTCAAGGGTTTATCTCTCATCAGGGGAGATTTGCTCTGTACTGTAACCCACTGCACACCATTGCAAAATGGAATGCTGGAAAACAAAGATTGGGTTTCTGTAACTCAATGGTTTCCCTAATAAACTGGGAAGAAAATGTGCCCCTACTTTTGAGTAGCTGCTTTGGGATACTTAGAAGAAATTTAAAGTGTTATTTAAAAAATGGAATCCTTTATCATTTTGAGCAAAGATTTCAGATAGACATTACAGGAATGCTATCATATCCCTGTTAAAGAGTACAGGTCACTAAACCAGACAATGGAAAGGATCCCAGGAAGACAGGAAGCCGGGTGTGGGTGAAACTCACCAGAGGCTTTATCACTAATGTTGGCAATACTGGTGAGTTAATTTTTAAATTCCAGAAAATTTGCCTGGACTTTTCAAATATTCTGGAGGAACTGTTATTAATGGTTGTTGTTTGTGATTTTAGATTACTGAATTGTGGTCAGGGATGGACATGGTGCCCAAACTTGTCATAATAAACTTGTCATACTAAACCTCAGATGGTAGTTTCCATCCAAGTGTTATAATTTCTAAGGATTAAGCATTGGGCAGTTTTGCTTTTAAATGCTCACAACTGGAAGTATTGAAACCACTCAAAGAATTTTTAAAAATGTAAACCACTTGTATAATGAATAAACAATAGGAAATTGATACTAGCCATTAAAAAGCTTATAAACATTCCACCTCATCTCAAAATACTAAGTAAAATGTGTCGACAAGTGTAAAAGTCTGAGGAGGAATAAAGTCAATATTGACATTAGATCAGCTAATGAATTACATTGCTCTGGACTTAATCAATAATGTAATTCTTGCTTGAATTATAGATTGCTCATGATTTTAAATAAACCACATTCGGATTGTGTGTACTATATGCTTTATGAGCAAAGAGAAAGGTGTAGAGCATATCTGCCGAAGTATCAGTATTGATTCTCTTATGGGAGATGGTGGAGAGCGAGGACATTAACTTTTCCCCTTTACATTGTCGCTCTGATTGACAACAGGCACGTGCTAATTTTGGATATTACAAAAACCTAATTAACTGAAAGTAATCTATTTAGATGAGTATGGAGGGAGAAAAATAATGTTAGTGGAGACATTACCACCATGTGTCTAGCATAAATAGTAACGGATACATATGTGTGTGTGTGTGTGTGCGTATATATATATGTGTATATATATATATATATACACATATATAAGTGTCTACATCTTATTTTAAATTTTTATTTATTTTTTATTGAGGTATAGTTGATTTACAATATTATATTAGTTTCAGTTGTACAACAGAGTGATTCCAAATTGTTATAGATTATTTAATGTTATAAAATATTGGCTATATTCCCTGTGTTGTGCAATATATCCTTGTAGCTTATTTATTTTGTACATTGTAGTTTGTACCTCGTAACTCCCTACCCTTCTCTTGCCCCTCTCCCCTTCCCTCTCTCCACTGGTAACCACTAGTTTGTTCTCTGTATGTGTGAGTCCATTTCTATTTTGTTATTGTCATTTGTTAATTGTTTTAGATTCCATATATACGTGATAATAGTATCTATATTTTAGGGATGGAGAAAATGAGCCTCAGGGGTTCTCTTGCCTAAATTTCACATACCAAGCCGGTGGCAGAGCTGATGCCCAAAGTTCATGATGGCTTTATCTTGCTCAAGGTGACCCCTCTTTGGAAACTGTACAAGGAGGACAGTTTGACTTAAAAGCAAAGGCCAAGGTTTAAACCTGAGCACCATGATATCATGGGACCCCTCGCACCCTTTCTTTAAGGGCTCTGAAACAAGGACAGCAATGCCAACCTCAGGGTATGACTGTAACGGGCACTAAAAGAGCTGCGTCGGCACCCTGCAAAGTGCCTGGTGCTCTGTGGACGTTCAGGAAGTTTTCATGCCATTTTATCTATTTTTTTTCAGGTTTGCCATTTGGAGCCGTATCTGGATGAGCCTGTTGTGTGGAATGCTTCAACGTCAAAACGTTATGCAACAGTGTCACTTATTCAAATGGAAAGCCTTTTAAGACACTAGTTGGAAACAGCACACTTCATCCAACTTGCGCCCAGCACCCCTCTCACTCTTGGTGAGTGGTTACCTCCTAGGAGCAGTGCCTCTTCTCAGAGAGTCAGAGGAGATACTGCGTCCAGAAGGGTGAATCAGTGGGGCAGGAACTGCAGGCTCAGTGCAGCGATTCAAGACCTCCTTGCAAAGCTTTGAAAAAGAGAAACCCGCTACAGAGCAGGCACCTCTGAATGAGGCTTCCTCTGCGTGCTACTCCTTAAGCAGTAAATAATTAAAACACCCTGAAAAAGACAGGTAAAATACAAGCCACAATGTCAGTAACACAGACATGAAAGAGAAGGGGAAAAAATGAATTAAGAAAAGGCAATGAAATAATTCATTTGAAGCTCTAATAAAGTTTCATTTTCAGTCTTGTTTAAAGATATATCAGACTTTAGGGATGTAACCTAATTACATTTTTATTCTAAGTTCCATTCAAAGATCTTGGACTTTGATTCTTTAACACAGATCAAACATGGAATAATTTTCTTGTGGCTATCAATACTTAAAAAGGATCTCTTCATTAAATACTATAAGGTCTTAGGAACGTGTACACATAGTAGATGGAGAATAAACTGACATGCCCTTAAAAGTGACAGTTAAGTTATGTAGAAATAGCAATGCTAATTCACTTAACTTCTGAAAAAAAAAAAACTTTTTAACTATGACATTCACTTTTATTCAAATATAAAGTGACTCAGTTTCTAATACTGATCAAATCAGATGCCCCTGAGAAAACATATACTAGTGCCCACTTTCTAAATCCATTTTTGGAATTTACCTGGAAAATGAAATCCTGGAAGTAGCAAGGCTTGCAATCTTGCAGAGATTAAAGGGGAGATGCTTCAACAGGCCTGCAGTCAACCCAAGAGCCTTAGTGACGGGTGGGTGTGTGAGAGTAATCAATGCTCATACTTAGACACTTTCTGGATTGGCTTTACTTCATATTGTTACTAGGAAACCTCAATGGAATAACGCCTTTGCTCTTCCAGAGAATCTTTTTGGAAAAGTTTCCTCCAAAGGGAAACTTTAAGATGCTAGATTAGAAGCAGTTTAAAAGTGGGGGAAAACAAACAAACAGGCCTTATTTTTTTAACTATGAAGAGGAAAAAAATGTTCCCAATGAACAGGCAGAGTTGTACTAGAGGTATGAACATGTAGGGCAAGTACAGTAGGACTTAAAGAGGCCAGCAGGAAAGCCGGCAGAGTTTTGCTCATGATTCAGTGGCAACCATTGGGAGGTTTTGTTAGAGTTGGTTTTTGTTTGTTTTCCCTGTTTTGAAATATCCACAGTGTCCACTAGTGAATCTATTTTCAAGGATAAACATGGAATATGATGACCTTTGTTGATTCAAGGGCTGTTTTCTCTTACAGTGTTCTGTATGTAATGGAAGCTTCATTGTTACAAATTTTAAAATAGGATAGCAATTTAAATAGAAAATAAGAGTTGTTTAAAACCAAAAATAACCATATTATGCTTGTCAAAATCTATTAATAGCAAATAACAAAGACGTCATTTTCTCACCACTGTTTGGTACATGAATAAACTACTAGGTTTAGAAAGACAAAAGAAAAATTTGAATCTTCACTATATTTAGGATGGCCAATTCCTCCAGGTTTGCCAGGACATTTTTTGTTCCTACCCCAAGAGTGTGGAGTCCTGGGAACCCCCTGATTCTCAGGCAAATGGGATGATCAGTCTCCGAAACACTGACCCCAAATACAAAGAATTTTGAAAATATAATTGAGTAAAACACAAAAGTGATATTTAGCAAAAGCCTAATGCAGTATGTGTTTTACTTGGTTTATGGGCAAAAATATTACATCAGCATGAATGAAATACTACATGGAAAAATCTTAAAAATTACTAACAATGACACCATCAGTCAATGAAAATGGTTTTTTTTGGGTCAGGCATCATTCTACTCCTTATCCATGCATAATTTTTACACAGTTATAAAGAGATTACTATAGTTAGTTTGCCTATCTAAATTATTTTATTAGAACAATTACTTTCCATATTAAATATTTCCATAACTGCATTATAAAAGGCTGCACGATATTTTTTTGAAGGGGGATGTATACTTTAATCATCTGTCTAGTGCTTTTATATTTAGATTATTTCTCCACTATAAATAATGTTTCAATGAACCCCTTCATGTATTTTTCTATATTGAATATTTTTTTAAATTTCTACAAGTGAAATTAATAGATAAAGATGTATGGAAAATTTTGTAGTTCCTATGCATTGCCATATTACTGTCCAAAACCATTTAAATGATTCATATTATCACCAGCAATACACATAAGTATTATTTTAACAAACCATGATTGCTTTGTTTTCGCATTTTACAAATATTTCACAATTATTCAAACTGATTTTTAGAGAAGTTAGTTATTTTCCTATATGTTCATTACATATCATATTTCCTTTTTGGCAAATTATCTGTTTGTATCCCTTTTCTACTCATTACAGTGGTCTTAACATTTTCCTTACCAACTGATGTATTCATTACATAGAATACGCCTACTAATTTCTTTGTAATATATGCTGCATACAAAGTTATTTTTTCTCCTTTCTCCGACCCCCTACTCCATATCTGAATACTGTCTCTTCTGTTGAAATGTCTGGAAGTCATCCTTTCCATCGATTCAGCCAGCAGACTGGTTCACTCCTTATCAATCTTAATGCCTCCTTAATCTTCCCCTGCTTCTAGTTCCCCCAGTTCTAGGCTACCCCACCACAATTACTGGACAACCTAATTCATACATGGATTCCACCAAATGACAAAAAGCTTTGTTATAAAACCACCCAAGCCTTCCGGTCCCCACTCACTCAGTTTGCTAGTCATTTTCTTTTCCACTTTGCTCTCCATATTTGGAAGGCCCTCTATACAGTATTAGCCTTTATGGATTTAGTTTTCTTAGAGAACCATCCTTTATGTGCATAATCTGGATAGGCTAAAATGGCAGAGGAGATTAAGTCATGAGGGGGTCATGTCACTGGTACTCCCTGATGGAATGGGCTTCTCACTGAGCACTCCAGGGCATCTGGAGGGGTAGGGCTGGGGAAGGACCATGGAGGCAGACGGTTGGACAAATTGGCAAATGACAGAGGACACAGAAAAGGAGATACAATTTTTTTTATTCATAATTTTGTGAGGGCCAGTTTTTTTTTTTTTCAGAAGCCTTTTCTTGTGACAATCTAAGTAAAAATAAATTCAGGAAAAATAAACCCAGAAGGTCAACTTTGTGATGTGTCCGCTGAGCAAACCTTTGCCTAGGGAGGTGTTGTTGGGGAGTGGGAAAGACATTGAACCAAAGATCTGAGGACACAGGGTCCCGTCTTGGCTCTGACAGGCTTTAATTGTCATTTAACCTGTCAGAATCCTATTTTCTGCAAATCTGAAATGGGAATAGTATCTCCTACCTCATTCATGAGAAAAAGCATGACATCTGTATCATCTATATCTACTAATACACCTTTCTATATGTGACTGCCATTATGTACATTGCAGATACATCTGATTTGTTCTATGTCTGCCTAAATGTTAGTTAAATCAGTTTGCAGAACCATGCACATATAGAGATGTTTGTGTGTATTTGTGTTGAGTATGACACAGAGAGGGGAGAGGGAGCTGACATGAATGTAGAACTCTGAATCCAAGTCTTGTGCCTGCTACTAACAAAATACGTGGCCATGGCAAAATTGTTTCATTACTCTGTTTCAGCTTCTTCATCTGGTAAATTAGAGTCTGGAATAGATGACTTTTAAGACCTAATATGGCGCTAACATTCATTCATCTAAAAGAATTAAACAACATAATTTCCCAACCCAGTTTTCAACAATTGAGAACAATTTTACAATCTACTAAATACATATCTACCTGTTAATCCATAGAAAAGGTTTTTCCTGACCCTTAGGGCCACCCTTATATCATCCCTTCTTGAACATCAACTGCAGGAATCATGAACACATATAAAATTAATCCCTCAGAGAACGATTCTCTTCTATTTCCCACCCAAGCTACTACCCTTCAAAGGGTTTCCTCATTTGTATGCAGTAGCCCAGCATCCAAGTGGTACAACAAGGACAAGCATAAAAAGCCTGCAAGCCCTAGAGACCAAGAGAATACATACCTACTAAGCACCTACTGCACAAACAAAAGTTACCCTACCACTTGGAAAGGCAGCAGGGAAGTTATTCATGGAAGCAAGGCCTCCCGTCTCCAGATAGGCTAAATGTTCTGAAGGAAAAGTAAAGAAGTTGACAGTTTTTAAGGACTGATCTTTCAGTAGACATTTAAGTGACCACAAAAGTCAGAGCTGGAAGTGAACTCAGAGCAAAGAGCATCTGCTCCCACTGCCTCATTTTACAGACGAGGAGAGCAAGATCCACAATGATTAAATAACTTACCCAGATACACAGTTACTTAGCAAGTGGCAGTGTCCAAAGAGAGTCTAAATTTATTGCCCAATCTAATAGTTTTTCCTCTGCTAGATTTCTTCTCTAATCTGATGCTCAAATGCTGTTAGGTTAACTGTGCAGACCAAGATAGTCATCCAACGTCAATCATCCAACCATCACTAATTTAATCTCTGTTATGAATTTGCAGGCTTCCGACTTATATCTTTATAAAAGCTTTTGTCCCATATTTCTAATATCCCTGTAGATTTGGGCTTCCCTTACTATCGGAAAAACCATCAATAATTAACATTTCCTCCCACTTTACTACATGATAATAATATCATTGGATCTCTAATAGTTCTTTAATCATCACCATTTTTTTTCTTACCAACTGTAAAAACCTTCTGTCCTTTTCAATACTTTTTAATTCCATGAAATCTTTAAAATTAGCTACTTCCCCCCCGCTATTAAAAAATAACACATGCACAAGATAACCAATTCTAATAGTGCAAAACGGTGTATAATGCGAAATACCTCCTGCCATTCCACATCATTGGTGCCCTTCTCTGGGGTAGCCTCTGTTGAGATTTTGTGTATTTGATGGGTTTTAAATCTTCTCAACAGCGTTTACATCTCTATTAATTTTTAATAAAATGAAAGAGAAAATAAAACACCACACTAAAAACTGATATATCCTTTGCATTTCTTTTAGTTATTAAGGCTGTTTTTCTAAAGAAACTGGCAAACATTATTCCATGACAAAATAGAAATTACCATGAAATATCTATCAATTTTGATGTGGCATCTTTGGTGATATTAAAATCTTTGATGATATTATTGTATTTTAACCTTTTTTTGGAGAACTGAATACTGTGATGATAAACTTCATTTCAAATGCTGAAGAATAAAAGTATTCACCAAATGAAGTGATATTTATAATAGAATATAGAATAAGGTAAAAAGCCAAAACTCTAGGAAGAGATTGTTTACATCAGATTCTAAGGAGTTTTTTTTTTAATTGCCTTATATTATTTTAGATAGTATTCTCACAATAAATGTTCTGTCAGAATTTAAAATGAAAGAACATTACATTTTTCACATGTCAAATCATATCACTCCACCATTATTATATTCCTTTATTTTTTCCTAAAATAACATCTTTTTTTTTTTTTAGTTAAGAAAAGTCACTGACACTACATTGAATATTGTACTGGTTTCCTGAGGCTGCCATAACAGTACCACAAACTGGGTGGCTTAAACTGGGGGCTGGAAGTCCAAAATCAAGCTGTGGATTTGCAGGGCTGGTTCCTCCTCAGGACTGTGGGGGGAGAATCTGTTCAGTGTCTCCCTCTTAGCTTTTGGTAGCAGGTGTTTCTTGGTTTGTAGATGGTGTTCTCTCTATATCTTCACATCATCTTCTCTCTGTACATGTCTCTCTTTGTGCCCAAACTTCCCCTTTTTATAAGGATACCAGTCATATTGGATTAGGGCCACCCTAATAACTTCATCTTAACTTGATTGTCTGCAAAGATCCTATTTCCAAATAAGGTCACGTTCATGGGTAGTGGAGGCTAAGGTTAAGAATTCAACATCTGTTGGGGGTTCCACAATGCACCTCATGACAAATAGGGTCGAAAATTTTTCTCTCAAATGAGAAAGCAGAAAGTACCAGCATCCCATGCAATACTTGTCCTGTCTTGGCAGTGTAGTTACTAAAACTATTCAGCACCAACACTGGGGAAGGAAAGCCAAGCAGTGCAGCACATGTGACTCTATGACAAGAGACTGCAGGCTGGGTGTGAAAAGTCTTACCCCACCAAACACGGAGACAACTAGAATCACAGACACAGTTACGAGTAAGGTGTGTGTGGGAGCCCAAGCCAGTGGCAAATCTGAGCTCAAAGCAGAGAGGAGACAGGGTGGTATGGAGGCCTCCTTTACCTTCTGAAGGACCCACTGGGAAAGGCATCAAATGAAGGATGGGGTCTCATGGTCTGGCAGATGATGGATTTGAAAATATGGAGTGTACACAGAGAGATAAAGAAGGGAAGGTGGGAGGGAAGAAAGCCAGATGGATGGTGGCGATGAAGAAAAGGGTCTCAGAAGTGTATTAGTCAAACTTTGGGATGGATGGATCGAGCAGAGCTAGAAACTGCTCTGAACCGTGTTGAGGCCCAGTTGTGTGTCATGATCAATTGTAAAAGGCACTGCCAATAATTTTTATAACAAAAAACAACCAAACTTGTGGAATGGTTTGCTTTTTTTACATATAATGATGATCTGTTATTATCCATTTTAAAAAGTCCTCTTTATTTGAATTCCAATGTGCTTTCTAGGTGGGAGAGAGAGGCTGTAGGACTTCAGGGAGCACATGACCCTCAGCCTATTTCCGTTTGACCACAGCCCATAATCTGTGGTGGTGTTACTACTTCTGCTTCGGGGGCAGGATGCGTGTGTTGGGATTTCAGCAGTCTCATAAGAATGCTCTCTAAGTCAACATTAACAATCATATTTGCTTCCCTGAGAAACTAGGTTGAGAATGGCAGCTATCCTGCACAGAATCACTGCCCCAAGGCTGGGGCAGCTGGAAGATAAAAAAGATATAGAAGCTCATGAACAATAGGTGGTGAGCAGGGGTACAGGGATTTTTTTTTCTTTTGAGCAGATATACTGACATGGTTTGAGGCCACCAAATGTTTCTACAGGCAGAAGACGAGAGTCTGTGTGCCCACGGTGGGGATCTACAGGTAACACATCTCTCTAAAGCTGTTCTTCAGCAATGGAAGCCTGTTCTGGGAATGTCCACAGATATCTAGATGTTTCTAGTTGTACCTGAGATGATAGTTCAAGTGGGACTGAGTGGCAGAGATACTTGCAGGGTAGGTTATCTTGGGGGTAGCAGATCAGACACCCCTGAGTTCTCAGAAAAGGCATCCACAGAATCTGTTACATCAGCTAAATGTTTCCATTTGACGAGTGTCTGAAGTGTCTGTGAGCAGTTTTCAATGTTAACAATCACAACTGCTATGCCTGCGCCTTTGACATCTTTGCTCTAATGGTTGGTTCTTCTTCTACACTGAGTTACTGAGTTAGCCTGGCAGGAGCTTCCAGGAGACTTCAGTGAGGGGAATTAGGAGTCCAGAACTGAGTCAGAGAGCTCAAGTTTGGATCCCAATTCCAAAACCCATGATCAGGGAATGAGTCTCTGCTCCAGATGGAAACACTTCAAGACTGGATCAGCCAAGGGACCCACTATTTCCTCCTGGATTAAATAATGATAATCATGGGATCTTGAAATAGTCTAGGACCCTGGATAGCAGGCAAAACACTATTGTAGACTTGTGATGGAGTCATTCTATGTCAGTGAGCTTAAAAAGTTGTCTATTTTTATTTTTTGGATTATAAATATGTTGTTCATCTATTATATTCAAACAATACAGAAATGTGTTACAAAAATGCATATATTTTTTCTATATTAAAAATAAAAATGGAATTTTTGGAAGACTAAATTATATTAGTAAATTGAGAGATTTGTAAAGTGTCTAAAAATGTTAAAATGGAAGTTTTTGGAAAGCACAAAGACATTATATATCACATCCCAAAGGGAATCTTTAGTGTAAAATTTTCGAAGAAATAGCAAAAAACCACTCAGACGGCTCGTGAAATCCCTCATTCAAAATAAGGGCATATAAGTATTGGAGATTGTATCAGTCAAAGTTAGATTAGGCTACACTGTGGTAGTAAATAGACCCTGAAATCCCAGAGGCTTAGACAAAGTAGTTTTCTTGCTCACATGAAGTCCACTGAGGGTGGTTGACTCTCTAGAGTCACCCAATGCTCATTCAGGGAACTGGTTGCTTCCATCTCATGGTTTCACCATCTCAACATAATTCCTCCATGGTCACCATGGCAAAAGCAGAGATAGTAGGGAGGACTCATATCTGCTCCTCCAAGTTTCAGCCTGGAAGGGACTGCTCATAGACCATTGGCCAGAATTAGCACTTTTATAGTGGCTGGCACATAGCACTCAATAAGTGGTAGCTCTTATCATTATAGTCAATGGAAAACAGCATTTTGACTAGCTGGATAAGAGTTTATCATGTGTAACTAGCACCATTGATTATTACCCTAATGTAGGACATTTGTATTGTTTCCATTTATTTTTATTATTACCAATAATACATGTATAAAGATATAATATGTCTTCACATAAATTTTTGTCTTCACATAAATTTTTGTCTTCATATCTGATTTTTTCCTAGATATGTAATCCTAAACTGTTTGCTAGAAATGTCAGGCTAATTGATCCTATCACCAGCAATGTGAAAAACCTGCTTAAATTTTTAAAATTTCACAGCATTAAATGCTATCTTTAATAAGTTAATAGACAAGATTTATCCCTGCACATTTAAACATTTAAACATTCTGTACCTATCCTATCAGTCGACTCTCTCAGATTACTGTAATTCTAGAGTATTGACTTGCCTCTTCCACTAAAATGTAAGCCTCTGAATCAAGGGGCCACAAATATCTTTTTCAGCCATATACTTCCAGCACTTATCCCAGTATCTTGCACATAGTAGAAGTACAATAAATGCTTGCTAGAAAATTACAGGGGAAAAGTAGCATATCTTTAGTGCTTTAATTTGTGCTTTTTATTGTCAATGTTGACTTTTATTTTAATGTTTATTACCCAGTTTAATTTCTTCTACTGGTGTGTTAGTGTTTTTTCTTACCAATTTGTAAATGTCCTTTATATAATAATGATACTAACCAGTTATATTTGTTTCCAATAATTCCCAATTTTAGTTTATCTTTAATTATATGAGGTCTTTAATAAATAATTTTTTCTTTAAGTACATGTCAACTCTCTCAGTGTTTGTTTCTGAGAGTGGGAACGCTGTACCACTAGCCTCGTGTTTCCATGAGGGGACCTCCTCTCTCCTTCCCTCTTCACTTCTCACCACAGAGGAGGAAAAACAATGTATCTGACTGGTGAAATCCTGAACTTCAATTCTCTCTGGACTCTGCTCTCAAGCTCCATGCTGAAGTTCACAGGCACAGACTTAGAACCTGTAGAAGAGTCTGAACATGACCAGTCTTTCAGTAACTAGGTGGTTATGATGAATTCTGTGAGATAATAGAGTTTGATTTGAACAGATATAAGCTCTGTTCCCTAACTAGCCTTAGCTATTATGATCTGTCTGATTCCCATGTTTCTTCTGAATTGGTTCTGAACTTGGAGCAGTGAGAAGATTATAATTACCTCTCCTATAAAGCCCATCATTTTTCTTTGTGCTTTGTTCCATTGTTTTCACGTTTCGAAGGTCTTTCTCATCTAAGACTGAAATAAATATTTGCCTCGAGTTTCTACTTTTTTCATCGTTTATTTTTAAATGTTTCTCATAAAATGTAATTTTAAAATAAAATGTTTCTCATAAAATGTAATTTTTAAAATAAAAATAATTTTTAAATGTTTCTCATAAAATGCAATTTTAAAATAAGATACAAACATTACCATAAAATGTTTGGAAAATCATAAAGAGAAAAATTTAAATCACACTTAGTTTTTATACTTTGTATCTTCTACTTCCAAAATTATTGACATTTTTTGTAGACTTAACATTTAATCAGTTCCAGTGTATACTGTCAGTTCTTTGATATTAGGACTTCCCTCGTCTTAAAATTTTTAATTTTGATTTATCTCTTGTTGGGTTGTAGATAGAATACAGCATACACGGAAACTACATTCACAGTGTACTTTCTGAAGTACCTAAGTAAGAATACCTTCCCATTGCTTCTTATGGGACAGAACTTACTTCTGTAGCATACTATCAGTTCTCAAGGTTATAGCATTCCACTCTCTTTACCCTCAAACCCCCTGGACTCTACTTTTTTATTTTTTTTGGCACTTATTGTAGCAAAGGAGAAAAAAGTGAGTCTTATCTAATTTTTGTTCCAATGAAGGCAATCTGTGCTTTTTCTTTGGATGCAGGTGGGAGTCTGTCTTAATCTGAGTCATTCAAAAAATTCCCGAGAATTATCTAGCAATGGATTTTTCCTTATAGTTTTGACTGGAGCGTAAAGAGCTATTTCAATCTGAATATTCATATCTTTTTGGGGTCAAGAAAGCTTTCTTAAAATGTCTTTGGTTATGACTTTCATTTTGGTTATCATCTACTCTATCTCAGAAACTTCCATTACTGATAATGTCATTGTTTTCACTTCTTAGTCTTTCACTTGCATTTTGGGAAAATGTTTTGAGCTTGTCCTCAACATCACTGATTCAATATTCCATTGGGCCAATCCTGTCCTTTTTCTGCTCTGCATTTTAATTCTACCAACACTTTTCTTAGAAAGCCTTCCTTATTTCATCTGGAGCTCACTGTCATCTCATTTGGTTCTATCCCTAAGCCTTTCTGCCTCGTACTTGTATCTTTCTGAAGACATTAAGAATTTTTCTAAAATGATCACTTTTACAGGTTTGTTCTTCAGATTAATGTTTTGTTTTCCTTGTATTTTCTACATCCCTCAATTAGGAGCGGTCTTTTTAGTCCAGGTATTTAAAGGCAAGCAGAGTAGACAGTCTGCCCTAGGCTCTGCTCGCTGGCTAGGTGGAGCTAGTAGAATCCTCCGCTTCTACCTCCAGCTGGTAAGAACAGCACTCACTCAGTACCAGTGTCTAGCAGGCATTCTTCTAGGACTGAGATTGGATCTTCTCTTCCTTTAACTGACTGCTTCTCTTCTATTTTAATCCGTTCTTTAAAATAGCTAGTCTTTGGTGGTAGAGCTCGTTTTGACACTTTTAGTCTTGCTCATGGTTCTATCTTTGTCCTAGTTCTTAAAAGACAGCACTCTGTGGTCATAATCTGACCCTGGTCTCTGTATGTTAACATCACTCCTTATTCAGAACTTCTAGATTTAAGCGGTAAGGGTTAACTTGTCCAGGACTGATACCCTGCAGGCCAGTTTCCTAGAAAAGGAGATGGACTCTAGCAAAATTCCAAGGAAACCAGTTAGGCTCAGTGCTTTTAGGACAATTAATTCTGACCTAGACCCTAGACTTAGACCCTAGAGTTCTTCTCTCCTGACAGGGGAGAGGTTGGGGCTCCCCAAATTATGAATGCCTATGTGGCAAGTCTTGCTATTTGTGTGCCATATCCTATGACTGCAACCACAAGGCAGAGACCTTATCCCCTGCCCCTCCCCTTTGTGCCCTCCCCCAGAGGGGCTGGTTGATCCTACCTCAAAAGATGAATGCTGGGCTGGCAGGATAGAGCGTGTGTCAAGGCTCTGCCACATCATGTTGCTACTGTGTCTGGCCCCAATCAGAAAATACTCCCCTAAACATAGAGCATCCAATGAAAGGGCAAAGGGAGACCAGCACACCTGCTCAGCTCCTGTCTCTCTGAGTTTTCTCAGAGCAGCACTGCTCCAGCAGGCCTGCTGTGAGTGCTGCTGACCCATTACTTTGTTAGCATGGCAGTTGTCTCAGCAAACTGGGCATCTCTCCAGGCCAATAACATGGCCTTCTGGAAGCAAGTCAGGGGACTGGAAATAGATCAAAGACCAAGATGGGAGTGGGAAGAGTCTGCTAGTGATGTTGTTGTGGTCAGCCTTCAGGATGGCTGGTTAGTGGCCATTAGCAGGAACTAGCCTTGAAAAATCCTTGGCAGTGGGAACCCTATGGGGTTAAGACTCTCAGAGATAGAATTCCTTTTTGTGTGTGTGTGTGATATGGAAAGGAATGGCCTAATACATGGTGAATACTTCACTGAGAGGAAAGCTGAACTACTGCCCCTCATAAAATTCATGCAAAAAAAATGAAAGGGGGCATCTTCCCCATGACCACTAAAAATGGGTGGAGCATGTGTTAGGGAAGGACTGAGCAAGACAGGATAAGTGGACTTCCAAATTCTACTCCTTTCCATGAGATCAAGATTGTAAGGTAGACGGTCCCTTACAGTGGTGGATTCCTCCACAAATCTGTTGCTGTAGCTGCCTTTCACTACTGGATGCATCAGGGGAGAGGGGGACCATTCCACTGTATATTCACAACACTGCTCTTCTCCTCGTTCCTTCCAGCCCCTGGCAAATCACACTGGGATACACCACCTAGAATGTGTCCGAAGAACTGACTGTCAACAATCAATTCTAGGCCCTGAACTGAGCAAGCCAACCAGGATAACTCTTCTTCAGAAGTTCCCGGTCATTAGGAGAATTTGGGGGTCAATGTTATAGATCTGGGTTAGCCTTTACTCAATCCCTATGCTAAAATCGCAGATGAAGGCCTGCAGAACTGGAAGATGTGCACTTTCCAAGCTGTACCTACAATGGCCTTCCCCTGCCTGTTCTCAGTGAACATGATCAGCACCCGTCGTTGTCACCCAACATCCACTTCTAATCATCCTCCCGGTCTCTCAGGATGCGAGGTCTAGACCCCAAGCCCACATGGGTTGAAATGGAATGGATTGCTGACAGAGTGAGAGATGCTACTTAGAAGCCACCCCTCTTTGAACTGGGGGAGAAGGAACATAACAAAAAGCTAGACAGAAATCAAGGGCTACCCTGACCGATGCTAATCCTCTAGGCTAGCCCCTGCTGAAAACAGACGTGCCTCCTACAAGGCTCCGCGGAAACCAGCCAGTCTCAGTGCTAAGTTCATTAATCTGGTCAAAGGCGAGGCTTGGACTCAGATCCTAAGTCAATGGAAGGGGAGAAAGTGAAAGGTGTTGGTGCTTTTGCTCAACTGTGAATGCCAGTTGATCAACCCTGCCACTGGTTTGCTCCCCACCAATAAAGCTGCAACTGCAAGGCTTGGACCCTAGTCCCCTGACCCAACCACTAAATACTGACCTGGCAAGGGAGGATTGAAGTTAAGGTTCTGACACATCATCTTATTATTGTTGCCTTGGCCGCAGACCATACCTGGGGGGAAGTTGGTGCTTCCCTAGTCATGGCTCTTAAAAAACCCCCTCTCTCCCAGGCTCTGACACTGGCCCTGCTAGACCTCTGTGTGCTGCTCTAGAATGTATGTGCACATTTCTTTGAGGTCCGGGGTCTGAGAGCTTTCTCCAATGCTACACAGATGTGGTGTGAATACCGCTTGTCCATTTGTCCTTCCAAATAGGTGACAGTTCTGAAAGAAGATACAGCCACTGATGTGCTACAAGTATTTGTCAGACCACAACTACTCCACACCTGCTACCCCAGCAGATATTTCACCTGAAGAATGGGACTGCCAGCCCTTGCGCCAATGGAAGCCAGGCCATTGCATACTAGAGCACCATCTTCAGCAGCAGTGGGAACTAGAGCTTGTGATCAACTCTGGCCAGGGGACTCTGGTCCCACGTGTGCTTGTGGGCTGAACATTGGCCCTGACTGCACCCAGGTGCCCAGCCCTGTGACATGGTTTCTGCTCATGTTCATTTGCTCTCTAGTTCCCTGAGGGTGCTGGAGCCATGCCCTGGCCTACAGCTGCTTTGCTGGGCCCTGACAACCTGCCCTTTGCCATCTGCCGGCTGGTATCCTGCTTTTTTAATCTGAATGGGCACCCCTGGAACCAGGAGGATGCCACCTGCCCCTGAGCACAGCTACCGCCTAGCTGTTGCTGCAGGGTCTCCAGATGTGGGGCTTGTCTGGACCAATCAGATCAGGTATGCGGAAGCTACACCATCATCACCTCAGGGGGACCCCCATATTCAGGTGAGCCCTCACTGCACTCTAGCCACATAGTTTAAGTAGTCCTAGTTTACCCTCCTCATGAAAATTCTACCCCAGATTACAAAAGCTGCACAGATAATTTTCACCATGGCTAAGTACATCAGATACTCACAGTCAATCTCTAGAATTGCCATCAGCATCAACTCTGTCATTTTATCCATCAAATAATGCAGGCATTGTTCTTGTGGCCAATGAACTGATTAAGGCCATAGAAAAATAGTTTAGATCTTTCAAAAAGTGGTTGCAAAACAAAATAACACAATCTAACTTAAAAATAGGTTTATAGCCAAAACTTTCTACGTATTATGGAATTTGGGTGCATTTTATCATGCTATGGGGTGGGGCATCTAACTGTGAGTAAGCCACTGACCCGTGAAGATAATATCACAGCAGCCCCACCCTGATCACATTTCCCAAACTCATCCTCACTCTCAGCTACTAAAATGATACAGTGCCATGGTTACTAATCGTATTAGTAGCCATTAGTAAGTGCTCCAGTATTTGTTGAATGAGTGAATGGAAAGATGAATGAATAAATAAATAAGTAAAGGAAGCAATGAATAAATCCTCCAATAGAAATACATTCACAGATTTTAAAAAATCAGAAGGCGAGAGAAATCAGGAGTTGTAGTTTAACGAGTATTGAGTGCCAGTTTTGCTGATGAAAAAGTTCTGGAGACCAGTTGCAGAATAGGCCGATTATACTTAAAACTACCGAACTGTACACTTACACATAGTTAAGATGGTAAATTCTGTTACACATTTTTTATTGCAATAAATTTTCAAAAAATCAAACCAAATTTAAAAGTCAGAAATAAAATTTATAGGAAAATTCAGAATATGTTTATAATAGCTATCTGAACCTCAATGAGGCCACTCTTAAATTTTCATCAATGTAGCCCTGGCGTCTTCAGCCCTCATTTTCATATATTATTTCATATTTATTTTGTGACTTCTTTTTTTGGAGCCAGTAATTGACATTTCCATTATTTGATTTCTCATAATTGGAGAATTTGATGCTTCCAATTATAAAAACAAAATAAGACTGAAAACAACTCTTATTCTTTTCAACTGAGGGATGTTCCTAGAGTAGAGAACAAAAAAGTGCTAAACTATACTTTAGTGTATAATTTTCAGGAATTTTCATCATTAGCACATCAAGAAAGTAAAGCAATTCTTGGTCTGCATAGAGTAATGGCTGCTAGCACAGGCGCTGAATCCAGCTGACTTAACACTAGCCCCGCCACTAACCAGCTTAATTTCTTTGTGCCCCAGTATCCTCATCATTCAAAATGAAGTTAATAATTTCTAAAAGCTTAAAAGAGTATTTACATCACTGATGAAATGAGAATAATAATTTTAAAAAGCTTAAGCAAAGGTTTTACTTTGAATTTTACTTAAGAAAGAATTTATTCCATTTTTACAAATTGAAACACTAAACTCTACTTTTAACAATAGGCTAAGAGTTTTAACAGGTAACCTCTCGATTATAGTAAGTAATAACCCTTCAGTACACAATTCTATAATCACCTACGGTTCCACATTCAAAAACAAGCGCTGTTAACACATTGGTATATGATACATACCAAATATAATGGTATTTTACATTGTGTTTTTTTTTTGTTTGTTTTTGTTTTTTTTTTACGGTACACGGGCCTCTCACTGTTGTGGCCTCTCCCGTTGCGGAGCACAGGTTCCGGACGCGCAGGCTCAGCGGCCATGGCTCACGGGCCCAGCCGCTCCGCGGCATGTGGGATCCTCCCGGACCAGGGCACGAACCCATGTCCCCTGCATCGGCAGGCAGACTCTCAACCACTGCACCACCAGGGAAGCCCTTACATTGTGTTTTGAATCTTGTTTTCTATTTAACGTATCATGAGTATTTTCTCAAATCAATATACATTTGAGATTTCCTATACAATTTAGAATAAAATCCAAAGTCCTCAGCTTGTCCTACAAGCCCCAGTGTGATCCCAAGCCTCCTGGTCTAAACTTAGCTCCTTTCCTTCTACCCCCAACCTTCCTCACTGGGCTCCAGACAGTGCTCAGCATGCACTTGCCTCAGGGCCTTTGCACTTCCCATGTCCTCTCTCTAAAAACCTCTTCCTCCAGATTCTCATAAGGCTTACTCCCTCACTTTATTCATGCCTCACCTTCTAAAAGGTGAACACCTTATGTAAAGTAGCAACCACTATCTATCCTTTTGCCTTGTTTTATTTTTCATCACAGCACGTACCAGTGCTTCATATGTTATATAGCTATGAGTGGTTAAGGCCTGTTTTTCCCAGTAGAATGTTAGTGCCAGGAGGGCAAAGATTTTGTCTGTCTTGTTTACTGTTTTATCCCCAGGTACTAGGTTCTAAACATATATTTGTTGAATGAATGAATTTGGCTCTAGTTTGTAATTTCATGACTGCACAGAACTCTGTTGCATGGGTGTTGCTTAATGCTGCTAATCCCCTGTTTTGAGACATCATGAATTGTACTGCCATGGATACACTTAAACACATTCTCTTAAATATTTTTGGATTGTTTCTTCAGGGTTGAATTAGTGGGGCAGCTTCCTAACCATCCCTCCTTTCTCTTATTCCTCTTCCCACAGGGTGTATCACAGCCAGACTTCCATCACACTCCTTTCCTTGGCCTGAAGGTATAGCCCAAACTCTATAGAGTTTGGTTCAGCCCAAACTCTGAATGCTGGCATGTTCCTAGTTTGCCTTTCCATACTCAGTTCCCATCACTGCTCAGAAATATACTTTCCACTTTAACCAGGTCGCTCTTCTTATACGTTTCTCTAATTATGCTTTCGTATGTAGTTCCCTCTTACAGAATATATTCCTGTTTCTTTACCCGCCTAAAGTCCACCCATTGTCCAGATCCCCCACCAGTCCCTTCTGACTCCATCGTGCCTTCCTTGGATCTAGTTTGTACGATCTCTCACTTCTTTGAATTGTTCTGTTCTTCCCCATACCTATCACTCAAGAGAGCCCCTGACTATCAGCCATGTTCCAGCATCGACCATGCTGTAGATTACAAAGTGCAATTTTCTGAAGCACAAAAACCTTTTCCGCTCCCTTCTCAAAGCCCTATGCAGTTCTAGCCACAAGATAATAAATATTTTCTAATTTGACTCTTTTGCCAAAGTCAAAACTCTTGTGGAAAATGAGACAGTGTTCTGAGGGAAGAAACAATTATTTCTGAGCAAATATTTTCATCTTCTCACATATTTTATTTGCATACTATCTACCCACTATCCTTCTATAAATAAATTTAATTCTTAACTTTCTGTTTGCAATCCTTATTAAACCACCAAATAAAATATGTTTCTAATGAATTTTTGTTGTCCTTTCAGACTTTGGCTTGTCTTAAGATAACATTATTAAGAATGACATCATTTTTAAAGGAACATTTCCTTCAGAAATTATTAAAAAATCACAACGGAGTGGTACCCGAGTTATATAGGTTATATACATGGGACTTGGGATGCTAGGAAAATCACAAAGTGTGCCCTTCCTTTTTCCCATTTTCATACATGAGAAATCAAGTTAAAATGAACAAGCAGGTCTGTAAGAAAGGAAAAGCATTTCAAAACAATGCAGCACATATGTGGACGAAGGATGTGTGTGGAGGCCTGGAGGAAGATGCTTTCCTTCTGTGATGACGCTTCTGGGAACTCTAGGCTGAGCACTCAGCAGAGGTATGACTGTAGCAATATGGAGGGTGAGTCCAAAGTCTCACTCCTTTGCTATTCTTTTTTTTTTTTTTTTTTTTCCCTGCGGTACGCGGGCCTCTCACTGTTGTGGCCTCTCCCGTTGCGGAGCACAGGCTCCGGACGCGCAGGCTCAGCGGCCATGGCTCACGGGCCCACCCGCTCCGCGGCATGTGGGATCTTCCCGGACCGGGGCACGAACCCATGTCCCCTGCATCGGCAGGCGGACTCTCAACCACTGCCACCAGGGGAGCCCCCTTTTGCTTTTTAATCCCAGTAACTCACATTCTTCTACTCAGCCTCGGGTCTTTTTCTCTACCCCCATGTGCTTTCTGGTTGCCTGGACTTGGGATGCTTCAAAGCCCCCACAGCAGCCTGACAAATGGCTACTCACCATCCTCCTCGAAGAGCAGCCCCATGTGTGCGTGCGCCTCGGCTTCCTTCTTCCCACCGTCAATTTTGATGAGTTGAGCAATCTGAAAACATCGTTCATAGAAGTGGTTCCTTACCCACTTGTCTTCAGAATTATTGAAGTAACAGGCCAGAGCATACAAGTTATTATAGACCTCTTCAAAGTATTCTTCAAAGAGAGAAAAACATCATAAAATGCATTAGAAAGATGTCTCAAGGTACATCCCTTCAAATGGCAAACAAATATAGTGACATTTATCTTCTATTTTTCCTTAAAAGCATGATTAACCATTTAAAAAATGGAAATGCAAAAATTAATGTTTTAACTATTTAAATAATTACATTAATTAAAGGATGTGCACACGAGAAAAACAACAAAATTCTTTCGGAGAGCTTAGACCCTGTTAGAAATTGACATACTCTTTGGTTGAAACAGGAGTCTTTATATAACACAAAAAAACAGAATGATATCTACCAGCAATGTGCTCAGTTCTTTTGGAAGAAATGAGTATGTGGTATCAGCAAGTACTTTTCCCATTGAAGATATGAAAATTATTTAGAGATTCCAGAGAAAGCAATGTTTCTTAACCATGGCAAAAAGATGAATGAAGAAAGCAGACGGAATCTGAAAATAGCAAGGTATTTTCACCCAGAAGAAAAGGCAAGCATGCAGCTTATAGATAGAAGAAATGATGATCACAATGACCACATAACCTCCTTACACTTTCTAGTGCTGTTTCTGACAATGTAAGTTACCAACAATGTTAAGAAAAAGTGGATTTCTATGCTTATCTTTTCTATGAGTATTTTTTTCTGCTGAAAATGCATTAATATTAGTCATCCTTCTCACTCAGTTACTAGTTTATTAGTTGTCAGTTTATTAAAACCCCCCTTTATTTTCCTAAAGTGGCATCTGACCTATTTGTACACAAAAAAGTATATTAATAAACTGTGAATCAGTCTTATAAACTCCACTGCAATCAGTCATAAACTTAAACAAAAATTGTGTTAAATTGTGCCTCACCCTCGTAAATTTCATTCTATTGGTGGATATGAACAAATTCATTACCTTTATGTTTCTTTGCATTTGTGCTTAAAGCACAGTAGTAAACGTGTGGTAGCCTCTGGATTACCATTCCAAGGATTTTTAACAACAATAATTATCTATTGGAATTAACTGATATTAATTGAAGAGTCAACCTATACACTCCTGAAAGAATTACAATTATGAAAAGCATTTGTATATTGCCCACTGATACTCCTATAAGATTAAAATCAAAAGGCTCAGAAAAAATGACATTAGGCTGATTACCACAAAAATTAACTTTCAAAAACTGTACATAAGTCACTCCAATGTTTCCAAAGAAATTTCTAAAACCTATGTCATGTTTTTACAGACATTGCTTCATAATTCCATAGGAAATGAAGATTTATCTCAAAATAAGTTTTAGACCTAAAAATTAAAGTTAAAAACTGTTCTCCCTATCTCCCATTTTTGAAGGCACTGGGGATTCTGGAGACCATTCTGCTTTTTAAGGTATTCACAATAGGCAATAGCTTAGGTGAAAAGTAGAGGGTACCCTGAGCTATTTACTTAAAATGAATACTCTCATTTCAGAACTGACTTCTCCTATGCTTTATCTTTCCATTCTGAACCTTCTGCCTAATATGAATAGAGCACTAAAATATGTTTTGTAACATTTTATATTCTTTCCCATATTTAATGATTAGAGGGTTGCTGTTTTTTAAAACCTGTAAATAAAACATTTCATATCTTCCATTTTAAAAAGTTACATGAAGAGATTTTAAAAATATATGTAATCCTGAAATAATTTTTCCTTTTTTCAGTAATTAAACCTTAATAGAAAAACATTTCCAACATTTCATAAACGAAGTTTTTGGTTCTGTTTAGAATGAGTTATATAAGCTATTTAGATTACATACTTAAAGACTACTTGTCAGCTAAGCTATTTTTCTATGGAAAAATTGAATGTTTTTCAGAGTATTAAGAATAAAGGACTATATCAAGTTTTGAATCTTTAAATAATCCAAATATATGGTCTGTACCCTTTACATTCTCAGCAGCCTTTTCTCCTTGCTTGCGGAACACTTCCTTGAATTGTCAGCAGGTATATTTATAAGATGAAAATCAATTTTATTGTTGATTTAGTATTGAGACCAATATTCATTATGCTACCTAAAAAGGAGATCTCATGATGAAATAAATTTGGAAAATGCTCTTGCTAATTTCCCTCTTTCAGTGAACCACACAATATACATTAGCATGTTAAAGGCTCTGATAAGTCCTGCAATAAACCAAACTGCTTAATGTATATGTTAATTCACCTGGTTGTTTCTCAAACTTATTTCACCTGACAATTACTTTTGTTTTGCTTTACATAAACTGTATAAACATCCTGTGGGACTCTGCTTGAGTAGAACATACTTTGGGTATCTTAAATAAATGTTATTAGAAAAGAAAATTGCTGCTTAACCCTTAACAATAATTTAAAGTCAAGTGTAAATCATGTTTGAATTGTCTATTGATTTGGCTACCCATTACCATTATTGCCATCTCTTCCCCAGTCCCATGGGGCACAAGGCCCTAATCATAATGTTACAGATGGTACAGAGATGATTCACAACAATGGGAAATATAAGAAATGCTATCAGGAACAAAGAAACACTTTAACAAATAGAAAATAATCCAAAAAGAAATGACTGCCTTACTTTAAACACTTCTTTGCTATAAAACAGAAAGTGCTATTTTGAAAAGTAATTTAAATAACTCTAGGTTCCTGCTCTGCCAAGTCTCAAGGGACAGAATTGACCTGAGATGACTATTGTTAGTGCCACAGCTTTGATTACATGGACTTCACTGTGACCCTAGAGTGATGGTCTTTCCAGTGAAAAGCAATGAGAATACTCAGAGATATGCTGCTTCAAGATAATTGTCTCAGATTCCACAACCATATGGGGTGAAATCTTCAAGGCACTATTAAGAGATCTCTGTATTGTAGATTAAGTGTGTGTGTGTGTGTGTGTGTGTGTGTGTGTATGGGTTTTAAGATTTAAAATTAATTCAAGTTAATAAGAGTTTCTGTGCATATCCCCTACACCATTTTCTGGGACATGCTTAACTCAATCACAATTTTTCTCCTATGAAGTTCATGTGTTAAATGTGAAAAAATTATACACATTTTTAAAAAAGAACATACAAATATTTACATGTCCTTCAACTGAAGTATTTCCAATAATACTTTTTTGCAATAATTTTAACTTTCTGTATTTTAACCAGGCAAAAGCCACTGCATTTTGAAGTCGATTACCTTACAGAAGAGTTGTTCTGAGCAAGAGGTAATTTTGTTCCATTTAACAAATGTAACCTCAGTTACCATGAATATATGATAAACCACTCAGTAAAGAAAATATTTCATTACTTGTACCATGTGTATAAGACATTGGCTATTGTAAAGTTTGGACTTTTAAAATATTTGGAATTGGAGAATCATTTTAATTTATATGTATATTTACTTTTCTTTAATAAAAGATTACAAATTAAAAGTTTTCTACCTTCAGATTATTCAGCATTTAGTTTCTTTACAATTACAAAATGCTTTACGACAAGTTTCTCATATTTATGACACTTTATGACTAGTGATGTGTTTGGCTCATATTATGCTACTAAAATGAAGGCTTCTATTTAAAACATTTAGTGAATGTGATTAATTCACCTTAGAAAATGACTGTGAGCAAATTTTATCTGCATCAATTCTATTTTCAGTAAAAATATCATTTCAGAGTTTGGGGCTGACACTAGAATGTAGGTTTTCTTACAATAGCATTTTAAAATTTTAAACAGTTAATTTCTTGAGAAATTATATGTAAATCACACTTTAAAATTCACCAAAGGACTCTATTTTTAAAGTCAGTTCTGCAGTTAAATAATTTTCATTATACAAATAATCAAATAATCACCTCTTGTCTACACACACACACACACACACACACACACACACACACACTCTAGTTCACATGTGGTGTTGTTAGGACTTTTGTATATCTCATATTTGTAAGTCAGGTCACAACCAGATAGGAAATATGTATATTGACTCCACTATAGAGGCTAAAAGACTTCTGCTACCCCTCTGATGCTGTTTCTATTTCCCTATCAATTTTCCACATTGCAGCACTGGCTAACAAAACATTGTCTAATACTCTATTTTCCCATAGAAAGGCCTGAAATGAAGTACAGACATCATCATGTTGTGGCCTGAGCTTCTCTTTTTGAGTCCTATGGTGTTTTCACACAAAAAGTTGAACAAAAGGATTTGTTTGGTGAAAACACCAAATTTATATGCCAACTTTTGGGATTTCCTTTCTTTGATTATACAAAATGACCAATTATGAATATGTAAATAAGAAATACTTATGACAATATTGGTATAATTATAGTAGAGGTTAAAATATTTTCTTCAATACTTGAAGCATATAGACTTTCTGGAAAATTTCAGGATACCAAAAAAAAAAAAAAGGAATTTATTAGAGATGATGTGATGGAAAATATAAAATTAACAATTTTATTCGTAATTGTAAATTGCAGGCTTTTT
Source organism: Leucopleurus acutus (assembly GCF_964270905.1). Classification (NCBI taxonomy): domain Eukaryota; kingdom Metazoa; phylum Chordata; class Mammalia; order Artiodactyla; family Delphinidae; genus Leucopleurus; species Leucopleurus acutus. Next base: position 131,552,970 of record NC_139146.1, on the reverse strand, counting down.
ATGTCTCCTCATTATTCACTAATAAAAATTCTCTGATAGAAATCTATAGAACTTATGGATAAAATCTTTAAATTACATTATACAAATACTAGAAAATAAGTATAACTGTCAAGTTATAGTACTCTGAAAGTGTCTCCTCAGTGAAAGTCAATAATCAGATTATATATAAAAAAAAAAACTATGGAAAGACGTATAATTAATGATACCAAAGATTTTAATACATTGGAAAGGCCTGGAGATGTTATTAGGTGCTATTCATTGTCTTCCCTGGCTTAGAGTGACAACACCAGGATGGCTGTGTGTCTGGCCAGCCTTGCGATTCAGCGTTCTCTACCATTTATTCCATTTAGATGCTTAGCTGACTAGGTTGAATTGTGCTAAGGTGTCTCAATGTTTTAAATTCATACTTGAAACAATTTGGAACCTTCCCTCAGGCGCTCACTGTTCTGCCTTCTGCAGTGCTGCTTCCCCAAATCCATCCACTCACCTTTCCTTTCAGCTGCTTCGGCCCTGGTCAGGTAGTAGTAGAAGTGATCCAGCTTGTCAGGCTGCTCTTCCAGGGGTCTCTGCAGCCAGAAGAGGGACCTTACTTTTGCAGCCTCTCTCAGGGCATCCCACTTCTCCATCAGAGCAAAGAGCTCAGTAAAAGACTTATGATAACCATCTCGCAGCATGTCCACACAGATGTTCTTCTTGTATGAGTTCCGGTAACTGGGAATAAGAACAGAACACTGAACACGTTATTTTAATCCTTTAAATCTGTGCAGTGTTTTGATCTTTATAATAATTAAAAGTTGAATCACGCTGCATTTTTTCCCTCAGTGGAAGCGCTGAAAACAATCTTGACCCCAAACACTTATAACTGAACAACTTCAGTTTAATGAAAGATGCCAGGAACTATCTAAATACAGTAATTTTAGTGAAATTACATTATAAATATATCAGTTCCAGAGCTGAGCTCCCTTTGATAAGGACAAATAAGCTAGCTGACTGATGTTTTAGTCTGTTTGGGCTGATATAACAAAATACCCCTGACTGAGTAGCTTATAAACAACTGAAATTTATTGCTCAGAGTTCTGCAGGCTGGAAGTCCAAGATCAAGGCTCCAGGAAGGTCGCCTTCTGCTGAGGGCCCTCTTCCTGGTTCACAGCTGGCATTTTCTAGTCATATCCTCACATAGTATAAGGAGCTAGGGAATAATCTGGAACCTCTTTTATAAGAGCACTAATCCCATTCATGAGCGCCCCACCCTCCTGACCTAATCACCTTCTAAAAGCCCCAGTGTCCTACAGCTTTGGGGATTAGGATTTCAGTACATGAATTTTAGGGAACACAACATTCAGACCATAGCAACTGACAGTATCCAAAAATACTTAATACGTTAGCCACCCACCAAAAAACAAAACAAAAAACCAGTAAGGCAAGCAAAATTTAAATGTGCTGTCGAATATCAAAACAAAGCTCTATTAAGTGGTTTCACTGTATATTATGGAGGTTCATTCATTCATTAATTCATTTACGCAGAAAATGTTTATTGAAATCTCTTGCTAAATATATTTTAAAAATTATTTTCAGTTAGGACTAACTTAATGATTTGTTATGTACTATTTCACTTCTAACAATAATAAATCATATGCAAGGAGATGAAATGACAATTGAATAGCCCATTTATTTATCCAACAAATAGCTATTGAGTTTCCTGCTAAGTGCCAGGCATTGTTCTAGACCAAGTAGATTCAGTGCCCTTGTGAAGTGTATATTCTAGTGGGAGAACACAACCAACAAATAAGCAAACAAATCGTAAATAATTTCAGATGATGAAAATTGCTATATAGGAAATAAAACAGGGTTATGGAATAACAGCTCTGTGGTAGCTATTATTACACTAAGCAAGAGGCCTAATGATATACCTTTATACTAATTATTTTACATTTTTAAAAATAGGAGACAATTAAATATTTAGAACTGACTTGATGTGCTACTACTATCAATAAGCATTTCAGTGTGGAGTGGAGACAGTCTGGAATTAGAACACCCAAGGTTGAGGTCAGCTCTTTCTAACCTCTCTGGACTTCATTTCTTCTCATCTGTGAAATGTGTATATTAATCTGTATTAATCTATGCCCTACCTACATCACAGGATTCTTCTAAGAACCAAGCAAAATTATGTATGTGAAGATGCTCTGAGAAACATTAAGTCCTGCAATAGACTCACCCTACAGAGTTTAAAAAACAAATCCAACAAAAATGCCCAGCTCCCATCGCCAATAATTTTTTACTCAGGGGATCAGCTTAAGTCTAGAACAAAATACTTACAGTGAGAAAGGGAGTGGGGAGAGGGAAGTGAAAAAAAAAAAGGGGGGAAAGACCCAGATCATGGACACCTCAAAGCCATGGTAAGAAGTTTGGACTCCAAGCTAAGAGTGGGATAGAGCCGTAGAAGGGTTTGGGTCAGGGAAATGAGTCAAAGAGATTGTCTTTTAGAAAAATCATATGGAAGGAATGTCCCAGCTGAACTGCAACCCTCCTCCTCCTGCACCTGGTGGCCAGTACAAGCCACCTATTGTTATAGAACTAGTTCACAAAGAGAGTAAGGAAACTGCAGTCCCAGGCCAAAAAGTCAAAAACCACCATCTTGTCAAAATGATGACCAAAAATATTTGAAGTGGAGAGGACAGGAGCTATCACAGATTTTTGTTTCTGCCCTTTAGCTGAGAGTGTGGAGAAGGAAACAGTGAGATGCTCAGAAGGGCCAGGTCCTCTCTCCCCTCCCCCCACCCCCCTGCCCCTACACAAGGGCATGGAAAGGCAGCAAAAGTCAATGCAGAGACTTTCTCAGCAGAAGAGGATTGGAACCAGCCCGCACAATGTCCCATAGCCTCTGAATGGTACAGGCCCAACACCGTAATTGTCTAGCGGGCTCCGAGTGTGTGACATAAGAGTTAATGGGAAGAGAGGGTTGGTATGTTTGCCGCAATGTCGTTGGCCACAGCAAGGGGATGTGTGCTAAAAGGCTGTCGGATGCGCTGCCCACTGGGGACGGAAGGGGGACACAGCTGTAACTCTGCGGATAAGCAGCACTGTGGAGCTACTGAAGGAGTCAGGTCAGCATATTTCCAGAGCTGACAGAAAAGGATGAATAGAGTACATCAGTGATGGACCCCTGGACAGCATCCCATAGGTGAGGAATGCATTCAACTCCAAGGAAGAGAAAACTCGGCTCACAGTGCCTCCAAAACTAGAGGTTTCTATTTCTCACAGCACAAGACACCTAAGGGTAGGCAGCTGCTGGCCTTGGTTCCATGGCCTGGCAAGTTCAAGGCCCATGCCTCTGGGATTATTTTATCCTTCCCCTCACTGGTCACTGGAGGGCTGCCCCAGCTCCAGACATCATGTCCACCTTCAAGGCAAGAAGAAAAGCGAGAGTTCGGTGGCATCAGCTGTGTCTTTCTCCATTATTGGGGAAAACAAAAGCATTCCTGCAACTTCTGTTGGAGTTCCACTTTGGTTCCATGGGTGAGAACTGTGTCACTTGGCCATCCCTGGCTGCAGGAGACTAGAAAAACAAATATCCTGCCTGTTTTGGGGCACACTGCTGCCCCCAAATGAAACTGGAGTTATGTTAGCAAAGAGGGAGAAATGGATACCAGGGAGGCAAGTTCAATGTCTATCACAAGGTCCTAGATTAAGACCAGGGAGTAAATGCTGACAAACTCCCACTCCGAAGTTTGCCAGATAAAACTGGGCAGGATACCCAGTTAAATTTGAATATCACATAAACCACGAATGATTTTTTCTTAGTATTATTAGTATGCCCCAAATATTGCATGGGAATACTTACACCAAAAAACTTTCTGTTTTTTTGAAACTCAAATTGAAGTGTATGTTGTATTTTTATTTGCAAAACCTAGTAACCGTATTTCCCTCTACCCTGCACCCATGCTGTGTTGCTTCTACGTGGGAAAACAGGGTGAGGGGAAGTGTTAGAATCTGAATAACCTGACAAATCACTGAATTGGACTGACTTTACCTAAGAGGGATGAGATTGGAATTTTACACTAGGGAGGATCAAGGCTTAGGGCCAGGAATTAAAATTAAGTCATAAAAAAACAAAGACTTTCAATTTAGCATGCTTGAGCTTGTTGACTCTGAAATTCACACCAGATCCAAGAGAACAGAAGCGGGAGCAGGGAGAAGAAACGGGAGACTCTGGTGTTCACGCAAAGGAGAGGACACGGGGGCTGAACTGAAGTAAGGCAGGGGGATAAATAGAAGTAGGTGGATTCAATACATATTTAGGAGATAAAAATACCGATTACTTGGTGACTGATTGGATGTTGGGGTTGATGGAAAGAGAAGAGCTAGGGTGACAACAGGAGTCGCGTGTGGGTATTTGGTAATTAGCTAAAGAGGGGAACACAAAAGAATGAACAGGTTTGGGGAAAGATAGTAAGTCTGGGTTCAGATAACTTGAGTTTGAGGAGACTGAAGGGGACATCCAGATGGTACCCAAAAGGGCAGTACGAGGGATGGTAAGGAGGTTTGAGGGGACAGGGGCTGGAAATCCAACCTTGCCTCAAACAAGCACTGCCACACAGAGAACAAGCTTATGGTTACCAAAGGGGGAAGGTGGGGAAAGGGACAAATGAGGAGTTTGGGATTAACAGATACACCCTGCTCTGTAAAAATAGATAAGCAGGGACCTACTGTATAGCACGGGGAACTGTATTCAATATCTTGTGATAACCTATAATGGAAAAGAATCTGGAAAAGAATATCTACATGTATACATATATATATACACATGTATATATAACTGAATCGCTTTGCTGTATACCTGAAACTAACACAACATTGTAAATCAACTCTACTTCAATTAAAAAACAACAACAAGCACTGCCACCTTTGTATGTCTATGCCTTGGCTGCCATCATGTTTTCCTGTGAGTGAAGAAAGCATACTGGGGCAAAAAAATTATAAAAAAATAAAAATTAGAACGTTGATTTAAACAATGAAAATAAGTACATGTGATGAGGCCATCTCAGTTCTAAACCCAGCTGGGACAGAAATGCAGAACATCATTCCCTAGGCCTTATTTCCCTCACCTGGAAGATGAAGGTGCTCTGGCTGGATTTGGTCCACCCAGCATCTCGTTTCATGTCCACAGACTCCAAAGTATTTTTGGAAATGGCACATCGTGTGTCATCTTGGTGGGACTTGATTTCAAAGACTCCCTAGCCAAGGGGTGGATCAGTGACCCAAATTAAGCCACTGGCCTCTCTCCCAGGATTTTGAATCTTGAGGCAAGAAACACAAAGATGTAGAAGGTTGCTGGAACTCAGTCAACCTGGCAGCGACATCCTGACAAGAGTTGCAAGTAGTTCTTGCTACCTAGATCCATTCAAGTGTCCCATGTCTTTTCTTTTGAGCCGGGTTCTCCCCTAAATTCAGCTAGTTACCAAATATCCTTCTAATAAAATCATTTCCATTTTATTTGGTCAGAATTAGTTTCTGCTCCCTGTGAGCAAAGAATACGAACAGCTTCAGAAGGGACTGTCTTGGTACCCAAGACATTTTTCAGCTTCAAAACATCCATGATATATAATTAATATCAATTTTTAAAATTTCTAGTAAATTTTTTAAAAAGACCATTCTTTGCAAAAGAGATTTCAAATAGAGATGTATTTAAAATGCCTATATAACTATGCTGATATCATCTCTATTTTATACACAGTTTTGTGTGCACACACATACGTACGTATGGTATTATTTAAGCCTCATTACTAATATTTGAAAGCCAGAAAGAGCAGTTAGTGTTTTACTAAATGGGTTCCTATTTCAACCTTCATAGTTAATGAATATCATTTCTTTTAGCCAGAATAATTTTCATCTTTTAAATTTGCTATCTGAAAATATTTATAAAATTGTATGTCAATTTCTACCATTATATGTGAATTTCTCAGGCTTTATATTTCATAACAGAGAATCATAGCCCAAGTTTACTTGCTTACAAAAAGGAATTTTTAAAAAACGCAAATAGAAATACAAAGAGAATCCAAATTCATTATTTTATTTATTTCATTTGGACATGAAGTTATTAGTCTTTGGTTTTATTTACATATTAAAACAAATACTTATCTAAATTAAAACATGCTCTTTTTAAGTATCAGAAGAAAAATCTCCTTGACCTGAAGTCACTATACTGGGTGGAAGCTAAGAATTCTAGTAAAATTTCTGGAGAGATTTGATATTATGGAGTTTGAGGAGAGTTCTCCTGACAGGAAAGAGGCCATTCATAGAAGTAGAAGTTGTGACATTCACAGATATGCTGAATATCTAGAAGTTTACATCCTAAGGAAGATCTTTGCCACTGCAGATACCTAAGGCTTTACCAGGCTAAGGGATGTAGCTGGAGAAGAATGGTTTTAAGAAAGGAATTAAGTGGTCATGCATTTCATATGGATTTTTATTACTATTTAAAGGCATTATACAATAGAGATTCTAAATATTTTGAATTTACATCCAAATTTCCCCAAAACTTCTAAGTTAAAAAAAAAATCTGTATACTGGAATAAAGTAAATCTGAACAATCTGACATAACTCCATAGCAGTTGAATGTGTGGAGATGCTGGGAAATGGGGAGCTTTCTATTAAACAGCCACAGAGGAGATATTATATCATTTTTGAATTCTACCTTAAACCATTTTGAATAGCTACTATTTATAGAGCACCTACGATGTGTCAAACATCATTTCTAAATCACACAATAACTCTACAAATACCACTTCCATTTTTACAGATAAAGAAACCATCTTCAGTGAGGTTGTGAGTTGCCCAAAATCATATAAGCTAATAAGTGGCAGGGGTGGGTTTCACACTCAGGTTTCTCTGATTACAAATTCTGAATTTTTTCTCTTTATCACATTGCCTCCTATTATATCAAATATCGTTAAGTTTTCTTCTCCTCCTCATCATGCACACATTTTTTGGGTTTATTTGTATTGATTGTTTAGAAATTTTACATCATTATACAAGTATGATGTCACTCTCCAACTAGAAAGCCATTATCTTTCTTGGGAGTAACATATACACACCATTATATGTAAAATAGATAAACAACAAGGACCTACTGTATAACACAAGGAACTATACTCAATATTTTGTAATATACATATATATATAACTGAATCACTTTGTTGTACATCTGAAACTAACACAACATTGTAAATCAACTATACTTCAATCAAAAAGAAAAAAAAAGAAAGCCATTTTCTTTATCCATGTTAATCCACATTTGCGCTGGACTGGGGAAAGAGACTGGTGTTATTTTGTGACTCAGAGAATCCCCTTCCTTAAAATGAGGGAGCAGACAACCAGTAGCATCCGTGCAAAGCAAATTAAATAGATGCGATTCCCACACAAGGGTGTAAAGTCTAATGGGGAAAACACCGACAAACATAAAACAAACATAAAAAAGGATAATACTGTACAAATATGAAAAACATGAATGAATAGCTATGTCAATCTATCTTATTCTCTTTGTACTTAGGTATTTATACTAGTTATTACATGACCTTTCAAAATTAAAATGCATTATCAACTATTCTAGTATATGATTAATATATTTAACATATTTTTTCATAAGTCACACTGAAATACTGTATCAAGGTGAAGCTGCATATTCAGTAAAATATTTCAAAAGCAGTTCAATAAGCTCAATACTTTAAAACAAGATCATAAAACTATTACTTAATCTGACAAAGATAAACTCAAAAGATATGCTATACCTAATCAAAAGTCAGGATAATACTTTTATTCCATTAAGTTAATATTTATAAGTCACTAGTGGGTTATCTATGTGCCAGTAACAACAGTCTTACATTCATATTGTAGGGATAAATGTTATTGGAATCACGACAGGATAATTACATTGACTCTTAAATGAATACTTAAATAGCTTCAGTTAATATAATTTCCATGGAATAAAGTGAGTCTCTATTCTTACTCATACTTTTCAGTGTAGGTAGATATTAGGTATAATTTGAAGGAAAAAATCCATTTCTTCACACACACACACACACACACACACACACACTGACAAAACTCATATCTCGTATGGATATGTTTTATAGTTTTTTTGTGTGTATGAAAAGGATACTTTTCTTTCCTAAAAAGCTAAAACAAGGACATAGCATTTCTTTAGCCACATAAGTACATAGAGAGAGGAATTAGAAAGAAAAAAATTAATTATGTTTTAAATGATTTTACTTTAAAAGCATATAGAATGCTTTTACAATGAAAACTGAAAGCGTTTTTCTTAATATTACCCACTTAGGTTTTTAACGATTGATATGGATTAAGAATACTATCACTCATACGTATTTTTGTGTAATAAACCATTGGAGTTGAGATTTTTAGAACTTTAAATTTATTTTCTATGTACTTCAAAATAGAACAAGAAAAAAGTTTCAATACAGAAAAGGCTCTTTTTAAATTTAAAGGATTTCCAATGAGTTGACTGGTCTCTGGGGGCATCTACTGGAAATTTCACAAACTGCAGTCACATCATGTAAATGTGATAACTTTCATTATCCATTTTAATACAGATATTACTTTAATTGGTATGCAAATAAGGTGACACTCAAAGAAGATAAATGTAAAGTTATGCATGGTATTCTATCTCATCCGTCTGGTAACAACAAAACATGTAGCTGTCTTTGGGATCAGTCAACAAATACTCAACTGTTAAAAATGTAAATAGGGCAGGTGGCATATCACAGATTAACAGTTTCCAAACCATCCAATTCTCAAGCTTGGAAAAATTAAAAATATATTCTAGAGAGAAACATATACATACTTAGTAAGGAATTTTTATTAATCCAAATTAAATGCATATAAAAAGCACTTTTGGGCTTCCCTGGTGGCGCAGTGGTTGAGAGTCCGCCTGCTGATAAAGGGGACACGGGTTCGTGCCCCGGTCCGGGAGGATCCCACATGCCGCGGAGCGGCTGGGCCCGTGAGCCATGGCCGCTGAGCCTGCGCGTCCGGAGCCTGTGCTCCGCAACGGGAGAGGCCACAACGGTGAGAGGCCCGCGTACCGCAAAAAAAAAAAAAAAAAACACTTTTAAAATTATGATGGTTTCTCTAAAACAAATTCATTTTGTATCTCAGTATGTCCACGAATCATAAATAACCTGGTAATCAGTACTTATTTTCTATATAATTTAATTTGACTATTCATGTGTTACTATCTCAAAAAGTATTTAGAATTTGTTATACTTGGAACAAAAGAATGTATCTATCATTATAATTAATATTACAATTAGAATTAGTTATTAATATAAATATTGTTATTAATTTTCCTTAACATTTTTGGAGAACTTCTTTAAGAAAAATGAACATATAATGAACATGATACAATCATTGCAGCTCATATATATATATATATTTTAAATTTTATTTAGTTAGTATTGGCTGCGTTGGGTCTTCGCTGCTGTGTGTGGGGAGCGGGGGCTACTCTTCGTTACGGTGTACGGGCTTCTCACTGAAGTGGCTTCTCTTCTTGCGGAGCATGTGCTCTAGGTGCAGAGGTTTCAGTAGTTGTGGCTCGTGGGCTCTAGAGCGCAGGCTTCGTAGTTGTGGTGCACGGGCTTAGTTGCTCCGCGGCATGTGGGATCTTCCCGGACCAGGGCTCGAACCTGTGCCCCCTGCACTGGCAGGCAGATTCTTAACCACTGTGCCACCAGGAAAGTCCCTCATGCATAGTTTTAACATATATTTAAAATAAACCAAATAACTCATAATGTTATTGCAGTTGTGACTAATCTTGTAACAGGAATTTTTAATGTCACAGGCATTATAACAATCTTGATTTTCTTTGTAAAATATATTGGTCATATTTACTTTAAGAGAAAATATTTAAAATAATTATGAAGATATATCTATTGTGCTATACTTAATTGTACTATAATATACTTTTTATTGCTATAATTTTATATAAACCCCTCTAATAAAGATTGAAATATTTAACATTTTAGCTTCATTCCAAAGAAATACCACTAACGCATGTGTAAGTTTATAGTTTCTGGAAACTTCACTAGAATTACCATCCAAATAAATGTGATATCACCTTTAATTGTATCAACCGAAAAAACTAATCAACATAAAATGTTATCAAATCAGAACATAAGTTATTAATATAGCAGGACTTTTGTTTCAGTTTAGATTTAGATTCATTTTATAGCTGTATGTACTTGATAACTAACTAAATAAATAAATAAATTCCACCCCCAAGAGGTTATGGAATATAATTTTTTGTGATTTTCTAAACAATTAGAAGTTTGCTAATTTGAATTTTTAGAGGAAACTGTTACATATACAAGTTTTGCTTTGTGTTTTTTGAAAACACAAATTTTCACCTATTAATAATCAAACTTAGAAAGCACAGTTAGATTTTCAACATTTTAAAGGTATATGTATATTGAAAAATTCCATTTGGAAAACAATTATTTAACTAAGTTCAACCTTTAATTCTTTTCTAAAAATGTTAATAATAATAATTAAGAGAGTTTACCCCATGGCATTTTGTAAATGTGACTATTACTAATTTAATTCTTTTGACAAAAAATAAAATACTAAAAAATCTGATCAGCAAAGAATTCTCCCAATAGCACAGTGAGAATTCACTTCAACATGAGTGATTTTTATTTTAGGATATATGGGCTATAGGTGTAGAATGGAACAAAGATGATTTCTCAGATTCGATTATGTTAGAGCTGGTATTTAGCACAAAAGGCAGTAACTTTTTGTGAGATCAATAAATGTTAATCTGTCAAATAGTATTTTTGCTGGTGATTATTAGCCTTTATCAGAGGAAAGCTGTGGTTATTCAGCAAGCAGTACTGACTGCAATCCTTACAATGTCTTTAAATGATTCCCTTAATAATATAAAGGCTTTTTTTTATGTGTATACCCTGTAAGAATGATTTACTCAAATGATTTCCATTCAGTCAAATATTTGAAGTACAGTGATCATCATCAATCAGGAAGGAATAAACTATGCATCAATCAATATAAGGTATTACCAAAATATTTACCCATGTAGCTGTCACACACATTTTCTTTACTGAAAGATTTTCTTTACTGGAAAAATCTCAAACTTAAACACATTTTTAAAGTATTTCATTAGCAGTTCAGTGAAAAAGCACCAGAAGAAACCTCCTTATGTGAGGCTAATTACAGATATAATCTTTATAAATGGTCTTATTACTTTCAAACCCCTTCAAGAAATTCAAACTTTTTAATGAAAGAATGTTTTATGCCAAAGATCAAACATGGAAAGGTATAAAATGAATGTCATTGTTTAAGAAGAATTTTCAGGGAACATATTTTCAACCCAGAAGTACCACACTTGAATCCAAACACCTTTGGCTAAACGAAGCAATCGTATCAAGTCTTGTACTTTCAATTTACACTGTAACTTTCCAATACAGGAAAACATAATTATATAACCAATTTATATTGATTATATTGTCACTTATCCAGTTAAATATAGCCTGAAAAATAAAGCCTAAAAATAACCTTAGCTTTTGGATTAAGTTATAATGATAAAAAAAAAAAAACCTGAATAAATAATATCATCCTGTCAGATTCTGTATCCTACTATCATGGCAATAAATGTAAGAAAAACAAAAAATAAGGTTCATGCTACAAACAATGGACTATACACACATGTAAACATGATCATTCTAGCTCAATGCCATATTTTTGTCTAAATTAGTACTTACAGTTTTAATTAACATAAAACTCCATATAATATGGGTCACTGTTTTTTTTAAACAATTCAGTGATTGCTCTCCAAATTTCTTGAAATTCAATTACTTAGGAAATTTTGTCTCAAATAATATCACTTAAAACTTTTCTTTCAATTCTTCATCTTTACACCTTTATAAATAAAAGAACTATCAATTTTCCACATAAATTGAGGGAAATAATCAAACTTTAATAAAGATGGAAAGCTGGAGAATATAAAGACAAAACTTAGTAAAAACAACAAGTTGCATTAAAAAGAAAACTTCAGCTCACTGTATTTTTTTTTTACTAAAGTATGTCATACATTTTATCTTTGCAAGAGTTTGACGAATTTTGCAAGTAAAATTCTGTTTCCTCTACACTTGCTAATAGTCATGAGAATCTGTAGTTTGCACCTTCCCATTAAAAATGTATTGTATTTTTTTGAAATTATTCACCCCGCCTTTTATCCAGATCATGTCTTTGAAAGGAGGAAGTAGATAATAAATGGAATAATTCATGATTTCCCATTAAATATGAAACTTTCTTTTGCAGAGTTTAGAAAATGAAGTTCTACATAATGTACAAAAGTTGATTAGAACTTTTTTAACCTTTTCAGGAAAAAACCTTTCACATTAAACAACTGCATGTGGAGGTTTTCTTTGGGAAAAGTAAACCAATCAATTCCTTATACCTATGGCTTTATCATACATATTCAAATGTTGCTCTTTCCAAACATATATCCCTTTATAATGTGTAAGTAGTTATTAAAATGATGGCAAGAAAAATAGTGTACATTGGGCTATAAACATGACAAGTATCTAAGAAATATATAACTGACGTTTAAATTACAAAGGGAAAAATCACATAAATTAGAAATGAAAGCAAAACATTATTTGTGCTCTTTTCAGCAATGTAATGGAAGATAGCATGAGGGTAAGTAATAAAACCTACATTTAGATGTCTCTTATTATGGCATTTCTTCTAGCGAGGTAATATTTTGTCATGAGAAAAAAATATGTACCTTTATAAAACTTTTCCTTGCAAAACTAGCCGTTGGGATCTGTTAACTACATTCTTTTTCTTTTGCCTTTTTTAAAAATTAATTTTAATTGGAGTATAGTTGCTTTACAATGTTGTGTTAGTTTCTACTGTACAGCAAAGTGAATCAGCTATACGTATACATATACCCCTCTTTTTTCTTTTGCCTTTTTTTAAGATTAAAAAAACCCAAAAAACAAATGATTTTTAGGCTCATTCTTGCTCTATCATTCTTTATTTCTTGGATGAGAAATCTGGAGTAAATTTAACTGAAGATAAATGTCAAGTTCTGACTATTTTAGGGCAGCTGGTGACCTCATTAGGTTTTTAAAAATTTTTTGTGTCATAATTCTTTCCAATAAATATATTTCAATTTTCCCCATATCAAAAAATAAATCAAGAATATATTTTCCCCTTTCAAACATGAATGCTTAAAAAGGTAACTACCATGTTGTAAGCCATGTGAAGAAACCTTTCATACTGTGTGCTCTTTAATTACCGTTGCAAAGGAGGTATGCATTACACATACAAACAGTGAAGCCAGGATTTCTCAAAAACTATATGTACACAGTGATCAAACTTCCAGAACATACTTTTCATTTTACATTTAGTAAAAACTAAATTAATAAAAACAAAAAATAAGTTGATAATTTTGAAGCTTTTTTCAGACAACATCTGTATATAGCTATCTTATTTTCCTGAATGTTGCATTTTATTGCATTTCCTGAATGTTAATTTTATTGCAGCTATCTCAAACATTTAGGAAATTCCTACTTATAACTAAGACCTTAGGGTATATCAAATCAAATATGTGCATCAATAAGAATATTGGAAGAACAAAAGGAAGTATTTGTGAGAAGATAAAATAAAAGAGCCTTGAATTCAAACTTTTAAAAAATTGTACAAGATAGATATATAGTAGGGATTATAACTTCCTTGAGATGGAGAACATGTTATTTGTTCCTTTTGTATTTTTTTATAATAGCGCAAATGCCAACACAAATAAAGATTATATAATATTATTAATATCAAATAAAATAGAATCAGGGCATAAAAAAATTAAAAGGGCATATGAATATTAGAGATTCATAAATAGATTATTTTACTGAGAAATATGGCAGCTAGAAAACAATACTCCTAATAACAATAGCTTCAAAATATATAAAATTCATAGAAAAAGGAGAAATTGATCTTAATATATTTTTTTCAGAAAATTATAAATTAGAGGGAAAAAAGATTTGAATAACAATTGTCTAGCTTGATTGAAATAACAGGCTCAATCTAATTATTAGATTCTGATTGTTTTCTGTATGAGAACTATCTACCAAATAGAAAATATATATTTAGTTTTCAGACATACAAGGAATATTTATAAAATTAATCATGTACTGGCCACACTAAAATGTCATAAAATGATATCACATATGGCACATTTCCTGAGCACAAGTATATATTCACTCCTCAATCCTGCATTCCCTCTTGCAAAAAAAAAAAAAAAAACCAAAAAGCCACAAGAAAAAACTATTCACCTGCAAATTTATAAATACACTTCTAGTTTATTCATGGCCAAAAGGGGAAACCACTGTAGAAATTTTTATACACTTAGAACTGAAAGAAAAAAATTAAACATTAAATCCTGGGGGAAGAAATCATCACGGTATTAAAAGGAAATTTATAAGTTAAATTCATTTGTTAGAAAACAAGAGCAACACTTGGGAGTGAAAAAGCTAGCTTTCAACTTAGGATGCTAGAAATAAAATCCTAACAAATTAAACAATGGCATGAAGTCAAATAAAGGACAGGGAGGGAAATATTAAAGGCAAATGTATGAATTCATAAAATAGAGAACAAAAAGTGTGACCCATAAAACAAACAAACAAAATACCTGGTTATGTGAAAAGACAAATAAATTTTGCAAGTACTTTATAATCAAGAAAAACAAAAATAGATAAGTCGTCAAAATTGTACCAGGAATGGAAGAGATAATATATCTTCTATTACAATTATAGTAACTGCCAACTTTTAGTGTAGCAAAAGAAAAGAAAATTATGGGTTAATATTATTATAATTTAGATACAAATTTCCCTCATACCACTCTCCAAAAAAAGAACTCATAGCAAACTAAAAGCATAATGAATAAGTAGGGTTTATCGCAGAATTTCAAGAACGGTTCAAAATTAGAAAATCTCTTAACTTTATGATAATCTCAGGAGATGTTAGAAAATTATTTAGTAAAGTTCAAAACTCATTTATGATTAAGAAAAGTGGAAACTAAAAAATGAATTCTCTATCTTGGTAATATGTATCTATTAAAACCCTACAGCAGAAAGCTTCATGTTTTGGGATACATTAGAATCATTTCCACTAAAGTAAGGAATTTGAAGGGATCCCTGCTGTCACTCCTATTATTTAACACCATGTACTGTTAAATGGACGTTCTTGCCAATGTGGGATTCAATATTTTAATGATACCAATTCTCCTAAAATAACATAAAATCAAGGCAGTCCTTATAAAACCTCAATTATATTCTCCTGACTCTTGGCAAGATAATTCAAAATTCATATAGAATGGTTAATGTACAAGAAAAACCTGATCATTTGGAACAAGGAGGGGGACTGTCTGCCAGATATAAAATACATTTTAACTATGTTAATAAAGTGATTTGTGGCACTGACACAAGAAAAGACAAATAAGTCAATGGAACAGAATATATATGTATATGTGTATGTATACACACATGAAAATTTGGTATTTAATAGAAGTGACATTTCAGTTCAGGGGAAAGTTTTGGGTACAATTGATCTATTTGCAAATTTTGTTGGTTGTGTGTTTTATATATTAATATTTCTATATTATTATTTTTGTATATAAATAATATAGATGATAGCATATGTTATATTACCTTTCCACATTTAATGGAATATTTAAGTGATACACAAATCTC
The DNA here is from genome assembly GCF_964270905.1 of Leucopleurus acutus. Taxonomy (NCBI): domain Eukaryota; kingdom Metazoa; phylum Chordata; class Mammalia; order Artiodactyla; family Delphinidae; genus Leucopleurus; species Leucopleurus acutus. The sequence goes on along the minus strand of NC_139146.1, from coordinate 131,537,194 downwards.
AATTTCCTAATCATTTTCTTGACCTTAATGTATGTGTTACGTATATATTAAACCTTTATCACTAAGAACTTTCAGGTGCTTAATCACAATCGTTTTAAAGCAACTTTGTAGCATTCATTTTGAACTTCTGAGTTAAGTACTTTTTTTCTTAGCCCCCTAGCTTCCTCTTTCTTGAATTCTCTTTTCTTTCCTCTAAAGTGGCCATTTGGGGCAGGGATGAAGGGTCCAGAAAGACTGCATAGGAAGAGATGTGTTCCAGCCCTCATATCTGAAAAGATTTTTGTTTTGCCCTCAGTTTTGATTAATAGTTTATCTGGGTACAGAATTCTAAGTTAAAATAATCGTTCTGCATATCTTAGAGACATCATCCCTTTTTTTATAGAACCAAGTATTATTACTGACAACTGTGATGGTAGTCTGATCTTTGTTTCTTGATGACAACCATTCTCCCAAACCCTGAAAGCTTCTAGTACCTTCTCTGTATACTTAGCATTTTGATATTTCATAAAGATGTATCGAAGTGGGTTTTTTCTTTTCTTTCTTTCCCTTTTTTTTTTTTTGTTGTTGTTGTTGTTCTTTCCTTTCTGGTTACTTTGGTAGTCACAGCCCAAACATCTGTGGGTTTTTTCCAGTCTAAGATATCTGTGTCTGTGTCTCTAACCATATCTCTATCTCTGTCCATCTATATCTACCTATATAGCTATCATCATTCATTCTCTCATCTCTTTCTCTTGGATAAATATTCACCACCTGGACTGTGTTCTGTATCTTATGCCTTTTAAAATATTTTCTATATCTTTTATGTTTTTATTCTACATGTTGATAGCCTTATCTTTCTTTTCCATCCTTTCCTTTGAGTTTTAAAAAATATTTCAGCTACCTTTAATTTTGAAGAATTCTTTTTCTTTAAATGATTTCATAGCATCAGGTTACATTTGAGGGATGTAAGATTTTCTACAGCATCTGTAAGGAAAGAAATTGGAAATCTCTCAAAGTTCCTCTTTTCCCTATAGAAACTGTTTCAGCTGACATTGAGTGTTCTCTTTGTTCATCTTTTTTCCTTTTGTATTGTAATATTTTCTCAAATATCAGAGGCTATTTGTCTATTCATAATAATGAAGTTCTCAATTTAACATAGGTAGTGAATTTGGGTTTCCTCTGTTTGCAGGATTCATCCTGAGATTTATGGGTTGGGAGAGCACAAGCTGGCTATTCCTTGCACTGATGCCAAATGAAAAGGACTCTGTAAGGTACACCAGCTTCCCTGACAGGAGCTCAGGCCAACTGTAACTTTTTAAGGTTTTTTTGCGTCACTGTTTATGAGGAATATTATTATTCTGTGGTTTTCTTTTTATGTAATGGCTTTTTCTGGTATTGGTATCAGGATAATTCTGGTCTCACAGAATGAGTTGAGAAGTGTTTCTTCTATTTTATTGAAGAGTTTGTGCCAAATTGATGGATTTTTTTTTTTTTTTTCCAAATGTTAGGTAGAATTCACCAGTGAAGCAAAATGGGCCTGGAATTTTCTTTGTGGGAAGTTTTTAAACTATTAATTCAATGTGGTTAGTGAATCTACTGCGATATCTATTTCTACTTAAGTGAATTTTGGCAGTGTCTCACGAAATTTAGCCATTTCTGTAAGTTGTTGAGTTTACCAGTATAAAGTTTATTTCCTAATTAGCGTTTTAATATTTATGTAATCTGTAGTGATGTGTCCCCTCTTTCACTTCTGAAATTGGTAAATTGTGTCTTCTTTCTTTTTCTCTGACCATTATGACTAAAGACTGATCAACTTTACTGATCTTTTCAAAGAAGCCATTTTTAGTTTCATTGATTTTCTCTACTGTCTTCCTGTTTTCTGCCCCCATTTTACTACTCCTTTTTCTCTATTTTCAGTTTAATTTTTTTCTAATTTTTTAAAATGAAAACTTAGGGCAATAACTTTAGACATTTCTATTTTTCAAATATAAACATTTTAATGCTATAAACTTCCCTTTAAGCACTGCTTTAGCTTCATGTTACCAATTTTGATATACCATATTTTTTAAATTCAGTTCAAAGGATTTTCTAATTTGCCTTGATTTCTTCTTTGATCTATGGTTTATTTAGAAATACGTTGTCTAGTTTCCAAATTTGTGGGGATTTTTCAGAGATCTTCCTGCCATTATTTCTAATTTAATTCCATTGTTGTAAGAGAAAATAATTTTTAGGATTTAAATCCTTTTAAGTATATTGAAATTTGTTTTATGGCTCAGAATATCATCTCCTTTGAAAAGTATTCCATGTGTACTTGAAAATAATGTGTGTTCTGCTGTTGTTTGGTGGAATGTATGTAAATGCCAATTATTTAAGCTGATTAATGGTATTGTTCAAGTCTTCAATATTCTACTGATTTTTTAATCAATTATTGAGAGAGTGGTTAGAATCTCCAACTATAATTGTGGACTTGTCTGTTTTTCCTTTTCCTTCTGTCAGTTTTTGTTTTATTACTTTGAAGTTCTGTCATAGGAACACAAACATTTAGGATTATGTGTTCTTGATGAATCAACTTCTTGTATCATTATGAAATGTTACTTTTTATCTCTGGTAATATTCCAACTGCTTTCTGAAAATGTATTTCTGAAAATCTTGGAATCTCTCATTTTTCTTCCTTTCCTATCATGTTAAGAATTTACTATCTTTTGGACATTTCAGTGGTCATTTCAAATATAGGAAGGAAATGTGTTTAGCCATCCATCTTGATCTTGAAGTAGAAAAACCCCTAAACTAAACTTTTAAGACCATTGCCTCATTCAGCAATGTATTTCTGTGGCTACATTGGCTGTAGGATAAGGGATTGTTTCAGACAAGCTTAAGGGGATTTTATGGAAATATGAGTCAGGGTTATAGAATAACTGGGTCCTTACAAGGTGAACCCAGAGGGAGGTTCTAGATCCATAACAGTACTGGGAATTCACGAGGAGTCTAGAAATCTGATCTCTGATTCATGCCTGATTCATTTTCTTTCTAGCTTGTTCATTCCTTCCTCTCTATGAATCATTTTTTCTGTCTCATTGTTTCTGCTTCTTTATAACATTAGATTGCCTTGGTCAAAGTACTTAATCTCTCTATGCCTTGGTCTCTGGAAGTAATAACAAGGTTTATTTCCAGGTTTATTGTGAGGATCACTAAAAACACAGACCAGCACACAGTATTAATGTAATATGTCTTACCCATTACTATTTGGCCTAAAATAAAACCTGGCTAAGAGATGTAATATCTATGACTAGCTGCCTATACATCCATTTCATTGTTCATTAGGTGTGCTAAGTTTTATTATATTGCTCCATTTTTCTCATATAAGATCATGTGATAACTTTCTTTTGGAATTTAGTATCAGGAAAAAGCTTATCTCTCTTGAAGAAATGATATGTTTCCTTTCATCGGGTAATGAGGATTCTCTAGTCCGTCACATCTCCCTTTTTGCCCAGTCTGCCCAGAAGTTCAGAGTGAAATTTAATGTTTCTTCAGGGGAACTATATTAACCCTGATGGGGAGTATATTTATATACTTTTCCTTTATTTGCCTTTCATTTTCTATATATAATCTGACAGCTATGTAATATAAAACATTAATTTTAAGTTTCTTCAATCCTCTCCAGAAAGAAAGTTAACAAGAAATAAAGCATTATTTTATGTAAGTCAGAAGAATCTTAAAGGAGAATGAAACACTGCTTTCAAAGAACTCTGAGTCTAGAGCAGAATCCTTTCCTTATGGCAATTCACAACAAGAAAGACATTTTACATTGCAATTCAGTACATGTACATATATATTTCACATATGTATGTATATGAAACAAAACGTAAAAGCACTAATACTCAAAATGTTCTGATCTCTTTGTAAATATTAACTCAATTAATCCTCATAACCATTCCATGAGCCAGGCCCTCTTATTGTTACCCCTATTTTTTACATGAGAAAACTGAGGCACAGAAAGGTTAAGTAGCTTGGCCAAAGTTGACCAGTTACCTGGTTAGTAAGTATAAAGCTGGGTTTGAGTCCAGGGAGTCTGGTTTTAGAACTCATGCTCTATTTCATTACATCTGGCAACCCGCTCTATGTAATGAACCCCTTTCTAATTCTATAGTCTTTCATATTTTAAATGCTTATCATGATACCCAAACTCATGGGTCATAATCACTACCCACTAATGGACCACAACCTTAGATTTTTAAACATTAATCAGGAAGGAAAAAAAAACCAAAACACATGTACATGACTGTCAATGGCTATTAAGAGAGTTCAAGCAGGCACTCTGAACTCTTACCATGTGAGTGAGGATGGATCAAAGGAGGCCTCACAGGGCAAGAAACAGTTAAGCTGAGGCTGGTAGAGAAGTTTATCAAGTACACAAGGCATGGGAGAAGGAGAAGGGCATTTCAGGCAGAGCACATATATAAGGCTACAAAGGGGTGAAAGATCCCCATTCATCAACTGCCCCAACACCTGTGAGCCAAGCACTGTATGAGTACTGAGGATGCACATGTGAGCAAAGTAGCCATGGCTCCATACATACATACAAATACACACTATATATATTTATTTATAAACATATGTGTATTTATAAACACACACCTCCCAGCTCAAAGTACAGAGTATTTAAAATGATCTCAGAGACTCATCCCAGTACAAGATTTTGAAAATTTCCAAATAATCTAATTAAAAATAATAGAGGAAAAATATTTCCTACAAATTTATATATTCAATTTAATAGACCAACATATGCATTGTGGGAGTCCCAGGAGGAGAACAGAGATTCTTTTAAGAAAAGTGGTGAAAACTTCCCAAGTTTCATAAATGTCATGAATATAAATATTTGAGAAATTCAACAAACTCTAAGTAGGAAAATTCAAAGAGATACACATTGAGGCACATTATAATCAAACTCCCAAAGGCAAAGACAAAGAGTGAATCTTTAAAGCAGCAATAGAGAAGCAACTCAACACAGCATCCTCAATAAGGTTTTAAGCAGATTTCTCACTAGAAACTTTGGAGGCCAGAAAACAGGGTCTTTTTTTTTCTTTTTTAATTGGGGTATAGTTGTTTTACAATGTTGTGTTAGTTTCTACTGTACAGTGAAGTGAATTATATATTCAAAATGCTAAAAGAAAAAACTGTCAACCAATAATCTTACATCTGGCAAAACTGTCCTTCTAAAGTAAGGAAGAAATTAAGAACATTCCCAGATAAACAAAAGCTGAGGAACTTTATTTCTACTGGACCTGCCCTGCAAGAAGTGCTAAATGGAGTCCTGCAGGTTGAAAAAGAGTAACCTGAAGTCATATGAAGAAATAAAAGTCTCAGTAAAGGTAGACACATGGTCAATTATAGACGCTAGTATTTTTGTAACAATAGTTGGTAACTTCACATTTTGTTTTCTACATAATTTAAGAGACTAATGCATTTATAAAAATAATTATTCTAAGAACTAGCAGTATTGTATATTTGATTTGTAACTCCACATGTTGCTTTCTACATAATTTAGGATATAGCATTAAAAAAATAATTATTAATGTATGTGTGGGAGCAGAGGGTATCTGTAAATCTCTATACCTTCCCGTCAGTTTTGCTGTGAACCTAAAACTCTAAAAAAATAAAGCCTTTCAATAACAAAATGATTAGTTTGTTTTTTGGATGCAAAATGTATAAAGATGTAGTTTTACAACATCGATAATCAAAAGAGGTAGGAATGGACCTCTCAAGAAGCAAAGTTTTTGTATGTTAGTGAAGATAAACTGGTATAAATTCAAAACAGAGGTTATAATTTTAGGATATCAGATGTAAGCCCCATGGCAACCACAAAGAAAATAGTTACAGAATATACACAAAAGGAAATGAGAAGGGAATTCATTGGTTTCACTACAAAAAAAAAAAAATCAACATAAAAGAATACAGTAATGCAGGAAATAAGGAACAAAGAAGCTATAAAGTACATAAAAAACAAATAGTAAGTGACAGAAGTCCCTCCTTATTAGTAATTACTTTAAATGTAAGTGCATTAAACTCTCCAATCAAAGGACAGAGACTGGAAGAATGAATAAAAAAATGTGATCCAACTATGTGCTGTCTACAAGACACTCACTTTAGATCCAAAGACACAAATAGGTTTAAAATGGAATGATGGAGAAAGATATTTCATGGCAATAGTAACAAAAAGAGAGTAGGGGTGGCTATACTAATGTCTGACAAAATAGACTTGAAATTAAAAAAGGGCTATAAGAGACAAAGGAGGCCATAATATATTAATAACAGATCAAATACAGGAAGAAGATACAACTGTCATAAACGTTCATGTACTTAATAAGAGACCATCAAAATAAATAAAGCAAAAATTGACAGAAATGAGGGGAGAAATAGACAGTTATGCAATAATAGCTGGAGATTTCAATACCTGACTTTCAATAATGGATAGAACAACCAAACAGAAGATAAGTAAGAAAACAGAGGACTTGAACAATACAATAAACCAACTAGATGTAACAGATATATGCAGAACACTCTACCCAACGACAGAATACACAGTCTTCTCAGGGGCACACAGGACATTTTCCAGGATTGATCATATATTAGGCCAAAAATTAAGTCTTGAGAGATATCACACAAAGTACCTTCTTTGGCCACAACTAGAGTAGTCATTAAGGGAGGGAAAACTGGAGAATTCACAAATTGTGGAAATTAAATAACACACTCTTAAACAACCAATGGATCAAAGAAGAAATCACAAGGGAAATTAGAAAATACTTAGAGATGAATGAAAATGAAAACACAACATGGCAAAACTTATGGAATTCAGTGAAAGCAGTGCGAAAGGGGAAATTTATAACTATAAATGCTTAAATTTATAAAGAAGAAAGATCTTTTAAAAAACGTTTAAAAACAAAAAGATCTCAAATCAACATTCTAACCTTACAATTTAATTAATTAGGAAAAGAACAAACTAAACCCAAAGCTTTCAGAAGAAAAAAAATAATAAAGATTAGGACAGACATAAATGAAATAGAGGATAGAAAAAGAACTCAATGAAAACAAAAGTTGGTTCTTTGAAAAGATCAACAAAATTGAGAAACCTTTAGCTAGATCAACTAAGAAGAAAACAGAGAAGACTCAAAGTACTACAATCAGAAATGAAAGTAGGCTTTGCTGTACAGCAGAAACTAACACAACACTGTAAAGCAACTATACTCCAATAAAAAGGAAGAAATGAAAAAGGAAGAAATGAAAGTACTACCAATTTTAGAGATAAAAAGGATTATTAGAGAGTACTGTGAACAACTCTGTGTAAAAAATTGGATAACCTGGATGAAATGGACAAATTCCTAGAAACAAAACCTACCAAGACTGAATCATGAAGAAATAATAAGCCTGAACTGACCTATAACTTGTAATGAGTCAGTAATAAAAAATCTCCCAACAAAGAAAAGCCCTGGATGATGGTCTCACTGATTCATTCTACCAAAAATGTAATGGACTAACACAAATTCTTCTCAAACATTTCAAAAAACTGAATGGGAGAGAACACTTCCTATTTTGTTCTATTAGGCCAGCATTGCCCTGATACCAAAGTCAGAAAAAAATACTTCAAGAAAAGAGAACTACAGACAAATATCTCTTATGAACATTAATTCAACAAAATACTAGTGAAGTGAATTCAGCAGCATATTAAAAGGATTATACATCATGGCCAATTGGAATGCAAGGATGGTTCAACATACTAATACTTATCAATGTAATACATCACATTAAAAAAATGAAGAAAAAATTACCATATGATCATCTCAATGCAGAAAAAGTATTTGACTAAATTAAATACTCTTTCATGATAAAATACTCAACAAATTAGGAACAGAAGGAAACTGCCTCAACATAACAAAACTCATATATGAAAAACTCACAGTGAGCATCATACGCAACAGTGAAAGACTGAAAGCTTTCCTCTATGATTAGAAACAAGGCAAGAAGGCCCAGTTTCATCACTTCTATTCAACACAGTACTTAGAACAATTAGGCAAGAAAAAGAAATAAAAGGCATTCAAACTGGAAAGGAAGAAGTAAAATTATCTCTGTTTCTAGCTGTTGTGATTTTTATATGTCAAAAACTCGAAAGATTCCACAAAAAGCTATTAGAACTAATAAACAAATTCAGCAAAGTAATAACAAATTCTGGATACAAGATCAACATTCAAAATTCAGTAGTATATGTATACACTAAGAATAAATAATCTGAAAAGGAAATTAAGAAAACAATTCCACTTACAATAACAAAAATAATAAAATAAAATACTCAGGAATTAACTTTACCAAGGAGGTAAAGGACCTGTGCAATGAAAACTATAAAACATTGCTGAAAGAAATTAAAGAAGACATAAATAAATAAAAAGACATCTTATGTTCATGGATTAGAATATTTAATATTGTTATGATGTCAATACTACCTAAAGCAATTTACAGATTCAATGCAATCCCTATCAAAATACCAATGACAATTTTTTTAGAAGTAGAAAAATTCATTCTAAAATTCATATGTAATGTCAAGGAACCTGAATAACCAAAATAATCTTGAAAAAGAAAAAAGGTGGACTCACACTTCCTGATTTCAAAACTTACTACACAGTTACAGTAATCAGCATGGTACTGGCATAAAGACAAACATATAGACCAAAGGAATAGGATAGAGAGCTCAGAAATAAATCTTCACATATATGGTCAAACAATTTTTGACAAGGGTATTAAGACTATTCAAAAGGGAAAGGGCAGTTTTTTTCAACAAATGATTATGGGAAAACTAGATATCCACATGCAAAAGAGTGAAGTTGGATGCTTACCTAACAATATAGACATAAATTAACTCAAAATGGATCAAAGACCTAAACACAGTAGCTAAAAGCATAAAACTCTTAGAAGAAATCATAGGGCAAAAGCTTTACAACATTGGATTTGGCAATGATTTCTTGGATATGACAGCAAAAGTACAGGCAACACAAGAAAAAACAGACAAATTAGACTTCATGAAATTAAAAAAACTGTCATCAAAGGATACTATCAACAGAGTGAAAGGCAATCAATGGAATAGGAGAAAATAATTGCAAATCACATATCTGATAAGGAATTAATATCCAGAATATAGAAGTATTCCTAAAACTTAATAATAAAAAACAAACAACTCAATTCAAAAACAGAAAGGACTTGAATAAACAGTTCTCCAAAGAAGAGATCCAAAGGACCAATAAGCACATGAAAAGATGCTCAACATTGCTAATCACTGGAGAAATGTAAATCAAGATCTCAGTGAGATACCCCTCATACTCATTATGATGGCTACTAGCATGAAAGCAGAAAACGATAAATGTTGGTGAAGATGTGAAGCAACTGTAACCCGTGTGCATTGTTGGTGAGAATGAAAAACGGTACAGCCATTGTGGTGGCAGAATGGTGTTCTCAAAAAATTTTAAATAAAGTTATCAAATTATTCAGTAATTCCACTCCTGGGTATATACTCAAATGAATTGAGAACAGGGTCTTAAGGAGATATTTATACACCCGTGTTCACAGGAAACATTATTCACAATAGGTAAAACACTGAAGCAGCCCAAGTGTCCATTGACAAATGAATGGATAAGCAAAATATAAACATACCATGAAATATTATTCAGCCTTAAAAAGGAAGGAAATTGTTACAAATGCTACAACATGGAAGAAACTTGAGGATACTGCAAGCCCTAGGAAAGCAAAAGAGTACTTGTGAGCCCATAATCTGATTTTGCTTTAAGTACTGAGATGACACTGTTTACTATAATATCTCCATTTTCCAACATGGAAAACAGAATAGGGTATGGATATGAGTTAGGGGGATGATTTTCATAGAATTGCAGCAATATCAACATTTTGAGGATTATGTTTTAACTATAACAGAGAATGGGAAAGAGTCAAATTCGTTTCAGATATTCCCATGCAAGCTTTTCTTAATATGGACAGAACACAATATCAGAAACAAAGCTCAACTTAGTAAAATCATCTTGCCCCATGAATTATGCATGATGAGGCTTGGTCATTGTTCACCCCACTTTTAATTCCAACTGATTCAACCTCTGTAGTACCTGGGTACTTATGCCTTTTTATCACTTTGCTCTTCATTACTAAATTTCCCAAATGATTTCTAAATAGAGTGCCATTATGCACTTGCAGGTTTATGAGCTATTGTAGGAAAAGTCACATTCTCTGGCTATATTCTACACATTTCTAAAGCAGTAGGTTTATACTTAAAGCAATCTTATGGTAGTAACAATAAGTTTAAGCAATTTATAGACATTTAAAAAAACTGTTTACAATAGCTCAGTGGGCTCTGCAAATTATATTGTTTAGTACAGCATAAAAAATTTCTGAAAAGTTTACTATAAGTTGAAATTAAAAAAAAATTCCCCTCATTAGTTCGCATTACCATTTGAAATGTATCTCACTAAAAACTGTCTTCTAAACATGATGAATATGATACCTAGCACAAAGTAAATATGTAACTATACATATTTAAAGAAAAATGATAAATTAATATTACTACCTATATCAAGACAAAGTTAATGCAAAATATTTAGGATATTTACATTATAACTTTTAAAAGCCAAAGAAAAATGATCAATGACAGTTAATGATAATAGCTGAAGTGAGAATTGTCTACATGTGTTTCATATAGAGAATCTCTTTTAACTTCCACAAGAATGTCCTATTATTATTATGGTCTCCAAATAGTTGTGGAAATCAAAGATTAGCAAAGTCAGGTAACCTGCAAAAAATTACAGAAGTATTAATAGCAGAGCCAAATTTCCAGCTGAGGAAGAAATCATCTCCCCTAACAGCCAGAGCTGCAATGTCATGATTCCTATGCTTTTCCCTTACAAAGATTTTTTTTAGGTCTATTTAGAGCTGATAAGTTTAAACACCATAGGTGAAAATAATATTTTAAAGAAAACTTTTTTTAACATCTTTATTGGAGTATAATTGCTTTACAATGTTTAGTTTCTGCTGTATAACAAAGTGAATCAGCTATATGTTTACATATATCCCCATATCCCTTCCCTCTTGCATCTCCCTTCCACCCTCCCTATCCTACCCCTCTAGGTGGTCACAAAGCACCAAGCTGATCTTCCTGTGCTATGCAGCTGTTAAAGCAAAGACATAAATGCCTAAGAAATTGGCATTTCTGTGTTCCGTTGACATTTGAAATCTTTCCTCCTTTCGTATTTATTTAGACTTGGCTTTGGTGTAAATTTGAGATCCTTTTTGCACTTATTAAACAATTTTTAAAAGTGCCTTTCAACTGCATTTTTTTACATTCCCAAATTGTAAACTTTATTGATATCAATATTCTTTTTAAAAACTTTATTGTCAAAAATTCTTTTCTTTCCTAGTTTCACATCTTAGAGATCTGCTGTGGAAGACAGCATCAGAATGTAAATAAGTAAATAATAAAAATAAAAAGGAGTGGCATCTCTCCTGTGTTCCCATGTGTATCCTCTGCTGTTGCTTTTTTTTATACATTCAGGAGAAAGTAAGGAATAGTTGTCTCTCCATTTCAGAGCACCAAAATCCTGTCTCTTTTTCTTGAATAAGGAAGAAGATCTTAAAACCCAATTTGCTACTTAGAAGGAAAGAGGGTCATCTTCCTTTCCTTCTCTCTCCTGCCTATTCCTGTTAGTCAAGTAACCATTTATTCAGCAATTGGCATCTTCAGAAAGTTTAACTGGCAAACCTCTGCATGGAATTTAATTTATTACTTTAAAAGAGATGCAAAATGTTAAGATAAAACTAGATGATATCACAAAATTATTCAAAAGTAAACAAGATGAATGAAGCAGAGGAAGAGCTCACCTAAAGGGGCCTAAATTCCCATAATGTTATCATGAAATAGTATATCGTGAATAAACATCTTCACCTTGTTACAGATACTTTGAGTGCCTGACCATGGAGCAAATCCAAATGCTAAATTTTCTCATAACAAGTATATCTGTAGTTTGTAAAAGCACCTTTGGAAGACAGTTTTGGAATATTTTCAAGATGAAAACCTAAGATGGGCAAAATGCTAATTTACTTTAACTGAGTAAGTATAATACAGTTCAAAGGCAGGAGAGAGAGGTTGTGCTGCCCAAGTGACGCTCAGTAAACACCAATTGGTGACGCTGAAAGATATTCTGAAAGAAAGCAATATCTTGGAGATGTACACAATTTTGAGCTAAATCTATTCTTCTGTATAATAGAACTTGATATCTGAAGCAGAAAATAATATTGAGCAGATTAACATTCTCTGTCCCTTGATAATTTTGCTTATTAGTATCCTCATATACACAGCTAAAGCTGTAAAAACTGCCCCCAGAAAATTTTATTTGAATCTATAAATACACTTTTATTACTTAGCTACTCAAAGCAATTATGATATGATAATAAGTGATACTTTAAGTATCACTTAAATAATGCATTCTGATAATATAGTACAGAATAAAAAAGCACAAAGTACAGAACTACAACATGCCTTTCTTTAGTTGGTAAAGATCAGTTAAATACTATCAATGGACTATTCAACGGCTTATCTAAGAAAGTCAAATTACCAGTGTCAACTATGTTATACTTTAGTACAATACGTTTGAAAAAAATATACCTATTAGGCACAGCAATAATCTGGTCACTTAAAAAGTAATAAAGTATAGTAGAATTCCTTCTGTAAATGTGGATGATAAAAAACTCAGAAGCCCTTTGCCTTTGACCCATTTTACCCCATTCCAAGGTAAAATGATCCCCCATCAATTGGGTTTGACCATTCCAGAAAAAACTACTTTAGCTTGTCTTGCTCAATTACTCACTTAAATTTTATACTCTTACTTGTAAACATATAACATTTTTGAGGAATTAAACTTCCTCAATACAACAGTTAAACTAGCTACCTACAACACTGAACTAAAAAATGTTGTAATCAAAAAATATTCACAGCAGGATACCTATTTCATGGTGTTAGTAATCCAACATTTATTCTTCACTAGTTTATTCATTTAACAGCAAGTTATTGAGCTCCGCCCGAGTGCCAGGCCCTGTTTAAGTCCTGGGGACACAGTGGCATACACAGACACGTTCCTGTCCTGTGGGGCATCCATTCCACCAGGGATGACACAGCTGATGTACAAACTCCCAACAGAAGATGAGGACCAGCTGACTGCAGAAATACACCCAGGTGATTTGACTGGGAATAAGTGTGAGTGGGGTGAGGGCTCCTTGATTATGGGGTCAGGGAATAGCAGACTGAGGTCACATTCAAGGTGACACCTGCATGACAAGAAGTGTCAGCAGTAAGGCCACACTGAAAGGAGTGAATGGTAGAGAGAACGGGGGATAAGGCCAGAGAGGTCAGCAAAGCCCAAATCACACACAGCTTTAGGTCATGAGGAAGAGTTTAGAGTTTATCATAAGACCAATGGGAAGCTCTTGGAGGGTTTTAAACAGGTGAGTGTCCCCATGATCTAATTTTTAAAAGGTCATTCTCGTGGCTGAATGGTGGTGGAATTCAAGGGGATTTTAGAAGAGCAAGTAGGAGACTCTTCTAGTGATCTTGGCAAGAGATGATGGTGACTATGCAATGAAGAGAATAGATGAACACAGGATAAGTTTTGGAGTTATATCTGATAGTACCTACTGATGCATTAGATGGGGGAGTGGTGGTGAAGGCAAGGTGAAACTCAAGGCTGCCTTGGTACCATTTACTGAACTGAGGGAAGACCGGGGGAGGGATATTAGGAGGGGGGAGTGTGAGGGGCAGCAGAGGTAAAGCAAGAGTCCAGTGGGGGGCCATGTTAGCCTTGGAATGTGTATTAAAAATTCAAGTAAATATGTCAAGGAGACAGTTGGATATAAAAATTTGAAGCTTAATGGAGAGGTCAGGGCTGGATTTATAAATGTGATAGCCATCAGGTATTGCTTGTATTTAAAGCTATAGGACTAGATCCAGGTAGAGAGTGTAGCTGGAGTAGAGGGTCAAAGACCCACCCCTAGAACAATCCACCATTGAGAGTTTGAAAACAGAAAAGCAGCCAGCAAAGGAGATTGAAGGCAGCATAGTTGAAGAGTTTGGAGGAAAACCATAGAACATGGCATCCTGGAAGCCACAAGCACAGAATGTTCAAGGAGAGAGTATTCATCTCTATCAAATAATGTGAAGACATCAAGCAAGATGAGGACAGAAACATGACCATTAGATGTAATAAAAATGGAGGACATCAGTCACAGTAAACAGATTTCAGTGAGTTCTGGGTCTGGAAACCTATTTAGAGTCAATTGAGCTAAGAATGCGATGTGGAAAGATGGAGACAATGCTTCTGGTTACTGCGAAGGGTACAGAAAAATGGGGTAGAAACTGGAGGAGGATAAGAAGTCAAGGGAGATACTAGGGTAGATACGAATGTTAGTGAGATTGCTTCAATGGAAAAGGAGAAACTGATGATATAGCAAGAAAACACATTTAACTGGTGGAGAAAGTCTTGGAACAAGTAAGAGGGGATGGTATCCAGAGCACAAGTAGAGACATCATCCTTAGACAAGAACAGGAACTCTCCACCCATTGCAATAGGTGGGACACAGAGTGTGAGTTTACGTATTAGTAGGTTGGTATGTTTTGGAGTAGATGATGAAGTGTTATTCTGGGACTAGACAAAGAACACATCCATATTACAGGATATCAAAGCTAGTGTACATGAATTATTTAAGTATATATTTCTGTTATCATCTTAGGGAAGAATAAGGCAGTTTAGAGAAGAATTTGAGAATATATCTTAGATACTGCTTTTGCCTGATTGGAAATTTGATTCACCAATTTCTCCCCTTTATATTCTTGTATACTGAGGATCTGTGATGCACCGGTTTAATCATTTTGTAATGCTAACAGATATGGAGTCAAACTCAAAATCTGTCTTCTTTGGCAAGTTTTATCCAACATCTTAATTTTCTCTGATTTTTTCCAGACCTCTAGGCTGCACCTCACAGTATAATTATGCAACTCATTCATTGCATGTTTATTTCCTGCTTGTATTATTTCAAATAGAGACAAGGATAAGACCAAGTACTTTATACTAAAATAACATTGTTTTCCCCTCTGTGAAAAACCTAGCGTTAGATATAAAGTAGGCACTTAATAAATGTTTGCTGACCAATTTATCTTTTAGAGTTCAATGGCTGATAAAAAGTTTTCCACAGAAATTCTTTGGAATATGCATAATTCCTCATGGCACCTGCTGGGTGCTGCTGAGAGATGCTGAAATCAATTTTCTCCTTTACATGCTATTCAATTTGTTTGGGGCAAGGTCTACAAGGTATATCAGTCAGGAGCATAATAGTGAGCCAAGTACAAGTTACCTTCCTACAAAGGTTTGCACCCACTATCTTTGAGCTTTGATATAAAAAAATATTCAAGTGTAGGAAGCTTTAAGGAGAATTCAACAGTAAAGGTTGAGAATTACCCAGGGCTACTTGTGTTCTGTAGCATAATATGGATTTGAAATCAATTTGGTAATATCCTTAGTGAAAAAAAAAATATTTGTAACAGAACACTCATTAACATAGCCTATTTTGCATTGTCTTATAATAATGTTTTCTTCAGTGCAGACTGAAAGCAGATATTAAGTATATAGATGTCTAATTTGTTAAAATATGTGAAGCATAAGTTTAATTCCAAATTTAATTCCTAATTCTTAAGCCAATTATAGCTATTTAGGTATCATTATATTTAAATCAGAAAGCAAATATCACTCATATATATTTTTCTTTTAAGAAGGAATTGTATCATCAGACAACACTGACCTTTAATTTTGTCCAATAGGCTACCATGGAAAGCTAATGAATTAGCAATTAGAATAGCAGTTAAAAACCAAAGGTCCTAGATATTACACTTGGCAGTCAATACAACTCCAAGGAAGATAGTGATTATAGCTACTATAAATTTTGCCACTCTATAAAATAAAGCAGCTACTGATAGAATGAACTATTCCATTTTTCCATGCTATATGCATACTGACAATTATCTAATGAAATATATCAAGAGACTTAGAATTTTAGACTATGTGAAAACCTATACCAAAACCATCAATAGGAATACCCTGTCAGTGGAATCCCATAGCACTAGGCAACATTAATAGAGACAATCTTTTAAAAGCATTTATTGTATAAAATATTTTTGAATAGTTGAATAGTTGAATCATTTAATGAATTCTGTAAGATGCATGTGCATATATAAGATTTCTATTTGTCAATACTTACATATAAAAATCTGATAACAGAGTCACCAAGTCTATAGGTAAGAAATATTAAACCTGTTTAGCTATTATTCTAGGTTTCTATTTATTTCTCACTAACCTACTTGGATTTTTATACTGTTTTTACTCAGATCATAAATTAGGTTCTGACTAGCCGTAAAATGGCAAAGTTTACTTTGTTCATTAAAAAAATAAATCCAGACAATTTAGAATTATTTTTAAATTAACCAATAAACTATGATCCATTAATTCTTTTTGTGGGTTCTTGGCAGGAGAGAGAATATACATTAGTACGGGATTTTTTTTTAAATCCCCAGGAAAAAAGATATATGAATTCTTCTCTTAAAGTTTTTTTTTCTCCCCCATGGAGGCAATATACCTTAAAATGGAAGTTATTAAGCAATTAATAACACAGAATTAACTAAAATATTGCAAATATGATAGTATAATATCTTGGTAAATATGAGAATTTTGAAAGTCATAAAATTAAAGACCGATATGTGTAAGATCAATAGACATGATTTATCACTATTTAATATGAGCTTTAATTTTTAAATGCTATGTTCCAATAAAAAAGTGGACTGCACAGGAAAATTGAAATTTCAATAAAGAATCAAGACAAAATAAACAAACTTTATA
The DNA here is from genome assembly GCF_964270905.1 of Leucopleurus acutus. Taxonomy (NCBI): domain Eukaryota; kingdom Metazoa; phylum Chordata; class Mammalia; order Artiodactyla; family Delphinidae; genus Leucopleurus; species Leucopleurus acutus. The sequence goes on along the minus strand of NC_139146.1, from coordinate 131,520,239 downwards.
TTAAAGTACCTTTAAGAGGTATATACTTACGCAGCAACCTCCTCTTTTGACAATCCTTTGAAATTCACCTCCAGATAATGATCTATGTCGTCTTTTTCTTTGATCAATTGAGACCTAAATGAAATGGAAAGAAATAATAAAGCACTGCCTTAAATCGAGTTGAAAAGCTACCAAACATATAAAATGCCACCAGAAGAACAGAAATATTCTGGGGACAATATCATAGATAATAAATGTTCTGTAAAAGCTATAGAGTTAGGTTGTTCATTGATAATTTCAAAATTTTAATTTTCTTGAATGGAAAGAGGCAGAGAAGAATACTAACCTCAGTGTGTAAACAGATAAAACACCAACACATTAAAATACTCGCATTCTTAAGTAAATAGGGTTTTCTCCTCAAAGCATTATAAGATCTTCCATTTTACTCATGTTCTCTCATAATATAACTTTCCAGCTACAGAAGTCAGATTCTGTTTGGCACAGGATCTTGAACTAATAATACTTATTTGATACAAATGTGTTAAAATTATTGGTTGCAAACATTACAGAATTTTGCTCTGACATGCTGTTTGAGTGGTTTTTAAAATCACACATAAAACTCAAATTATTATTAAAAGTTCAAGGTGAAAGTGATTTGAAGAAGACTTTAATGAGAAATATATTACACATGTAGTATGTTCAATCTTCATACACCTGGCACCTTTAAAAATAAGCAGACTATGAACATCTTATGACAATAGGAGTATGGGATACACAGATACCTTTTTATTCAGAAGCTAATGGAGAATGTTGACACAAAGCTTTGCCTTAAATGGTTATGATAAAAATGTTTTTCTTCAATAAAATGAATACAAAAAATTTTCTTTAAAATCTCTCTTATTCTAGGGATGTGACACTGGGCTATGTTTTTGCTCATGTTGAAAAGAAAATGTAATCTCAATTATTACAAAAGACAGGAAGAAGAAGCTAGCTATTTCAGATTTTGTAAAAACATCACATTATTCAAAAGGAAAATGGAAAATAAGAATGTATATACTGGAATTATGCATCTATTGAAAATTTTCTGTTTTTCACATTATTTGAAAATAAAATTACAATTTTCTACACTTCTATTTTACTATTTCTACAGTTTTCAATTCTATTACCAAAGAACTTTGATGGTAGTTCAGCTGAATGTATTTATTTTGGTCCAGGGGCTTTGGTCTTTGCCAGAAATACCAAAAATGAGGTATGGTCCTTCTCAGAACAAAGTAGTCTCGTAATACTTTGATCATTATGCCTTGTAGGAATTGAAAGGTAAGCAAAAAAAAATCAAACCTATATACAGGTTTTAATTTTCTTGAATGGAAAGAGGCAGGGAAGAATACTAACCTCAGTGTGTAAACAAATAAAACACCAACACATTAAAATACTCTGCATTCTTAAGTAAATGGGTTTTTCTCCACATCCACCTATCCTATATATAGGTTTATATTGAGAAATAATATGTGCATTACTAAAAATCAATAAAACTATAAGTGGAAATTTCTAAATAACACAATCTTAGTTAATATTCATAATTATGATAAAATACAACAAGTTCCTGTCCTGCAGTTTTTCGGCTGCATTTGAAAACTCCATAAGCTCAGCAGACATTCACAGGCAGTGGTGGTTCGATGATGCATTTTCAAGCCCCAGGATCATTTCAGGAGCTAAATCGTGCCTGCCAGTTTACCCCAGTAGTAAGACTGTGTCATCCTTCCTCCAAAACAGAAATCAGTGCTTGGGACCTTGTGGTTTAGATGCCGTACATCTTTCATGCCTAAAGCTTCTGCTTTCAATTCTCCACACGTATTTTAAAAAGGAAATGTATTTCCAAAGCTTTACAGGAAGCACAATATAATGATAATAGAAAATAAAATGATCAAATGAGTGCTAGCCTGCTAAATAAATAGATTCTTAATCTTTGAATGAGGTTCATCAATCCTTCTGAAATAGCAAATTTGAATATTCTGAATATAACAGTATACTTTTGTTTTCAAACAATTTTGTTTTCTGAGATATGCTATTTACATTTTTTACTGCAAGAAATTCGTTCTGTAGGAATAAAAAATGAAAGCCAGGGTCACGTACCTTGGAATTGTTCTGGGGGAACATGGCAGCTTCTGTCTGGCTAAGGCCGTAAGCTTTGGGCGTGTCATGCACAGTGGGGGCAGGGTGGTCATTTTGGACTACCAAAAGAAAAAAACCAGAAATGGTATTTTAAAGAATAAATCATTCAAAGAATCTTTTAAGACATTATTAGAGATCCACAGTCGGTTGTCTGAGCTGAGAATGCCTCTGTGTGTAGATCTATAGCTCTGTTATTCAGTCATGAAGCTCAGAGAGTGAATTCTGCAGGTTGTTTCTCTCATTATTTTCTTCTACTATCTGCCTTTTGGCCAATTTATTACTTGTCTGCACCTCCATCACAAAGTGGAAAAGGAGAAAATTTGATAAATGCATTGAAGATTCAGACAATTAGGAGCTTTGTTATGGGTTTTGTTAGTGGAGCTGGTTGCAATTAAAAAGTGAAGATTTTTAGGACAGCTATAGATTTCAAATGCTCATGCTTTTCTCTCCTGTTACAATCAATAATTAAAATTTTTTCATACTTTGCTGTCTTCTAAAACTTTCTCACTCACAAATAAAGCCTTTCCCTTAGAAGTGATAAATGCTAAGAACAATTCTCAACAAGGAGACAGCTTCCCTGAGAGAGCACATAGCTACAACAGTGTACAGATCACTTCAAAACGTAGTGGTTTAATCGCACCAAAAAGAATAAAATACCTAAGAATAAACCTACCTAAGGAGGCAAAAGACCTGTACTCTGAAACCTATAAGATGCTGATGAAAGAAGTTGAAGACAATACAAACAGATGGAAAGATACACCATGTTCTTGGATTGGAAGAATAAATATTGTTAAAATGACTGTACTACCCATGGCAATCTACAGATTCAATGCAATCCCTATCAAATTACCAATGGCATTTTTCACAAAACTGGAACAAAAAATTTGAGAATATGTATGGAAATACAAAAGACCCCAAAGAGCCAAAACAATCTTGAGAAAGAAGAATGGAGCTGGAGGAATCACACTCCCTCATTTCACACTATACTACAAAGCTACAGTAATCAAAACAGTATGGTACCAGCACAAAAACAGACACAAAGATCAATGGAACGGGATAGAAAGTCCAGAAATAAATCCATACTCTTAAGGTCAACAAATCTATGATGAAGGAGGCGAGAATATACAATGGAAAAAAGACAATCTCTTCAATAAGTGGTGCTGGGAAAACTGGACAGTTACATGTAAAAGAATGAGATTAGAACATTCTCTAACACCATACACAAAATTAAACTCAAAATGGATTAAAGACCTAAATGTAAGACTGGATATAAAGTTCCTAGAGGAAAACATAGGCAAAACATTCTTTGACATAAATTGCAGCAATATTTTTTTGGATCTGTCCCCCAGAGTAATGGAAACAAAAGCAAAGATAAACAAATAGCACCTAATTAAACTTAAAAGACTTTGCACAGCAAAGGAAACCATAAACAAAATGAAAAGACAACCTAGGAAATGAGAGAAAATATTTGCAAACAATGTGACCGACAAGGGATTAATTTCCAAAATGTACAAATAGCTCATACAGCTCAATATCAAAAAAGCAAACAACCCAATCAAAAAATGGGCAGAGACCTAAATAGACATTTCTCCAAATAAGACATACAGATGGCCAACAGGCACATGAAAAGATGCTCAACGTCACTAATTATTAGAGAAATACAAATCAAAACTACAATGAGGTGTCACCTCACACGAGTCAGAATGGCCATCATCAAAAAGCCTGCAAGTAATAAATGCTGGAGAGAGTGTTAAAAAAAAGGAAATCTCCTACACTGTGGGTAGGAATGTAAATTGGTGCAGCCACTATGGAAAACAGTATGGAGTTTCCTTAAAAAAAACTAAAAATAGAGTTACCATATGATCCAGCAATCCCATTCCTGGGCACATATCTGGAAAAGATGAAAACTCTAAATCAAAAAGATACATGCACCCCCATGTTCACAGCAGCACTATTTACAATAGCCAAGACATGAGAGCAACCTAAATGCCCATTGACCAATGAATGGATAAAGAAGATATGATACACACACACACACACACACACACACACACACACAGCGGAAATATTACTCAGCCATAAAAAGAATGAAATAATGCCATTTGCAGCAACACGGATGGACCTAGAGATTATCATACTAAGTGAAGTAAGTCAGACAGAGAAAGACAAATATCATATGATATTACTTATATGTGGAATCTTAAAAAAAAATGATACAAATGACCTTATTTACAAAGTGAAAATAGACTCACAGATGCAGTAAAAAAAATCTTATGGTTACCAAAGGGGAAAAGGGGAGGGATAAATTAGAAATTTGGGATTAACAGATACACACTACTATATATAAAATAAACAATAGGATCTACTGTAGAGCACAAGGAACCATATTCAGTACCTTGTAATAACCTATACTGGAAAAGAATTTGAAAAAGAATATACATATATATATTCATATATATATATAATTGAATCAATTTGCTATATACTTGAAACATTGTAAATCAACTATACTTCAACTAAAAAAAAATGTAGCGGTTTAAAACAATAATCAAAGTAAAAAGAAGTCTTTTACTTTATGTGGGTCAGGAATTAGGAGAAAGCACAATGGGAATGGATGGCTTTTCTCTACTCAATTTTGACTGGGGCCTCTGCTGGGAAGACTCAGAAGCATGGGGGTAACTCAGTGGTGGGAAACAGGAATTTTCTGTAAGGTCTTCACTCATGTAACTGGTGGCTGATGCTACTAGCTGGGACCTCAGCTGGGGCTGTCTGTCAGAACACATACATGTGACCTCCTCATACAACTTGGGCTTCCTCTCAGTATGGCAGCCTCAGACTTCTTAGGTGGCAACTCAGGGCTCCAAAGGCAAGTACCCAAAGAAAAGCCAGATGGAAGCTGTATCCCCTTCTAGGGCCTGGCTTTGGAAGTCACATAGCATCTCTTCCACTGTAAAAATCGGCTGCTCACCAGTAGCCAAGGGATGAATAAGAGCAGAAAAAGATGAAGTCAGAGAAGCTAAGGAGGAATCTGGTGCTGTTCTGATGGTATAGGGTCTTGAAAGTTACTGCAAAAAAAATGTGACTTTTACTCTGATTGGAGGATTTTGAGCCCAAGAGTGACATGGTCTGAGTTACACCTTGAAAGGATTGCTCTGGCTTCTCTTTTGGACTTAGACTGTAGGGGGCAGAAGGGAAGGCAGCGGAGGCCAGTTGGAGGTTGCTGTGAAATCTGGGTGACAGAGAATGATAGAGGTGGACAGACATGGTCACAGCCGAGGTAGCACCACCTGTGGCCAGCAGAGACAAGATATTCCTCTAGTGCTACAAAGCCATGGGGGGACGGAGGGTGGAAAGCAATGAGATTTGAGGGAAAATCTTTTGAAATTCAGTGTAGAAATAGGCAGTTTTTTGTTTCTGAAAAAAAGATTATTACTCCAGCCTGAAAATAATTATTCACATAATTAAAGAGAATATTCTAATGGAGATCAGTGTCATGATATAACAGAATCCTGATATTACCCAGATTATCAGTGCATGGTATGATCCATGAAATATAAGGTCAACTTATTTTTATACAGTTATAGCTTTAAAGCACTCAGTCTAAACAACAAATGTTAGTCCTCTCCTCCAAAACAAACATTAGAAACGTAATGTATTATACTCCATAACTTCCTAATATAGTGACTTAACTCTTTTGTATTTAAAAATAAATCTATTTTTCTGATCACATGTTATATCAACTCTTTGAGTTAATTGGATAACCAGAACTTACTAAATGGCAGCATTATGTAGAACATGCGGCAAGAAGTTAAAACTAACATAGGATTAGACCTCGTGTACAGATTTGAAGGGCAAAGGCTCCCCAAACCTACCTCTTGTAAGCCTATTTCAGAGAAGCTGTGAAGACTCTACGTTCCAGAGTCCTCCAAGGATATGGAGCAAATCTGGGCCATCTCAGTTCTTAACCCAGACCTCTCTGCCCCCAGGGGATTTGGAAGGGGAAAGAAACAATGCCTGTGCTGGCTTCAGCACGCAGGTCCTTCCCTGACAAATTAAGACTTTGTTCTGAGAGCTCCCACTTTGGTCACCAAGGGCACTGGGCAGAGGTATCTCTGCATAATTGCAGGGACCTCTGAAGGGTTCCCCAAGGAACTTCAAAACGACAAAAGAGTACTTGTAATTTCTCCCCAAACTAGGAAGACCCACCTACTTGTACACAGATAGAGGGATCAAACCCCAGAAGCTCCGATCCATCTCACATTTCCCATCAAGGTGTGTATAAGCCTCCCAAGAACTGGCCTACCAGGTTGGGACATAAAATTTATCCTTATTGATGTTTACTTGGGTCAGGCTGTTTTTCCTAGAAAATATAAGCCTCTAATGAAATCCTATGCAAATGTTATATACATGGAGAGGAAAACGTCTTCTTTGTCACCCAGATCAACTGCGATTTTTCTTTTTCAAAATCAGAGTCAACGTTCCAACCATTAAAGTTTCAGCTGCCAGTTCCTTCATTTTGCTCCTCTCTGATCTGAGAACATTAGCAGCAGGAGCACCTTTACTCTTAAATTTAGTTTAATGTAAGTATTGCAAGGCCTGCTGGCAAGCCTCAAGGCACAACTCTGAATGGGGGTGGTCAGGGCAGAATGATAAAGTGGGTGCTACTGCAGGAAGGGGAATGGTTCAGATTCAGGTATATAAGGGAGGATAATGAGAGGTACTACTCTGGCTGGTACCAAAATGAGCTTAGCCCCAGAAGGTTAGGGTGAAGCAGTCTGTTAGGGGACCGAGAGGCAGCTCCCCCAGTGCTACCAAACGGGCAGTCTACTCCGGCCACCACAGGTGCTGAGACAAAGATCAAAAGGCTGCCTTCAGCCATTCCACTCTTGGTATTCAGAAGAGATCTGGTGGATTCTCTGATCTCCCGGTTGGCTCCTGTTTCACAGTTACAGTCTCTAAGTTTGGCCCGCACATGCAAAAACAAATGAGAATGGAGAAATACAGGATGAAGGGTTTGAGAGGGATGGATCAGGCTGAATGTGTCCCATGGTGTGAGTTTACATTTCTGGTCCCCAGGTAAAATTCTTCAAAGAGTAGCCCTCTTGCTCATGATCCCCAGAGATCCTTATCAGGAAACACAAAGGAGGGGGAGGCCTAGAGTTGTATAGGCAGAGGCTACCTGGGAGTAACTATGTCTGAGGCTGACCACTGTCTCCAGAATTCAGTCATTTGGGGGTAAAAGCTGAAATGTGAGAAATAAAGCCAATAAACCAGAGCAAGCAAATGTATCATGTGTCATCAAGAGAGTTCAAAATAAATATGATTTTACTATCACCAACAAAATCATTGATAAGAATTGGAACTTTTCATATTATCACCATAAGCTCTTTTACTATGAAAGTTTAAAGAAAACTACAGAAGAAATATCAATAATTTGCTCCTGAAAAGAGTAAAAAAAAATCACATAAAATAGCTTAAAGAGTCAGTAAATGTTTATCCCTTGTATCATAATTTTTGCATACATCTAGCATTCTATGGTAGGTTATTAGGTTGTTAAATAAATAGAAATCACAGATTTCCTACTAACTAACATTTATTGACAGTTAAATCAAAATTTAAAGCGGGAAAAGTGTTTGAAGGCAGGCCATGTTTCATTCGACTTACATTTGGAGATTACTGCTGGAGGCCTCTCCAGGCTTACAGACTTCAGCCTGAAAATTTGGAAGCAAAGAATAACAGCAAAGGAGAGAAGGAAAAAAGTTAAAAATTAGTTAAAGGAATAACCCCCTTCCTGCTCCAAATAGTGGAATAAGATTTATTCATACAACAAAAACCAGGTACTTACTATACAGTTAGATAAACTTAAAAAAAAAAAATCCTGCTGTGATAGATGACTTATTATGTCGATGATTAAAGATGCAAACCATAAAAAAAATTACAAAGTATAGCTCCTATGGAAGAAACTAATCACTAATTCAATGAAATGCCAATACATCTGAAATATGTATGTGTTTTGATATATTCTTATACAAATGTGACATTAGGGATCTCTCAAACTTATGACAGACTGGGTTATCTACCAAAACCGAGGGCATCTCAGGTCCCTTGTGCTCCCATCCAGTTCTAAACAGGACTAATTGATTTATTCCTACTCCTGTTTATTTTTTCCATTGCCCTCACAGGGTGAACTGGGCGGCGAGAAGAGCGCCTTTCTGCGCTCCTCCTTCTATGCATTTCTTTAAGTAAATGGTGAGGGCCTTGGCTCAGGAAGCCTGAGTCCCTAGATTGACGGAGGAAGGTCTGTCGGGGTCAGGGGAAGGACTGCCCGAAAGAACGACTCGTCTCTTCTAAGAGTTCGTCACGAACCTCGAGGGACTGGCCCTGGTGAACAGCTCTGGTTTTCCGTTCCGCCTAAGTGTGTCCCCGACCGGTAGCAGGTGCTGGGCGCCGGCGCTGCCCTCTCCTCCCGCGGTAGTTTCCGCACCCTGCAGAGCAGGCGCAGAGAGAAGACGCGAGAGCGTTTCCAGGGATACAGAGGGGGCGGGGAGGGCCGGGCGGGGGCGGGGTTAGGCTAAACCGGGATTCGGGATTGGGGCAGTTTCGTTGCTCGTCGGGCACGGGGGCGGAGCCTATAGGGGGCGGAGCCTACTGAGCCGTGTGCTTGGTCTCCAGACCCAGCAGGCGTTTCCCGCCAGACTGCTCTCAGAAGTTAGACTTACTTCAGAAATTAGTTCACGCAACCGAAGAGCCTCGAATTTGCCGCCCTGAATCATTTCCTTCACGGCACCGAATCCTCAGTATTTTGCAACATTTCCCTGTCGTCCACAGATTGATGGAAAAACGCTCAGGCTGGGAATCAAGACCATCAAGACCCGAAGGCACTTTAACCAGCTGAATAAGTCCTTCCTTAGCCTCTGTTGCTGTCAGAACCATCTTTTTCCAGCCCCATGCAAATACCTTTCCCAATCCTGTCTCCAGAAAGAGAATCCAATTTTGAGTTGTGGTGAGCTAAAAACCCGAGGTCTCTTACATAGACTCCTCCTCCGTCCTGTCTTTATATGTATATATTTTAAAATTTCCCCTGAAACTCAGGATTTTATATTTACACCCACTTAATGTCAGCCTGTTAATCCCAGCCCATGCTTTCATCCCTCCTCTCACATATAAATGTAAGAAAGTGAGCTTCCTAGCTCATTGTCGCATACAGATAGAGGGCAAGAGAGTGAGGCTGTTGTTTTTTACTCCATAGACGTGCTGGAAGGCAAGGCTTTTATTCATTGCCTACTGTCACGCACTGTAGGAAAGCCAGCAATACTGCTCACACCAATCATTCTACTAACCATAAATCGATTCTATTTGGACTACAAGCATAACAACCATAACCACGCTTTCATTCCAACATCTAATTTGCTGCAATAAATTACTAAATTATTTCCACCAAGTAAATTTACACTATACATTCAGTTGATCACTGTGACTTTCTGTGACTGGGCTCCATGCGATCCCTCACATCAGTAAGGATCATTCTATTCTCATGAACTCATTTCCCAGTTTCTAGCAACACCTTAACACAACTCCACGGTGACCTGTGTTAATTCTGTTCCAGTCCTTCCTGCCTTTTCAGGTTCAACGTCTGTGAATTCCATGCACCTTCCTTCCTACATGAGACTCTTCCAGCGTGGCTTTTTGGAGGCTCCTTCCTGCCTCTTTGGACTTATTCCTCCTGCTTGCTGTTTTTTTTTTTTTTTTATTATTGGCGTGTAGTTGCTTTACAATGTTGTATTAGTTTCTGCTGTACAGCAAAGTGAATCAGTTATAAGTATACATATATCTCCTCTTTTTTAGATTTCCTTCCCATTTAGGTCACCACAGAGCACTGAGTAGAGTTCCCTGTGCTATACAGTAGGTTCTCATTAGTTATCTGTTTTATACATAGTAGTGTATATATGTCAATCCCAATCTCCCAATTCATCCCACCCCGCCTTGGTATCCATAAGTTTCTTCTCTATATCTGTGACTCTGTTTCTGCTTTGCAAGTAAGTTCATCTGTACCATTTTTCTAGATTCCACATATAAGTGATATTATACAATATTTGTTTTTCTCTTTCTGACTTACTTCACTCTATATGACAGTCTGTAGGTCTATCCACATCTTTGCAAATGGCACTATTTCATTCCTTTTTATGGCTGAGTAATATTCCATTGTATATATGCATACCACATCTTCTTTATCCATTCCTCTGTTGATGGACATTTAGGTTGCTTCTATGTCCTGGCTACTGTAAATAGTGCTGCAATGAACGTTGGGATATATGTATCTTTTTGAAGCATGGTTTTCGATGGGTTTCATTTCTTATATAGGGTCTTAAACTTGGCACTTAGATGGGACACTTTCTTCTCTAGTACTGACCTCAGGCCTCCCAGGCATTTATACCCCATTAGTTACCTGCCTCCAGACAGTTTTCATAACCAGTTATCCCAATGGAACTTGGTACAGCACAGACCATTGTGACTGATACTCCTCCCTGGATCATCCAGTCCTGTGGACATCCACAGTCCACATAACATGTGCTATAAAAGTGATATCACGTTTGGTGCCTCAAGGAAGGACCACACGGCTGCCCAGGACTGAGTGGAAGTTTGTCAGTCACAAAAGTGTTCACAGAGGGGATAGTTCTTGAGATGTGATCTTGAGCCTTGAAAAAAAGAGTAGAGGTGTGTCAGGTGTACTGAAGGGAATAGAAGTGCAGAAAACCTTAGCTTTGGGGATACCACCAATTCTAGAATACAGAGGCAGAGAGCTGTAGAAGATGAATCTATCCCACAGAAAAAAATATAGCAGTATAACGTTTTGAGCTCCAACAAAGTAAATGAAAACCTGAACACACAGCAACATATTCATTAATGTAGCATATTTAGGATTATAATTGGAATAGCTGTTGATTTTATAGTATTTGTCATAGCTAGGACATGGGAAAATTATGAATACCCCTCAAGAAGATTGAAATAAAGTCATTCTGGGACTTCCCTGGTGGCACAGTGGTTAAGAATCCGCCTGCAAATGCAGGGGACATGGGTTCAATCCCTGGTCCGGGAAGATCCCACATGCCCCGGAGCAACTAAGCCCGTGCACCACAACTACTGAGCCCAGACACCGCAACTACTGAAGCCCGTGCGCCTAGAGCCTGTGCCCTGCAATGATAGAAGCCACCGCAATGAGAAGCCTGTGCACTGCAACGAAGAGTAGCCCCCGCTCGCAGCAACTAGAGAAAGCCTTCGTGCAGCAATGAAGACCCAACGCAGCCAAAAATAAATAAATAAATAAATAAATTTAAAAAAGAAAAGAGAAATAAAGTCATTCTTTGAAAATAAAATAAAAGATTCATCAGTCCTTTATGAAACTGGTGATATTTGGTTACTTATAAAAAACATTCTACAAAGAACCTTGGTCTGGCTGACTCTAAAGCTTTTCTCCTAAATTATGCTTTTAATTAACTCTTTTCCCACTAATCCCATGCTTCCCAAGCAATCTCATAAGTATAATTTATGTATAGTGTAGAGATTCTTAAATGGGTGGAAATTATGCTCTGGCTAACTAACATGAATATTTATGTTCTCCTGGAAATTATATTTTCACTGTAAATTAATACACCGGCATTTGGTTTGTGTGTCAACAAGTGTGGGTTTGGTTATTTAGGGTTAAAGCCTTTACTAAGCTCGATCACCTCTGGGTATACTTCAAAGTCATGGTTCTGGATTTCCAAAATTGAGGAATACGTCTTTGACTAGGGTAATCTATCCAAGAAGGATCATCTTATACTGGCCAGTTTAGTGATCATTGACTTCTCCTGGTAATACCTCTATCATGACCCTCTTTATTACTACTAATAATGAGTCCATGTGATTTATTAAAAATTTTTAAGTACCATGAAGAACCATAAGAGAAAATAGAAGATCAATGAAACTTAATTAGTAACGTAGCTAGGAAGGCAGAATTTTGGATACTACAAACCAAAGTGTTCAAAAAACAATAATTTCAGTGGTTGTATAAACAACTTCAGCAGTAACTTCTTAATATTTTTCTAGGATAATAAGATAATTAAGGATATATCATCCATTGCAGTGGTCATGAGAGTGTACGTTATAGGCTGCTAACTACAGGGTGTGTAGTTAATCAAGGGTCCCGGTTACTGTGTTTTGAAATTTGTTTCCTCACCTTTCATGGGTCACTCACAGCCAATGACTCTGCATCAAAGGTACTAAGGCAAACCCATTCCTGAGAGACACTGCACTCCCCAGAAAGCCAACTTTGGCTAAAGGATTCCCCTATGGTTTTCCTAGCTGTCTAAGATTACTTTCAATTGACCTCTCCCTCTCTCCTTGGGGTCAGAATTGCATCACAGTCTGATGGCTTTTTTAGCCTTCTTCAGCGCCTTCCCTATTTTCTCTCCAATAGGAATATCTTCAGATAAAAACCCTTGCATATTACCCCGTCTTTGCATCAGCTCTTGGAGGACCTGACAAGTACCTCTAAAAACTTAACTAAATTCTCGTCAACATATTATGTCTTGATATTCAAAGTCAGAATGCCAATTGGGCTAATCCTTCCAGTGGCCATTAAATGGCATTTAGTCTTGTCCACTTTACCCAGATGGAGAAAGTGTCTGAGAAAAGAGTCCACACTGATATATGGGCATTTTCTAGTAGCTTTCCTGAATGATCAGAGACCTGAAATAAGCACGATTGCTAACATGGGGTTTGGGGAAAGAGTTACATGGACAACTACTTAGAATGAACCCAGCATGGACAGAAGAGGCTCTTAATAACCAGGTAGACATACTTTCTGGCTCAGTGGAGGTAAATTTATTCCAATGTTTACTAAATAATTTATGAACAACTTGGTCGTATTGATAGGATTGGAGGTTATACATGGTCAGGCACAGTAACAAGAATTTGCCCTCCCCAAGACAGTGACATGGTCTTTCCCACTGCTGAAAGCCCATTTGGCAACCCCATGTTCCTGACACAATACCCTGGAAGGGCCAACCTACTAGATGGTAGCAAGTTGGTCATATTATATCCCCTCCACCAGAGAGGAGGCAGTATCTTGTCCTAATTAGAATAGACATGTATTCCGTATATAGGTTTGCCTTCCTTATCGGCTATGCTTCTGAAAGCAGCATCACCTATGGACTTATAAATGCCTTATTTATGGCCACAGTACTGATGGCTTCCGGGGATTAAGTCAGGGGGTTGATATTCATGGATAAACTGCCTTTACACATAACCTGTCATCCACAAAGACTTGATCTTATAGAAAGAAACAAATGAAGGCTTGAACAGCTGGCATACACTTCTTTCTAAGCTTGGGGTATTGTGCTATAGGATACAGCATGTACCCTGAACCAGGAGTACTTGTACCAGAGCCAGGATACTTGGGTCCAAGAACCAAGAGGTAGAAGAGGGAATGGTACTGCTTGATATTACACCTAGTATACCATTTGCAAAAATTTACTTCTCAGCAACACAACTCCAAGATGTGCTGAGTTAGAGTTCTCATAACAGAGGGAGAAATGATTCTACCAAGAGACACATTTTGTTTCCATTCTAAATCACCTCTCCCTTTAAAAAATGTTCAGATTTAAAGATGGGATGGTGACAGCAGAGCTGTCGAAGATCAAATAAACTACCATTGTATGTGTCCTCTGTAGATAGAGCTCATCCCACAAGTCATTAAACACATAAATTCCAGAAGTGCATATCGATGTCATGTTTCACTTCCAATAACACATCAAAAGACGAGTAAAATATTTTCAATACATTTGACACCCAAATTGCTTATTTCAGTATTTTCATTTTTCTCTTCATCACCTTCTGTTCCAGAGAGAAAAAGTTGAAAATTGTGATAGAAAGTTTCAGATGTTTTCCAATAGCTTATTCTTCTAAAATATTGATGAAATTCATAATGAAAATATTTTTTAGTTTTTCTGTTACTGCCACCAAAACGATTGAAGCAGATGATTGTTTAATAAAATAAAGAACAATGCATATAGTCAATTCACAGGAAGCTACAGGTACCAAAGAGGTTGTTGCCAAGAGGATTTGAGAACGGTGAGAAGAAGTTATCAAGTGAAACAGAGAGCTGTGAAAATCAACTCTCATGGGCAGATGAAACCCCTGTAAAAGTAGCCCATTGTATGAATGGCTTATAACAGTGTTGCCTCTGAGACTGAGGACTTGTGGTTATCAAGGCCTAGTAATATTTTCGGAAGATTGTGCTGTAATTGATTCCACCGAAATATAAGTTGCCCAGAAGAGATAATGGCATGACTGACAAAAATGGAAAGCAGTAGATGAAGAAAAATTTGCCATGTGTCCTGTAGCAGTTTCCAGAGAAGCTGGGGTTGACTCCAATGGCAAATTCCAATCATCGAGCCAGAGATCTCCCTAGAGTAATGCAGTCCTATAGGTGGCCAAAGCTTGGCAGACGTGTCTTGTAAGGTCATCTGACACCATTCTTATTCTGTGCTCACCAGTGGACTTTCTGACCTACAATTTGCTTTCTACCGTGAAATGGGAAGTTATGTCCTAAGTAAGTAATCAGGATTTGTTTCCTGGTCAAACACAGATTTGAACCTATATTGGCAATCTGGTGTATAAACTAGCTTTTAAAATGTTTGGTTAATGTAAATCGGTTTCTGTTTCCTGATTATTTCTTGGTGAACTGGGAAATATTTTTCTTTTGGAAACTGCAGGGCTATAAACCAGACACTGAGCTGGTGCGTCCACCAAAGGTTGCCTTCCCATGAAACTCTACAGAGCAGCTTACTTTGGTATCTCTGTTACTCCAGTAAGTGTTACAACCATTCATTTTTTCTATTTTTCCAACTTGGAAAGGCATAGGAGTTATCTAAATTGAGATGAAACTTCGTGATTAGAGTCTGCACAATTTACAAAATGACGCACTACCATATATACGTGGAGATGCTAATCTTCATATAAATAAATATTATGTATGTAGGAATAGAATTATCACTGCAGAGATAAAAATTTTATAAGCCCTATCTTTCTCTTTCATAATCCTTTTAAATAAGAAGGCGTAAATAATCATAAGCTTTAATTTAGACTTTCACAGTCCAAGTATTTTATTTTATACTTTGTTGCTCACATTAACAGATTAATTTTTAGAACAGGGTTTTGATAAACTTATTCATTTTTTAAAAAAACTTCAGATGTGAATCTTATAATCTTTCAGTTCTTTATGCTAAGTAAAATTATGAACGATCAGTTATTTAATCCAATATTATTTTAAACTTACCCAACAACATTATTCATGCTAGTACATACCACTTTTAAGTGCTGAAAACACAGTGCAAAAAAAAAGACACACAGGTCTCTAGTCTAACTGGCCTTTTGGACATTACATTCTAGTGGGGGAAATGGAAGACAGTAAATAAGTAAACAAGATGATTTCAGGGCTATGAATAAGACAAAACAAGATAATATAAGAGTAGTGTGTGTGTGTGTGTGTGTGTGTGTGTGTGTGTGTGTGTTTGGGGGCTGAATTCTTTGAGAAGGCCTCCATGTGAAAGTAACATTGGAGCTGAAACCTGAGTGAATGATGGAATAGAGAAGTCAGGCACAGATCTGGGGAGAGAGCATCACAGGTAGATGGAATAGAACAAGCAGAGCTCCAGAGGTGGGAACAGAGTCGGTATGTTGGCCTGTGGCAGACAGACAATTCAGGGGCTTCCTTATGATTGACTCTTTCTGGTGTTTACATCTTTGGATAATCCTCTCCCCATATGTGTAGGTAATATCTGTGATGTACTTCTAACCAATAAAATGATAAGCAGTCACTTCCATGATTGCTTTATGTGACATAGGACTCTGTCTTGCTATCAGACTCACTCTAGTCTCTTTTTCTTTTGCTGGCTCTGGAACAACCACAGCCACAAGGAACTGAATACTTCCAAAAACCACACCAGTGGGGAAACTGACGTTTCCTTAGTTGGGCCTCCACGTGAGAACACAGCCCTAGCCAATCCCTTGACTGCAGCATGTGAGACCCTAAGCAGAGGATCCAGGTAAACCATGCCTGGACTCCTGACCCACAGAAACTGTGAGATAATAGATGTGTTGTTCCTCTAACTTGTTAAATTTGTAGCAATCTGTTACAGAACATAAAAGTCAATTCGTGGCCCAACAGTCAGAATACACATTTGGTTGGAGGGTAGTGAACCAAGGGGATAGGAGTACATTTGAAATGAAGTAGAAGGGTGACTACATAGAACTTCAGGCCATGGTAAGAGAATCAGATTTTACTAGAAGTGTATTAGAAAGTCATCACGGAGATTTAAGCAAAGGAGTGACATGATTAAAAGTTTCCTGGTTACTTGTGAAGGGTGAACTATGGGCTGACCAGAGTGAACAGGGAGACTTCTCAGAAGCCAGCTGCATTCATTCATCTAGGTGAGAGAATGTGGTGGCTCAGATGAGGATGGTAGAAATGGAGTATGGTTAAAAAAAAAGAGAGAGAGAGAAAGAAGAGTCAGGAAACATTTGAATGCAGTCTACAAAATCCTAGACCTTTGTTGGGTTTCTCAGGTGGAACAGAAAGAGGGTAAATCCAGGGTGCTATTTTGACATGTTAAATTTGAGATGTCGGTGAGATATTCAGGGGTAAGTTGTCAAGGAAGCTGTTGAATAAATAGGTCTGGAACTCAGTATGAGTGATATATATTTGGAAGTAATTAAAACACCGACTTGGGAGGGCTTCCCTGGTGGCGCAATGGTTGAGAATCCGCCTGCCAATGCAGGGGACACGGGTTTGAGCCCCGGTCCGCGAAGATCCCACATGCCGCAGAGCAACTGGGCCCGTGAGCCACAACTACTGAGCCTGCGCGTCCAGAGCCTGTGCTCCGCAACAAGAGAGGCCGCGATAGTGAGAGGCCCGCACACCGCGATGAAGAGTGGCCCCCACTTGCCACAACTAGAGAAAGCCCTCGCACAGAAACGAAAGACGCAACACAGCAAAAATAAATAAATTAGTTATAAAAAAAAAACCAGAAAAAAAAGAAAACAAAAAACACCGACTGTAGTTAAAACCAGAAATGGGATGAAAACCATCAAAGGGTTAATATGATATGTAATAAGGAAAAAATTAAATAAATATATAATCTCGCTTCTGACACTGAATAGAGAATTTTGCTTTGTCAACATCATTTTTTTTGTTTCTCAAATCTATTATGTTTTCTGTACAAGGTTCCACTGTACATCACACATTCTTCTCCTCTTGCTTACACAGTAAACAAGTGTTACTAGCCCTTTGGCTCAGGTTCACAGGTTTTCCCTGGAGAAGGGTGTCAGGCCAGTTAAACTCAAGTTGTCTTTTTCTGATGCCTTCTGGGAGCACTGGAAAGCTCTGGGCTCTGAGGAGCACAAGCAGAGCCCAGCCATGTAGGTGTGCAGAGAGCTCCATGTACAGAGCTCCGTGCCTCAGTGCTGATCAGCTTTTCTGTCTGGGACAGCCCAGAGTTTTGCCCAACTACTGAAGGCAAAATCAAGCCCATGGGAAAGGATCATACAACTGAAGGAAGATGTCTGCAAACACCCAGTCTCCAGCTCCCAGGTTGGACTTCAGACCGATGCCAAGAGGAGCTGGGGGTGGCATGGGCATCCCTGAGGAACTCAGTCCAAAGGACCTATGTCAGGGGGCTTTGGGAAGGAGGGGTGGGGCAGGAAGGTTGGGGAGAAAGAGCATGTTACGTGGGAATAAATGAAAGGTGAGAGAAGCTGTAGAGCAAAGGGCTTGTGCTATCCTTCCAACAGATGGTGAGTAGACCAGGGCTGGGTTAGAGGAAGTGGGCGAGAAGAACTTGATACACTATCAGAAGATACACTATCAGTAGGCTATTATCACTATGTTCAACAATATTCATAAAATAATTATTTTATGTGCCCTTAGTATTTGCTTGGAATTTGGAGAATGGGAGTGATGTAGATATAGTGAAACCAAGGTTGGCTGAAGTCCCACTGCAGCCATCTTGGTGGCCAGCTCCTCCCTGGGTAGCCCTTCTTGTTCCCCCATCATCACCACCCCTGTTTCCATTTGAGCCTTTGATTCAGCCCTGGTGAGCCATCTCTACTAATCTACCTTCACCCTTTCCTAGTTTTGTGTGATCTCTTTGCTTCCTTGCTTTCAGCTGTTAGTCATACCTGTTAAATTGCCATTTTAATTTAGTAGTTAGAAATGATTCCTTCCAAAATAAAATGACCTAATGGTACACATTTGAACTATACCCTCTCTTACTCTTTAGTTGTGGTAATGCCAACACATGACAGCCATGGACTATGGTTTAAGAGTCAAACAAATTGAAGAAAATAAACCAAGGGTCTACAAAGATGTGATTTGGTTAAAGGAAACAGATAATCCCACACTGAGTTTTTACCGTAGGATTTCTCACTTCTCAAGAGTGACTCTTATCTTTCTTTTATGAGCTTGAAAAAAGCCTGGAGCTCAGCAGTGCCTCAGGCAAGTGAGTTTGAAGGTCTTCTTCAAGAGTGAATGAAAGATAATAATCAAAATCTAGGTCAAGATACTATTTATTCTGCAGAGAATTGTTTAAGTTAATGCTTTAAATTTAAGTCAGAATGCATTTTAATATATGATTCATACCATGCCTATCAGATATTCTTAATGACTGCACACGTTGTAATATCATTCGGACCATTTTACTATGAGGAATTTTCTGACATCAAGTGGAACAGCCATTAAATTATCATTACAAAGATATCAAACTTCCTCATTGCATCTATTTCTCAAGACACAGGTATGCAATATGAGTCTGAAAGCTTTAGAAACTTCAATACACCTTTTCAGAAAGAGAATGAAAACAGAGGGTTTATGGTAAAAAAGAATGAAACAGAATGGAAAAGGTGGCAAAGAAGAAGGATCTATAGTCTGATGCATAACAAGGAAAGTTTACCCTCAGAGAGCAAGAGGGTTCTAGTTATCATTAGTAATAGCACATTTTAAATTTTGTAATAATTATTTAAAAAATAAGAAGTAAAAAATTTATTAATTAGCAAAATTATATAATGTGTGGAACAATTGGTGGGGAATAAAAATAATTATTCAATATGAATACTTTTTATGGAAGAAATTAAGCTGTACTGCATATGATCTACATTTCAACAAAATCGTTCTAGTTTGTAGCATACAACAAGTGAATTTGGTATTCGTGTATTTAAATGAACTACATTAAGTAGTTTGTGAGTTTCTTTTATCTTAACAATTCATTCATATAGTTGGTTATGAACACTGGCTCCCTATGAAGAAACATACATCATACCATGAATGAAATTAGGATAAAGTCAAAGTGAGTTCCAAAAGACGCAGACACAGACCAAAATTGCATTCTCTGGTTAAAGGCTCCACAGGACTATTTGGAAGAAAAAAAATAAAGTGTTAAAAGAGACAGAAACAGCATGTTTGAGTTATAATAGAATAAGAGAGTTATGTTAGAATACATGTTTGAGTTATGTTAGAATAAGTGTTAGCTACATAACTTGAAGTCTAGAGATGCTAATGAGGTAGACTGGATAGCCAGGGCCCTGAACTGTAGGATGAGCGAGTTATTCACAGTAAAGTTCACACATCCAGCACTGAGGATGGAAGAAGTGGCCACTTCTGATTAGTCCTTGAGAACAAGGAGAGTAAGGCATGGCAACAGGAACTGGCTAGAGCTCTATAGGGAGGTGAGAGCAGGGGAAAGAGCAAAGGATTAACGAAAGCAAGGCCAGATTTCTGGCTCTGTTTTATGACCAAAAAATTGCACCAAACTTCCATAAAGTGATGCCTTTCTCAAAAATGATGCCTAACAGTCACAAGGAGGTTAGATAGGTGTAAGGACTCTTAGTTGCAAATACATTTCCATAACTTCCAGCGGCTCAACAGAAGCTTTCTAGGTATATACAGATCATCCAGTCCAAATGATAATTGAGGAAATCGAGGTCCAAAGGATGACATGAGCATCCAGCTAAAAGCAAAGGCAGAAGAACACAGGTCATCCAGCTCTTACAAGGTCAGGCCCCTCTCCAGCACACAATCTGCCCTCTCTCCTTTAGAGAGACGGATCTTCGAATCCTTCCACGGATCACTGAAATTCACAGATAAGCCCTGAACTTTTCAGCCAACGGGTCCAACTTTCCCCAGAGCTAAATCAGAGTAAATCAGAGAGAAATAATAGAACATAGTTGATCAGAGTTTTATCTTCTTTTATTTCTTACAGGGTTGCTAATGAGCAGTGAGACGGCCAAACAATCAGAAAAGGAGAGAAAACAAAGGATACAGAAAAACCCACCAAGTGACTCATCTGCCCCAATGGGACTGAGTGTTAACACTAAGGTATTTATTTGGTACAGATCCAAAATCTTCACCACATATTCAGATCTCAAAGAACACAGGTGAATCTGGACCTGGTAGAACAATTTCTCTGGAATATAAAGACTGGCCAGCCTCCCCCAGAATCGATTGAAACTTGCCGTAGGAAACTGAGGCACAATTACTCTCATCACAAGAGGCGCGGTTGTAACTGAACATGAAAATGGTCTCCTGGTGAGTCATTTCCGTGCACGATTCCTTCACCTTCCCATCTTCTGCCCCGGACAAGTTTAGGCAACAGATGATCTTCAGACTGGGGAGAGGAAAACTGAGGTGTTCCTTTCCACTTCCGAGCATGCGCACACACACGGGGGACGTGTAATCGGCCGGCTTCTTCCTGAAGAGCTGTCATTCCATACACACCAATACAGGTAAATAGACAGATGCCAAAGGGCCACAGCCCTCGAGAGTGTTTTCCTGGGGTGGCTAACTTACCCACACTGACTTTCTTGGGCTCACATCCTCCACACCAGCCCCACCCCACCATGTGTTAGAGAGCTTCCATGGTCATTGCTGAGTCCATCTTCCTTGACACTCTTTTATCTCAGCCCCACCCTCCCAATCCCAGATAATCCCCATCCCTTGGCCTTTAAAACCGTTTCCCTCGGCCATTAAAAAGAATGAAATAATGCCATTTGCAGCAACATGGATGGGCCTAGAGGTTGTCATACTGAGTAAAGTAAGTCAGACAGAGAAAGAGAAATATCATATGATATCACTGATATGCAGAATCTAAAAAGAAATGATATCAATACAAATGAACTTATTTACAAAACAGAAACAGACTTAGAGAACAAACTTATGGTTACCAGGGGAGAAGGGTGAGGGGAAGGGATAGTTAGGGAGTTTGGGATTGTCATGTACACACTGCTATATTTAAAATGAATAACCAACAAGGACCTACTGTGTAGCACAGGGAACTCTGCTCAATATTCTGTAACAACCTAAATGGGAAAAGAATTTGAAAAAGAATAGATATGTGTATATGTATAACTGAATCACTTTGCTGTACACCTGAAACTAACACAACAGTGTTAATCAACTGTACTCCAATATAAAATAAAAAGTTAAAAAACAAAAATTTCCTCCCATCCTTCCGAGCAACTACTAACTCCTGTGGCCCAGACCTACCCAGAGTTTCAGATATTTTCTCCTGGCTTGTCTCCCTGTTAGCAAGGAAAAAGAGGATTTTTCTAATTCTCAGAGCAATGGATAGAGGATCCAGAAAAAGAAAGTCACCCCTGAAAAGGTCTGGTCTGAAGGTGAAATATCTAACAAAATCAGCGCCATCTGCCAACCAGGGTGACTCTTCTGGGGCTCATCTCCTGTTTCTGTGAGTAGCTATCCCCTTCCTGACTTTTTTAGATGCAGATTCTAGGAAGGGTGAGCAGAATGTAAGAGTAGAAAATCGATCTATTCCCCCAAACAATCCATTTCTGGTTGTTGCTGCGTGAGTTGAAGTTTTCTTTGTTAAAAACTTTATATATCCATCTATTAGGATAATGCTGTGTAACTCGATAACAACTCCCATCAGCAGAAAGAGAGAAAGATACTGAATTTACCTAGCAGATATGGTCATGTGAAATATCTCATTCAGACCCTTCAGGAACATGAGTACAGGGTCAAAGACACCGCTGTGTGCCTCAGACCTGTCACAGAGACTCCTGAGGAGAGGGGATGTGAAGTGAGGGCTAAAATCCAGCCCATTTCCAGTTGCCTGCTTTGTGCCCCAACCAGGACTGTAACCCCTGCAGAAAGGGGTGACTTCTTTTTCCTGTTTGTTTTTTAAAACAATTTCTTTCTTTTCTCTAGTGCCCAAGACTGGGAAATTCCTCTCTCTTTTTCTAAAGGGAAAACTAAGTTTGATCACTTAATGAATATGCTGTGTGTGGAAAATGCAAGAGGAATAACCTCGTTCAGATATGAAGAGTAACTGGGCTGAGTGAAATCAACAGCCAGGTTTTTAAAAAGTCTGTTACTGGGGCTTCCCTGGTGGTGCAGTGCTTGAGAGTCCGCCTGCCGATGCAGGGGATGCGGGTTTGTGCCCTGGTCCGGGAGGATCCCACATGCCGCGGAGTGGCAAAAAAAAAAAAGACCATTAAAATTCAAGTGCAGGCCATGTTCCCGTTTTTTTTCTTTGCGGTACGCGGGCCTCTCACTGCTGTGGCCTCTCCCATTGCGGAGCACAGGCTCCGGACGTACAGGCTCAGCGGCCATGGCTCACGGGCCCAGCCGCTCTGCAGCATGTGGGATCCTCCCGGACCCTGGCATGAACCCGCGTGCCCTGCATCGGCAGGCGGCCTCTCAACCACTGCACCACCAGGGAAGCCCGTCCCCATTTCTTATAAGCTGTATGACTATAAGCATCTCTTATTAATTGCTGTTGATTAGCCAAAATGCAAATATTTAATTAAACCTTGAGAGATAAAATTGCACGTGAATTATCTATCTAAGAGCACATAGGTCTGTACATTTCATTAAGATGGTTTAACTAACCATCATGTCTCTTATACCCAGTCTTTTTTGAGCAAGTTGATTGTTTTCTGTTTTTTCTTTTTTCCTCTCAAGTTCCCTAGAGGGATGGTGTTATTTTTTTCTAAAGTCATTTGTTTATTGATGTGTATTTACTTTGCTTCTCCTCCTTATCCAGTTAGAAGCACTGCTGATCACAGCACAGATAAACACTTTTGTTTAGTATCCTTGAAAAATGTATACTCAAGAGTAATTATTGACCAGATTGAATGACAATGAAGCCTCTTAAGAGAAAAAAACACAGCTGGCAAGTGAAAAAAACTCAGCCTAGGGATTTTCTTGGTCCTGGTATTCTATAGATTTCCACAGGACAAGAGGGTCACTCTGGTATTAGTGGAGTGGGTTTTGAATGTTTACTTTAAGGACAAACACAGACTTCTATTTGGTTATTTAAAGAAACAGTAAAAATCTAAACATGTCTTGTGTGCCCACACAGGACTGAACAGAAGTGGCTGGTGAGGTCTTCAATACAGGACTTACGCGATTGTTCCTGAAGAGGATGAGGCAGGTGGCTTCCCTGGGCGGTTGCCAAGATGAACCCTCAACCACAAGGGCCAAACCTTGTGGAAAAAAAACAGAAACAAAACCCAAACTGCCACTTACAGAACTACTGAAATAATGTCCTTCCCGATTTATTTATTTTTTAGCATTACTTATCCTTCTATGTATGATGGTGACAGTTAATAGTCTGGTGCATGTGTTTGTTTTTTTAATGGCCTCTATGTTGGTTCTGCTCATTCTTTTAAAAAATATTTTGAAATTGTCTGTCTTATGAAAATGCCTGGAAAATGCTTGGCCTAACGTACAGCTTTCTTGCTTATGTTTGATGCTACGGCTTCCGAATTCTAGTCACCCCTCTGATGTGGTAAGAGTGTATGTCTACGCAATGGAGAACACGTGGTTGTTTGTCACCTCCATGGTGCAGGGTACTGATTGCTGTGACCAGATGGCACTACTGGAGTGTTTGACACAAAGTCGTTAAAGGAGGTGCTCTCCTTTGATGGGATGGAGCTAGAACAACTCAGGAATCCGCACACGCGTTTGCCCGGGCAGCACGTGCTTCTCTTCTAAACGAGACTGTTAGCCAGACCTTGACTCTGCTCTACACGCTGCCTCTAAGGATTGTTTACACAGCATGAACCATGTCTGGGGCTCTGCAGAGTTAGGAGAATTACACCATTAACTGGGCTGAAAAGTACCCTACAAATGCTCTGAGGTATGACTCTAAGTGCAGGCATACCCACCTTGCTCTCTCAAGCGAGGAGTTACTTTGTATTGTGTTTCTCTAACCACACAAGCCACTCTGATTGTATTAATATATAAGAAGCCTTCTTATATAAAGATGGCATTTACATATCTAAAATCATTCTGTGGGATTCAAAGGATTACAAGAATCATGCTCAAGAAAAAGACTCCCTAAAATTGTTCTAGTTCCAAAGCTAGGATTTTAGAGGTCAGCTGTTTATATTGACTACCTCAGATTTACTTTACTAATTTACACTGTATAATTAAAATGCATAGCATAATAATTCTTTTTATTGTCAGAGTTGTAACATCCTTGAGAGTCATTCTTTCATTCATCCATCACTGAGTTTCTTTTATGGGTCAGGCATTGTGCGGGGTATTGGAGACACAAAATCACACAAATGCAATACAATAATTAATAAAAAATGGTAAGTTCTATGTCAGGAGCAAGCTGGGGCAGCTGAGAGCTATAAGCTACAATATAATTCATGGCCAGACTGATGATTCACAAAAGGGAAACCAACCCTAACCTTCATCCCCTTTTTGCTCTTCTCCATACCTACCTTGGACACACACACCTTTTAAGGCTAACTAAGACGATATTTTCCATCCCTTTCTTTCCTGCCTCCCCAGAAGCATAGTAAGTTTGAAATTCTGAGAAACTGACTGATTTAAACCATGGGACTTTCTAGGGGAATAGTGATTTATCGGTACTGCTGAAACACTGGTCATTGATTTAAGACTCTTAGGGAATCTGCTGCTAAATTATCTGGTGCTTGTTTGAAAAGAAACTCAAATAACCACAGTCATCGCAAATACACGAACGTGGAAATAGTGGCTTAGCTGGAATATTGGAGGAAG
The DNA here is from genome assembly GCF_964270905.1 of Leucopleurus acutus. Lineage (NCBI taxonomy): Eukaryota > Metazoa > Chordata > Mammalia > Artiodactyla > Delphinidae > Leucopleurus > Leucopleurus acutus. The sequence continues at coordinate 131,495,005 of NC_139146.1, read as the reverse complement.
GGATGGAGAGAGCTGCGTGCAAGAGCTTGGGTGATACTAACAGCAGGGTAAATGCCAAAGACAGCTGACTTCAACACAACCCTACAATTGCTACTGGGAGAGGACCAGAGTGAGCCCAAATGAAACCTGCAAGCAGCTGGAGAGCCCCTCAAGTGCAATGCAGAGACTTTCATTCTTGTGCACAGTTATTTAGACTGAAAATGGAAACGTGCAACTGTGAGGCAGATCTCATTCATGCATAATTGAAACACCCAAGGGTAAAATAGTGAGGCACAATGGATGACATCTGATAAAAAGAGAGCAAGGCAAAAGAAGAAGTTAAAAACAAGATACAAGACCCTGGGGACCACAGAGAAGAATGCCTGACATAGGCCAAATAATCTCAAATAAAAATATCCAAATTACCAGACAATGTAAATATAAAGACAAATGCATGGAGGAGGCATGAGGATTGGGGAGGAAAAAATTGCTTAGAATATGAAACACTCGAGGGATGAGTCAGTGGTGAGTGAAACTCTTATTCTAACAAAATGCAACCAAAACAGCATTTATGTAGTGTTCTCATATCCAGAGGAGCTAAACAGAATTAAACTAGTACTTAAAGAAGTTACATTCGAAATGACTACATAATAGGTATATAATATGTATACAATACATACATATATAAAACTAGGGACCATATGTATGCATAAATATTAAATTTTTCTTAACTTACAGGAGAGAGCAGTAGTGTGTGTGTACATGTGTGTATCTGTATATAGTCAGCTTCCTAGTTATGAAGGATAAATTCCATTTCATTGAGACATTTGCAAAAAAGTAAGTATTGTGATAAGTATTTTAAGGAGAAAAGTGACTGGCTGGGAACGGTGAACAAGTAGTATAGTTGTCTTGTCCATTTTTCTTGCAAACTCAAGTGTTTTATTGAGTACCTGTCATGGACCAGGGACAATTCTGGATCCTCTGAACTATTCCATTTAATTCCCACAAGAATTTCCTGAAAGGCATTATTGCTTCCATTTCAGGATGGAGATTCTGAGACTCAGAGAAATTAAGTCACATTGCCTTATCTGGTACAAACCCAAACTCTTCCCATCACACACGCCTCCATTCTCTTTGAGAGATGAAAAGGGAAGGCTGCCTAGAAAAGTTCTCACAATGCAACTTTCTAGTGTTGTGTTAGAAATTATTTTATTTATTTATTTTTAAATTATTTTTCAAATTCTTTTCCCATTTAGGTTGTTACATAATACTGAGCAGAGTTCCCTGTGCTGTACAGTAGGTCCTTGTTGTTTTTCCATTTTAAATATAGCCGTGTGAACATATGATGTATATTTTCATTAAGCAATGTGAATATTGCAAAAATAAAGCTACTTTTATTTCCTTTTGTTAAAAAAATGAGAGAGAGCGAAGCTGTTAGATTGCTTAATGGTTCTGCAGTTTGGTTCTGTATTTAGGCCCATCCTTAGTCCCATCCGTATCCTTGCAATGAGAAGGAAATCTGTGTCCATACCAATAAGAACCTGAGCTAGTTGTAAGGAAATGATCCTGCCAGATACCCTATGAATTTACCATCTATGTCTTTACTAAGAAAGTTATAATGAAGCATCTAACTTCACGCCGTCAAAAGGTTATTATACGTTTATGTACAAGGTATTGAGAATTTGAAGAATTTTGTCACAGTTCCCGCCTTCCAGGGACTCCAAGTAAACCTGTGTGTAAACATGTAAATGTATGTACTTGTAACTATGTGTAAGGCAAGTGATAAATACCTCTTGAGAGACATGGAAAATAAGAACAACAGGAATTGGAGACAAGAAAGATCAGCTAAGGCTTGGATTCATTCATCTTCCAACACATGTGCCTGCAAAGTTTGCATCCACGTAGCAAACGTTCCTACCTCAGCTCTTTTCTGATGATGGAAAAATGGCTTTGCTTTCAAGAATCATGGTCTCAGATTCTGGAGGACCTATTAAGGTAGTAGGAAAAACTGGTCCAAGCCTGTCACAAATGTGGAAACTGAGGTTTAGAGGGGCTAAGTTACTTATTGAGAGTAACCATGTTACACTGAAAGTCTTGAAAATAAAACTTTTAGCTGGAAATCAGGACTGGCTCTAAACCAAATGGAAAACATTGAACTGCGGGAATCAGACAACCACGGTTTTAGTTGGATCAATAGTTTTGTGGAGTTTTTTCTAATGTAATGTAATGTCTTTTTTCTAATGTAATGTAATGTCTATGTAACTCCATCTTCATTGTCCTAAAGTACACACATGCACACACAGGCACATACATACACACACATCACTCTTATAAAGTGTGCTTTTTTTTTAACATCTTTATTAGAGTGGAAAACATTGAACTGCGGGAATCAGACAACCACGGTTTTAGTTGGATCAATAGTTTTGTGGAGTTTTTTCTAATGTAATGTAATGTCTTTTTTCTAATGTAATGTAATGTCTATGTAACTCCATCTTCATTGTCCTAAAGTACACACATGCACACACAGGCACATACATACACACACATCACTCTTATAAAGTGTGCTTTTTTTTTAACATCTTTATTAGAGTGTAATTGCTTTACAATGTTACGTTAGTTTCTGCCGTATAACAAAGTGAATCAGCTATATGTATATATATAACCCCATATCCCCTCCTTCTTGCGTCTCCCTCCCACCCTCCCTATCTCACCCCTCTAGGTGGTCACAACTGATCTCCCCGTGTGATGCAGCTGTTTCCCACTAGCTATCTATTTTACATTTGGTAGTGTATGTATGGCAATGCTACTCTCTCATTTTGTCCCAGTTTACCCTTCCCCCTCCCCGTGTCCTCAAGTCCATTCTCTACAGCTGCGTCTTTATTCCTGTCCTGCCCCTAGGTTCATCAGAACAACTTTTTTTTTTTTTTTTTTGGATTCCATATATATGTGTTAGTTTTTGCAGCCTGGAACATATTGTTTAACTTCAGGGGTGGCTATCTCTTCCATCTGTACAAGGAGCGCCAATGAATCAATGCTTTCTGTGGTCATTTCCAATCAATGAGATACCAGGATTTAATAATTCTAAATTAATATTCAGCAACTGCCTCCTTCTAATTTTACAATCTCCTTCTTTCTGAATTAATACTTTTTGTGGGTGTCCATGCCCTATATGTTTGCTTTGCAACCACGGGCACAAAAATTGTGAAACAATCCAGCACCTTTCCACTTTGCATGGGGTCTTTAAGCAAACTCATAGCAGGTCTGAAACTAGAATTGAGGTGTTTAAACATCATCCTGTTACGTTCCTTTTCCCTGGCACCATATTCCATCCAACTTTGCCTGATTCATTACCTATTCACTTGGAACCTGACAATATCAAAGTTATCTGGGTAGTTAATAATTTTCCTACCCCTTTCCCATCTGAAGTGACCTGTGCCAATCGGCTTTGTCTTCCTGAGGATAAAGTCCCCATCTTGAGTTCTGAATTTGTAGAAGTACTTCTAATGGTAGCAATTTCAGATGAGGTAGAAAGGGAGCTACGGTAGTCTGTCTTATGAAACACTCCTTTTCTCGTTCCCAAAATAAAACTAAGAATAAACTTTTTACACAGGTTCACAGACCCTATAACAGAGTAAAACCAAAGCAACCTTTAATGCTCCCCCAACTTTTCCACACCCAGTGAGGGCTTCCTCACCCCAAAGAAGATGAAAGGGTTTGATGCCACTCTTCCAGATTGGGTGAAAAAAACTCCAGGGCCCTGGCAGGACAGGGTAAGTGATTCTAGCAACTTGAAGAACCCAGGAAAGAACAGCTACCTCACCAGCTGGACCACGTTCCTAAGGCATGTTCCCTTAGGTTCCTTCTGAGAGGACCAGGAGGCATTGAGAGTGGCTTTATTTCTCACAAGGTGAACAGCCAGGCTGTTACTGGCTGGGCTGCCTAAGGGCTTACTTAATTCCTCTCTCCTCCATCCCTGGACTCTGACCAAGGCAAGGCACAAGGGAGAGGCCAACAAAGATGGATGACATTTTTTTTTTCATAAGGAGCTTTGAGCTTACTCTGTTTTCTCCCAGTGTGGGTGGCAGCTTCTCTCTCTTAAACTGAGTGCCATTTCCACTTAAGAGATGTTGTAAAGGCAAGTGGTATCTATTAAGAAATGGTACATAGTGTATCAGTGCTTCTCAACCCTGGATATATGTTCATTTATATATGCATCTGTGTACTGTTTCATCTATGAGTTGTTTTTATTTTTTATGTGGGCACCCAAGTCCTACCTGAGAAGTACTAAATCAGAATATACAGGGCTGGGTCCATGTGTCTGTTAACCTTTCAATTATCTGTTGAAAAAGTGTCTTTAGTTATTAAATCTTGTATTCATTTGGAGCTATTGAACTTAATATGATTAAGATCAAATGACTAATTATGCATATGTTTATCCTTTTGTTATGAGATTAGATTATTTTTACTCTCATGATTTTTAAAAATCTTCTGAAAAAGAGTTAATACTTAAATCAACCAACCATTAGATTGAAAGATTGTCCCTTGCTTGTCCACTGATGGCCAGTGGGGAATATTGGCTCTTTAGGCAATTCTAGCTCTAATAAAAATTCTATAAAACTTTTAAAAATTGCAGGTGGATGCTTAAACACAGGGTAAGTAGATAGCAATGTTGTAAAGCAGCAGATGCTGGTCCACAGCTTGTGGGGAGTCTACTATGGTGGAAAACCCTTGGCTTACCTGTCCCATCACACCTAAGCCCCTCCAGGGAAACACACCTGGTCTGAGAAGTCCACCCAGGGCAAAGCAGTCAGGCCACCTCTTTTTGGACAGATGCTTCTGGTTAAAACCATCTAATAAATCATATCCAAATTTCTCTACTGGCAGTTCAACTTGCACTAGGAGAGAGGAAGTAAAAAAGGTGAAGTGCAGGGCTTCCCTGGTGGCACAGTGGTGGGGAGTCTGCCTGCCAATGCAGGGGACACGGGTTTGAGCCCTGGTCGGGGAAGATCCCACATGCCGCAGAGCAGCTGAGCCCGTGAGCCACAACTACTGAGCCTGCGTGCGGCAATACTGAAGCCCGCGTGCCTAGAGCCCGTGCTCTGCAACAAGAGGAGCCACCGCAGTGAGAAGCTCGTGCACCGCAACGAAGACTAGCCCCCGCTCGCCTCAACTAGGGAAAGCCCGCGCGCAGCAACGAAGACCCAATGCAGCAAAAATAAATAAATTAACTAAAAAAAAAAAGATGAAGTGCAGTGAGTAGCAAAGGATGAACATGTCTAAGGGCAGCTGAGAAAAGAAGGGGGAAGTGGTTAGGTTTAAAAGACCACCCTGAGAGTCCACTGATGACCTCTTGGATGTCTAAGAACACTATAAACTGTAATCGATCAATATGTTACAATATTACACTGCCAAATGTTTCCACAGTAAGGGATAATGACTTTCAGAATGCTATCAGTAAAATGGAGAATAAGTGGGAATTCAAGAGGTGAAAGACAGTTAAAATTTCCATCTGGAGAGGAGCACACATTTTGTTAATCCAAATGCACATTCCAGCCCTGACACTTCTCTTCATGTAATCTTGGCAAGATACTTACATTTTCTAGACATCAGTTTATTCATCTACTTTATGGGATTAATGATAATAGCTTTATAACAACAGTAAAGGGATTAGACAAAATACTCTGTATAAAGTGCCAGACACAGAGCAATTATTATTATTATTATTTTTTTTTTTTTTGCGGTACGCGGGCCTCTCACTGTTGTGGCCTCTCCCGCTGCGGAGCACAGGCTCCAGACATGCAGGCTCAGCAGCCATGGCTCACAGGCCCAGCCGCTCCGCGGCATGTGGGATCTTCCCGGACCGGGGCACGAACCCACGTCCCCTGCATCGGCAGGTGGACTCTCAACCACCGCGCCACCAGGGAAGCCCCAGAGCAATTATTGAATAAAGGTTAGAGATTCTGATTAGGGATAGATAATAGACGGGATAAAAAACATTTTTACTAAAGTTAACTAAAGATTACATCTTTTAAATAAGTAGGATGCTAGACTAAGACTAAAATCTCATCTCGTTTTAATGGACAGTACTTTAGTCTGCTATAGAAATTCTGTAAATGAAAAGAAAAATGTATTCAGGATAAGAGGAAAGCTTATAAAGGTAACATTTATAGAATCAAATGATAATTATCTTCCATTTACTTATTCATTGTGGATCAGACTTTATGATACACATGTTAGCTTTGAGGTTGCATGGGAGTAGAAATTGCTTAAGTTCTTGATTCAAACAGACTAGGGTCGAATCTCACTAGACATGTGATTTTAGGCAAGTTTTATAACCTCTCAGAGACCCAGATAACATTAATAAAATATTCAGTCCTCAATGATAAGTAGCCAGCTTCAGGTGTGATTGTCTCCCTTCAAAGCTTTGATTATCTACTTGCAGTTTCCTTCCTTTTTGCCCTGTGGCCCCCAACTGCTAAGCATATGACAGATCCTCTTGTCCTGGTTCATCAAGTTGACCGTGACCCACAGTCAAGTAACCTGGCATTAACACTGGCAATAAAATGGCAAGCACACATAGCACAGGGAGATCAGCTCGGTGCTTTGTGACCACATAGAGGGGTGGGATAGGGAGGGTGGGAGGGAGACACAAGAGGGAGGGGATATGGGGGTATAGGTATACATATAGCTGATACACTTTGTTATACAGCAGAAACTAACACACCATTGTAAAGCAACTGTACTCCAATAAAGATGTTAAAAAAAAAGGGGGGGGGCAAACATTACCAGAGGGCTCTTCCCAAGGAGAAGGAAGGGCCAGGACTACCAAGAATCTTCTTTTCCTTCTCTGTAGTCCCATATATATATGTGTGTGTTTGTGTGTGCTTGTGTTCAGGTAGAGGGGCAAGTGGGTTTCAGGAGCCTCAGAAAGGCTGCTATATTTTTTTTATATTCCTCTGGAAATTTGCTTATAATTTGCTCCAGCGATAGCTTAAACAATGTCTACTACGGGATCCATAATATTCTATTTTTCTCATTGATTCATTTATTTGCCAATTCTATAAAGATTCACCAAACCCTTGCTATTTTCCAGACACAGTTATTGGTTTGAAAGTCAGAAGGTTTAGTGAGGTAAAGGCCCACAGGCAATTAATTTTATAAACTGAGTTGCGTGGGGTTGAGAGTCTGGATAAAAGAGTTGGGAAAGGAGGGAATAGGCTTGAAGGTTGAGTCTATTGCCTCATGCAACCTACCTCCAGAAATTTGTATTAGAGCCCTGTGTAAAGAGGACTTGAAGCAAAAAAGCTCAAGAAACTATTTTAATGAGATTCCAGGAGACATATGTTCATGGGGTTACTTTGGTGTCTACATGTGACCTAGGGTTAGAAATGAAAACATTGTCCTTACTACTGGGTAGAATGGCTTTAAATCACTGAAGACCCCAATGACTGTGTTCCTAACATTCTCAAAGAGTACATGGTACTTTTTGTCTGAGGCCAAGATTTTCATTAAGGGCACCAGGAACAATGGTCATAGTGAGGGGGTTTGCAGAGAAGCACATAAATGAAAAAGACCACAGTTGGACAGGAGGACCATGGTGCGTAACTACATACTGTAACCAGCTACCTCGTACCTAAGCACATGGAAGATATTCCCCGGGACTACAGAAATTATGAAGTGAGGTCTTGCAAGGGAATGAGATGATGTATGAACACACAGAGTCGAAGCCAGTGAGATGAGAGTCACTACTGTTAATATGATCCCTCATCTGATGTAAATGTCATGTCTGGGGAACTGTTTCCACCTAATTACAGATTCACTTGGATTAACAACATGTTATCACTGAGACAGTTAAAAAGGATCTTGTTAGTCATTTCAACCTTAGTACAATGTATTTTAATGAGATTGCTTTCCTAAAGTCAAGCGATGATTAGATTCTGCTTCTCTATAGGAATGCGAGTTTTGAATGATAGAAGAAGTGTAGAAAGAGGACAATTTTTGTCACTATAATTGTTCGTTTTTCTTTTTGTTTTTGCAACATAGGACACTTCAAGTAGGGTCATGTCTGCATATACCGATAAAGATTTGCACAGCCTTAAAGTCTTGCAATGATGTGGTACATGTGGGAGAGGAGAGAGCACATTAATGGACAATGCTGAAAAATGCCAGAAGGTAGCTAGGAAAGTGCAGACAAGCTTTTAAATTTAGACTTGATGAGAGAGAACCTCATCCTCAACCTTCTTTGCCTCATCCCAGCTAAGTACATATTTCTTTCACTTTTCTCAGATCGCCAATTCCTGCCACCAATCCTCGTGTATTCCATCAAGCTTGGGGTATTCAATGGTGAGTGGGAAGGAGAGTTGAGCCTGGAACATAAGTCTCTGTCCTCAGTCTTCTTTTACAAATCAGCTGCAATGGACACAACCAGCCAGCTCTAGCCTTGTTCTTCTTCAGTGAGAATCACATAATTTAATCGATAAATATCTGTGTATACTTTACAAGAGAAACAAAATGCTAGCTTGATAGAAATATATGTTTCTAAACACGCTCCTTTCCATTATTAACTAATATTTGCCATGCACATGCAGGATACGTACAAAGCACTGTATCATTGGTTTAAAAAGGCAATTTGGCTTCTACTATGTTAATCCAAATGTTCCAATTAGTTTAGTGCCTTCATAATTATGTATAATTCAGTTTGCATTTATGCATGAAATGTTTATTTCCATAATTGTAACAAGCACTTAAATTAATTACACTCTAACCTCTTGATTCTATGGGCCAACTGTTGAGTCTTTTGGTTAACGTTTTAAACTCATGCCCTTTTATTTTTGAATTTCACCGCCCCGCCGCCTGTCTTTGATGTGTTGTTTCTTATCCTTGTTTGGAAATCTCTATGGAATCTTCTCAGAATAATCTGGCAGTTTTCTATTATGACTGAAACTTCGCATTTTAACAGTTGTCTGGAGATAGTTTCTTCCTTGTGAAATATCAGTTTTAATAACAGGAAAAGAAAAGTGCTATAAATCTGCACTAACTACATAAAGCTGAAGTCTCTGAGAGACTGATTAACATGTAGACTCGACACCGGTTTTTCAATAATTAGAGGATGTGCTTGCATGAAACCACGACTGCTCCAGCCTTGGAGCCATTTCCCAGGGCAGCCAGCAATTATTACAGCCTGGAGTACCTTTCTTTCTATTCTATGCCTCTAGCTATTGAAGTTGTTTTCAAATAAAGGTCTCTTACTTTCACAAAAAGTTAACATCACCTTGGAAGCACAACACTTTTCTGCTAATACCTTCGCCACTTGATTGGGAGAGAGCCCTCAGAGAGAAGGCAATTAGAAATTCCTAATCTGTTGTTCATCCACCCAGAAAAGGTTAAGAATATTCGGGTCTCTGATTATATGAACTGAGCAGAGGGCAGATTCGGGCTCCCGCGGTACCCTAGTTAGCTGCCTGTCCTATCAGAGAAGGCTGGCGAACATTCTCTGCAGTGCACGCAAGTGAGTTCGGAGCTTTCTTGTGGGTTTGAGTATTTGTTTTTTTTGTTGTTGTTGTTTCTTTCTTTTTGTATCAATGAATTATAGATAGAAAATATATTATGAGAAAGATTGTCATTTTTCCTTTTGGTACAGTGCTCAGTATACGATCAGCATGCAATAAATGCTAAATGTTCGCCATGATGATTTTAAAGAAAAAAATTCATTTGATAGTTTATCACCAATAGCCACAAAGTTCTACCTTCTGATACATAATTGCTTGTATGGTCTGGATGTAATGCAGCATTAGGAACAATTATAAAAAAGTAGCTCGCTTAGTATATTCCTCTTTTTCAATGAGTGCTGATGACATTTTGACTCCATGATAAACTTGCAGAAACATAAGGCTTCTGCCTGGTGGGCTTGCTATTAAATAAGCAACACATACTGTAAATGACAAGAGAAAATTTATCTCATGGGTCAAGGTAATTGACTTGGCATTTGATTATCCTTCACCTATTCTTTCTGTTCTTCCTATTCAATTTATTCAATGATTTGGCCAAATGGGCAAATTGAGTCCCGAACAAAAGTCTCCTTAAGCTGGAGTGGGCTAGGCAGTGGGTCTTTTTAAAAATTTCTTTTCCATTATAGTTTATTACAAGATATTGAATATAGTTCCCTGTGCTATACAGTAGGACCTTGTTGTTTATCTATTTTATACACAGTAGCTTGTACCTGCCAATCCCAAATTCATGATTTATCCCTCCCTCAACTTTCCCCTTTGGTAACCATAAGTTTGTTTTCTATGTCTGTGAGTCTGTTTCTGTTTTGTAAATAAGTTCATCTGTATCATTTTTTTTTAGATTCCACATAAAAGTGATACCATATGGTATATGCCTTTCTCTGACTCACTTCACTTAGTATGACAATCTCTAGGTCCATCCATGTTGCTGAAAATGGCATTATGTCATTCTTTTTTTTTTACTGCTGAGTAGTATTCCATTGTATATATGTACCACATCTTCTTTATCTATTCATCTGTTGATGGACACGTAGGTTGCTTCCACGTCTTGGCTATTGTAAATAGTGCTGTTATGAACATTGGGATGCATGTATCTTTTCAAATAAGAGTTTGTAGCTTTTATTGTTGGATAATAGTCCACTGTATGAATATGCAACATTTTTTTAAATCAATTCATGGGTTTATGGATATTTGGGTTGTTTCTGTTTTTAAATTTGTTATAAATAAAACTGTTGTGATCATTTGAGTACAAGTCCTTGTATGGACATATATATATATCTTTATCTTGGGAAAACACTTAGGAATAGCATTACTGGGTAATATGGTAAACATCTCACTTTATGGTTGCCAAGCTATTTTCCAAATAGCTATATAATTTCACTTTCCCAACAGCAACATCCAGGAGTTCCTATTGCTCCAAGTTCTTGGCAATACTTGGTTCTTATCGCCATTCTTTCTACTACAGCCTTTCTAATGGGGGTGTAATTTGCATTTCCCTAATGACTAACGATATTGCATCTTTTCTTGCATGTTTGCCACTTATGTATATATTTTGCATATGTTATTTGGTGAAGAGTCAATGCAAAGCTTTTTACTGCTTTTTAATCATGTTGCTTTGTCTTATTAAGTTGTAAAAATTCTTTATGTGTTCTGTAAACAAGTCTTTTACCAAATGTGTTTTGTGAATGTATTCTCTCAGTCTGTGGCTTGCTTTTTTAAAATCTTCTTAACAGTGCCTTTCAAAGAGAAAATGTTTTTAATTTTGATGAACTGAATCTAACAATTTTTTCTTTTATGATCTGTGCTTTTTGTATCCTTGAAATGAGACATAAAAATTAGTTAGAAATCTTTGTCTATCTCGAGGTCACAAAAATTTCTGTTTTCTTCTAGAAGTTTTATAGATTTACCCTTGCATTTAGGACTGTGATCCATTTCAAGTTAATCTTTTACATATGGAGTAAGGCAAGGATCAAGGTTAATATTTTTTCTTTTTTTTTTTTGCTTAAGATTATCCATTTGTTCCAGCAATTTTTTCTTTTTTTGAGTGTCCTTGGTCCCTTTATGGAAACTCAGTTAACCATCTATGAGTGAGTCTATTTCTCAACTCTCTATTCTGTTCCATTGATTTGTATGTTTAGCCTTACTAGAATCCTTGTTAACTTTATAGTAAGTCTTAAAATCAAATAGTGTGAGTCTTCTGACTTTGTTGGTTTTTATTTTCTTCCAAATAGTTTAGCTATTATAGGTTCTTTGATTTCCATACACTTCTAGAATTACCCTGTCAATTTCCAGTAAAAATCTTGCTGAGATTTTGATCAGAATTGCCTTGAATCTCTAAATCGGTTTTAGGATAATTGACATCTTAGCAATATTGAGTCTTCTGACCCATGGAAAAGACATACCTCTCGTTTACTTAGGTGTTTCTTGATCTCTCTTGTAATATATTGAAGTTTTCAGTGTACAGCTCTTGCACATATTTTGTTAAATTTTCCCTATTTATTTCAAATTTGTAATGCTACTTCGTATGATTTTATTTTATTAATTTCAATTTCTAATTGTTTCTTACTAGTATATAAAAATACCATTAATTTTTGAATGCTGCACCGTTGCTTAACTCATTTACCCATGTTGGCATGATTTTTCGTTTGCTTCTACATAAAATATTTTACTTAAACATTTCCAAACCAGAAAGGCAGATATCCTTGCCTTACACCTGATCTTAAGGGGAAAACACCCACTCTCGGGCTTCCCTGGTGATGCAGTGTTTAAGAGTCCGCCTGCCGATGCAGGGGACAGGGGTTCATGCCCCGGTCCGGGAAGATCCCACATGCCACAGAGCGGCTGGGTCCGTGAGCCATGGACGCTGAGCCTGCATGTCTGGAGCCTGTGCTCCGCAACGGGAGAGGCCACAACAGTGAGAGGCCCGCGTACCACACAAAACAAAAACAAAAATAAAAAAAAAACCACCCAGTCTCTTACCATTTAGTGTGGTGTTATCTACATATTTTAGTAGATGTCATTCATCAGATTAAGAAAGTTTCTGTCTCCTTTACTGAGAACTTTTACTACAAATGGGTGATACATTTTATCAAATGTTTACTATTTTTTAAACTCTATACTATGAATCATAATAATTTATTTTAGTATGTTAAGGTAATGTTGCATTCCTGAGTTAAATTCCTTTTGTTATATTATCCATCTTACATGCTGCTGGATTTGATTTGCTAAAATGTTAAGAGTTTTTGTCTGGTTTTGGTCACTAGTGTAATGTTGGTTGCAAAGAATGAGTTGAGGTGTTTTCCCTCTTCTTCTATTATCTAGAATAGTTTGGGTAAAACTAGTACTTTTTTCTGTCATCTATTTTTGGTAGAATTCACCACTGAAGCCATCTCAGCCTGGAGTTTTCTTTGTGGATCTTAATTCAAGTGTATAGGCCCACTTAGCCCTATCTTGTTAGTTTTACCCACACATTTACCGTTTTCTTCGCTCATGATTACTTTTTGTATCTCAGATTTTCTTTCTAGGATCATATTATGTTCCTTCTTCTTGAAGTACATATTTTAGAAATTCCACTTTGTATGTCCACTCGATTTAATGCTCTAAAGAAAATTTCCACAAGGCGCCAGCACCATAATTATCCACTTACAAGCATCGGAGCCATACGAGCCTTAGTTTTCTCTAGCTGTCGTAGATGACCTTTTCACGCACCTAGCCAGGGCCAGGACTCTCTCTTATACACCACGCTTCATCCCCCTTTGCTATTCGAGGGTGTGGCTCCAGCCATCCTCTCCCACTATCCTACAATTCTGGCTTCATTCCCATCAGCCTAAAGGTATGCAGTCATTTCTATCATCCTTAAAGCAATGGCCTCTTAACGCCCACAACCAAATTTTGTATGGTTAGGATTTGACCAGAGAAGCAGAACCAGAAGTCTACACACACACACACACACATCCATAGATTTACACAAGAGGTGGAATCGGTTTACGCAATTGCAGGGGCTGGCTGAGCAGTCTCTGTGAAAATGTCTCTGTCAAATGCTGAAGCCGGAAGTGGGCAGGCAGGCACTCGAGAACGGAAGATGATGGACCCCTACAAGGACAGACTGAAACTTGTGTCCATTCCTGTTGCTTGATGACCTTGATGATGAGTGTCTCCTTCAGAAGCCAGGACTCTTCTTCATGGAGGTGAACACACACACCTGAACCCAAGAGTGAGAGAAACTGAAGGAAGATCCAGGGGCAAAGAGAGAGTAGTTGAAGGCCCAGCTGCTGCTTCACACGAAGGAAGTGAATCAGCAGGTCAGCAAGAACAGTGCCAGTCGAAGCTCCAGAATATGAAACGACTTTATAATGTTTCTTCCCGTCTGCTGTCTGCAGTCTTTGCAACTTCGTAAAGTTAGGAGATATTCTTTATTTTCTCCCTTTTTCCCATCCCGAAACTGGAGGAACTAACCTAGAAGAGGGAGGGAGAGTACACATGGAAGACCCAGATAATGTTTTTACTGCCATGTTAGAATCTATAGTGCTAAATCCTACTTACATTGGGAGTAGGAAAAAAGAGCTTTAGACGAGATTGAGATAAAAGATAGGATGAAAAGGACAAATCTTAAATACATGAATGGTACTTAAATACATGAATGGTACCTGAAAATTGATGGAATCCTGCCAAGGTGTTGAGGAGAGGTTGACTCTGACAGCAGTGGGTGATGAGGGATTTAAGGGGGTCACAATAAAGGCATGAAGAACAAGCAAGAAGCTTTATGAAGATCAGTCAAAGGATGAGAATGGTCTAATTATTCTTATAAATTTGTTAATTGGAAATATGACTCTGGCTAGAATAAAAAAGGAAGCGATATGTGAATATGGTTGGACATGGTGGTGCAGAATAATTGAGACTTGTCCACAGTCACAGTGTTGGAACCTTGAATCAGAAAACTCGCCTTCTATTCTCAAGTTCCATGATTTCCATGGACAAGGCATTAAATTTCACTGAACCCCAGTTTCCTCTGTAAGGAGTAGATCATATTCATCTTAAGAGCTTTGGTAGGGCTCAAGCAAAATGACTTATAAGAAAGCATTTTGAAAACTAAACATAAGATTGTATTATTAAACAAACCAGTAAAATTAACTTGATTTTTGTATTTTAAAACTCTAAAATATTTTCTTTATTTCCAGGTTAGATGGTCAGGGAAATTGGGAAGATGGGAGAAGCACACGTGCCCATCATTTTGGCCGGTGTGAAGAGACAGGCAGGAAGGAAAGAGTCCCTAATCCGACTGCCTGAGATTTGGCACACACAACTTTCATCCTCCTGGCAGGTGGATCGCACATCCTCCATCCAGCATAGTCTCATTTACGAGCAGTTTTGCGGGTAAGGGTGCTGCAGCTTCTCACTTGCGAAAACATTTCCAAAGCCACTAATAAAAAGGTAACACGCTATGTGCTATGAGAGATGACAAGCGCACCTTGGGATGAATGATGGGTAAAGACTTGTCATTTCTCTTTTCAAAATCAGGCCAGCACTGGCTCCTGTGGCTTGTTAGCAATTACATGTGGAAGCCAGCCCATTCAAAGTGGCCCATGTAGAGCAAACGGTTTTCGGCTCTTGCCTTCAGTCTGTCTTTACATGGTTTCAGGGCACTCCCATATGTGTTTGAGAAGAAGTTTTATTTTATTTATTTATTTATTTTCACTGTCCACAACCTCTTTATATATATATTTTTTAACATCTTTATTGGAGTATAATTGCTTTACAATGCTGTGTTAGTTTCTGCTGTATAACAAAGTGATTCAGCTATATGTATACATATATCCCCATATCCACTCCCTCTTGCGTCTCCTTCCCACCCTCCCTATCCCACCCCTCTAGGTGGTCACAAAGCACCGAGCTGATCTCCCTGTGCTATGCGGCTGCTTCCCACTAGCTATCTATTTTACATTTGGTAATGTATATATGTCAGTGCCACTCTCTCACTTCGTCCCAACTTACCCTTCCCCCTCCCCGTGTCCTCAAGTCCATTCTCTACGTCTCCATCTTTATTCCTGTCCTGGTTCTTCAGAACCAGGTTTTTCAGAACCATTTTTTTTTAGATTCCACATACATGTGTTAGCATACGGTATTTGTTTTTCTCTTTCTGACTTACTTCACTCTGTATGACAGACTCTAGCTCCATCCACCTCATTACAATAACTCAATTTCGTTTCTTTTTTATGGTTGAGTAATATTCCATTGTATATACGTGCTACATGTTTATCCATTCATCTGTTGATGGACATTTAGGTTGCTTCCATGTCCTGGCTATTGTAAATGGTGCGTCAATCAACATGACACTTTATAAATTTTGGTTTTCTCAGGGTATATGCCCAGTAGTGGGATTGCTGGGTCATATGGTAGTTCTATTTTTAGGTTTTAAGGAACTTCCATACTGTTCTCTATAATGGCTGTATCAATTTACATTCCCACCAACAGTGCACTTTTCTCCTCACCTCCTCCAGCATTTATTGTTTGTAGATTTTTTGATGATGGCCATTCTGACCGGTATGAGGTGATACCTCATTGTAGTTTTGATGTGCATTTCTCTAAAAATTAGTGATGTTGAGCATCCTTTCATGTGATTGTTGGTAATCTGTATGTATTCTTTGGAGAAATGTCTATTTAGGTCTTCTGCCTAGTTTGGGATTGGGTTGATTGCTTTTTTGATATTAAGCTGCATGTGCTGCTTGTATATTTTAGAGATTAACCCTTTGTCAGTTGCTTCATTTGCAAATATTTTCTCTCATCTGAGGGTTGTCTTTTCATCTTGTCTATGGTTTACTTTGTTGTGCAAAAACTTTTAAGTTTCATTAGGTCTCATTTGTTTACTTTTGTTTTTATTTCCATTTCTCTAGCAGGTGGGTGTAAAAGGATCTTTCTGTGATTTATGTCATAGAGTGTTCTGCCTATGTTTTCCTCTAAAAGTTTTTTAGTGTCTGGCCTTACATTTAGGGCTTTAATCCATTTTGAGTTTATTTTTATGTATGGTGTTATGGAGTGTTATAATTTCATCCTTTTACATGTAGCTGTCCAGTTATCCCAGCACCACTTACTGAAGCAGCTGTCTTTTCTCCATTGTATATTCTTGCTTCCTTTATCAAAGACAAGGTGACCATATGTGCATGGGTTTATCTCTGGGCTTTCTATCCTGTTCCATTGATCTATCTTTCTGTTTCTGTGCCATTACCATACTCTCTTGATTACTGTAGCTTTGTAGTATAGGCTGAAGTGCGGGAGCCTGATTCCTCCAGCTCCGTGTTTCTTTCTCAAGATTGCTTTGGCTATTCGGGGTCCTTTGTGTTTCCATACAAATCGTGAATTTTTTTGTTCTCGTTCTGTGAAAAATGCCATTGGTAATTTGATAGGGATTGCATTGAAATCTGTAGATTGCTTTGAGTAGTATAGTCATTTTCACAATGTTGATTCTTCCAATCCAAGAACATGGTATATCACTCCATCTGTTTGTATCATTTTTAATTTCTTTTATCAGTGTCTTATAGTTTTCTGAGTACAGGTCTTTTGTCTCCTTAGGTAGGTTTATTCCTAGGTATTGGCTTCTTTTTGTTGCAATGGTATATGGAAGTGTTTTCTTAATTTCTCTTTCAGATTTTTCATCATTAGTGTGTTGGAATGCAAGAGATTTCTGTGTATTAATTTTGTATCTTGCTACCTTACCACATTCATTGATGAGCTCTAGTAGTTTTCTGGTAGCATCTTTAGGATTCTCTATGTGTAGTGTCATGTCATCTGCAAACAGTGACAGCTTTACTTCTTCTTTTCCAATTTGGATTCCTTTTATTTCTTTTTCTTCTCTGATTGCCTGGCTAAAACTTCCAAAACTATATTGAATAAGAGTGGTGAGAGTGGGCAACCTTGTCTTGTTCCTGATCTTAGGGGAAATGGTTTCAGGTTTTCACCATTGAGAATGATGTCACCTGTGGGTTTGTCATATATGGCCTTTATTACGTTTACGTTCCCTCTATGCCTACATTCTGGAGAATTTTTCTCATAAGTAAGTGTTTAATTTTGTCAAAAGCTTTTCTACATCCATTGAGATTATCATATGGTTTTTATCCTTCAATTTGTTAATATGGTGTATCACATTGATTTGTGTATATTGAAGAATCCTTGCATTCCTGGGATAAACCCCACTGGATCATGGTGTATGATCCTTTTAATGTGCTGCTGGATTCTGTTTGCTAGTATTTTGTTGAGGATTTTTGCATCTATGTTCATCAGGGATATTGTCTGTAGTTTCCTTCTTTGTGACATCTTTGTCTGGTTTTGGTATCAGGGTGATGGTGGCCTCGTAGAAGGAGTTTGGGAGTGTTCCTCCCTCTGCTATATTTTGGAAGAATTTGAGAAGGATAGGTGTTAGCTCTTTTCTAAATGTTTGATAGAATTTGCCTGTGAAGCCATCTGTTCTTGGGCTTTTGTTTTTTGGAAGATTTTTAATCACAGTTTCAATTTCAGTGCTTGAGATTGGTCTGTTTATATTTTCTATTTCTTCCTGGTTCAGTCTAGGAAGGTTGTGTTTTTCTAAGAATTTGTGCATTTCTTCCAGGTTGTACATTTTATTGGCCTAGAGTTGCTTGTAGTACTCTCTCATGATCCTTTGTATTTCTGTGGCGTCAGTTGTTACTTCTCCTTTTGCATTTCAAATTCTATTGGTTTGAGTCTTCTCCCTTTTTTCCTTGATGAGTCTGGCTAATGGTTTATCAATTTTGTTTATTTTCTCAAAGAACCAGCTTTTAGTTTTATTGATCTTTGCTAATTTTTTTTAACATCTTTACTGGAGTATAATTGCTTTACAATGATATGTTAGTTTCAGCTTCACAACAAAATGAATCAGTTATATATATACATATGTTCCCATATCTCTTCCCGCTTGCATCTCCCTCCCTCCCACCCTCCCTATCCCACCCCTCCAGGCGGTCACAAAGCACCGAGCTGATCTCCCTGTGCTATGCGGCTGCTTCCCACTAGCTATCTACCTTACGTTTGGTAGTGTATATATGTCCATGCCTCTCTCTCGCTTTGTCACAGTTTACCCTTCCCCCTCCCCATATCCTCAAGTCCATTCTCCAGTCAGTCTGTGTCTTTATTCCTGTTTTACCCCTAGGTTCTTCATGAGATTATTTTTTCTTAAATTCCATATATATGTGTTAGCATACGGTATTTGTCTCTCTCTTTCTGACTTACTTCACTCTGTATGACAGACTCTAGGTCTATCCACCTCATTACAAATAGCTCAATTTCGTTTCTTTTTATGGCTGAGTAATATTCCATTGTATATATGTGCCACATCTTCTTTATCCATTCATCCGATGACGGACACTTAGGTTGTTTCCATCTCCGGGCTGTTGTAAATAGAGCTGCAATGAGCCCCGGTCCGAGAGGATCTTTGCTATTGATTCCTTCATTTCTTTTTCATTTATTTCTGATCTGATCTTTATGATTTCTTTCCTTCTGCTAACTTTGGGTTTATTTTTTTCTTCTTTCTCTAATTGCTTTAGGTGTAATTTAGGTAGTTTATTTGAGATGTTTCTTGTTTCTTGAGGTAGGATTGTATTGTTATAAATTTCCCTCTTAGAACTGCTTTTGCTGCATCCCATAGGTTTTGGGTCGTGTTTTCATTGTCATTTGTTTCTAGGTATTTTTTGATTTCCTCTTTGATTTCTTCAGTGATCTCTTGGTTAGTTAGTAGTTTATTTTTTAGCCTCCATGTGTTTGTATTTTTTACAGCTTTTTTCCCTTTAATTGATATCTAGTCTCATAGCATTGTGGTTGGAAAAGATACTCAACACAATTTCAATTTTCTTAAATTTACCAAGGCTTGAATGTGACCCAAGATATGATCTATCCTGGAGAATGTTCCATGAGCACTTGAGAAGAAAGTGTATTTTGTTGTTTTTTGATGGAATGCCCTATAAATATCAGTTAAGTGCATCTTGTTTAATGTATCATTTAAAGCTTGTGTTTCCTTATTTATTTTCATTTTGGATGATCTGTCCATTGGTGAAAGTGGGGTTCAAGTCCCCTTCTATGATTGTGTTACTGTTGACTTCCCCTTTTATGGCTGTTAACATTTGCCTTATGTATTGAGGTGCTCCTATGTTGGATGCATAAATATATACAATTGTTATATCTTCTTCTTGGATTGATTCCTTGATCACTATGTAGTGATCACTATGTAGTGACACTATGTAGTGTCCTTCTTTGTCTCTTGTAATAGTCTTTACTTTAAAGTCCATTTTGTCTGACATGAGAATTGCTGCTCCAGCTTTCTTTTGATTTTCATTTGCATGGAATATTTTTTTCCATCACCTCACTTTCAATCTGTATGTGTCCCTAGGTCTGAAGTGGTCTCTTGTAGACAGCATATATATGTGTCTTGTTTTGGTATCCATTCAGCTGTCTATGTCTTTTTGTTGGAGGATTTAGTCCATTTATATTTAAGGTAATTATCAATATGTATATTCCCATTACCATTTTCTTAATTGTTTTGGGTTTGTTATTGTAGGTCTTTTCCTTCTCTTGTGTTTCCTGCCTAGAGAAGTTCCTTTAGCATTTGTTGTAAAGCTGGTTAGGTGGTGCTGAATTCTCTTAGCTTTTGCTTGTCTGTAAAGGTTTTAATTTCTCTGTTGAGTCTGAATGAGATCCTTGCTGGGTAGAGTACTCTTGGTTGTAGGTTTTTCCCTTTCATCACTTTAAATATCTCCTGCCACTCCCTTCTGGCTTGCAAATTTTCTGCTGAAAGATCAGCTGTTAACCTTATGGGGATCCCCTTGTATGGTATATGCTGCTTTTCCCTTGCTACTTTTAATATTTTTTCTTTGTATTTAATTTTTGATAGTTTCATTAATATGTGTCTTGGTGTGTTTCTTCTTGGACTTATCCTGTATGGGACTCTCTGTGCTTCCTGGACTTGATTGACTATTTCCTTTCTCATATTAGGGAAGTTTTCAACTATAATCTCTTCAATTATTTTCTCAGTCCCTTTCTTTTTCTCTTCTTCTTCTGGGACCCCTATAATTTGAATGTTGGTGTGTTTAATGTTGTCCCAGATGTCTCTGAGACTGTCCTCAATTGTTTTCATTCTTTTTTCTTTATTCTCTACTGCGGTAGTTATTTCCACTATTTTATCTTCCAGGTCACTTACCCGTTTTTCTGCTTCAGTTATTCTACTGATTCCTTCTAGAGAATTTTTAATTTCATTTATTGTGTTGTTCATCATTGTTTGTTTGCTCTTTAGTTCTTCTAGTTCCTTGTTAAATGTTTCTTGTATTTTATCCATTCTATTTCCAAGATTTTGGATCATCTTTACTATCATTACTCTGAATTCTTTTTCAGGTAGACTGCCTATTTCCTCTCATTTGTTTGGTCTGTTGGGTTTTTTCCTTGCTCCTTCATTTGCTGTGTATTTCTCTGTCTTCTCATTTTGCTTAACTTACTGTTTTTGTGGTCTCCTTTTCTCAGGCTGCACGTTTGTAGTTCCCATGATTTTTGGTGTCTGCCCCCAGTGGGTAAATTTGGTTCAGTGTGTTGAGTAGGCTTCCAGGTGGAGGGCACTGGTGCCTGTGTTCTGGTCAATGAGGCTAGATCTTGTCTTTCTGGTGGGCAGGACCGCGTCCCATGGTGTGTTTTGGGGCATGTGTGAACTTTTTATAATTTTAGGCAGCCTCTCTGCTAATGGGTGGGGTTGTGTACCTGTCTTGCTAGTTGTTTGGCATGCAATGTCCAGCCTTGGAGCTGGCTGGTCATTGAGTGGAGCTGGGTCTTATCATTGAGATGGAGATCTCTTGGAGAGATCTTGCTGATTGATATTACGTGTGGCCGGGAGGTCTCTGGTGGACCAATGTCCTGAGCTCAGCTCTTCCACCTCAGAGGCTCAGGCCTGATACCCGGCTGGAGAACCAAGACGGTGTCAGCCACAAGGCTCAGAAGAAAATGGAGAAAGAAAGAAAAAATAATAAAATAAAATAAAATTAAATTAAAATAAAAATATTTAAAACGTAATAAAAAGAAGAGAGCAACCAAACCAATAAACAAATCCACCAATGATAACAAGCACTAAAAACTAAGCTAAAATAAACATATAAAGCAGAAACTAGTCAGTCGCATACAGCTAACCCCAAGTCTACAGTTGCTCCCAAAGTCCACTGCCTCATTTTTAGGATGATTCATTGTCTATTCAGGTATTCCACAGATGCAGGGTACATCAGGTTGATAGTGGAGATTTAATCCACTGCTCCTGAGGCTGCTAGGAAAGATTTCCCTTTCTCTTCTTTGTTTGCACAGCTCCTGGGGTTCAGCTTTGGATTTGGACCTGCCTCTGCATGTAGGTCTCCTGAGGGCATCTGTTCTGCACTCAGACAGGACTGGGTTAAAGTAGCAGCTGACTCGGGGGCTCTGGCTCACTCAGGCCAGGGGGAGGGAGGAGTACAGAATGTAGGGTGAGCTTGTGGTGGCAGAGGCTGGCATGGTGTTGCAACAGCCTGAGGCCCACTGTGTGTTCTCCTAGGGAAATTGTCCCTGCATCATGGGACCCTGGCAGTGGTGGGCTGCACAGGCTCCTGGGAGGAGAGGTGTAGATAGTGACCTGTGCTCGCACACAGGATTCTCGGTGGCTGCAGGAGCAGCATTAGCATTTCATACCCGTCTCTGGGGTCCGCACTGACAACTGCCACTCACACCCATCTCTGAAGCTGGTTTAGGTGGTGCTCTGAATACCCTCTCCTCACATACCCCAAAACAATGGTCTCTTGACTCTTAGGCAGTTCCAGACTTTTTCCAGGATTCCCTCCAGTTAGCTGTGGTGCACTAACCCCCTTCAGGCTGTGTTCACGCAGCCAGCCCCAGTCCTCTCCCTGGGATCTGACCTCCGAAGCCGGAGCCTCAGTTCCCCTGCCCCAGGGGGTGAGCAGACAAGCCTCTTGGGCTGGTGAGTGCTGGTTGGCATCGATCCTGTGCGGGAATATCTCCCCTTTCCCCTCTGCACCCCTGTTGCTGTGCTCTCCTCCGTGGCTCCAAAGCTTCCCCCCCACCAACCCCCATCTCCGTCAGTGAAGGAGCTTCCTAGTGTGTGGAAACTTTTCCTGCTTCACAGCTCCCTCTCAGTGGTGCAGGTCCTGTCTCTATTCTTTTGTCTCTGTTTTTTCTTTTTTCTTTTGCCCTACCCAGGTACGTGGGGAGTTTCTTGCTTTTTGGGAAGTCTGAGGTCTTCTGCCAGCATTCAGTAGGTGTTCTGTAGGAGTTGTTCCACATGTAGATGTTTTTTCTTTTTCTTGTTTTCTGTGGTATGCGGGCCTCTCACTGTTGTGGCATCTCCCATTGCGGAGCACAGGCTCTGGACGCGCAGGCTCAGTGACCATGGCTCACGGGCCCAGCTGCTCCGCGGCATGTGGGATCTTCCTGGACCGGGGCACGAACCCACATCCCCTGCATCGGCAGGCAGACTCTCAACCACTGCGCCACCAGGGAAGCCCTGTAGATGTATTTTTGATGTATTTGTTGGGAGGAAGGTGATCTCCACATCTTACTCCTCTGCCATCTTGAAGGTCCTTCGAGAATAAGCTTTAAAATCAGTTTTCTTTCTCCTTTCCACTTTTCTCCCATTTTATTTTTTTGTGATTTGATGAACTTTTCATCCAGGATTTAAGGAGAAATGAGAATAGCAATCCTTTTGCATGTGATGATTTGGGTTATACTTGGACTTAGTTTGGGAACACATGATTTGATACTGACTCATATTAGAAATGGCAGTTGTACCTCAAAAATATTTCAAAGTCGTTTGAGCTGCAGCAGTGCCCTGATTTTTGATAATATTAACAATAATGACAAAAGAATTATTTTTCACTTAAAAAGTACCAGGCACTGGGCTTCCCTGGTGGCACAGTGGTTGAGAGTCCACCTGCCGATGCAGGGGACACGGGTTCGTGCCCCGGTCCGGGAAGATCCCACATGCCGCGGAGCAGCTGGGCCCGTGAGCCATGGCCGCTGAGCCTGCGCGTCCGGAGCCTGCGCCTCCGGAGCCTGTGCGTCCGGAGCCTGTGCTCCTCAACGGGAGAGGCCACAACAGTGAGAGGTCTGCATACCGCAAAAAAAAAAAAAAAAAAGTACCAGGCACTGTTCCAAGTACTTATATGATTTCCCCATTTAATCATCATTATAATGCCCCAATTATCCCCATTTTTCATATGAGAAAACTGAAGCACAAGAATGTTAAGTAATTCAGTTATTTGATATGTAGTATATGCATACTTCTATATATTTTACAAAAATGCAGTTATAGAAACTGTCAAATTATTCTCCCTAAATCACAACCCTGATTCTGTAATTCCCTAGCCCAGAAATCTTTAGTAAATACCCTTTGTCTATCAGATTAAGTACAAATACCTTATCCTGACATACCAGAGCTCTCAAATTTTGATCCTACCTCCCTTCTCCTCCTCTGTTTTCCAGCAATTACCTAACACAATGGTCCTCAACCAGGAATGATTTTTGTCCCCTGGGGGATGTTTAGCAATGTCTGCAGATGTTTGGGGCTGTCACAACTTGGGAGATGTTACTCGCATCTAGTAGGTAGAAGTCAGTGACCCTGCTAAACATCCTGAAATGCGAGGAACATCCCTTCCCACAACAAGGAATTATCTTGTCTTAACTATCAGTAGTACCAACATTGGAAAACTCTGACCTAACTTATTCTCTGGCCAAACTGGACAACTTGTGGTTTCTTAGTCTCTGTGTGTTTCACCTTTGTAGCTTTCTTTGCATTATTCCTTCACTAAACAATCACAGAGCACCTACTATGTGCCAGGCCCTACTATGTGTAAGACATAATCCCTGATCTCACACTGACCAGTACCTGGCTTCCCATCTTTGTCCCTCTTCAATATAAAGACCTGCCTGCTCTTCCAGACCCCTCTCAAATGCCATTTTCCTTTATAAGTTAAATCTTTGCTCTTTCATAGTTTTTCAAAAGATATGAAGCTCTTGATATTAAATACAAGTTGATAAGAAAACTTACTCCTATATGATGGTTTTAATATGAATATTTAAGTGTCATTTTTCACTGCAGAAGTGTTTTAAAATCTTCTCAAATTTAGCATTCTCAATGTTGTAGAACAGCTTAATTTTTATTCCCGATAAGGTTTTTTTTTTTTTTAAATCACAGTTTTGGAAGTGAAAGTAGTAGGTTGCAGTGAGCATATTGTAGTTTTTGAAGAGGAGGATATGAGAGGCTGTGTAAAAAGGCTAATACCCCTGTTTCATTTCAGCAATAAAAATTTTTAAATCAATTCAGTAAGAGTTTATTGAGTGCCATTATGGGCCAGACACTGTGTAAGGTGCTGAAATTTGAAAGGAACACCTCATGTTCTCTCATACAATGAGTTCAAGTAAACATTTTTAATACTCCAAAATGTTTTATTATAGAAGTAGAGAGATCCTTCACATGGATAAGTATTCTGATGACCAGGTAAATGTAGAGGTGATAAAGGATGTACGTAATGAGGCATTGTGTCTTCCTAGTACTTTAGAAAAAATTTAAGGAGGGGAAACTAGGAATGCATTAATTATTGAGGGTCTTAACCTCATGACATTGATTAGGAGTAAATGGACAAGAGGATATGGAAATGACATGCAATGCTAAGTGTTCCACATTTTAAGGTATGATTCCATATATGAACAATACAGTCTGCCATTCCAAAAATTATTATTATTATTTTTTTCTGCGGTACGCGGGCCTCTCACTGCTGTGGCCTCTCCTGTTGTGGAGCACAGGCTCCGGAAGTGCAGGCTCAGCGGCCATGGCTCACGCGCCCAGCCGCTCTGCGGCATGTGGGATCTTCCCGGACCGGGGCACGAACCCGTGTCCCCTGCATCGGCAGGCGGACTCTCAACCACTGTGCCACCAGGGAAGCCCCCAAAATTATTCTTAATATGCCTAAACCTCCATATATTAGTATGTTACCAAAAGTTGACTTATGAATATATTTGACACATATCATAAAGTTTTGACCCTCCCCTCTTTGTTCAGGTTCCCAGATTTACGGTAAGTAATTTCTGCCTTCTTGTTCAGAATCAAGTCATTGTAATCTGCCCTTTGGTTGCACAATCTTAGGGCTTCAATACAAAAAACAAATGGATGAAACAAAAAAATTGCTATTCTTTATAGGCAGATTATGCAAAGGATGCATCAGTCAGATTGCCTCTGTCAAGAGCCACAAGACATGTCTTCTAAACTCTGGCTGCAAAGTTTGAGAACCATCATGCTAGAGACGTTAATTTCATAGACAGCCCGAGTCTACACCCTGGCCATGCCCAAATCCTTCCCCAATGCCCTTTCACTGCTGTGGACCTAGAGCAATGAGTATCCATGGTAAGTGATTTTGGTCCCAGGAGGACACTAAAAATATCCACATTGGATTATCTTAAGTAACAAAGAATCCTTGTTTTCTAGAAGGGGTGCTGGGTGGGTCACCATGGAAAACCATCAGGGCCTGGTGAGTTAGTCAGTCTTCTTGGACCATTGGAATCTAAAGCTTTGCTTCTCCTTTTATGTCCTTAAGTTTATGTATCCCATCATATCCATTCAGCTCTGGGGGAATTGTGACCTATCTCACACCCCAAAGAGAGAGAGAAATCTCCCTGGCCCTGTCTTTTAGAGGGCCTTGACACAGATGCATATGACCCGAAGCAGAGATGCCTGAGATGAATCGGGGAGAGTAAGTACAAAAGAAAGAAAATTCTACATTTACTACTGATGATGGAGCATCGAGTGGCATTGACAACTGTCCTTGAACACGTTATCCTACACATTAGAAACCTGACTATTGTGTCCCTCCACCTTAATGGGGGATGTGGGTTGTGTGTGGGTGTAGACTGGGGATACAGGTATCGGATACACTCACCAAGCCGGTCTTTTCCGTGTCCGAAACTATTTTGCAATATTCCCCATTTTGCCACCGGCTGGTTCATCAGTTTCAGAAATAAGCATTACAAGACAATGTTAAAAGCATCCACTGTGTGAATCCAACAAGGACCAGCAGTGTCGGCATGGTCTTCTTAAGCCAGGAGCATGCCGTCTTCTCCGAAAATGCCACCTGTAATAGCATATTTTCTTGAGTTCATAGATTCCCCAGAAAAAACAATCATGAAAGTGGCTCCTAAAATTCAAAGCATTAATAAAAAGAACTTCACATATGAGATGAGGACATTTTCTGCTGAATTTTTAAACATGGTTCATGGGGCCCCCTACAGTCAGAATGAGTTTCATGCTGAGATTTTTTTTTTTTCCCTTGAGTAAGTTTAGAGCTGGCATGGCAGATAGAGAGAGCACTTTAGCCTGTATGACAAGGCGGGAGTTAGTGTCTCTGGCTGGAAAAGTAATGTTTGCTACTTCTGTATAAGTTTCATCAGAGAGGAAAAATATTTTAAGGGACAAAAATTCCCCAAGGGAAATTTTTAAAATTTATTTTAAAATAGGCATTATTCTAACTTTGAATCCTTGAGAACGACTTAAGCTGCTGTGGTTGGTTTGGTGCGTGATGTCCAATAAAGCTGTTTTCTGTTCAGAGGATGGTACTGATTTGTTAAGCCTCAGCTAAAGGTCACCTGACACTAGTCAATTCTCTTTAAGCCTGAAGCTTTGAAAGGAAAACATCACAAAACACAGCGTCCCTCTCTATACTGCCTGGTCTCCGTGAGACGCTGTAAACAAAACATTGGTGAACTAAAACACAAGTAGACAGATCTTTGGAAATGATCTGGAAGAAATCTGGATAAACAAAGAGTTGCTTCTGGGGAACCTGGCAGGACACATCACCCCACCCCGTCCTAAATGTAACTGATCAGGAAGTGACGTGCAGTTACACAGTGGATGCAGGGAAACAAATGGTCTCCTAGAAGAGCTCTTGTTACGGAGATTTACCACATCACTCCCCTTGCAGCCCTTGAGATAACATGTTTATACAAACAAAGCAAACACATTAGTAAACAGCTATCAGGACACAGGTGAGCAGTCCAGGCAAACACTATGAACCAGGGCCTCTTTCATTTTAGGTAGCAGGGGAAAAGGTCTGACTGCAAGATTTCTGATCCATGGAAGCTCTGCTTCTGACTCACGAGTGCTCATACCCAGTGTCTGAAAGTCTCATTTAAGTCTGGAACGCTGTTCTCTTCCTCCTCATCGTGGCCAATGTCCTTTCCTAAGGATCGTCTAGTCTGCACTTCTTGCAAGTCAAAATATTTTTCCAGTTTTGCTCAAATCCTTTTTGGAAAACAATACATTAGGTGGGATTTTATTCTCATTGGAGTGCTGCAATTTAGTGCACCTCCTTTGTCTGTGAAAATGGGTATAGTAATATACTTGCTTTGTGAGAATTGAATGTAAAGCCCATGGGTAGTATCTGGCACATAGTATGTGATCAGTGAATGTTATTACAGACAGGCCAAGACAAAAAATATTCAATAATTACATCAAACTTCCCCAATACATCTAGATTCCCAATGAAACCCAATAGAGTTTTTTTTTTTTGTTTTCACATACAAAGGAGAGACATGGTAAAGTACCTTTCCCTAAGTTCTCTGGCTTTATTCCCTTTAGATCTATCTTTATAGTCTTCACGGTTTATTGGTCAAAGCTTCTTTTCATGGTGGACCACACTGTATGGCCCACAAGTGAGAAGTGGAAACTGTTGGCATCTATGAGCTGTTGCTTTTCTCGTTCACTCTTTGTTAATTAGCAAGGTGATGTGAAGGTTATGACCTCTAGAGTCATCTCATGACCTGAGAAGTACCTTGACCCCTTGCTTCTACTTCAGCAAAAGACCAATGGAAACAATACGCTTGGTCAGCCCCCTGCAGGGAATAGCCCCCTCTCTGGGTATTAATGACATCAGAATTGATTATATCAACATAGACAACCTTCCACCCCTCCTCAGCTTCCCTCTAAGCCAGAGAAGGAGAGATGTCTCTCTCATATCACTTTCCATTTATCATTCCAGAAATGGTTTGGCGAACACTTAACCTAAAATTGGAAATTAAGGTGAATGCCGAGAGCTGTGAACTCCTTGGGGCTTACATTCAAGGGTAGGCTTGGATTGTATCTGAATCACCTGCAAATATCACTCCTGTAAATCCAGGTGGTTTTCTGACTGGCTGGACCTGCCCCTGTGTGAGAGAGGATTCAGCTGTACCTATTAAGTACCACATTTTCATGGAGGAATATTTTTTGTTGAGTTGGGCTCTGTAACTCATTTCCGAAAGCACCCAAATAGTTTAAATTTTTATAAGTTTGCATGCACCCATCACTTGCCTTGAATAGCTAAGTAAGAAAGTCAGGGAGGGCTGAAGGGAAGTTTTCCTGTGAATACAGTGTTTGTGACTGGATTAACATTTTCCTGCTAGAATTGCACGTCCTCTTAGCTCTCAGAAGGTCCCAATTAGGCCTGACACATTGCCATCATAGCACACATACTCCCTGTAACAACCGTATTAAGTACAGTTGGTGCTGGGTGAGTTTTAAAGTAGGTTTTCCACCAGTGTGGGTGGACAGATTTCCACTTCATCACCCACACCCCTTCCCCCAGCCCATCGCAAATTCCTATTAGAACACCCTGCCTAGGAATATGTTAGCTCCTGACACAGTCGGTGTTTATTTGTCAACAATTTTATACACCTGAAACACAGAAAACCATCCTGCCTGCACTGGCTGGCAAGAATCGCACTAAAACACTACAGATTTTTTTTAAACTTTTTATTTTATATTGGAGTATAGCTGATTAACAATGCTGTGATAGTTTCAGGTGCACAGCAAAGCAACTCAGCCATACATATACATGTATCCATTCTCCCCCAAACTCCCTGCCCATCCCGGCTGCCACATAACATTCAGCAGAGTTCCCTGTGCTATACAGTAGGTCCTTGTTGGTTATCCATTTTAAATCTAGTCGTGTGTACAACCTCCCTAACTATCCCTCTCCCAGACCCTTCGCCACCCCACCCCTGTAACCATAAGTTTGCTCTCTAAGTCTGTGAGTCTGTCTCTGTTTTGTAAATAAGTTCATTTGTATCATTTCTTTCTAGATTCTGCATATAAGGGATATCATATGATATTTCTCTTTCTCTGTCTGACTTCACTCAGTATGACAATCTCTAGGTCTATCCATGTTGCTGCAAATGGCATTATTTCATTCTTTTTAATGGCTGAGTAATATTCCGTTGTATATATGTACCACATCTTTATCCATTCCTCTGTTGACACTTAGGATGCTTCCATGTCTTGGCTATGGTAAATAGCCATGAACACTGGGGTGCATGTGTCCTTTTGGACCATGTGTTTCTCCAGCTATATGCCCAGGAGTGGGATTGCAGGGTCATATGTAGTTCTAGTTTTAGTCTTTTAAGGAACCTCCATCCTGTTCTCCATAGTGGCTGCAGCAATTTACATTCCCACTAGCAGTGTAGGAGGGTTCCCTTCTTTCCACCCAAACGCTATAGATTTTGTGAAACTGGCCAGAAGTTATGAGAAAACAGCCCCTTGAAAACTTTGTTTCAAACGTGCTCAGATGAAATTTAAATAGTTCACATCTGAGGAGTGCTCCAAACAAAAGGCTGAAAAGAAAAGAATCCCATTCAAGAAGCCATTGCTTTGTCTCCATGATACCAAAAATATTCTTGTTTAAATGATGTCTCCCTTGTGTTAATCTGTTGTTTGTTAATCTGACATTTGGGACATGCAAAGGAATACCCATAAGCCCACAGAACATCCATTCTTTTGTCAGGATTCCCCAAGACCTTCCTCTGCCCACCCCTCCTGCCCCTGGCGTCCCCTTCATCCAGGGGGGCTTCACGAGAACCCCACCCCGGCCCTTACAGGAGTGTAGACCCACCTCCCTCTTTCGGCTGGTGTAGAACAGCCAATAGTGTAGCGTGGCGTGCTTTTCCATAACGGCGAGTGGGCGGCGGATTGCGGGTTCCACTCAGCCGTCAGTTCCCCAATCCGCCGGCGGCGGCCCGTGCTATGTTCTGTGCTGTGTCCACACGCTGCGGCGACCCCCTCCCATGTACTAACTCCTCTAAGCACTTCTCTTTGCATAGTCACGACAAGACAACTCACTTGTCCATTTTCTTCTACAGTCTTTTACTGAACACTCACTAAATGCCAGATTGGTTCCTGGGGATGCATGTTGGAATAAGTTCTCAGGACACTTATCCTTTAACACAGGGGCGACAGACAATAAAAAAGTTAACAAGAAAGGAGCAAACTGTTACAAGTGCCAAATGATGAGGATAATCAGTGATGTCCTAGAGGACACCTGGGAACTTTTTTGGCTGAGTGGTCAGAGCGTTCAGAGAAGCCTTCTCCAAAGAGGAGATGTAAGCTGAGGGCTTCATGATAGGAAGGAGTGTGCTTTTTGAGCATCTGGGCTTACCAGGTGAGAGAACAGCTAGCACATAGGTCCTGTGGTGGGAATAAGTCTGGCACATCCTTGGCATAGGAAGAAGGTAAGTGGAAGATGAGCACAGGGGTTAAAGCAGGTAGCAAAGCATAAAATATAAGGAAGTTAGGCAGGTGCTAGGTGAGGCAGGGCCCTTGTAGGCTCAGTGAGGAGGTCGGATTGTACTTTAACTGCTCCAGGAACACATCGAAGGGTTTAAAGCAGGAGCATGACACGATACGGTTCATATTTTTACAAGATTACTTCAGCCTTTCTGCAGAGGGCAGGATGGTGTAAGAGGCAAGAGTAAAAGCAGGAAGGCCAACTAGCAGTGGTTGACGCGAGAGATGATAACATTTGGACCAAGGCGGTAGCAGTGGAAATGGAAAGAAATTTTGAAATTACAACCCTTTTGAGGTAGTACTAATATTCTACTTTACAATGGTCTCCCTCTCCACTCATCAGAATCCCATGCGTACAGCATTTATTCATTTATTTTATCATTAATGATAGTTTATTACGCACTTACTCTGTGTCAGATGCAGAGCAAGGTGGTAAGGACACACTGAAGGATAAAGGACAGCTGTTTCCAACACATCATTTTGCTCAGTCATCAAAACCAAACCACTTCATCCTAAGAAACAAGTTCTGAATGAGATACTATTTTAGGCTAAAGTCTCACACAGAGAAGGCATAAAAAAACCTGGGGGATTAAAATGTACAGCCAGGAGAATTCTATCCTTTAGTTTATTTTTTCTGCTTATAGTCTATCCTTAGTCCATAGAATTCTATTTGCTGATTTCATCTCATTCATATCCTCTTATCCATCTTCATGGCCAATTAGAGGACCAACTAGGAGAGCTTCCCCAGACACTTGCTAGGAGAAGAACTGTTCCTACTTTCAGCTCCCCTGACTTGCTCTGCTGCCGAGGTTGAATGAGACACCCATACAACTTGCTATGTAGGCTTGAATCTTAATATATGTTACTACCACCTTTCTGCCCCATTTTTCTTAGGTGGCTTTTTTCAGCATCTAACCTCTGTTCTGATACCTAAAAGTCGGGAAGCTAATCCTGCAATCCTACATTGACTTTGGACATTCTAAATGAGAATCACAATGCTATGCCAACAAAAGGAGACAGTACTAGCCTTAGGAACTTGTTTAAAAAATTCCAGGTCAGGCACAATTTATAGGTCTTTCCAGATCCATTAAAAAAAATAGTCTCAAATTTCTATGTCAGTTCTTTGAAGAATTAGCAGTAACCACATCCTTTCTATTTTATGAACTCAACTTTTCCTATTAGACTTTCTTTTCATGTATTTTACAATAGAATCCTTTCTATTATTTTGTGCTTTCATCACTCATACTATGATTCATTCTTGACTCACAAATGACTTACTATGAGCCCTATGGGCAAAATCCTGGAAATCATACCCATGTTATTTATTTACTTTCTTTATTGAAGAGAATGAACCACCTGTACCACCTGCTGGGGTGCATCTCCCCCCTCCCCCCATTTGCTGACCTGACCCCTTGGTCCAGGCCCACCCAGGACAGGCCCAAGCCCAGGAGTCCTCAGTTGCTTCCTCAGACTTCTCTGGGAATCTATTGGATAAATGTGTATCATTGGTTCTATTCTTGCTTCCCTATTTGATTAACAAACATGTTACAGAATGTTATTTATAATGTACCATTTACAGAAATGTGGTTAGAACATTTTATGCAGTGTGATGCAAAAGTAGTTCTGACAATTGGTTAAATGGTATCTTTGTGAGAAGATGTGGTACATATACACAATGGAGTACTAGTCAGCCACTAAAAAGAAAGAAATAATGCCATTTGCAGCAACATGGATGGACCTAGAGATTATCATACTAATCGAAGTAAGTCAGGCAGAAAAAGACAAATCTCATATGATATCACTTATATGTGGAATCTAAAATATGACACGGATGAACATATCTACAAAACAACAACAGACCCACAGAGATAGAGAACAGACTTGTGATTGCCAAGGGGGAGGTGGGGTGGGGGAGGGATGATTTGGGAGTTTGGGATTAGCCGGTGCAAACTATTATACATAAGATGGAATAACAACAAGGTCCTACTCTGTAGCACAGGGAATTATATTCAATATTCTGTGATAAACCATAGTGGAAAATAATATATATATATGTATAACTGAGTCACTTTGCTGTACAGCAGAAATTAAACACAACATTGTAAATCAACTATCTTCAATAAAATTTTTTTTAAGAAGGAAAAAAATTTATCTTTGTGGCACCAGTTTCTTGGTCAGGAAAGTAGCCTGCTATTACTGTGAGTCCCAAAGATATTCAACTAGTTGAACAACTAAAAGTCATAACGTGAAACATAATGAAACATTAAAGGGACAAATTCAATTTGGTTCTAAACGAGATAGTTTATAGTAAAGTCTTATACAGAGAAGGCTTTAAAAATATGCCGGGGGCTAAAAATTTTAGCAGAGAAAATTCTATCGATTACATTTTTTCCTACATATTTGAAAAAAGATGACATTCATTAAGTTTTAACAGTGAAGCCCCAAGGTCCAGCTTGTGGAATGGGAGCAGAGTCTGAAACTCATTGCCCTGTTATAATATAGTTTATGTGCACAAATCTGATTTGATTACTTTGTTCACATTCAAGGACTGTTATCCAGCCAGAATGCTGAGAATTTCTTGTAGTAAAGTGTCCTTAGCAAGGAGGTTCCACATTGAGATACAAACTTTTGAAGAAATCAGCTTTACTTGGTACTTTGTGCTTCACTTTAATGATTTCAAACACATTTCAGGAGTTGGACTTGATGTTCTTAGGGGTCCCTTTTAGCCCTAAAATTTTGTGATTTCATATTAAATGGCTTAGGTTACTGAATAACCTTGTAATTTGAAAAATCTTTCACATTTGGCTAAGCCCAAGGTACAAGGGCTGTGTGTTTGCAATTCCATTTCCATAAGCAGCCCAAGGGTTGGTGTCAGATTCTTTGGAAAAGTGTGTCCCTAGGAAATCTCTTAAAGTCTGAAAATAAAAGCAGATTAGGGAGCAGTGAGTGAAAGAACTGTACATACTATATAATCCTGAGAAAACCTTTCAGAAAAGCTCTTTTTAATCTTTTGATCATTTGGCAAAGTAAGTAGGCCATGAGTGGAGGTAAAAACATCCTTTCCAAAGACCTTTTTTTCCGGCCAAGACGATATGGAAACTCATGTCAGGGATCAAAACTATATGTGGAAAACTTATTTTGGAAATGTGTAGACTTTAAAATTGGTATTTAAAAATGTAACTGCAATAACAGATATGTTCTAATTATTCAAATTAATTGTTATCGACGGGTTTGTAGGCAGAGGCCCTGCTAGGCTGATTTTGCATGTACTGGGACCTTAAATTATTGCCAAAGAAAGAGCTTGGGTGTTGGCCTCTGGGATACTTGGTGTGGGGTTTGGGGTCTCAGCCAGTTAACTAGCTGTGCAAAATACTAGCCTGGGCTAATGCTATGGCTTTCCCAGCTGTAAACTGGAGATAATAATAGTTACCTCGTAGTTGAGAATTAAAATGTAATAATATGTGAGAAAACACCAAACAGTACAATCAGCATGTTGTCTTCCTCTTCCCTGTGACCCCTCATCACTCTCTCCCACTAATGGCAACATTTGTGAGTGAACACAAAGCACTTGGGGGCTTCCCTGGTGGCGCAGTGGTTGCGAGTCCGCCTGCCGATGCAGGGAACACGGGTTCATGCCCCGCTCCGGGAAGATCCCACATGCCGCGGAGCAGCTGGGCCCGTGAGCCATGGCCGCTGAGCCTGTGCGTCCGCTGAGACTGCGCGACCGCAACCTGTGCTCCGCCACGGGAGAGGCCACAACAGTGAGAGGCCCATGTACCGCAAAACATCAAACAAACAAAAAACAAAGCACTTGGGTCCTCCAAAAGAATTTGTACTCGTTACCGTTCCTTTCACATTTTTGTTTACTCTTCGGATTATAATACATTAGCACTGTGTCAACTAAAGGAAAATTAAGTTAGCAGAATTCTGAATTAATGTTATGTTTTATATGCAAGACATGGCATTTTCTCTCCATTCTGCGTAATCTTTCAAGACGTGGTCATAGTGGAATGCTTGCTTACCTTCCTTCCGAGGAATTCAGCACTCTTAATCTATTTTAGAATCTGTATAACGTTCCTGAGAGATGCATTTACAGGCAAAAGGACTGGCCAAATGAAGAAACACCGAAGAGTTGCAAAGTTGGGTCACTGCGTCCACAGCCTCTCCTCATGCATCCATGCCCACACTTAGAATCCCTCCATTCTTCCCCTGCAGAAGCCATGACCTCACACCCTTTCAACCAGACCTTTTACATCATCATTTTCTCCTGAGGTGCATTGCAGGATAAACAGCTTTTTCTACCCTACAATAACTTCAGACACCTATAAAATGGCCATTTGGGGGGCTGGGGGAGAAAGGCCAGATTTGAGGGAAGCGGATTCAGCACCTCCCTCCTCTGCACAAGCTCAACTCTGTTTCTGGGGCAAGGATTCCTATTCATCTGCCTCGAGCTGGGCCGTCTCCCTCCTGCCCTTCACACTGTAAAATGGCGCCTCAGAGTGGGGCAGCATCTTCCTTTCCATTCATTCATAACACCTCCACTTCAGGGGACAAACCCTGCCCTCTGTCATTTTCCAACCATCCTTTAAAAGGGATTGGTGCTAGACCCACCTGAACTTTGGTTATGAGGAAAACAGGAACTTCTGATTTCAAATGGATATTTGATTTTCCTTGAAATACAATTTCAATTTGATAAACTTATTATGTAAGGCTTCATTTATATTGCTTGTTTTTTTTCCCACACAGTGAAATATGAAACATATTACATATAATATGTAATAAAAGATGATGATGATAGATAGATAGATTAGATGGTACAAACGGCATGCCCTTTACTTTTGTCCCCTCAGTGCACACATAAAAGTGAGCATCTGTAATCTGAGACTGCACTGAACCTGATGAGTAGCAGCAGACCAGTGCCTGAGGCAGGCCATTTTCTTTGTAATGTCAATCATTTTTGTCTTAATTTGCAAAGTTAGATAAATGGTTGCGAATAGTGAACAACTGAAGTATTTCACTTAAAACCAATAGACTGTGGAAGTAGATGAATTATATAATACTACCTAACCTATTCACCTTTCTGAATGATTGGTATATAAAAAGTGTCAGAACATTTGAGTTTACATCTAGAAGTATAGGGGCTTCCCTGATGGCGCAGTGGTTGAGAGTCTGCCTGCCGATGCAGGGGACACGGGTTCGTGCCCCGGTCCGGGAGGATCCCACATGCCGTGGAGCGGCTGGGCCCGTGAGCCATGGCCGCTGAGCCTGCGTGTCCGGAGCCTGTGCTCCGCAACGGGAGAGGCCACAACAGTGAGAGGCCCGCGTACCGCAAAAAAAAAAAAAAAAAAAAAAAAAAAAAATCTAGAAGTGTATTCCTGTGATTAACGTGTTGAACTAAGAGAAGTGTTTTGCTGGCCATGCCTCATGCTAATATGTTAATTGCATATGTAAAATATGAATCAGAAGAAATTACTTTAGGTGTAAATAGGAAAAACAATGCATCAAAAAAGATGGCATTTGAAATATTATGTTGGAGTTTCTGAGAGAAAACTGTTACATGCATTATTACTATTATTCTTATTCTTATTTAGTTATGACCATCTCAGCTATGGTATACTGTATTATCACCTGAAATATATTTAAGTCAGCTTTTCTCACACATGTGAGTAAAACACCTCTGTGTTCATGTACAGTATGGTGCCCAATAAGAACAGCATCAGCCAGTTTGTCCCAATATTAATAATTACAACATTCTTATTATTTCACTTATGGAACTTTAAAACTCATCATCACTTCAAAGTCCCAGGTCTATGGGCCTGATTTAATTTGCATGCTGAGCACAATTTCTTTCTAACAGAAACTATCCTATAAGAAACAGACATCTGATAAAAAGTTTACATTTTCAGAAGTGGGGTTGGTGTTTTATAAGCCCTAAAATAAAAACGGAATCCCTTAAATCCTGATTTTTCAATCTAAATTTGAATGGGCTTAAACTCTGGCTGGGAGCAGTTACCAAAAGCTCATTTCCTTGGTCACCTCCTCACTCCCACCCCCAGTTGCCTTTGCAAGGGAAGTTAGCATTTAACCCTCTGGGCGTCTGTGAGAATCAACCAGGTAGCTGTGCCAAAGCACATCTGGTTACTAGTGACGAAGGTGGAGGCTGGCTAGCAGTTCCTGCCTCTGGTACCCAGCATCACCAAGATCTCTTTCACATATAGAATCGCCTTTGATCTTCACAGTCAACCCCACAAAGATAGCAGCGAGATTATCATTTGCATGAAGAAATGAATGAACGGGGCGGGGGTGGGGGTGGGGGTGGAGGGGAGGCTTCCATTTACGGCTCATCAATAACAGAGAGCGTTACATCAGAACAAAGAACCTCCGCATGATATCGGCAAATATATTTTTACATATTTCAGATTGTCACTTGATATTAATTAAGAGACTGTTCAAATTATCCCCCTCCCACACTTCGATGGGTTGCTTATTTGTTCTTCCTAAGACTGTGGAGACGGAGATTTAATCAAAAGACCTTAAGATGAGTGCCTTGTCAGAGCACAAACATTTTGAAATCCCACTGAAAATGCAGTTTAATGCATCCAGTTAAATTGCCTGAGAGGAAATAGCGAATACGGCTTTCTTAAAGCCTTTCCCCTCAGGCCATTAACTAAGAAACTGGTCACTAACTGCTGGTAACAACCCATTTTGGAGGGATTATTGCTATTATTGGCATTCTGTGGTTTATGGCAACATTTTGTTAAAGGCATTAAAAACGATGGTGCAGCTGGACTTGGGGCTTCAGTGAAGTCAGTCGCTTCCCTTGTGGTTAATGGCCATTTCTCTTTTTTTTATTCCAATCTAAATGTACCGAGGCTGAGCTCGCTGCTGAGTTTATTACCTGCTACATTTCTTGTTGCTCTAAGAAATATGCTTTACACCGGAGTCAGCATTCAAATCAATGGAGCCAAAATATAGCATTTACTGTTAGTAAAATTGAATCATGCTGAAAAGGCTGACTGAATGCTTGACTTAAACTGGATGTTACAAATCATTTCACTTGCCACGAGTGCTTTCTGGCTGATACAGAGCCCCACGCTACTCCCTTCCAGTGATTAATTGTTAGCTGGAGCAGGCATATATACATTGCCAAATGGAGAATAATAAGCAAAGTTATATTATTGATTTCCCATAACTCTATGTGAACCTATATACCTAGAGAGGGGCCTACTCTGTGTGGCTCATAGCTGCCTGCTGATAATTCTACACTCCGATAATTCCGTTTACTCAAAACAGAATTAGAAAGGAGGCAGCCCGGTGAAGGGCAGGCAAGCATCACACAATGAAAGGGTTCTCAAGAGTTTCAAAAATATTTCTTTTGTTCCCGTCCAATGGCAAAAACAAGTCAGGAGGCTGATAACTTAAAACTATGAGGTCTATTAGTAAGATCAAATGCAGATTACAAATACGTTATTTGCATGGGAGTTTTTTTTTTTTTTTTTGCCTTTTTGGGGTTCTTTTTTCCTCCCATCTTTTAATTGCCCAAAGAAGGGAAGATCAGAACATATCATTAGCTCTGCTTCTTAGTGAACTTGACTTTTCTCAAGAAATTTACATCTTTCCCTCATTTTCTGTTAAGGTTTCTTCCCCTGTTTTCTCACCTAAAGAATTATAATGAGGGAGAGTGAATGAGATCTATGGGGAGACCAGTGGACCCAGAGACTAAAGGTAAAAGGATGATTGATGGTATGAAATTACCATAAAAGTACAATCAGGATCAGATTTTAAAATGAATTTTTAAGCAGCCTAAGAGATACTCTTTGATTTGCAGTCTGGTGGAATGGATAATGTCTCATTCAGTGGATAAAGTTTCTCACTGTGTGACCTGAGCTTTTTCTGATCTTTCTGACTGGGAGTAAAATGGAACCAAAGCCTAAAGTGGCTTTTAATGCAGAAAATATCAAACACAATATTCTTAATGTCAAAACCTGGGCGTAGCAGGTGAGGAACGAAAAATAAATAGAAGAATATTACTGTTAGTATTATTGTACTAGGCTCTCCTTTTACTGACAAATGGGGTTAAAACATACATTATTTTTAAAGGGTGAACTTGTTTACATATTGAAAAAAATTAAAGTTTAGGCTGGTGTCAGATTTTAATCTTTCTTAGGTGTGTAAAATGCTCTGACTAAAATAGTGAAGCAAACTACATTTCTTGGCTGTATGTTTTCCCATTGCTTTTTAAAAATGTAAATACACTTTTTTATTTTGGAATAATTTTAGATTTACAGAAAAGTTGCAAAGATATTAGAGAAAGTTCCGGTATACCCCTCATCCAGTTTCTCCTAACATTATTATCTTACGTTACTACTAGGGTTGCCAGATTTAGCTGATAAAGTACAGGACACGCAGTTAAATTGGAATTTCAGATAAACAACAGATCATTTTTTTTAGTATACGTGTGTCCCATGGCATACTCTAAGTGCTATTACATATTTGTCACAACTAAGGAACCAGTGCTGGTTAACTAAGCTCTATGCTTTATTCAACTTCACTAGCCTCTCCTAATGTCCCTTTTCTGTCCTGGGATCCCGTTCAGGATACCACATTACAATTAGTCATCCCGTCTCTGAAGCTCCTCCCGTCGGTGACAGTTTTTCAGACATGCCATTTGTTTTTAAATACTGTACAAAATGAGCTAAACTAGTCATTGATCATCTAATAGGTGGTAATAAACACTCGAAATATATACTTAGAATCTTTTTGGAATGAATGCATTTCAAAAAATATGTTTGAACTTATAAATCATTTTAACGGTCTTAGAGCCAATGCTCTCTATAGAAGATTAAAAAACCATAACAAATTCTGATCTTAAATCAGAATTTTTCATTTCTAA
Source organism: Leucopleurus acutus (assembly GCF_964270905.1). Classification (NCBI taxonomy): domain Eukaryota; kingdom Metazoa; phylum Chordata; class Mammalia; order Artiodactyla; family Delphinidae; genus Leucopleurus; species Leucopleurus acutus. The sequence goes on along the minus strand of NC_139146.1, from coordinate 131,455,026 downwards.
CATCAGAAAAAAAAAAAAAAAACCTGCTGGCAACTTATAAACATGTCCAGGATCATTGCCGGATTAGAAATACTGTGTTCTATCAAATTAAAGTTATCATCATCTTTGAATATAAAAATAATGATTCAAATCTTTCAAATTATGTGCTACTAGTTTACTCAGTTTCAGCTTTGTTTCCTCAATCTTTTTACAGAGTATGCCTGCTTCTAATAACAGATACTTGAAAGATGTTAATTCATTTTTGTTGTAAACTTCATTCATAGCCATAAGTACAAAGGTTTATTTTGATTTTTATTTTCTCGGAATTTTCCCAAGAAGGTTAAAAGTCAAGAGAAATAAGGGGATGTGGGATTCATCAACCTAGCAGAAAATATTTGAAGCTTGCAGCTTTATAATTTAGGTTGATCTTCATTAGGTTAAAATCCCCTGCTTTAAAACTGTTAAATATTATGGGAATCATGAACATTTCAGACAGTTGCTTCTTGTGACAGTTTCCATTTCTTTCCCCCGCTGACAGTTCCTATAATGACTTTAATCATAGATTCTGGAAGCGGACCATCTATTGAATAGCAACAAACTCAATGGTCAATGTCTATGTCACTTTTCTGGGAGCAGGACTTTCTGAGCATCAAGGAGCCGATGCTCAGAGCCTCCTGGAAAAGTGCTAAGTGCATTAACTCTCTGTCAATCACATCTGTAACACACAGGGCAAATTACTACTATTTGGCTCAAGACATTCCATTGAAACTTATTTGTGTGGTGTTCGGATCTGTGTACTGTATATAACTAATGATGATTGTTTATGGAAAGGTGCCTGTCCAATTATTTTTGAAGAAACACAAGAATGCAGAATGACTGGAAGCATCAGGTTTTTGCCAGAGAATGCCTCAGGTAAGAGGAGAATGGCTAGAGGCTATAAGGAATCACAAGAGACAAGTCAGAGTCATAAATTGGGAAACTGACATATCTCATCTAATATACTTGCTAACTAGGCCTTTAAACACCTTGACATTTAACTAAGTTTGTGGAAAAGTTATGGGTTTTTGTCCTTTTCTATGGGCTCTAACTCATTAATCCGGTGAATTAAGGTGTTGATCATTGTTCCCAATATTAGCAGATGACTGTTTAGAGAGGCAGGTGAGCGTCTGGCGGCTGAGCGGCTGTTTACCCAGCCTGTGCCTCTTTCAAAGTCAAGTCAGTCAAAAGTGATACTTCAAGTTATTTACCCTTTTGGTACTTCAGGGCTTGAAATGGCATGAAAGGAACCTTTCATTTGACAGAGGTATTTAAATAAAGCTTTCGAAAGGCTGATGTGTTTGGATGATGGTGGGCTCTTTACTGAAATAAACAAGTTTCTGGGGATTTTCAGAAAGTAGGAAAAGGAATGCCAACTTTCCACAGTGAATGTCGTCTACTTCAACACCTGATTTTGATCAAATTTATATTATTTAAGGGCATAGCGATGGCTCGTGGCAAGATAATCTTTGGCTTTATATGTTAATGTTCCTGAGGTAGGTTTTGTTTTTCCATAATGTTAGACTCCGGAAACATTAAGAAACAACACAAAATACAGATCATTTATAATCAGAAGGCAGCAGAGTTTCCCAAAAAGGCAGAAAGAGAAGTGCTGCTCACAAAGCACGTAGTAAAATACTTGAGCTTTTAATACAGTATTTTATTAAATATATGTTAAAAGGAACTTCATTAAACTGAAATGCTTCAACAGGAGGTGTTGGCATTTGCCTTCATGAAGCAGTGTCACCAAAATCAAACCAAAACGCTACCCTCCTTTTTTTTATATATAATTGCAAGGCTCAAGTTTTTAATATGTTTATATAAGGTGGATGATTAAGACATCTAGAGACACTTTAGAAAATGTTGAGATAAGACTACATACAGTTGGGACTTCCCCGGTGGTCCAGTGGTTAAAAACATGCCTTCTGATGCAGGGGACACGGGTTCAATCCCTGGTCGGGGAACTAAGATCCCACATGCCCGAGGGGCGACTAAGCCCGTGTGCCACAACTACAAAGTCCACACACTCTGGAGCCCCTGCGCCACAGCTAGAGAGAAGTCCACACGCCGCAACTAAGACCCGACACAGCCAAAACTCACTCAATCAATCAATCAATATTAAAATAGCACCAAGCTTTAAAAAAAAAAAGACTACTTAACAATTAATGTGTGAAAATTATTACTCAGAAACCCTAAGAAACTAACTTAACTCTTTTTTCAAGTTATTAAAAATCATAAGTGGATGTTTCCTTTTCCACCATTTATCTATGAACTATAAGATTCATCTCTGAAAAATTTTTAATAAAGATAAAAAGGCTTTACTACTTGCTTCTAGAGTGATCACTGATAATTTGTAGCACTTATAAATGTTTTGTCCATATGAAAATAATTCAAAACATACACTTTAAGGGACATTATAAAATTATTTGTACCAGTTTCTTTTTTTTTTTTTTTTGGTTAATTCTTGTTAACAATATATCAAGGCAATATTCATTTAGCATTTTGTATGAACTTAGCATAATATTAAATTCTTCGGAGAAAACATAAGTTTGACATGGTCCTTACCTTCAAATGAGTTCTAATTTTATGTGGAAGACAAGTCCAACACATATAGAAATAAAAAGCATAGGGGAACAAAGTATGATGAAATGTAGTGATTAATAAAGACCTTTTGTAATACATACTAAAATGCCGTGTTTTGTGGTTTAAGGAAAATAAAAAGAAGTGCTTATAGCAGTGCAGACAAGGAAGGTCTCTGTGGATCAAGGAGTCCAAAAAAGTCTTTGTAGAGACCCCAAGGTTGAGGAGTGAGGGCTTTGTTGTCCATGAGTGATAAATCAGGGATGGCATGTTTCGAAAATGTGGTTTTTGTGTTTTTTGGTGATTAGTCCGTGGGTATAGACCTGGAGACATGCTTGCACATCTGTACAGCCCACTCCAAAGCTAGAAAGCAAACTAGACACAGTGGTAGTTAGTGAAATTGATACTGATCAGGGTTCTTGGCCTTCCCCAATCAATAGAAATTGATAAGAGGCCAGACAAGAAATTCAGTCAAGGCTTTACTCCCTGAGGAGGGATGGGCTGAACTGGTTCCTTATATGGGGTGAGGGTAGGTATGTGTCCAGGGGTGAGGTGCGAGGATTGTCTTAGGTGGTTTTTCCACCCCTTTGGTGGTGTTGAGTGCAGGGGGCATGCTGCAGTACCCTGTTTTTTCTCCTGACACCCTGTTTTTCTCTCAGATCTTCAGAAGTGGCAGTTGGATTTTTCTGGTCTTTTTGTATCTTGTTGTCCATAATTTGCCCCAACTGTGCATACATACAGTTATTTTTAGCCCCTTATAGTTTCTTTGTATTTTGTTGCTTGAGGAGATGTTTGTTCAGGTGCAAGCACTGCAGCACTGCAGCACTGCAGCACTGCAGCAAAGGATCCCAGGTCCCAGGTCCCAGCCTGTCTCAAAATGGCCAAGGAGTTTATAAGGATAGTAGATTATCCTTGACCAAGAGGGTAGCATTGGATGAGGGAACGTGTAGTACCCAAGATGCGCTCTGTGCACCAGTGTCCACCATGTCTGACAAGTTATTTAAACTTTCTAAACCTGGTGTTCCTTGTCTGTTACATGGACCTAATAATAGTTCCAATCTCATCAATGTTTACGCATAATAAATGACAAAAGGCACACCTATACTACCTATTCCATAGGGCTGTGGTGGGAATCCACTGGGATAATATGTACTGTAGAGGTTGGGAGCAGAGCCTGGAAGTATCACGTCACTAGTCTCAGTCTCATGTTTATGAGGGCCTGGGCTGGGAATGTTGAAGCTGAATTTGGATGTCTCTCTTTATATCTCAAATGTGAGGTGAGTCAACAGGAAGTAACTCAGAAATTAGCAAACGTCCTGATGTTGGTTTGTTGTGTTTTCGTGCATTGCCTATGGGGGTAGGGCTTAGGGAAAGGCCTTGTGTGTACGGACCAGGTTGGGGTGGAAAATGAGAGCCCAAGGATTAGGTTTCAGATAATGGGGATAACTGCCCCCATGGCTGGTCCATCTTTAGAACTGAAGGAGAAATTTGGAATCAGAGTACAAGACACATTTGCGAGGAAGTCTCATTGCCAACATGAGCTGGCCTCTGCAACACGTTGGAAGAAAGGAGTGGGAGATCAGTACATGGTAGGGGCTTCGTTCTCAGAAGGGGCCTCAGAGGGGCTTGGGCCCAAGGACTCTGAAAGCAATCATACCTAGTAACCAATTTTAAATCTTCTGTGTATTATTCCATCTGTTCCGCAAAGCCTTCATGACTCTCGCTAAAACATCACAGCTCAACCTTCCCTACCACAGAAGGGAAATGTGGGAAGCATCTGAGCCTACACTTGAGACAAAGCTGTGCCAGGGAGAATAGAAGCTGTTGCCTGAGTGAAACAAATCTCAGGGCAGGAGAAGGAGACCTGCGAAAAGCCCAGGGGTGGCCCAAATCCACACCGACATGGCCTAGAGAGCCAGGTTTGGGGGTGGGAAGAATTTCCTAGGGTTCCAACAGATTCATGGAAGGGAAACTGGTAAAGATGCTGGACATCTGATAGTGACCAAAAGTATAGACCCAGATGATTGCGACCTGGGTATTAATGGTGCTACCGAAGTATGGAATTTCTGGGTGACATGGGATTGTTGTGAGGTTGAAATGAGGTAACAAAGGAAAAACCTTAGCATAATATCTAGCGTTTACTAGGCTCACAATTAATATCTGCTGTTGCTGATGTTATTGTAATTGACTATGGTATACCACGTTAGGGGATTATGTTAGGGCGCTGGAACACAAGGTCATATAAGATGTGCTCCTTAAGCAAGTTCTGTAGATACCCACACTCTTACACACGAAAACACCAAATGGCACCATTGTGTGCACAGCCAGACCAAGGTGTGACTAGAAGGCCATTTTCCACTTGTCACTTTTCCAACTATGGACAAGATGGTAGGTACCCAGAAGTATAATTTTCTAAAAATGACAAATCATTCAACAGAACTGTTTCAGAAGGCCCTGAGTCCGGGGGAGCAGGTGCAAGCCCCCATTGGTGAGTGCACTGAGACAGTGGTAGCTCTGTGGGAGCTTGTCTATTTTTCTTTCATGAGACCACCAGAGCCCCCCTGGGGCAGGTGGGTGGTCTAATAAACTCCACCATAATTGGGTGTCTTTATTCTTCTGTAGGGTTTCTTAAGCTCAAAGAGAGAAGTAGCCATTTGACAAAAATACAGGCCCCAGTGACACATGTATTCTGCGTCTAAAGACATCTCCCTACAAGATAAACAATTGTCCTGGATCCCTGGCACGATGGTGGTGAGAGGGCTGGGGCTTGGCAAGTGACATAGACAGTACTGGCAACAGAAATCTCATACGAAGCAGAAGGTAGAGTTGACGTAAGGAGTTGAATGGATGTCTGGCCAGTAGAAACCAAGACACGGGAGGAAGGATGAGCCCCAGATGAGACATAGCACTGGCGTCTCAACTTTTTACACATACGAACTAGTTTTTCCAGCAGGTGGCAGTGTTCCCAAACATCAGGGTGGCCTCACATCAGGTGGGGATCCGAACTAGCTGGGCTATAATATATGAAGCAGTCTTGTAATACTAACAACTAGCATTTATCTATCTAAAGTTCTTAAATAAAGGCTCTATTTAAAGTTCTTAAATGAATTAACTCACAACTGTATTTAATAGGTAATATTATCCCAAGCACACTTCAGCCTCAGGGCCTTTGCACCTGCATGTTTCTATGAAAGGAACAGCAGTTACGTATGTGGTTTATTGTTCACTACAATCAGACCTCTGGTTAAATGTTATCTTCTAAGAGAAGACTGTTCTGATGACTCCATCTGTCTAGTCTCTCACCACCATTTACTTTTCTGCATAGCACTTATCTTTTTGACAGTATATATTTATTTTTTTGTCGTCTATTTACAAGGAAGAATCTGAGTTACAGAGAGTTCAAGCAAATTGCTCAAGGTCTCAGATTCACACATGGAGAAGCAGGCTTGGAATCCAGGCAGGGTGGCTTCAAGACCCCAGCTCTTGACCTCTACTCTGTATTGCTCCATGAGTACTTTGCTGTAGCATCACCTCAGTCCTGGGAGAGAAGCAGATGCACTGCAAGCAGGACAGCAGCGTGCAAACACTACTCTCCATGAACAAGGACTAGAAAGTGTGGACACCCACATCTGGCCTCCCTGGTTCTTGTAGGCAGCATTTGAGAAAAGTGATTGCCTTTTCAGTATAAAAAAAGTCCGTTTCACATTAACTTTTCAAACACTTTTTGCTGAGTTTCTAGCAAATCAAAAGCTTCATCCTTTATTTAAAAAAAAACTTAATACGAGGAATATGTCTTCATAGGACAGGATGATATAGGGGTGGGTATCTGACAGGTAAGTTTTTCTCTTTGAAAGGGTTACATAAGAAACAGTGAAAAAACCCACTTGGCTTGGTGGGTTTGCCTCAGCCATAAATTACTTCAGCATCTGCCATAGTAGGCTCTGAATAAATAATTGTTGAATTAATGAAAGAATGTAGTTACCCAGGAAGAGTAGAGCAAAATGACACCCCGCACTCAGGGAATGGGGCGTCGCGTCGCTACCATTCCTGCCATAACCTGCTATTGACCTTGGTGGGGAGAGAGGCAGAGTTAGCTTAGGTAACTGCCATTATGGAAAGTGGGCTCTAATAAACTTAGGGAAAAAGAAAAGTAACGTGAGTATTTCTGTTTTTATATCCCAAGAGCTCAAAATATTTCACAGATTCTACTCTACTTTTTTAAAAAATGAAGGATGATGCTTTTGATTTGCTAGAACTCAGCAAAAAAAACGTTTGAAAAGTGAATGTGAAACTGACTTTTTTTATACTGAAAAGGCAATCAATCATTTTTGTTCAGATGTTGCCTACAAGTCCATCAATCCAGTCTAGAGCTACTAATGTGTGTCTTTCCATAAAGACTACTATCCCAATGCCACTCAAAGTACCTGTCAGGTTTACAGACCAGTTTCCCTGAAGCTTTTTTAAAAATATTGTGTGTGTTGTTGCCATTTTGAATCTCTTATTGTAACTCCTCTGAGTGAATCAAAACTCTCTATCAAGTGTTGATTCTCCATCAATTATATGTCCAAATGGCTTCACACTCAAAGGACAGGGTCTTTCAAGTAAAGGAGGAGAGCATTAGTCACTCACACTGGTGATGACTATTAATAGACTTACATGTATTTACTGGGCACCTACTTAGATTTACAGGTAAGAACATATATTAATGAATAAAACTTGAAGTTGCTGTGGTGACAATTAGTCATTCCAGGTTATTTGTCTCAGAAAATTTAACTAATAAGTGTCAGGCATTTGAATCAAGAGCATATATGGAGGTCAAAGCTGGAAATTAATTGATTATTAATTTCATAATTTAAAAAGTAGAGGCCAAAAAGCAATTGAGAGCTCCAACTTTGAGTCACTTAGAAGTCACTCAAAAGTGCCCACAGGCCATCTGGTAAACCAAGGAAGCTAGATCAAGGTTGACCTCACTGACGCATGCCACCAGCAAGTGTGTTTTAGGTATTCCACAAAGGATGACATATACTTAGTCATTTAAGGAAGCATGTTAATACTGATAATGACAAATATATGGTAATTCTTCCCTCAGCACTTTCCACCTAGTATACTTCTCAAGTGCACTAAATAAAATCAAGTAGTTTGAAAGAATGTATTTATTTTTAATACATTTTTTATTAAGGATATTACATGGGTTAAACTCCATGTTTTGTAATATAACAAAGTTTACCTTGTACCATATGTGTCTTCTGTCCCCACAAAGTTATTGCAGTAAGTTACTCTCTCTTGATTGAATGCCCCAGTATGAGTTAAGACAAATCCCGTTGAAGCCACACCACAGTCTAATAAACTCATCTGATGAACCTTTATTATCCCTATTTACCACTGAAAAAAGCACGTCATAAACAGGCTAAACAGCTTTCCAAAAATGTTATATTGGCAAAACCCAGCATAAAAACCATTTATCTTTACTTCCAAACCATGAGTATTGACTCCAATGCTAATGTACATTCTAACACCAGAACTAAACATTTTTTATTTTGCCCTTGGGCAGAAGTCATGGTTCCTGAAGTCTTTTTGATTGACCAAGAAAATCACTCTGGGATCACGAAGCCTACATTTCTTCAGGATACCAACTAACCAACCAAGAATAAAATGTCTCTCCACAATATCCTTTGAATGAACTTGGCCACATCTCAGACTGGTAATAATGAAGCAGAATTGTTTGACAAGCAAAGAACATGATTACAGGAAGGAGAAAACAACCGAGGAACACATTAGTGACAACTAAAGATTTTTCTTTTCATTTTATGATAATGGGAAACACTATCTAGATCCCTGCTGAGCAGAGTAAGTCTGGGAAAAGCAAAAGGGAGGATTATGAGGTTGCCTAAGACTAATGAAAATAGACGTCGTTGCTTCAGGCCAAGTTCTCTCCTGTTAGATCTCTATAAAGAGCCACCTATACACCATGAGGTGAGATGTCTTTCAATAACAAGGCCCCAGGCTGGCCCAGCCCTTGTTTTTTTTTCAGCCTGTGTTTTAGGACCAAGAGGGGTTGTGAGATCCCTCCAGGGGCCCCTGTGGTGTGTCAAGTCCCACAGTCCCCCAGGGCTTGGCTTCTCCCTCTGCTCTGATGCTCTCTCCTAGCCAGCCTGAGCTCCTCACACATCTGCCGGAAATGATCACTTCTTGAGGAATTCGTTTCCCTCAGGAAGATCTGAGTCTCCTCTATTTCTTCTTAGTCTTCTGACTTACTGAATCCTTAAGAAAACACAATTATTTCCTGTCCCAGAAACATTCAGCCACAAGCAATTTGTTTTCTCCTCACTTTGTTTCGGCCCCGTTGTTTAATTTTTATGTATATATTGAATGCCATGACTGTGCTCAGTCCTTTATGATCATTACACAATCTGATTTTATGTTTATAACTAGTTTATAACTAGTTATAGTTATAACTAGGTTTCATTATCCGCATTTAACAGATGAGAAATCTGAGGCCCCAAATAAGCAATACGTTTTACCTAAAGTCACAGAGCTCAGATATAGCACGTTGACCCAAGATCTCAGATTCCAAGTGCTATACTGCTGTTACTCTCTGCATTCTATTACTTCCATCGTAGATGGCAGGCACGGACTTTTCTTTTTATTCATAATATTTATCACTGACATTATGTTACTTTTCCACTTATGGCCAGGTGATCTTGACACCACAGATACCTATTTATGCTTCATCTGTAAAAATGGGAATCATGGGACTTCCCTGGTGGCACAGTGGTTTAGAATATGCCTGCCATTGCAGGGGACATGGGTTCGATCCCTGGTCTGGGAAGATCCTACATGCCGCAGAGCAACTAAGCCCATGCACCACAACTACCGAGCCTGCATGCCACAACTACTGAAGCCCACACGCCTAGAGCCCATGCTCTGCAACAAGAGAAGCCACGGCAATGAGAAGCCTGTGCACCACAACAAAGAGTAGCTCCCGCTCGCCGCAACTAGAGAAAGCCCGCGCACAGCAATGAAGACCCAACGCAGCCAAAAATAAATAAATAAATAAATTTTTAAAAATTAGGTTTAAAAAAAATGAGAATTATTATACCACCTACCTTAAAAGAGAGTTGTGAGAATTAAGGGAGTTAATATATGTAAAAGAATCAGAACAGGGAACTTCCTGGCAGTCCAACGGTTAGGATTCTGCGTTTTCACTGCCAAGGGCCCAGGTTCAGTCCCTGGTCAGGGAACTAAGATCCTGTAAGTCGCGTGGCGCAGACAAAAAAAAAAAAAAAAAGAATCAGAACAATATTTGGCCAACTGTAAGCATCAGATAAGGGTTGATTATCATTATTAATAGTAGAGGAACAGTAGTGGTAGTAATGACAAGAGGAATAATAGTTGTACTGGTTCATTTATAGGTTTAGGGATTTATTATCTGTCTCCTTCACTACAACATAAGCTCCTTAAGGGCAGAAATTTCATCTAGTTTACTATGTATTCTCTTTGTCAAGAATAGTACCGAGCACAAGGTAAAGGCTTAATAATTATTTGTTAAAGGCATGAATACATAAATGACTTCAAGCCTTCATATTCCTTTTTCTGTGACTTTCAGGATATGAGCAGTGAAAATTCACAGTGAGTGAATATAGTCTCCATTGTCGAAGCTGTACCTACCTGGTCTGGCACCCGCATATGCCCAGAGACAAAGTGGGAACCACTTGTGTTCTTTGCCCTTCCTTATGCTGGTGGGCTTCTGTCCTGGGATCTTCTTCCCAGGGACCCTGAGCACAGCCAAGTCATTCTTCATTCCCTTCATGCTGTCCTTTACTCTACATGCCATAAAAATGAACCTGTCCTTACTTTTATTGCCTAAAGCCTCCTCCTTGGTAGGTGAGACCTAATTACTCTTGTCAACTAACGTGCTGTTCAAACTTTTCTAACGTCCCTTGCAATTCTAAAAACTCTGATCTCGTGTGACTGTGTGTTTGTTTCAGTTTGCTGTATGTGTGATGACATTAGTTTATCAAAAAATGTGCTAATAGTTCCCCCCTATCTGGTAATAAAGAGGGTAAAGAAGAAGGTAAAGCCTTCATCCAAAGGAGGAGCTTTAGTGGTAGAACTCGGGCATCAAGGCTAACTTCTTGGGGGCAAAAATGGTGCTGATGGAGCCTTGAAAAGTCCCTGGTAAACATCTCTTGTTTTTGCTTCCCAGAAATAGGGCTGGAGCTCTCTGGTTAATCCAATCAGCTTTTTCTCCTGACTGCATTAGAGACACAGGCTTCATTCCCAACTGGGTAAGTTTGGAATTTAACTTCTTTCTCTCCTCTGGAAACTAGCAGAGATTCCTGAGAGAAACCATGAGTGAGGATAGAAAAGAAGAAAGAACAAAGAACAGAAGGAGAGGGCAAGAAATCAGTGCAGGGAGCAGCGGCAGAAGAGAAGGGGCAGATCAGGCCAAAGGGAAATGAGAGAACAAAAGAGAGAGCTGCAAAGTAAGAGGAAAAAAGGGAGGAAATGCAAAGGAAAAGCTGAGCGCAGGAGAATGAGCACAGCAAGAAGGTGGTGAAACGCAGAGGATCCCACCAGGCTGCCCAGCAGGGACGGGTGGGCAAAGAGAAAGAGACAGGAGGCAAATGCATAAAGATGCGAGGAGCCACCGTCAGTGACCTACTTAAGGAAGGCTTGGCGGTCTAAATAAAATGCACGTTGTTCGTTTACAATTCGGATGGTTTAAGCTATTTATGATACATCTGGGTGTTCCATTTAATCTTATTAAGTTACAGTTATAATTTTATTCATTACACGAAACCAATTATTTTCCATGTATCGTGTATTGAGGGTCCCTTATCAAGGGGTAGAAGTGATATCACTTCACTTAAAATCTATTATTATTCAGATGTGGATTAACCTTACACTGTTGGAATCTTCCTGGTGGCGTCCGGATGTGCTAAGCACTGTTTGTGACGAAATAAGTATGGATGTACCATTTTACAGAAAGGGGAGACATTATTACCCAGGAAATGACCTGGCTTAAATGCTTTGGCCTAATTAGCTGTGAAAAAGGACATAGCCCAGGTCAAGTTTGCAGAAAAGCCAGTTCACATATGTACAGGCTTCTCTCTCCAACCTCACCACCCCAGCCTCGTTCGACTCACCATCATCTCTCTCTGACTTGAAATGTTGTGAGAGTCTCTTAGCCCCTTTCCACCTTTGATCTCCCCAGTTACCCACAATACATCCAAAGTGAACCTTTAAAAATATTGTACCTCAGCCTGTATGTAAATTTTCAATGGTTTCCACTGCACAAGGGATAAACCTAAGCTCCCATAAGGACTTACACAATCTTGCCCCTGTGTATCCCATCTTTATGTTCAACTCCGCTCATCTTCCTTTTTCCCCTCAGATGTGCCACCCTCTTCTTCATCCCAGAGCCTTCGCATATGTTCTGTCCTAAGACTGGAACACTCTTCCCCATTCTCCATCTGGCTAACCACCCCTCATGCTTCCTGTCTCAGCATTAATACTGTTTTCCTCAGAGAAGCTTTGCCTGACCGCCCCAGCCTAGGCCAGGTCATTCTATTACACGTGCTTCTGGAATATTTTGCTTCTTCTATATACCAAGTCACATACTTTAATACTTATTTGTGTACTTATTCGTGCTGTCTGTGACCCCCAGTTGGTTGTAAGTCTTATGAAAGTCAAGTCCGGCGTATCTTACCCATCATTCTTTCCCTAGTGTCCGCCAGAGTTCCTATCCCGTGACAAGCACTAAATAGACTGGGTGAAGGAACAAATGAGATCTGCATTTCCAACAACCCAGATTTGTTTCCGTCCCAAGGTGTCTGCCTCAGGTAGAGCACATACAGTGCTTTCAATGCATTCATTTGCTGAGAGGAGAGAGAGGATCCCTTCTGCATCCCCAGGTAGAATTGTTCTGGATAGGCTCCAGATCGCAGCACCACGGTAGGGATGGAAGTAGCAAGCTTGCAAACCTTCTACGTGCAGAGCGGTGCCGGTCATTGTCCCCCCATGAAAACAATGTGATGCTCAGTGTTCACCACCTTTTCAGCCACTGTAAGCAGAAGAGTTGCGGTGCTTTTTAGTTAAGGTGGAATCTGTCTGAAGGGCAGAATGTAGTTGGAAGAAAGAGAAGAATGACTAGTACATTGTATGAAATAAAGGAGACAATATCTTTGGTTCTCTACTTACTGGACACCACTTTCTTTGCAGCAAGTCTCTTATTATCCTCCCCTGATGTGCAACTGCACAGCTTCTTCACACTGGTCACCAGGCCCTCATGCTTTATTCTGAAACAACGACATCCAAAATCTGTGCTTCTAACCTAAGTGTCCACCAAAAGATGAATGGATAAAGAAGATGTGGTATATGTATACAATGGAATATTACTCGGCCGTAAAGAAAGAATGAAATCATGCCATTTGCAGGAACATGGATGGTCCTAGAGATTATCACACTAAGTGAAGTAAGTCAGAGAAAGACAAAGATCATATGATAGCACTTACATGTGGAATCTAAAAAAAAAATGATACAAATGAACTTATTTACAAAACAGAAATAGACCCGCAGACATAGAAAACAAACTTACGGTTATGAAAGGGAGAAGGGGGGAGGGATAAATTAGGAGTTTGGGATTAACAGATACAAACTACGATATATAAACTAGATAACCAACAAGGACCTACTGCATGGCACAGAGAACTCTACTCAATATTTTTTAATAACCGATAGGGAAAAGAATCTGAAAAAGGATATATATATATATATATATATATATATATGTATAACTGAATCACCTTGCTGTACACCTGAAACAACTACAACATTGTAAATCGACTATACTTCAATTTTTTAAAAAATCTGTGCTTCTCAGTGCGATGACTGGTTTCTAACATCCCAGGATCCTCAAGGACTTTTGACCAAATGTTGCCAGTTGGGTTGGGACAGTCTCCAGCAGGGCCAGATTCAATCTAATGCAGTTTCCAGTTGTGTTCCTATGTCCCCAAATATTCTTTTAAAATTACTGACATCAGCTGACCTATTATGCATGCTTATCCCTTTCTGGTGTTGACGGGGAGTAGGGTAGACAGTGCACTGCTAACTCCAACATAAGTGATCAGATAAAACTGTTAGGATTCGGTGATTCTCTTCTGACAGCCAAACCTGCTTGTAGCTTTCAGAATTCATGCCCACTGATGGCATTAAACACTGAGAGCCTCTCATCACAAAAGGACACCATGTACACAATTATCTTTCCAATGGTTAGATCAGTCCATGTCAATGTCATGTTTAATATTTAAACCTACTCTACTGTCATTTGTATCTGTTTACTCAGTGACCATCTGCAGAACCAATACGAATAAAAAACGGAGCTTGTGGGGCAAAAAAAATATATTGAAAATCATTGAGGTGGACAGACTAGTGAGTCTACTCAAACACCTGTCTCTCCCCCTCCCACCATCTGTGCAATCACTTCACCTTCCAGCCTCAGGACTCACCCCTGCAATTACCCTGTCAAGAGGAGAGTGCAGCTCAGGTGGATTTAATGTGGGTTTAATATGGTCTGGTGAGTTTAATGTTGATTTCCTTTAAGTAACTGTTTCTCTTCTCGCTGAAAATCTATGTCTATGTGTCTTTGCTTAATTTGGATGATGAGTCCATCTAAGGCAAGAGTCAGGTTCTGTGTTTTGTAAAGAGACTAGATCAAATAAGCAGAGGATAGGCCGTCCAGAGCTGTAAGTGGAAACAGCAGAATGATGCATAATTCACAGGTTATAGTGAAGCTAAAATGGAAGGTTAGTATTTTAATGCATTCTCAAGAATTCTTTCCCTCAAATTCTCCATATAGATATAACAATCGCCTATATATAGCTATAAAGGAGAGGGAAGGAGCTGATATGTAATCCAGATCTACTACCTATCGTTAGGTGTGATGCTATAGAGTGTATATTCATTTTCTCATCTAAGAAAATAATTCTTCAAGGTGGGTATTTTAAGGCAAGGTACCCAAGGGGCTGAGAGTTGAAGTATCTTGGGATACAAGCCTAAATCTATTTGTTTCAAAGGTATGTGTTCTTTCCTCTAAGTGGTCTTATCATTTACCTGGTGATAGTACATCATCTGATTGATTCAACCCTCTAAGGGTCTCACCTCACCATGTGTGATATATGATGCTATATCCCCTGTAGAAGGCAAAACAGTGATGAGAAAAAACTGGAAATTGTAAGAACTTGTCCTTACAACTACCTAGACATGACATCATTAGACCTCAAAGCAATTGGTTAGCCATAACTGCTCTCTTTCCATCCATTCCATTTTTTCACCAAAAACATATTACTTTGATTGCCAACTATCTGCCAGGCTCTGGGATAGACATTTGGGATAGAGTGACAAGCAAGATGGAAATGTCCTACAGAGGACAGCAGAGCACAGATTGGCCTCTGGACTCTGAAGTGGTCTATGGTTCCATGCAGCCTTTCTCAGAGTATGAGAAACCAAGTACAAAGAGCTACTGCTTCTCTGAAATAATTTATGAAATTTAAAGAAGGCAGCAGGATAGTAATGTTTTCTATTTAGTCAGGCTTAAAATATTTATTTTATCAGATAGACTTCAACCATGATATTTCATAAATATGAGACAAGTCATTAAAGGAAAAGCTTGTGGTTGATTTTCTGAATTCATCAACGTGCTTACCCAGTAGGTACTTTTATAGTTTGCAGAGGTATTGAGGAAAGGCAACACTGGCCTTCAATGACAACGTACAGCATCTCAGTACCGAACCAAGAAATTCCTATTTAAATAGTAAGGTACTTGGAATTATTCAGCAGCATGAACAAGTCAGAAGTCATTCCCAGAGGAAAATTTACCCCCTTCCCTGGTTTCTGAGCCACAAGTAGAGACTGGCGTTCCCTTATTCCTCATCTTAGTGAGGTCAATCAGAAACTCCATAAGATACATTGAGTATGTCACATCAATCTCTTTGCTGTTCGGATGAAATGAGCTTTGTGTTATTCTCAAATTAGACACTCATCATGTATAATTTGCCTCTTACATAGAACAGCTGCTGGCTTTTACAATGCTTTCAATCCAATGCTGAGTGCAGCCATTGTTGGTGTTACTGTGAGCATTATTTAGTCAGTTCTGTGATATATGCATCATTTGATTTGATGATAAAATACAGAAAAGCATTGTCTAGAGAAAAGCATGGTATGTTTATCTTCACCTAGAAAAATTAACTTTGAAGTAATTATACTAAAAGGCATTAGGCTATTATACTGGAAAGCTATTTTACTTTTTTAATTAAAAATTATGTTAATATTAAATATTATTCTGTGGCTGTTTATGAAGGAGACAGCACATTTTTCATCAGTATGTTCAAAGAGGCAACTGAATCACCAGAGTGGGTCTCATGGATAAACTGGGAATCAGGAAATCATGAATTTAAAACTTTGCTGACACACTCCCTACTTTTGCCATCTATAAAACTGAGTGGGGAGATCATCGACAAGCATTTACATGAAGCACTTTAAGATGGAAATTGTTACCACATATATACAAAATGTAGTTCTCAGAGTACAGTTCTAAATTGAAACACCATAATGATTTGTATTTGCCACTAATTGGAGATCTCGTGGTATAATAGATTCTGTTGGTGTTAGTTTATGTATTTGAGAAGTGGGGAAGCTTGGGAGACATCTAATGTAATCATTACAAGCAGTAGTCGCTCCTTTTTTGAGTGTACGTATTTCTCAACTCTAATTGGAATCATTGTTTTATAAATAAGATAACTGAGGAAAGGGAAACCTACAACGTCACAGTGAGTTAGAGAAGGATATATTACTACAACTCATCAGTTTATAAATTTTATTCTTAATCCCACCCAGCTAAAATGAGAAGTATAAATTTAATAAATCATATTTTAGATGATAAAGGGCAATAAAAGCTGTGTCATAAGCACAATTATCATTTTTCAAATTATAAAGGTAAAATTTGGCTAAGGGGATATATTCAAATTTTCACTGCCAATGTGCACCATTCCTATTAAACTGGCTTTCATGGACTAGCCTACATGCTCTTTATGATATTGGAGCTGTGTATTTAGGAGTGATGTACTGTTTTGAGAGCTAGAGACTATCTATCTCTTCTATATGAATATTTGTACATATGTGTGGATATGTACACACACATACATACAAACACATGAAAAGAGTTCATTAAACAGAGTTCTTTTATAAATAGCCTTTGACTGAATTCAACTGCTTGTTCTGAGAATAGCTGTTTGATTTAATTCAACTAGTTTTGTCAACTTAACTTGATTATGTAGATTCACTTTAAGATCTTTAATTTATTTACTCTGTTTCATGAGGCAAAACCTTGTAAAATTGAATAAGAAAATGACCATAAAGGACTCTCTACATTTATTCTCTACATCTATAAAAAACATACAATTAATCATTAAAAAAACTAAATCATTTTTTTAAATAGCTAGCAAAAGTTATTCTAGAACCAGAGGTCTTGGTCTTAGTATAAGCATCGACTTTATAGAGAACTTCCTTGTGACTTACTCCATTCATATAA
This sequence comes from Leucopleurus acutus, assembly GCF_964270905.1. Taxonomy (NCBI): domain Eukaryota; kingdom Metazoa; phylum Chordata; class Mammalia; order Artiodactyla; family Delphinidae; genus Leucopleurus; species Leucopleurus acutus. Next base: position 131,437,841 of record NC_139146.1, on the reverse strand, counting down.
ATGTAGGAGCATTCATATAAAAATATATAGAGAAAAATTTCCCATCAAGAATCCTTACTCCAATCTAAGCAACGTAGGAAATTTTAGCTTGCAAGAAATCTCTAAATGCAATTTAATGATTGGTATAATGTAGCCTACACTGAAATACATGGACTTAAGTAAATCTTTAAAAAGGAAGAAAAGGAAATCACATTAACGAATGTATTTAGAAGATCTCAAACATGATTTTTCCATACTTTCAAATGATATATTGAGATGGAAGGGAGGAAGGAAGGAGGGAGGGAGGAAAGAGAGAGAAAGAAAGAAAGGAAGAAAGAAAGAGGAAATGTGTGAAGACGGGGAAAATGTAGTATTTGTATATTATGTTGATAGCAACGTACATGGGTGCTGCCACAGTCTGTTAAAAAATGCTGAGTTGGATGGCTAAAAAACGACTGGGAAGCATCTATTCAAAGTCATTGAAGAATCTGAAGAATTCATTGAAGAGTTCCCATTGAAGAAATTCAGAGAGGAAAAAAAAAGGCAGTCTGTCAGACATTATGCAAATGAAGCATAAATAATCTGTGTCAACATGACCGTGTTTCCAACTCTCTCTTCCATTTTGCTATGACATACATCAAGGTTTTGTCACAGGGAACCACAAAGGAAAAAGTCACTAAGTACAGGAAGGATTTTCAGCATTTGTGTCAATCAATCCATTGTAGGAGAGGTTTCAATCAATAAGTTATAGATGGGTAATCAGGAAGGCATAACCACCAGGAAAATTGAGAGAGGAGCAGTGAGCCTATTAGGATCATGTTCATGAGTTCTAACTAAGATTTGTGTGGAGAGTTATTGTCTGATTTTCAACCAAGAACTGAAAACTGGTTCATCCACGTATTCAAAAAAATATAATTGAACACCTTCTGCATGCCAGCTATCATGGTATCTGTATGCCAGAAACCACTATAGATGCTAGAGGGGAAAAACCAAAATCATACTTGTGTTTTCTCAAACTGATATGTCTTAGGAAGGTAAATGAAAACGAGAACTACAAACGATGGCAAGTGTTATGAACTGAATGCGTGTCCTTCCCCCAAATTCATGTTAAAACCCTAACGCGCAGTGTGATGGTATTTGGAAGTGGGGCCTTTGGGAGGTGATTAGCATTACATGAGGTCATGAGGGAAGAACCCTCAGGATGGAATGAGTGTCCTTATAAGAAGAGATCAGAGAGCTTGCTCTCTGTCCGCCATGTGAGGATACAGCAAGACAGCAGCCAGGAGGAGGGTCCCCCCCACCAAGAACCCAACCACGCTGGCACCCTGTGCTGGAGAACTTCCAGACTCCAGACCGAGAAATAAAGATCTGTTGTTTAATCCACCCAGTCTATAGCATTTTGTTATAGCAGCCCAAGCAGACTAAGAGAGCCAGAGAGGGTACTTTCAGGGGAGAAAGGGGTCGGGGGCGGGGGGATTTCAGCAGTAAGATACACAGCTAGAGATGGTCATTAAGGCCTTTATATTTGGAAGGTTTATTTTTACCCCTAACAAAACAAACAAACCAAAAAAAGCAGTAATTGATTTACACTAAAGCAGACCAATAAGCTAGAGAGGACTAAACCAGTGTGATTCATGTGTCTCTTAATGATGAAAGGTCTGGAGGAGAGAATCGGGCCTGCACTCTACTTCTGGCTTAGCCACTGTGCAGCTTAACACACGGCTTAAGTTTCCCACCTTTCTGGGCCTTGGGAACCTCATCTGTAGAGCAGGGGACCAAAACCCTTCTAGATTCTCCCTACTATTACTCTGAATCCTGCACGCACCCCAAATATGTGCTAGTGGTCTGGGATGACGATGTTTCTTTTGGGTTTGTTTTTTTTTTTGCGGTACGCGGGCCTCTCACTGTTGTGGCCTCTCCCGTTGCGGAGCACAGGCTCCGGACGCGCAGGCTCAGCGGCCGTGGCTCACGGGCCCAGCCGCTCCGCGGCATGTGGGATCTTCCCGGACCGGGGCACGAACCTGTGTCCCCTGCATCGGCAGGCGGACTCTCAACCACTGCACCACCAGGGAAGCCCCTGGGATGAGGATGTTTGACTTAGCCCCATCAATGGCTCACCAAAAATCTATTTCCATTCCTAGAGAAAATAACTCATTACATGTTCACCATGCCTGAATTATTAAATATGAAAGAGAGAACCCTTAGTTTTTCTTACAGATGTCAGTTAAGGAGAACCCAAAACCCAAAGTTTGCTAGGCTGTGCTTTATAATAGCTTCTAAGTTACTTGCTTTTTTTAAAAAAAATAATTGTTTTTAAAAACTTGCCTTAGATTATAGTCTCAGCTCTAACTATGAGCAGATATATTTTTAATAAAACAGTGTTCTGATATACATTTATGTTTTTCAAACTGGATGTTGAATCTCAAGCCCAAATCAAAAGAGAAAATTTTCCCTTTACTCCAAGTTTAATACAGGGCAGATTTTCCATGATCCAAGTCTTCAGATATTTGCTTGACTCAGGGAGACCTTTCTCAATTATTTGTCATTCCTGCTCAGATTCCGACAGATGTCTGAGATCACATTCATTCTGAGTAAAGCCAAGCTTTTTAACTCATCAAACGTGTTCTTCCTGGAAATAGGGTTGCCGTGCAGGGAGGAGTCGATGACACTCTTTAAGATAAATGACACATATAATCATATTTACCATAAAAATATAATTATATGATACACATTTTGAGGTATATGATTACAGCCACTGGCGTCTGAGCAAGAAACCTGAGATGCATTTTCCCCTGAATGTAAGCATATTTATATGCCTTTCTTTTAAAACCATCCCTTGGGTTTATCCTTTTAAAGCTTTCACCTGGTCCTGCTTATTTGCCTCTGAGATGATGTCCCTGGGGTCTGCAAACACTGGTCGTGTCTTCAAGGGCTGCAATGTCTGTAAGGATTCAGAGTTCAGTATCTTGGGGAGGAATAAATATAGAAGCAGAAGTACTTGTCTGGAACTAAGACCTTCTTCAGGGATAATGAAAACCACCTAATGTATGTTATTAGCGTTTGGGTTTCAAAGCAGAATGCTTTTTAACTGCTTGCTTTCAAGTTTTCTCCCTCCTCGTAGTTATAGCACTTTGTTAGAGCTTGGCTTCTTTCCTAAATAGAACTATTTGTGTGCCCAGAATTACAGCACGGACTCTCATGCTTACAGAAAGACATTTTCAGATCTCTCAGTTAACGGAAGCATCCTTTCTTACCTCCCTTTGCACCCTCGGAATTTTAGAAGAGGGCCCATGAGTGCCTAAACCTAACAAACCCGTCAAGAGCTTGCTCTCTCTTCTTAGTGAATTCAAGAGGGCTTTGAAAAGATCATTATTTTTACAATGTTGTGTCAAAAATAATGATCTTTTAAAAACCTTCTTTAATTGTAAAGCAACTATACTCCAATAAAAATTAATTTAAAGAAAGAAGATCATTATTTGTGTGTTTTCTCTTGCTTCTAGGACTTTGAAAATGCAGCTCTCTGCTCCACACCCTTCTTATAAAGTCTGTGTTCTAATAAGGAACGACTCTCGCCCTCGCTGTGACTCTTTTCCTTGACTCCCACTTTCTTTTTTCCCTGTCATGCCTCAGGTTTCTTTCAATGGCAATCCCTTTTGTTTCCAACCATATTTTGTAGGTCGCTGGGCTCGTTAAGTCCTGGCCTGCACTGGCTTTTGCCAACCGACACTTGCTGCCGGCTCTTCCTCACTGCCATCCGCCTGAACCCCCAGGAACAGTCAGGCTTCTTCTCCACCTCGGGCTGCTGCACAGTCTTCCTTCCCACGACTCCATCCTCAAGTTCACGGTCAGCATGGAACTTTTCAAGTAACTTAAAAAAACTCCTGGGCCTCATCTCTCTCTCTCTCTCTCTCTCTCTCTCTCTCTCTCTCTCTCTCTCTCCTCCATAAGGGATGGTCGGAGCAGAACCAGTTCACATCTTTTAGACTCGAGATGGGCAGTAAAAGCCTTTGGATTTGCCTGCTGGAAGATTAACGCTTCCTTGCAGTGGAGATCCTGTGCTCTTTGGAGAATCTCTAGTGGGGCTGTCACTCTCTGCCAGGTTCAGAGGGGTTTTTTTTTTTTTATTGTCTCTGTCAGTTAGCAGCCCAAGGTTACTGCCAGCTCTCTGTCAGGGCTTTGATTTTTGTCAGCTATGGCCAGGTCCTTTTAGTTACCTGCTATCTTTTCAGCTTTGTTCAGGCTGAGCTCTACTTGTCTACTAATTAGCTCTTTGGAGATTTCTCTTTAAAAACTCACTATCACAGAGGACAGGAACTGTTCAAAAGTTTTGTGCTTCATAGAAATTCCATATTCATCCATATCTCATACAGCCATAGTTTTGAAATTAAAAGTGGCAGGTCAGGCCAATTTAAGGTATAGAAGTAACTTCGGGTTCTTGATCAGGTATGGAGATGAGTGACAGGGAAAGGAAAGGGTTTACATCAAAAAAACACGGAGGGGTACAAATTAAAAAGAAACCATCACTCTGGATAACTTATTCACATGTTCTTTATCTTCTGGTGTGCAAATATTGTGCTAGTTGAATATAAAAGTAGCGCAACTTTAGGGTACAAAAAAAAAAAACACACTGTAATAACATCAAGAGTGGTCTTACATCAAGGAGGGCCCCGAGGATGTCTTTGTTGTCAACTTCAGAAGAAAAGAGAGGAACAGAAGAGGAAACTGGCAGAAGGAATGGATGCCAAAGAGAACTCAAAGGATTAGGTCCGGGTGAAGTGATCGGTATTCGAAAACAGTCTGCCTGCTGGCTCTGATCTAAGGGAATAGGCTGGCAGCCAGGCCAGAGGGCATAGGAGCACAAACACACCTTCCGCACACTGCTTGAGGGTTGCCTCAGTGCCTTAGAAATTGTGCTAGCAATTAGAAAGGAAGCTCTGTGAGAGCAATAGGCAAAAGACTCTATTTCTAGGTAAAATTCTGCTTTTTACATAATTCCTAACCTGCTTGTCCCCTCCACACAAACATACCTTTTCTTTTTTTCTTCTCTTTTGTTGGCTCCCTTCTTTGGCTAGGCTCCCGAGTACATTTTCCTTCTGCTAACTTAGTGCTGTTGTAAGTTGCACTTACATTGCATTTACACAATGTTAATGCCTGCAAGATGAAAGTAAAAACCTTTGAATATATTAATGCTGTAACACAGATGTCTTACTTTTTACTCTCTCTCTCTTTTTTTTTTAGCAAGTTGATGTGGCTAATAATGATGCAGATTGTGTTGGATGGATGTGCAGATGAAACAGGGGAATACAGATTAAATAAAGATTTCTTCAAAGCTTACATTTGCTTCATAATTTAACTTCTGGGCTTGTCTCAGTGGTAGTAGGTGTGACCAGGCATCATAACATTGTTCTAAAATATCTTGGCATCACAGAGCCACAATCATCCAAACAGCACTGCTGTACTTCTTCGAAGCCAGGGGGAAAAAAAGATAGGGAAAATAAAGACTGTCAGCAGCTCCGTACAGAGAGACCTGACCCAGATGCTAATGATGGGGGAGCTGAGAGAAAGCAGGGACAGAGGTTCTGGGCTTAAGAAGTAATCTGCTTGTATACTGAACTTGGCTTTTTGTAGCTACATTCAAAGCATCAGTAACCTGATATTGAATGAGGTGTGTGCCAGAGGTGGTCACATACTCACTCTGGAAACGTCCATGGAATGACTTTGTCATTGAGCTCTTTTAAACAATGAATAAAAGGGGGTATTGATGACATAAGACCTTGGAGCAGGTGCAATTTCTCTTTCATGTATCTGTTCATTCAAGGAGCATTTGTCAACATGCCACTCTATGCCAGGGACCTTGCTAGGTCCCTAGGATATAACAAAACCCCTCCCCTCAAGGAACTCATAGTCTAGTGGAGAAGACACGTGCAAGCAGAAAACCAATAATATCATCTTTTAAAGGAATGAAGAAGTGCTGTGGGTTTTCCCAGGAGGGAATGGCTCTGTCTGCCAGAGCACACGGGGCAAGACTACATCTGAGTTCTGCACCTTTAAGGCATGAGGAGAAACATACCAGCTGGACAGACATGATGGAGAAGCATGTGTTGAGGCCTGGAGTCATGGATGAGCAGAGCTTTGTGGAGTGATCAGGACGTCAGCATGGCAAGAGCTTAAGCTGTATTCAGGGGAAGGCCACGGTTGGGGGACAGAATGACGGGCAATAAGATTAAGGTTTGAAGCAGCCTCTACAAGGCCTCTTTTTTTTTTTTTTTTTTTTTTTTTGCGGTACGCAGGCCTCTCACTGTTGTGGCCTCTCCAGTTGCGGAGCACAGGCTCCGGACGCGGAGGCTCAGCGGCCATGGCTCACAGGCCCAGCTGCTCCACGGCATGTGGGATCTTCCCGGACCGGGGCACGAACCCATGTCCCCTGCATCAGCAGGGGGGCTCTCAGCCACTGCGCCACCAGGGAAGCCCGTCATGGCCTCTTATGCTGAGCTAAGGCATTTAGAATTTACACTACAGGCAACAGAAAGCCAACAGAAAGCTTGTGGCAAAGGGGAAGGGTGACACAATCTGACGTCCCTTCTATGATAAATGATAGTTGTAAGGAAGGGACATGGCCCCTCTAGAAGAGACTGTTTAGGATGTCTGTGCAGTTCTCCAGACTGTGATGACAATAGTTAGCTGAAGAAAAAAGGCTGGACTCAAGAGACACTATTGAGGAACTTAGAGGAGCAGAATTGAGCTTCAGCTCAAAATTTTTGCCAGTAACCACATCGTCCCCCTGCCCCTCCAGGATGATCTTACAGTTATCTTGCAGTTCCAAGGTAACTTGCTCGGAAGCCCAGGTAAAATGCACTCAGGTAAAATGCACTCAGCGCATAAGGGTCTAATAAGATACATGAAAAAAATCTTATTGGTCTTCCCTCTTACACCTTGAGCTTTGTGAACACAGACAGCAGCCATGCCTTATCCCCTTCATTACCTCTGATGGCATCTAAATAGAACTTTGAAGAGAACACACATTTATGATGTTTTCCCAAATGAATGAATCAAAATGAGTGACAAAACTGCAGTGTAACACCCTCCTCCCCATCCAGATTGTAAAAACACATTGTGTTTGTTTAAAATAGTTGCTAGATTATAAAACTTATTTTAATTTTTTTATTTTGAGAGAAGGAAAGTGATCAATTTATTGTAAACGATAAAAAAGCTATGCTCTGGTGCTTTATTGAAATGAGTGCCCACCTCTTAGAAATAAACTAAGTATAGACTAAGTTTTTAGGTAGTGACCTAGAATGCTGATTTCCCAGATTTCCAAGTGATGCACACACAGCAGGTCTATGTGGTTACATGGTAAACGTGCTTCAGGGAGTGACTGTCCAGGCCTGGGCTTTTTGGAGGTAGTGAGCTCCTGATGCTATAAGAGATCCATTGCCTTCTGCTGATGTTACTAAAGAAGCAGTAGGTGAACACAGCTGACGGGGACAGTGGGTAGGTTGGGCACTGCACCAAGACACCCTGCCGACGGGCAAGTGGCAACTAAAATCTAAGAGTTGTGTCCATCTTGAGGGTTTTTTTAAAAAATCAAGAGCTGGATGGGAGAATGGGATCCTGGACTCAAGGTAAAAGGACTAGAATGAATGGAAAAGCATATTGCTGGGACCAGTTTCACAGACAATGCCCCAATCATACCTATCGCCAGTCTGCGTCGCGTCCTTTCAAAATATCTTCCCCATTTCTTTTCTCAGTGGTTTTCGAGTTTCATTTCAACCCTGATGTTTACACCTTCCCTCTCACTCAGCTTGGCTGGTACAGCTTTAAAAGAACCTGAAAGGGAACAGGAGGACACAGTGTCTTTAAACACAATTGACACAGCCATCTGTCAGGCGCCTAGGGCATCTGGGAGAGATGCTCTCCATGCTCATCTGGCCAACTGGTCGACTGCGGGACCCTAATAATTACATTATCAAAGCCAGAGCATCGTCCACTGCATGAAACTTCAGACATTACTTATGGATGAAATGAGGTCAGAAGAGGTCAGAAAAGATGAGAGATGAGCTGGCCATGACAGCTGTCCAAGCTGCCCTTGAGATGCAACTCACAGCATCAGAGCTGGGGCTGCATCTTCTCTTGGAGAAGAGGTTCTGTCCACCAGATTCGCTGCTGCTGTGGTGTTTCAACCCTGGGGCAAGTCTCCCAGGCAAAGCAACCCTCCTGGAGGAGGATGTAGGAAAAGCAAGCAACTACTGCTTTTAAAATATAAAAAGCATTAATCTCATGTTTGTGCTTGTCTAGTGAGCTTTAATGCCAGGCTCGAAGCTCCCCAAGAGCAGTTATTAGCATTGTGCCTAGTCCTTAAGCAACTCTCTGAATGAAAGCATGTATCAGGCATGAATGAACAGACAGCTTGATGACAGCAAAAAACAACACATACACCCTGGTGGAGAGAGTTGACGAGAGAGCTTTTTATGAACAGATGTGATGAACATTGTGGTACATGTCTCTTTTTGAATTATGGTTTTCTCAGGGTATATGCCTACTAGTGGGATTGCTGGGTCATATGGTAGTTCTATTTTTAGTTTTTTAAGGAACCTCCATACTGTTTTCCATAGTAGCTATATCAATTTACATTCCCACCAACAGTGCAAGAGGGTTCCCTTTTCTCCACATCCTCTCCACCATTTATTGTTTGTAGATGTTTTTTAACATTTTTATTGTAGTATAATTGTTTTACAATGGTGTCTTAGTTTCTGCTTTATAACAAAGTGAATCAGCTATTCATATACATATATCCCCATATCTCCTCTGCCTTGCGTCTCCCTCTCACACTTCCTATCCCACTCCTCTAGGTGGTCACAAAGCACCGAGCTGATCTCCCTGTGCTATGCAGCTGCTTCCCACTAGCTATCTATTTTACATTTGGTAGTGTATATAAGTCCATGCCACTCTCTCACTTTGTCCCAGCTTCCCCTTCCCCTTCCCCGTGCCCTGAAGTCCATTCTCTATGTCTATACCTTTATTCCTGTTCTGCCCCTAGGTTCTTCAGAACCATTTTTTAAAATTCCGTATATATGTGTTAGCATACGGTATTTGTTTTTCTCTTTCTGACTTACTTCACTCTGTATGACAGACTCTAGGTGCATCCACCTCACTACAAATAACTAAATTTTGTTTCTTTTTATGGCTGAGTAACATTCCATTGTACTTATGTGCCACATCTTCTTTACCCATTCATCTGTTGATGGACACTTAGATTGCTTCCATGTCCTGGCTATTGTAAATAGAGCTGCAATGAACACTGTGGTACATAACTCTTTTTGAATTATGGTTTTCTCAGGGTATATGCCCAGTAGTGGGACTGCTGGGTCGTATCGTAGTTCCATTTTTAGGTTTTTAAGGAACTTCCATACTGTTCTCCATAGTGGAGAATGTATCAATTTATATTCCCACCAACAGTGCACGAATGTTTTCTTTTCTCCACACCCTCTCCAGCATTTACTGTTTGTAGATTTTTTGATGATGGGCATTCTGACCGGTGTGAGGTGATACCTCATTGTAGCTTTGATTTGCATTTCTCTAATGATTAGTGATATTGAGCATTCTTTCATGTGTTTGTTGGCAATCTGTATATCTTCTTTGGAGAAATGACTATTTAGGTCGTCTGCCTGTTTTTGTATTGGGTTGTTTGTTTTTCTGATATTGAGCTGCATGAGATGCTTGTAAATTTTGGAGATTAATCCTTTGTCAGTTGCTTATTTGAAAATATTTTCTCCCATTCTGAGGTTTGATTTTCATCTTGTTTATGTTTTCCTTTTTTGTGAAAAAGCTTTTAAGTTTCATTAGGTGCCATTTGTTTATTTTTCTTTTTAATTCCATTTCTCTAGGAGGTGGGTCAAAAAGGATCTTGCTGTGATTTATGTCATAGAGTGTTCTGCCTATGTTTTCCTCTAAGAGTTTTATAGTGTCTGACCTTACATGTAGGGCTTTAATCCATTTTGAGTTTATTTTTGTGTATGGTGTTAGGGAGTGTTCTAATTTCATTCTTTTACATGTAGCTGTCCAGTTATCCCAGCACCACTTATTGAAGAGGCTGTCTTTTCTCCATTGTATATTCTTGCCTCCTTTATCAAAAATAAGGTGACCACATGTGTGTGGGTTTAACTCTGGGCTTTCTATCCTGTTCTATTGACATATATTTCTGTTTCTGTGCCAGTACCATACTGTCTTGATTACTGTAGCTTTGTAGTATAGTCTGAAGTCCGGGAGCCTGATTCCTCCAGCTCTATTTTTTTTTTCTCTCAAGATTGCTTTGGCTATTCGGGGTCTTTTGTGTTTCCATACAAAGTGTGAAGTTTTTTGTTCTCATTCTGTGAAAAATGCCATTGTTAGTTTTATAAGGATTGCATTGAATCTGTAGATAGCTTTGGGTAGTATAGTCGTTTTCACAATGCTGATTCTTCCAATCCAAGAACATGGTATATCTCTCCATCTATTTGTATCATCTTTAATTTCTTTCATCAGGGTCTTATAGTTTTCTGCATACAGGCCTTTTGTCTCCTTAGGTAGGTTTATTCCGAGGTATTTTATTCTTTTTGTTGCAGTGGTAAATGGGACAGTTTCCTTAATTTCTCTTTCAGATTTTTTATCATAAGTGTATAGGAATGCAAGAGATTTCTGTGCATTAACTTTGTATCCTGCTACTTTACCAAATTTATTGATTAGCTCTAGCAGTTTTCTGGTAGCATCTTTAGGATTCTCTATGTATAGTATCAAGTCATCTGCAAACAGTGACAGCTTTACTTCTTGTTTTCCGATTTGGATTCCTTTTATTTCTTTTTCTTCTCTGATTGCTGTGGCTAAAACTTCCAAAACTATGTTGAGTAATAGTGGTAAGAGTGGAAAACCTTGTCTTGTTCCTGCTCTTACAGAAAAAGTTTTCAGTTTTTCACCATTGAGAATGATGTTGGCTGTGGGTTTGTCATATATGGCCTTTATTATGTTCAGGTAGGTTCCCTCTATGCCTACTTTCTGGAGGTTTTTTTTTATCATAAGTGAGTGTTGAATTTTGTCGAAAGCATTTTATGCATCTATTGAGATGATCATATGGTTTTTCTCCTTCAATTTGTTAATATGGTTTATCACATTGATTGATTTGCATATATTGAAGAATCCTTGGATTCCTGGGATAAACCCCAATTGATCACGGTGTATGATCCGTTTAATGTGCTGTTGGATTCTGTTTGCTAGTATTTTGTTGAGGACTTTTGCATCTGTGTTCATCAGTGAGATTGGCCTGTAGTTTTCCTTCTTTGTCTTGTTTTGGTATCAGGATAATGGTGGTCTCATAGAATGAGCTTGGGAGTGTTCTTCCCTCTGCTATATTTTGGAAGAGTTTGAGAAGGATAGGTGTTACCTCTTCTCTAAATGTTTGATAGAATTTTCCTGTGAAGTCATCTGGTCCTGAGCTTTTATTTTTTGGAAGATTTTTAATCACAGTCTCAATTTCAGTGCTTGTGATTTGTCTGTTTATATTTTCTATTTCTTCCTAGTTCAGTCTCAGAACGTTGTGCTTTCTTAAGAATTTGTCCATTTCCTGCAGGTTGTCCATTTTATTGACATATAGTTGCTTGTTGTAATCTCTCATGATCCTTTGTATTTCTGCAGTATCAGTTGTTATTTCTCCTTTTTCATTTCTAATTTTGTATTTGTGTCCTCTTCCTTTTTTTCTTGATGAGCCTGGCTAATGGATTATCAATTTTGTTTTTCTTCTCAAACAACCAGCTTTTAGTTTTATTGATCTTTGCTATCATTTCCTTTATTTCTTTTTCATTTATTTCTGATATGATCTTTATGATTTCCTTCCTTCTGCTAACTTTGGGGTTTTTTTTTTTGTTTTTCTTTCTCTAATTGCTTTAGGTGTAAGGTTAGGTTGTTTATTTGAGGTGTTTGTTGTTTCTTGAGGTAGGATTGTATTGCTATAAACTTCCCTCTTAGAAATGCTTTTGCTTCATCCCATAGGTTTTGAGTCGTCATGTTATCATTGTCATTTGTTTCTAGGTATTTTTTGATTTCTTTGATTTCTTCAGTGATCTCTTGGTTATTAAGTAGTGTATTGTTTAGCCTCCATGTTTTTGTATTTTTTACAGATTTTTTTCCCTTTAATTGATGTCTAGTCTCATAGCATTGTGTTCGGAAAAGTTACGTGATAAGATTCCAATTTTCTTAAATTTACCAATGCTTGATTTGTGACCCAAGATATGATCTATCCTGGAGAATGTTCCATGAGAACTTAAGGAGAAAGTGTATTCTGTTGTTTTTGGATGGAATGTCCTACAAATATCAATTAAGTGCATCTTGTTTAATGTATCATTTAAAGCTTGTGTTTCGTTATTTATTTTCATTTTGGATGAACTGTCCATTGGTGAAAGTGGGGTGTTAAAGTCCCTTAGTTAAAGTCCCCTACTATGGTTGTGTTACTGTCAACTTCCCCTTTTATGGCTGTTAGCATTTGCCTTATGTATTGAGGTGCTCCTATGTTGGGTGCATAAATATTTACAATTGCTGTTTCTTCTTCTTGGATTGATCCCTTGATCATTATATTGTGTCATTCTTTGCCTCTTGTAATAGTCTTTATTTTAAAGCCTATTTTTTCTGATATGAGAATTGCTACTCCAGCTTTCTTTTGGTTTCCATTTGCATGGAATATCTTTTTCTATCCCTTCACTTTCTGTCTGTATGTGTCCCTAGGTCTGAAGTGGGTCTCTTGTAGCCAGCATATATATGGGTCTTGTTTTTGTATCCATTCAGCCAGTCTATGTCTTTTGGTGGGAGCATTTAATCTATTTACATTTAAGGTAATTATCGATATGTATGCTCCTATTACCATTTTCTTAATTGTTTTGGGTTTGTTATTGTAGGTCTTTTCCTTCTCTTGTGTTTCCTGCCTAGAGAAGTTCCTTTAGCATTTGTTGTAAAGCTGGTTTGGTGGTGCTGAATTCTCTTAGCTTTTGCTTATCTGTAAAGGTTTTAATTTCTCCGTCGAATCTGAATGAGATCCTTGCTGGGTAGAGAAATCTTGGTTGCATGTTTTTCCCTTTCATCACTTTAAATATGTCTTGCCACTCCCTTCTGGCTCTCAGAGTTTCTGCTGAAGGATCTGCTGTTAACCTTATGGGGATTCCCTTGTGTGTTATTTGTTGTTTTTCCCTTGCTGCTTTAATATTTTTTCTCTGTATTTAATTTTTGATAGTTTGATTAATATGTGTCTTGGCATGTTTCTTCTTAGATTTATCCTGTATGGGACCCTCTGTGCTTCCTGGACTTGATTAACTATTTCCTTCCCCATATTAGGGAAGTTTTCAACTATAATCTCTTCAAATACTTTCTCATACCCTTACTTTTTCTCTTCGTCTTCTGGGACCCCTAAATTCGAATGTTGGTGTGTTTAATGTCGTCCCTGTATTCTCTAAGACTGTTATTGTTCATTTGCTCTTTAGTTCTTTTAGGTCCTTGTTAAACGTTTCTTTTATTTTCTCCATTGTATTTCTATGATTTTGGGTCATCTTTACTATCATTACTCTGAATTTTTTTTCAGGTCGACTGCCTATTTCCTCTTCATATGTTTGGTCTGCTGTGTTTTTACCTTGCTCCTTCATCTGCTGTGTGTTTCTCTGTCTTCTCATTTTGCTTAACTTACTGTGTTTGGGGTCTCCTTTTTGCAGGCTGCAGGTTCATAGTTCCTGTTGTTTTTGCTGTCTGCCCCCAGTGCCTAGGGTTGGTTCAGTGGGTGTGTAGGCTTCCTGGTGGACGGGACTAGTGCCTGTTTTCTGGTGGATGAGGCTGGATCTTGTCTCTTTGGTGGGGAGGACTGTGTCCTGTGGTGTGTTTTGGGGTGTCTGTGACCTTATTATGATTTTAGGCAGCCTCTCTGCTAATGGGTGAGGTTGTGTTCCTGTCTTGCTGGTTGTTTGGCATGGGGTGTCCAGCACTGTAGATTGCTGGTTGTTGTGTGGAGCTGGGTCTTAGCATTGAGACAGAGATCTCTGGGAAAGCTTTCATTGTTTGATATTACGTGGAGCTGGGAGGTCTCTGCTGGACCAATGTCCTGAACTTGGCTCCTCCACCTCAGAGGCACAGGCCTGACATCTGGCCAGAGCACCAAGACCCTGTCAGCCACACAGAAGGCAAGGAAGAGGCCTCAGAAGAAACCAAACCTTGACCTTAGACTTCATCCTCCAGAACAGTGAAAAAATAAATTTCTGTTGTTTAAGCCACCCAATCTTCTGGTATTTTATTATGGCAATCCTAGAAGACTGGCAGAAGCACCTATGAGCCACCATCTCCGAGGGCTGCTCCCTGCCTTGGCTCCAGCCCAGTAGCCCCTTGACACCCAGAAAGTGGATCACAAAGCCCCAGATCTGCTCCAGCTGCTTGCAGGCACCTCAGAGGCCCCAGCGCTGAGTTGGAGCAGTTTGTAGATTCTTTGATGATGGCCATTCTGACCATTGTGAGCTGTTACCTCATTATGGTTTTGATTCGCATTTTAGTGATTAGTGATGTTGAGCATCCTTTCACGTGTTTCTTGGCAATCTGTATATCTTCTTTGGAGAATGTCTATTTAGGTCTTCTGGCCATTTTTGGATTGGGTTGTTTGTTTTTTTAGTATCAAGCTGCATGAGCTGTTTATATATTTTGGAGATAATCCTTTGTCCGTTGATTCATTTGCAAATATCTTCTCCCATTCTGAGGGTTGTCTTTTTGTCTTGTTTATGGTTTCCTGTGTTGTGCAAAAGCTATTTACAATAGCAACCTAAGTGTCCATCGACAGATGACTGGATAAAGATGTGGCACATATATACAATGGAATATTACTTGGCCATAAATAGAAATGAAATTGAGTGATTTGTAGTGAGGTGGATGTACCTAGAGTCTGTCATACAGAGTGATGTATGTCAGAAAGAGAAAAACAAATACCATATGCTAACACATATATACAGAATCTAAAAAAATAAATTGTTCTGATGAATCTAGGGGCAGGACAGGAATAAAGATGCAGACGCAGAGGATGGACTTGAGGACACGGAGAGGGGGAAGGGGAAGCTGGGATGAAATGAGAGAGTAGCATTGACATATATACACTATCAAATGTAAAATAGATAAGTAGTGGAAAGCAGCTGCACAGGGAGATCAGCTCAGTGCTTTGTGATGACCTAGAGGGGTGGGATAGGGAGGGTAGCATGGAGGCGCCAGAGGGAGGGGATATGGGGATATATGGATATGTATAGCTGATTCACTTTGTTATACAGCAGAAACTAGCACAACATTGTAAAGCTATTATACTCCAATAAAGATGTTAAAAAGAAGAACAGGTGTCATGGAGGAAAAAACATTTTAAGTCTATTTCTTTGGTTGTACAGTCAAATAAAAATATCTTCTCCTGTGAGTGATAGTTCACTGTAGTTTACCTAATTTTCTGGAGTAGACATATGAAGTTAGAAGTTCACTTGGAGAATTACAACAGGATTTACTCTATCTTATATATGAAGACACAAACAAAACCTTAAAACAAAATAATTTCAGTCTTTTATTAATGGCCCCTTACCTAGGGCCAGAAATATTAATAAAAGCAATAGATCTAGATACTTAAATTTATCATAAAATTTCTAGTTTCTTGCACAAGAAAATGACATACTGAATTGAGAATTGGTCACTTCATTAAGTGTTGCAAAGCACTTTTTCAATTTTACCTGAATGCTGTCCCAATTACAGCCACCACTTAGAAAGAAATACAAATATAATACACACATTCTTTGTGAAAAATATTAATTAATATTAACCTCAAGGAGCTAAAGGTTAAAAAGAGCAGAGTTCCCATTTCCAAGTGTAATAAATCAGTCCAATTTTGAGTCAAGGCTGTAAAAACACGTCAAGAGCTTTCTACTGTAAACACAGTGAGATTAAGAACTTTTCTTTCTGAAGAAGCAAAAAATGCATTTCTAAACTGCAAGCCCTTCTAGCACATTGCTCAATGCCAAATGCAGCTTCCTCCTGTTGTGCTTTATGTTAACGCTTTCTTTTCACAGATGAAAGTTTCATTTTTTATTTTTTTATTTTTTGAAAGTTTCTTTTTTTTTTAAAAAAAAGGATACAGGAATATGTAGATAGTATTGGAGTGATGGCTGAGAGGAATAACAATAGTATGTGGTCTGGGAATTCTCTTCTATGTCACAATCTCTTCCCCTCCTGTGAGTGTAGCAAAATAATTGGCCAACATAATTAAATATGAATCCACATAACTTCAGACTCTGACCGTGGGATCAGTCCTTTGATAGGCTAAAACAGGTGCTTCATCCAGCCCTGTACTCCGAAAGCAAATTGGAAAACCTGTACTTCCTTTGATTCTTGAAAAGATGCATCTGCTGTAAATAAGAAGCACCTACTTGACATTTCCTTAGGAAGATATCTGAAACCTTAGAATGTATTTATCACAAATGTGGTGGTGACATTATAATACGTTATAGTTCCTCAGGCCCAGTTTTCCCCACCAGCATTCATATATTCTTAAAGGGAAGATGTTTTCAGCTTACTTGGGAGATAGCAATACTACAGAACTAAAATAAAGGAAAGAAAGAAATAAAAAACCATAATGTAATCAGCAGTTGGAAAATGATTCAATCATGTTTACTGAAGACCTGTGATGCGCAGAGCTCTTTACCAGGTACCATGGAAAGGTATAAATAAAATAGCAAATGAGTTCCTTTTCTCAAAAGGCCTATAGTCAAATGGAAGAAACATATATAAACAAATGCATGTGAATCTTTAAAAATCAGCACATGCAAAACCAAGCACAAGTGAATACACACAAGTTTGTGCAAAGGCACCTCGCTGGCAGGCTGATTTCATATGAGATGGCCTCCAGACTTGGGCTGCCAGGCACGGAAACACAGTTGCATGACAGTTCTGTCCACAATATCAACTTGGTCATTTTCTGTCAAAGCATTTATTTGCTGTGAGTTAAGGTAGTAGTTCTACTGTTTGATAATATGATAAAGATTTAATAAAATTAATCCAATAATTGATTTACAGTCTTCTGTTGCTTGTCTTGCACAGACTATGAATTTTACTTTAGCTATTGAAAAGCTATTAGAAACACGCCAAGATAGTTTGTAGGTTTTTAACTTGAAATATTTAAAGAATGTACCAGAAAGAAGATAATTTTTTAGGTTAATTGGAAGGAAATGCGACACATTTCTATGCTAATATAGGGATTTTAAATTTACAAGGCAAGGAATAAAAAAGCATCTTAACAGATTTTCCCCCCTTACATTAAGAATCACTAACGGAGACTATCATCTTAACTTTATAATCATCTTAACATTTTAGTAGGATAGAGAGAGAAGAAAGTATCTGGTTCTAAGAAATAATTTCTTATAGAAAATTTTAATAGTTACAGCCAAATCTCATAAACATTCTAAAGGAATAAGCAGAAGGTCTATCTGAGTACAGAAATACTTGCTGCTATTTTTTTTATAAAGATTCAACCCATAAGACAACGATGATACAATCATATACATGGTAGGATTACAGGCAGGAACATGAGTACAGTAAGAAATTACTGATCTCTATATTTGGGTTAAGAAATTCGGTAGACAAGTTAATTTTTAAAAGTATTCACTCTGTCTGAACAGCTATACTTACAGCTGTGTAAGTGAATGGTCAAACAAGTTAGTCACAATTGTAACATCTATGAGTTACCACTTATTTTGAAAAGCAGTGTGGTTAGATTTAAATAATAAAAGCATTATTTCAAATCCATCTCTGTCATAAATGATCCGTTTTTCTAGAGTCTTCTTTAACATTTGTTTTTAAATTTATTTAATTTATTTTTATTTTTGGCTGTGTTGGGTCTTTATTGCGGTGCGTGGGCTTCTCATTGCAGTGGCTTCTCTTATTGCAGAGCATGGCGCGCGGGCTTCAGTAGTTGTGGCGCACGGGCTTAGCTGCTCTGTGGCATGTGGGATCTGCCCGGGCCAGGGCTCGAACCCATGTGCCCTGCATTGGCAGGTGGATTCTTAACCACTGCGCCACCAGGAAAGCCCTCTTCTTTAACATGTTGATGTACAGTCTATGGGCATATTATAAGAAATAGTATGCATCCAGCAGAATCAAAAACGAAGAACAAAATGATCAATAGAGCCCAGATAAAACTGTCATATGTAAATTATTTATTTAAATTATATTAATCAGAAAATCCAACTAATTGTGATATTTCTGTCAATAGTTTAACAATAATAAAAAATATTGCTATTTAGAATTATATATATGGCACCCTTGAAGTACCTTCTGAATCATTAGTTTTGGAGATAGCATATATGTCTTTTGTTTGTTTACAGATATTAATTCATACTAAATTGCTATCGAAAAATAAAGGGTGGGAAGTTTGCAGTGGTATAGCGTAAACACACACACACACACACACACACGCACACAAGATCTCTAAAATAAAAATACATTACTTAGTGCAGTAGAGATAACAATTTAATTTAATTTTTTTTTTTTTTTTCTGCGGTATGCGGGCCTCTCACTGCTGTGGCCTCTCCCGTTGCGGAGCACAGGTTCCGGACGCGCAGTCGCAGCGGCCATGGCTCACGGGCCCAGCCGCTCCGCGGCATGTGGGATCTTCCCGGACTGGGGCACAAACCCGTGTCCCCTGCATCAGCAGGCGGACTCTCAACCACTGCGCCACCAGGGAAGCCCAACAATTTAATTTTTAAAAAATCTTTTTTGAAACTGAGAATTGTAGAGAAACATGATAAGTGCCTTTGGAATGCAGTGGAGCAGAAAGGTCCCTGGCCATGGAGTCAGGAAAGTCCAGTTCTAGGAGCAGGGATGGCTTTTTGTGTGTTTCAGTTTCCCCATCTGTACAAAGCCGAAGCCCTTGACCCCTCCCAGTGCTGATCTTCCTGTGCTCCAATTACGGGGTCAGAAAGAATCTTTCTCTGGCACTTCCCACACATCCTGCATGTAGAGCAGAGGCTGAAGATCTTAAAACCAAGCTGAACATAATGATAAATTCATGGGGGCATTGCTTAGTGAGTGGTCTTAAATAAACTGAAGAGCAAAAATTTCTGAGATTGGAATACTAAGAGTCAGTTCCCCAAACCATGCTATCTTCAACATTTCATCTGCACCGAAAGCAACATTCACTGTAAACTCATGCATAAAAAATGCATTTTGTTTTAATTAACTTTGAACATGTTAATATGCTAATTTATACAAGTCAAAATGTATTTGATCACACATTTACAAATCCTGACCCGTGACACATTTTTCATGCTCAACTAGACATTTCTGTTAGATAATCTGTTCTAAAATATGGAACCTTTCAATATTTTCAGAAGCTACTTTAGTTATCTTCCAAAGATATTACAAGATGGTGGGAGCAAGGGAAGAAGGGAACCTTAGCCATTTTTATAAAACTGGCAAAACAGAACAGTTTGTAGATTGCCTCACGTTTGACAGGTGTTTGCATTGGGCACAACAGGAATTCCGCCCAGCCCAGTAAACACCGGGGAGCTGAGCTTGAAACGCTGGAGAAAGTTGGGTCCAGCTGGGAATGTTGCACCTTTAATTTCTTATGGTTGAATATGAACGGAGTGAAAAACTATAATTAGAAATTATACGGGATACAAAAAAAAGCACCTTCTGTGTCATAAAAGCAACGTGGGTTCTACCTGGTCCCTTTTGGGCTAAGTAAGCTGTTTGATCAGCTTCTTTCAGTCTCTGTGGATGTCCTTATATGAGTCTAATTGAAGGACTCCTGTTCTCTTTTTATTTTTGCTCTATGAAAAATGTATCAGAGATGTCATAATGAACTTTGATATGGTGAAATGATAATAATGTCCTAATTATATATAAAAATGTAATTACACTTGCTTCTATTATAGAAAAACTCCCTTTATAATGAAGTGTTATGTTGGAAAAAGATTTTCATTATAGGTGGATTCCTTTACTTGTTAATTTGAGCTCTGATTCATCACTTTAATATTAAAAAAGTTCTTTGTAAGTTACTTTTGATGTGTCTCATTTATGGTTCATTTTACTTCCTGGACACCACCAGGAGTCCAAATCCAAACTTCTTTAAAAGACACTTAAAAATACATCTTTCAAAAGAAATTCTTCTTTCTAGATGGTGGAACAGCAGTAATCAAGAAAAATATTACTGACCTTCTCATTTACCTGAGCTCTGAAAACTTTTCTTTTGAAATTTGAAAATAAAAAGAGATGTGTGGCTTCTCAGATGTTTAAAAATCTGTCAGTGCATGAGGTAGTAATATGTAGACTATTTAAAGATAAGTTTTAGCCAAAAATCAATTATATGGGTAAAGTCATGGCACTCAAACAATATAGTTCCTTTTCTACTCCTTTTGGGATTGCTCAGATCATCATTTCACCAAATCAAGTGCAAAATTGAGGAGTGCAATAAATCCTTCTTCCTTGTTCTTTGTAACAAACCAAAGTCTTGGTAGGAAAAATAATTAGATGATTAAAATTAGTTTTGAAATATTCAGTTATTCAGCTGAATCTGTCCACCATCACAGGAGATAAATATTTCAACATTAACATCAGAAAAAAAGAGATTAAGCTATAAATTGTCAGAACCAACAAGAAAATGTAACTGGCATAAAGAAGACATTCAAAAATGTGGCAAGAAAAATAAAAAATTAACCTACAACTAGCACAAAGCATTATATTTATTTTAGGACACCCACTTTTAGACTGTCAGTAAGATAAATTTGTTCAAAAATAATTTGCTCAGAGTACTGGGTCCTTTGAAGGGAGCCTATGATTTAAACAGGTCTGACTTTTATAACATCACAGTCCCTATCTCTGTTTATTGTTCTATAGTTTTTAAGTAGAACGGGAATCTTGAAAATTTTAGAGAATTCCAACTTCTTTGAGAACCTCTTCCCGAATTCGATGACTCTAGGAATTTCATTATAACTTTAGTTATGGGACTTTAAGGGAATCGTACTTGACTGCTCCCTCTCCACTGCCCTAACCCAACATTCAGCTTTTTTAGTGAATCCTCTTGATTCTACCTCCCAAGTGTCTCTCATAT
Source organism: Leucopleurus acutus (assembly GCF_964270905.1). Classification (NCBI taxonomy): domain Eukaryota; kingdom Metazoa; phylum Chordata; class Mammalia; order Artiodactyla; family Delphinidae; genus Leucopleurus; species Leucopleurus acutus. The sequence goes on along the minus strand of NC_139146.1, from coordinate 131,416,741 downwards.
CCACCTCCATCCCTCAGTTTAACCCACTGCCATATCTCATTCAGATTCCTGCAATGGCCTCCTAGTCTTTCTGCTTCCTCCCCAATCTATTCTCTGTAAGTCAGTTAATGACCTAGTAAATCATAAACCAAATCATGCCACCTCCATGTATAAATACTCATGGTTCACCTGTGCTCAGAATAAAACCCAAGCTCCTTACGTGGCACAAGAGGCTGGCCATGGTCTGATGCTGATACATGCCTCGAAGCTCACCTCCCACCACTCCACCATCAATGCTCAACTCCTCTCAACACACTTGCAGTCTCTTAAAAATACTGTGTTCCGCTCCCTCTGTCTAAGTGATCCTTTCCAAATGTTCCATGGCTGGTTCTTTGCAGGTCTGTTTCACTACTGCTGGAAGGGCCAGGCAGCCTGCCCAAGCAGGGCCCTACTTTGGCTGTTCTCTCTCCTAACACCCTATTTCCCCTTTCATTCTTCCCTCCCTAATCACTCAAGTATTTGTCTCATGTCTGTATCCTTAATAAGATGTGGCTTTCAAGAACAAGAGTCGTGCTAAGTCCCACATCCACTCCCCCATCTCCTGCCTCCAAGAATTGAACTTTCCCTGTTCTCCCAAATTTACCAAGCATTTCCACCCCATCAGGCTCTGCAAATACACTGCTCCCTGCCTGGACAGTGCTCTCACAATCTACAGACTTTCAAAATCTTTCTTGTCTTTCAAGACCCCACTCAACTTCCTTCCCATCTCAGAAGACTTCTTTGATTCTCATATTCAGAATTAATTTCTCCTGGAGTTACAGTACCACTTTATTTATATTATCAATCCCATCTTGGTGTGAACCAAGGTTGGGTATACAGAGGTCTGTCACCTTCATAACCACACTTCTGATTGTTTGGGGTATTTTTCTCAGTATGGGTTTTCTAAATTTTGGACAATATTTATTTGATGCCCTGCCTTCACCTCCTTTCAGCAAATAAATTGTATAACTTAATAGACAAAGGATATTTCCACTTATTAAACACAATGGTAAAGAAGTCAATGGTTTTCTCTACAAGAATTTTCATTGAAATGTCTAAAATCTTTGCTATTTGAGAAAGCAAGTTAATAGTAAAGTAATTCAAATTCCATTTGACAAATAGGGCAACAATGAGAACAATTATATTTCCGCCTTTACATTTTTACTTTTCTCCAGCTAAAAGCAGAGAACAAAGTTTGTCAACAGCCATTGCTAATATGGATGGTATATCGTAGGAATGTGAACATGATGAGGTCTCACAACAGCCATTTATAAGTCATTTACAGCAGGCATTTATTGAACTTCATAAGCTGCTTGTATGTTTTAGACATTAATCCTTTGTCAGTTGCTTCATTTGCAAATATTTTCTCCCATTTTGAGGGCTGTCTTTTCCTCTTGTCTATGGTTTCCTTTGCTGTGCAAGTTTTTAAGTTTCATTAGGTCCCATTTGCTTACTTTTGTTTTTATTTCCATTTCTCTAGGAGGTGGGTCAAAAAGGATCTTGCTGTGATTTATATCATGGTGTCTTCTGCCTATGTTTTCCTCTAAGAGTTCTATACTGTCTGCTCTTGCATTTAGGGTTTTAATCCATTTTGAGTTTATTTTTGTGTGTGGTGTTAGTGTTCTAATTTCATTCTTTTACATGTAGCTGTCCAGTTTTCCCAGCACTGCTTATTGAAGAGGCTGTCTTTTCTCCATTGTATATTCTTGCCTCCTTTATCAAAGATAAGTTGACCAAATGTGCATGGGTTTACCTCTGGGCTTTCTATCCTGTTCCATTGATCTATATTTCTGTTTTTGTGCCAGTACCATACTGTCTTGATTACTGTAGCTTTGTAGTATAGTCTTAAGTCCGGGAGCCTGATTCCTCCAGCTCTATTTTTATTTCTCAAGATTCCTTTGTCTATTTGGAGTCTTTTGTGTTTCTACACAAATTTTGAAATTTTTTTGTTCTAGTTCTCTGCAAAATGTCATGGGTAGTTTGACAGGGATTGCATTGAATCTGTAGATTGCTTTGGGTAGTATAGTCATTTTCACAGTGTTGATTCATTCTTCAAATCCAAGACATAGTGTATCTCTCCATCTGTTTGTATTGTCTTTAATTTCTTTCATCAGTGTCTTATAGTTTTCTGAGTACAGGTCTTTTGTCTCCTTAGGTAGGTTTATTTCTAGGTATTTTATCCTTTTTGTTGCAGTGGAAAATAGGAGTGTTTCCTTCATTTCTCTTCCAGATTTTTCATCATTAGTGTATAGGAATGCAAGAGATTTCTGTACATTAATTTTGTATCCTGATAACTTTACCAAATTCATTGTTTAGCTCTAGTAGCTTTCTGGTAGCATCTTTAGGATTCTCTATGTATAGTATCATGTCATCTGTAAACAGTGACAGTTTTACCCATTCTTTTCCAATTTGGATTCCTTTAATTTCTTTTTCTTCTCTGACTGCTGTGGCTAAAATCTCCAAAACTATGTTGAATAATAGTGGTGACAGTGGACAACCTTGTTTTGTTCCTGATCTTAGAGGAAATGGTTTCACTTTTTCACCACTGAGAACAATATTGACTGTGGGTTTGTCATATATGGGTCTTTATTATGTTGAGGTAGGTACCCTCTATGCTCACTTTTTGGAGAGTTCTTTTTTTTTTTTTTTTTTTTTTGCGGTACGCGGGCCTCTCACTGCTGTGGCCTCTCTCATTGCAGAGCACAGGCTTCGGACGTGCAGGCTCAGCGGCCATGGCTCACGGGCCCAGCCACTCCATGGCATGTGGGTTCCTCCCAGACCAGGGCATGACCCCACGTCCCCTACATTGGCAGGTGGGCTCTCAACCACTGTGCCACCAGGGAAGCCCTCTGGAGAGTTTTTTTTTTTATCATAAATGGGTGTTGGATTGTGTCGAAAGCTTTTTCTGCATGTGTCGAGATGATCATATTGTTTTTATCCTTCAATTTGTTAATATGGTGTAAACATTGGGTGATTTGTGTATATTGAAGAATCCTTGCATTCCTGGGATAAACCCCACTTGATTATGGTGTATGATCCTTTTAATGTGCTGTTGGATTCTGTTTGCTAGTATTTTGTTGAGGATTTTTGCATCTATGTTCATCAGTGAGATTGACCTGCTGTTTTCTTTCTTTGTGACATCTTTGTCTGGTTTTGGTATCAGGGTGATGGTGGCCTCATAGAATGAGTTTGGGAGTGTTCCTCTCTCTGCTCTATTTTGGAAGAGTTTGAGAAGGATAGGGTTAGCTCTTCTCTAAATATTTGATAGAATTCACCTGTGAAGCCATCTGGTCCTGGACTTTTGTTTGTTGGGAGATTGTTAATCATAGTGTCAATTTCAGTGCTTGTGATTGGTCTGTTTGTATTTTCTATTTCTTCGTGGTTCAGTCTCGGAAGTTTGTGCTTTTCTAAGAATTTGTGCATTTCTTCCAGGTTGTCCATTTTATTGGCATAGAGTTGCTTGTAGTAATCTCTCATGATCCTTTGTATTTCTGCACTGTCAGTTGTTACTTCTCCTTTTTCATTTCTAATTTGGTTGATTTGGGTCTTCTCCCATTTTTTCTTGATGAGTCTGGCTAATGGTTTATCAATTTTGTTTATCTTCTCAAAGAATCAGCTTTAGTTTTATTGATCTTTGCTATCATTTCATTCATTTCTTTTTCTTTTATTTCTGATCTGATCTTTATGATTTCTTTCCTTCTGCTAACTTTGGTGTTTTTTTTTTTGTTTTTCTTTCTCTAATTGCTTTATGTGTAAGGTTAAGTTGTTTATTTGAGATGTTTCTTGTTTCTTGAGGTAGGATTGTATTGCTATAAACTCCCCTCTTAGAAATGCTTTTGCTGGATCCCATAGGTTTTGGGTCATCATGTTTTCATTGTCATTTGTTCCTAGGTACTTTTTTATTTCCTCTTTGATTTCTTCAGCGATCTCTCAGTTATTTAGTAGCATATTGTTTAGCCTCCATGTATTTGTATTTTTTACACTTTTTTTCCTGTAATTGATATCTAGTCTCATAGCATTGTGCTTGGAAATGATACTTGATATGGTTTCAATTTTCTTAAATTTACCAATGCTGGATTTGTGACCCAAGATATGATCTATCTTGGAGAATGTTCCATGAGCACTTGAGAAGAAGGTGTATTCTGTTGTTTTTGGATGGAATGTCCTATAAATATCAATTAAGTCCATCTAGTCTAATGCATCATTTAAAGCTTGTGTTTCGTTATTTATTTTCATTTTGGTTGATCTGTCCATTGGTGAAAGTGGGGTGTTAAAGTCCCCTACTATGATTGTGTCACTGCTGATTTCCCCTTTTATGGCTGTTAGCATTTGCCTTATGTATTGAGGTACTCCTATGTTGGGTGCGTAAGTATTTACAATTGTTATATCTTCTTCTTGGATTGATCCCTTGATCATTATGTAGTGTCCTTCTTTGTCTCTTTTAATAGTCTTTATTTTAAAATCTATGTTTTCTGATATGAGAATTGCTACTCCAGCTTTCTTCTGATTTCCATTTTCATTTATACAGTATAAATCCAAATTCTGCTCTGCAGCAGTTATTTCCACTATTTTATCTTCCAGGTCATTTATCCATTCTTCTGCCTCAGTTATTCTGCTCTTGATCCCTTCTAGAGTATTTTTAATTTCATTTCTTGTGTTGCCATCATTGTTTGTTTGCTCTTGTTCTTCTAGGTCCTTGTTAAACATTTCTTCTATTTTCTCCATTATATTTCTGAGATTTTGGATCATCTTTACTATCATTACTCTGAATTGTTTTTCAGGTAGACTATTTCCTCTTCACTTGTTTGGTCTGCTGGGTTTTTACCTTGCTCCTACATCTGCTGTGTGTTTCTCTGTCTTCTCATTTTGCTTAACTTACTGTGTTTGGGGTCTCCTTTTCGCAGGCTGCAGGTTCATAGTTCCTGTTATTTTTGGTGTCTGTCCCCAGGGGGTGAAGTTGGTTCAGTGGTTTGTGTAGGCTTCCTGGTGGAGGCATGCCTGTGCTCTGGTGGGTGGGGCTGGATCTTGTCCTTCTGGTGGGGTAGGCCACGGCAGGTGGTGTGGTTTTGGGGTGTCTGTGAACTTAGTATGACTTTAGGCATCCTCTCTGCTAGTGGGTGGGGTTATGTTTCTGTCTTGCTAGTTGTTTGGCCTGGGGCATACAGCACTGGAGCTTACTGACCATTGGGTGGAGCTGTGTTTAGTGTTAAGATGGAGATCTCTGGGAGAGCTCTTGCCAATTCATATTACATGGGGCCAGGAGGTCTCTGGTCGTCCAGTGTCCTGGACTCAGCTCTCCCACCTCAGAGGTTCAGGCTCGACACCTGGCTGGAGCAACAAGGTCCTGCCAGCCACACAGCTCAGAAGAAAAGGAAGAAAAAAAAAAAAAGAACAGATAGAACCCCAAACCAGATGGTAAAAGCAAAACTAAACAGGCAAAGTCACACTAAGAAACATACACATACACAGTCCTAAAAAGAAACAAACAAACAAAAAGAAAAAACTGAACAGACAGAACCCTAGGACAAATGGTAAAAGTAACGTTAGACACAATCACACAAAGAAACATACACATACACACTCACAAAAAGAGAAAAAAGGAAAAAAAAATTAAAATAAAAATAGTAAAATTATAAAAATTAAGAATAAAAATTTTTTTAAAAAAGAAGAGAGCAACCAAACCAAAAAACAAATCCACCAATGATAACAAGCACTAAAAACTAAACTAAAATAAACATAAAAACAAAAACAAATCAGATGCAGAAAGCAAACCCCAAGTCTACAGTTGCTCCCAAAGTCCACTGCCTCCTTTTTGGGAATATTCATTGTCTATTCAGGTATTCCACATATGCAGTGTTTATCAAGTTGATGGTGGGGATTTAATCCGCTGCTCCTGAGGCTGCATGATGAAATTTCCCTTTCTCTTCTTTGTTCACACAGCTCCTGGGGTTCAGCTTTGGTTTTGGCCCTGCCTCTATGTGTAGGCCGCCCTCAGGCATCTGTTCCCCACCCAGACAGGGGATCAAAGCAGCAGCTGATTAGGGCTCTCTTCCTCACTCAGGCCCGGGCAAGGGAGGGGTATGGTAGTCATAATTGGAATGCAGGGCGAGCCTGCAGCTGCAGAGGCCAGCATGACATTGCAACAGCCTGAGGCACTCCGTGTGTTGTCCCTGGGTCACGGACCCTGGCATTGGCTGGCTGCGCAGGCTTCCAGGGGGCTGAGGGTAGTGACCTGCGCTTGCACACAGGATTCTTGGTGGCAGCAGTGGCAGCGAGCGTTAGCGGTTCAGGCCCGTCTCTGTGGTCCGAGCTGATAGCTGCTGCTCACACCCGTCTCTGGAGATCATTGAGTCAGTGCTCTGCCTTCTGTGGGCACACAGGGAGGGAATCCCTTCTCCTCGCACACCCCAAAACAATGGTCTCTTGCTTCTCCAGCAGGTCCAGACTTTCTCCCAGACTCCCGCTAGGCTAGCTGTGGTACACTAGCCCCCTTCAGGCTGTGTTCACAAAGCCAATCGCAGTCTTCTTACTGGGATCTGACCTCCGAAGCCCGAGCCTCAGCTCCCAGCCCCCACCCATCCCGGCGGGTGAGCAGAAAAGCGTCTCAGGTTGGTGAGTGCTGGTCAGTACCGATCTTCATTGTGGGAATCTCTCCACTTTGCCCTCTGCATCCCTGTTGCTGCACTCTCCTCCATGGATCCAAAGCTTCCCCCCCACCCACCCACCCCCTGTCCCTACCAGTGAAGGGGCTCCCTAGTGTGTGAAAACTTTTCCTCCTTCACAGCTCCCTCCCAGAGGTGCAGGTCCTGTCCCTATTCTTTTGTCTCTGTTTTTTCTTTTTTCTTTTGCTCTACCCAGGTACGTGGGGAATTTCTTGCCTTTTGGGAAGTCTGAGGTCTTCTGCCAGCATTCAGTAGGTGTTCTGTAGGAGTTGTTCCACATGTAGATGTATTTCTGATGCATTTGTGTGGAGGAAGGTGATCTCCACGTCTTACTCCTCCACCATCTTGTAGGGTCTCCCTCATAAGACATTTTGAGATTTTCATTTCTCTACTTGTAAGATCTTTCAAGTTGTCTCATTTTAAATGTTAAAAGGGTGAAAGAATGTATATATGAGTCATCTCTGAAAATAATTTTCCAAGATTATTAGTACTGAGAAAATTCTTTTCAAAATTCCTCTTTTTAAAAAAAATCTTAGCAATGTCTCTTTTCCTAGTAAACTATATCATATTCATTCTTTCAACAACTAGTATTTGAATCCAGAAGGTAAAATCTAAAACACAACTTGGTGTGGTGTTTCTGAAAGAATTATGTCCCACTAATTGCATATAGCAATTCAGTATAAATTGAATCAGATAAGAGGTTTATTATTTTCTTATATGTGGGCTAGGCACTCATTGGCTAATATGGAGATGCCCTAGTCAACAGGGACTTTGCTTCTTCTAGTTTGTGCTCTACTGTTTTTAGTCACAGCTTTTATTCTCAGTATTGACACATGGCCCAACATAGCTGCTGGAGCACCAGCTTAACTACTGAATTCCAGGCAAGAAAAAAGAGGAAGGGGAAGAAGGACAAAAAAGTCATGTTTCCTAGCTGAGTCAATTCTCTCAAAGAGATTTCCCAGAAATCCTGCCCAATGTGTTAATATCTTCTGCTTATACTTCATTAACCATCCTTACCAAAAGAAGGATGAGAGCAACCAAACCAAAAAACAAATCCACCAATGATAAGAAGCACTAAAAACTAAACTAAAATAAACATTTTAGTTTAGTAAACTAAAGTAATCTTTATCTAGGCATGTTACTGTTTGGAATAAAATCATGACTTTGTTAGTAAGGAATGAGAGAAGAAAGGATATTGGGAAAACCACATTCTGTAATGCTGAAATGACTTATATACTTGAAGATAAATATTTTTAACCTTATCTCATGCCCTCTCCTGTTCACTCACTCTGCTCCAAACATAATAGCTTCCTGGTAGGACCTGTAGAATTCCTACAAGTGCTTTCCTTCTCCATTGAAAGTTTGTCATCTGACATTTTCCATGGCTGGCTCCTTCTCACTTTTCAGGTAAAATGCCATCTCCTCAGCAAGGCTGTCCTCACAACTCTAGTCTGTAAGAGCCTCCATCCCTAACCCTGTTATTCTCTCCATGATACCCTGCTTCATATCCCAAACCACTTAACACAGTCACTAATTGCTGCTTTTATGTATTGCTTATTAGTTTATTACTTGTATATCCCTAAAGAGAGTGTAAACCCCATAAGAGCAGAGGTCAGCCTTCAACACTCTTGTTTTCCAGAACCTCCTCTCATGCCTAACATGTTGTAGGGTTCAATAAACCCTTGTTAAACAAATCAGGAAAAAAATACCAAGAAAATTGTTATTCAATGAATAAATAAAAACATCACTTTGCCAATACCTTCCTTTTGTGTGACCAGTTAAATCTTAAATCCCCTCTTACAGTTATGATCTGTCTGAGTCACAAGAATCAGGCTTCATATCTGACAACCGAGGCAGTTCAGTTGGCTGGAATCAATCTGCTGAACCCAAGAGTTTCTCTCCCTCTGCATGACAAGGTAGGAAAGTTGGATTCATCTGCAAGCTTGGCTATGAAAGTCTCCGAGAGAGAGAAACACCCCATCAAGCACACAACCTTTTCCAAATGATTCTTGTAGGGACCTAGTCAGACTACCCAGGTATCTTTTTTTGTTCCTTTAATGCATCAGAAGTTTATGGAGAAAAGTGATTCTCAAGCTTTCCTCCAACTTAGTATTTTACCTGACATTCTTATGATGTCAATGGAAGGATGGAAGAAATACAAACAATGAAAGAAAAGAAAGAAGAGAGGGTAAGAGGGAGGGAGAAGGAAAAAAAGAGAAAGGAAGAGAGAGAGAAAGTAGGAAAACAGAGCCTTTAGTTCCAGAGGAGAACTTTCCATTGTGGCAGTTTGAGTCCCAGACTTTGGAGAATTGCTGGAAGACATTTTAGCATCTCATTCTTCAAGTAGCTCATTAGGGTGATGAAAACCCTGTGATGAAGGAGCAGTGCCATGTTTGAAGAGCCAGGGGTTCCTGTTATCCTGAATTATTAAGTAGTCAATATTCAGTGGACCACTGCCTGCCCGTCTGTCTTCAGCAGGTGGTGGCCCTCTGCCTTTCTCTGGAAAGCAGCTGCTTCCTCCCAGCCTCCCCAGAGCCTGCAACAGCCATTTGTTTCGATTTAAGACAGACACTGTCATTATTTTGTGCAGAACTTCACAGAAATGTTTCCTACTAAATGCTTGAACCATCTGAGTAGCACCAGGCAGACTGCTGGCTTCATTAATAATGTACCCATGCTTATCAATAGGTTTAGACAACTGGTATTTAGAAGCTTCTTCGGAAGGAGTGGGGTGGATTTTTTTTCAAACCAGTTAGCTTCAATCTGTCAGTTCCTTGATGTTGACATTACATCCAACTGTGTTCTGAAAACCAGAGGTGTTAAAACTGTCTGGGCTGTTCTCTCTTGCTTTTAAGTGCTTCTTGATGAAGTTATGTCATGGTGGTTGGCTTTCCCTACTTTCTGCCCTTCCTTTCAAGTGTACTCTAAAGGAAAAAATATTTCTAATCACTTCACTTTAAACTTTGTTACAGGGAGGCTCCTCACAATTAATTTGGGCTGGTTCTTCTTGGCACTCTGCTCTAGCCTCTGTATATTTCAGTAGAATACAGTAGCGCTGATCTCTGTGGCATCTCTGTATCTCTGTGGCATGTATCCTGTGCATGGAAAGCTACAAAACTATTTTTTAGATCACTTACAGTCAAAAAAGAAGTAATACACCTTCTAAACATTTGGATTTGAATATACTTCAAAGGGCTACTGCAAAATTCAACATGCTGTTTTGTCTGTAACCTATTTGTCCTTTGCCATAAAGCAATGCCAAAAATAATGAAGGTATTCTGAGATCCTGTAGGGCATCAGTGACAGAAAGGAAAGCCAGGAAAGTACAACCAAAACATTTTTTAGTGCTGGAGTACAGAATATACCAATGTGGCAATTTCTTTTCAAAATAGTGATTCCTCGAGATTTACTTTTTAAAGCTCAACTATCACTGTTGCTTATCAAAATACATAGGTATCCAAGTGAAGTTGACAGAGCTCCTATCAGAGTCCCATTTTTAATGGAGAAATTATCCAGAAGGAAGCTTAAGGATTTTTTTCCAGAGCCATACATATAGAAGCACAATACAGAACTTCCTCGACTTAGGATGAAGTTACATTCTGATCAACCCACCGTAAGTTGAAAATATTGTAAGTCAAAAATGCATTTAACATGCCTAACTTACTGAATATCACAGTTTAGCCTCGCCTACAATTAAAGTGCTCAGAACACTTACATTAGCCTACAATTGGGCAAAATCATCTAACACAAAACCTATTGTATAATAAAGTGTTGAACATCTCATGTAATTTATTGATTACTGTACCAAAAGTCACTTTTACACAGTCACAAACAGTGTATGGGTTGTCTACCCCTGTGATTGCACAGTTGACTGGGAGCTGTGGCTGTCACAGTCCAGCATCATGAGAGAGTATCCTACCGTATATCACTAGCTGGGGAAAAGATCAAAATTCAAAATGTGAAGTACAGGTTCTACTAAATACATATTGCTTTCACACCATCATGAGGTCAAAAAACTGTAAGCTGAACCATCTAAGTTGGGGATCATCTGTATACATAAAATGACATGCATATACATACATATATATATATATATCTGCACGTAGGTAATGTGAATGTAGAATTCAAATTGCATGTACCAATTCATCAAAAATTCTTTGCTATGCTGTATTTTTCCTTGTAAGAGATGAAACAAGTTGTAGGCAGAATACCCATCCACCCCAAGATTTCCATGTCCTAACCCCGGAGCCTGTGAATGAGTTGTGTTACAAGGCAAGAGGAAATTAAGGTTGTAAATGGAACTTAGGTTGATAATCAGCGAGAGAAATTATTCTGGATTATCCAGGTGGGCCAATGTAAACACAAGGTTCATAAAAAGGGGATGGAGAGGCAGAAGAATCAGAACCATAGAGATAGTGTTATTAGAAAGACTCAATCAGCCCTTGCCGGCTTTAAAGATGGAGTGGGGGCCACTAGCCAAGGAAGGCAGGCAGGCTCTGGAAGCTGGAAAAGGCAAGAAAACTGATTATCCCCTAGAATTCTACTGATGCCTTCATTTTAGCCCCATGAGATCATTTCAAACTGCTGGCCTTGAACTATAAGATGATACTTATAAGATGGTAAATTTGTGGGGTTTTTTTTAAAGCCACTAAATTTGTGGTAATTTGTTATACCAGTAACAGAAAGCTAATATAATACAATTTCTAGAAAAAGCATAAAAATGATAAATATTGAAATAAACAAGGTTAAGGTAAACAATGTCAATCAAAATGACCACCTAAAAAATGGCCACTCTCCTACACCACTGGCAGCATAGCATTTCTTGAGAATGATTTAGCATTATTTATCAAAAACAGTTAAAAACCTTACCATTTCTCAGTGAAGAAACTGTGCTTCTCAGGATTTATTTTATAATGAAGTAGGTGCAATTTCATACATACTTGCAAGCATATGCAGTTTTTGAAGCATGATTTGAAATACTAAACAGTTAGAAGCAAACAAAATATGCAACAGTATGGGACTGATCGAAATAAATGATGGTATATGTGTATATTATGTAGCCAGTGAAAATAATAATCTAGGAGAATATCCAATGACATAGAAAGATCTCACAGTGTATTATATAAAAAAAGGTTTACAAAATAGTATGATTTCTCTTATGTATAATAGGATACATACATTTATACACATTTAAATGTATTTGTAAGACTAGAGTAAAAACAGAAAAATAATAACAATGATCATTTCTGGGTATGATGATTACTTTTTTCTTTTTCAATATTTTCCAAAATGAAAATGTATCATTTCCATATTCAGAAAAAGTATATAACAAACTCTATTTTTAATATGGCCTTAGAGAAATGCCTTTCCCTAGTTCAAGCCAGGGGGAATTGAGACCATTTCCCTCCCTAGGCACTCATATCTTTTGTTCAAAAATGAATGACTGTAAGTTATCCAAAGTAGCGAGAATTCTGAGCTGAAAGTATTGCATATGCGCAGAGAAGTGAATTGAAATAGGTCACATGACATCAACCACTGACAGCCTGAATTAACCCAAAATAAGAAAGATGCATGAGGGTTGTTTGTTCATGAGGCAAAGCAGCATATTTGGAAGCCAATGAGTAGGTTAGAGAAAAATTCCTCGTTTGGCACTGTCTGATGTTCTTTTTTCGGGTTTTACGAAGTATCAGTGTGAGCCAGCCACAGAGGACTCATCAGACAGAGCTTTTCTGGCTTAATTGAATGCTTTCCCTTGCTTTAGAAGCCTCTGATGCCTTTGTTAATTGATTTGTGACTTTCTAGAAGCCAATATATTTCTGGCTCACAGATGGGCAAAGGAATAAGGCTTTTGTTTATTTTAAACCATCTAATACATTAAAATCTTATGTTTTGGAAGGATTTTAGAATTTTCAGAAGTTTGGTTGATCTGTAGCAAAATATTTGGAATTTAAACTTCTAAAGGCATTGAAACAAATTTACATTTTATTGAGCACAACAACCCTATGGTATTTCAGTGTTGCCATAGTGGAATTGACTAGTAAATTAGGTTCGCTTCTTACAGTTTTAGACAAATTTTTAAAAAGAGAGAAAGAAAATTTTAATAATAGCTTACTCCTTTTTTTCCATAGGGAATGGAATTCAAGAATTTATCACAATTTAACAATTGACACTTTAATTCTTTCTACATGATTTTTCATAACTTGGCGTCAATTTATTCTCATTGATGAGAATTCTCCCTCATCAATTTTACTTCCTTTTTCCTGACAGGAATACAAGTCCTCCTCTAACAGAAGAATCTCCTGAAATATACTGTCTTTGTTACTATTGCATAGCAGAATGCATATATTTTATCAGTTAACACAAGAGTTTCCCTGATTGTTTAGGAAAATTCCATGATGGATGGCAGCCTTGCATGAGGAAGTTGGGTCTTAACTTAATCCAAGAGGCTGGCCTGGAGGAGAGAGTAGTAAACCAACAAATAATTGGATTGTTTCATTCACACAGTTAATGAGGATTGGAGATGGGAGTAAAATGGAGGAAAAGGAGAACAAAACAGAACCAAAAAAGAGAGCAGCATGTTAAAAAGCTGGATCTGACAGAGAAATGAATGCAGAAAGATTGACAGATGCTTAAAAAGACTATTAGAAACAGGACTTCTTAATAACCAACTGAAAAGCACTTGTCTACTTTAATATAAACTATATAAACCATCTCTGTGACTCGAACCCATCAGAATGTTTACATCAAGGCTGGTATTGGTATTTTGGTCAGTGAACGAGTCCAGGTGTTGTTCACTATGGGAGAGAATGGCAAAACTGGGACAGTTAGATGATCCAGGACTTGGGACCAGAGGAGACCTGGATAATCCCAACCTTCCTCACCCACCCCAAGCCCATCCCATGAGGACACTCAGAGGTTCTCAGGGAGGCCAGGTCTTCCACTGCAGGTGAGATGGAGGTTTGAACCAATTTTTCTTAAATCACAAAAGCCTGGATGACCCATGCTAATATCTGGCTTGTATGTGGTTTCATGGGGTCATAGAGCTCTCGGATAGTTTCTGCAAATCTTATGTAGACTTGGGGATTTTTATCAAGACTTTTATTGTGTCTATTGTATGCCTAAAATATGAGTCATTTACTCATTGGGAACTTGCAATCTCATGGGAGGTGATAAAGCAGGCATACACGAAGTTTAAGCCAGCCACAACTCATCACGTGTGTGTCAATACATACATCGGAATTTTTAAACTATTATAACGAAGTCAAAAATCGTGCCATGCAATAAAAATGGACAAGTAAAGAAGTTAACAATGAAAACAATAGTAAACTCCATTCTTATTGCCACTGCTAATTATCTGTCATTAGACTACGGTAAAAGTCTCCTGGATCCCTGTCTTCAGTGCTCTTATCACTAAAATTTATTCTTTAGTTTGCTATGAAATTAATCATAATGAGGCAGAGTTCTGTCTGGCACAATGCACAGCACAGGATAGGGTCTCAAGAAACACTTGTTAAATGAACAAATCAGTCGATGATTCTTTTCCATCCTACACAAAAATGTCAGTGTCTCATTATTTTCTTTTTATCTTTCTAACACTATATCTCATTGTTTCATGATTGCTTATTATGTTTCTAAGTTCCAGCTTTACTCCTATTTTTATATCTTATTCTATGCTCTTCCTTCATGTGGTGTGCCATTTCCCCCATTCCAGAAGTTTTCAAAGCCTTTCTCAAGAATCAATAGCTCTTTCTCTCTGAACACCCAAGCAAGAAATAATAACTCTTTCTCCCATCTTTCTTACAAATTTATATTTCCCTTTCCATAGCACGTTATTATTTACTTGATATGAAAATAATCTGTGCCCACAACACCTGCCACTCGCATAGTGTAAAGGTCAGAGTACTTTGATGCAGACAACAGAATCCACTCCAGCTATCTTACACAGAATGGCATTTATTACAGATTATTACATACAGAATTATATATGTAATATATACATATAGATTAGTTTATAGAATTACTATAAACATATAGCTTATAGAATTACTGGGAAGGCCAGGGAATCAAGCATAGGTCATTTACATCCAGGAGCAATGCAGCCAAAGGGACTGTTTGCATAGAAATTCCATTTCTATTGCCTCCTCTCAATTCATGGTAACTACCAAGGACAAAACATAGAGTCTAAAATCGATGTCTTGGGAAAACCAAATGCTTCCACCACAACCTTCAATCTCCCCACACGTGACCCCTAGCTCATGTTACTTACTTCCATTTTCAAAGTTTTAAGTGGGTGCATCTATTTAGTGAAACCTAGTGCCTACATGGAATTCTAGCTACAAGGGAATCTGAGAAATGTTATTCCTAGGTGTCCATCCTCTATAATACAGAAAGGCATGACAAAACTGGGACAGGGAAGATTAATCCAACCTACAAGATCTACCAGGTCTAGTAGGCATACCGAGGACAGAACCCATGTTTGTTCAGCTTTGTGCTTCCCATTTGCCCATAGGCAGTTGCTCAGTGACTGTGTTTGAATGAATGAATGTCTGAGTGAATGTATATTACAGGTACGGTATAGAAAACAGGGGCAAAGGAGAGTTAAGAAAAGGGACCCGGAGTCAGTAAAAACCTCGATGTTTCATTTAAGAGTTCTATTTAAATCATCAAACTACCACCCTTTAAAATAAGTTACCTTGTTTACTGAAAGCTGTGAAGAAAGAAGCAAGTGGCAGAGAAAGAGGGTCCTCAACATCAACTGCTTCCTTTTTCTTTTACCACTGATGAAAAATTGCTTGGATGCTCTGACTGCAAGGAAAAGAGCAATTTGTTCATTTTGCCTCTAAAAATAAAAAAAGATGTGGTTTTTTTCGGAAAGTTTATAGGCCAAGAATGAAACCTTAAACAACTGATGATATATGTAATATATACATAATAGATTTATAAATCACTGAAATAACTTTTCTTATTTCGTCTATTCAAAATCTACCTAAGAGAACCTTATGTGCCAATTTAATTTCATTCACAAGTAAGGAACAGATTTTGATAACATTCTTAAAAGGTTACCTTCTAAGAAAAATCCAAGAAAAAAATCCAAGAAAGTAAAAAAAATGGGTGTTTTGTATTAATGATAATTTAGACATGAACTATTAACAATTAAAAAGTGAATTAAAAATCAACAATATTAAATAACATTTAGATAACTCACTTCACTGATAAAACCGCGAAGGCTATCATGGAACAAAGACAAAGTATTTCACATCATATTCATAATACTGGCCGTTGAGTGTTGCCATCCCTAAGTTCACAGCTACCAACAAGCTTTAGTCCCTTCTGCCTTCCCTAATGAGTTAATGGCAGCCCATCACTCAAATACCAGGATTATTAAGAGATTCAAAAGCAGCTTCTAGGGTCACATCTAATGGAAATAAAGGTGGATAAAAATCTCCCATTTTAATAAACACAAATGAGGGGCTTCCCTCATGGTGCAGTGGTTAAGAATCTGCCTGCCAATGCAGGGGACACGGATTCGAGCCTTGGTCCGGGAAGATCCCACATGCCGCAGAGCAACTAAGCCCGTGTGTCACAACTACTGAGCCCGCATGCCACAACTACTGAAGCCCATGAGCCACAACTACTGAGTCTGTGTCCCACAACTACTGAAGCCCACATGCCTAGAGCCCATGCTCCACAACAAGAGAAGCCACCGCAATGAGAAGCCTGGGCACAGCAACAAAGAGTAGGCCCCGCTCGCCGCAACTAGAGAAAGCCAACGTGCAGCAACAAAGACCCAATGCAGCCATAAATAAATAAATTTATATAAAAAAACACAAATGAAATATTTCAAGAAACCGTAAAAATATATTTTTGCTTAGTGAAATATTGCTTTGTTAGAGAAGGCAGAGGTAAGATAGCTGTTTTTCCAAGCTCCGTGGTAATTCACTGTAGTAAAAAAAGATTCTGGAAGAAAGGAACCTAGCTTTATATCTGCTTGCACAAACATGTTCCTAAACCACGTAAAACTCTATATCACTTTCAAATTTTTCCTTTTAATTGTCCCATAACTCTGAACAGACTATTAGTAGAAACCGATATTCAGGGAAGCTATGAGATGCAGCTATGATTCCAAAGGAAATAGAAAGCAATAATATAAAATACCATTACATAACCCACCTCATCTGAGGAACCCTACATCATTTGAAATTAAGAATATACAGCTACTGAAAAGGGCCGGCTTTCTCCTTACACGTCACAGGTTCTTTTGTGGTCTGTTTTTAGTGTTGTTTGGGTTGGTTTTAATTTTGTGGAAAAGGTGGTTTTAGGATACAATACACAGGTACACACACACGCTGTGAACATTTAAGATAGCTTTTAAATGTCCCTTCGGAGTTATCGAGTTGGACAACGATCAGCTTCTGTTAACAGGCACAAGCCCATAGTCAATAGGGCAAGTTGCTTCCTAATCACTTGATGTGTTTAAAAGAGCCAATGGGAGGCTGCCTTGTGAAGGAAGAGACTGAAGGCAGAAGACAGAGGGTTTCTCTGGAGGGACCGAAGTGCTGAGTAGAAAAATGCAGGAATTCAGAGCTTACCTGCCTCCCTTGTGCTCAGTCATGGGAAAGATGCCCCCACTACCCCCTCACTCCTCAATTAAATGCTTGCTCTTTGGCAGTGGAGAACGTTCTTTTCCACTCAACATAATGTTCCACGAATTCACACCTTCCCTCTCCGGGCGTCATTTTAGGTGGTGGTTGTGTACAGTGAAGAAAAAAAGAATCCAATAACATAAAACTACTTTAATAATTTTAAAAGGAAGTTTAAATGATCCATACTCAATTGGGGTGGATGAAAACGGCTCTGGTGTCGAAGGGCAACAGGTTGCTAATAAATACAATACTTTAGGAAAGTGCCGTTTCTGTCATGGAAAAACTGTATTCTGGGAAAAATAATACTCCTGCAATTCATTTTTGAAAGCTATGGAGACTTCTCGGATGAAGAATGTAGTTATTAAAGGCAAAAATACACAATATGTTGTAATGAAATGTTTGTGCTTAGCACTTCATTAAGTGTTTTGTGGGCCTCTGGGGAAATTCTCTCCCACACACAGAAATAATGTTTATACATGGTGGGATCACTAGAGGGAGTACAGAGAGCAATGCTGAAAGGAAGAACCTGCTACAACTTCCTTAGGTTAAATTTAAAGCACGAAACGAGACGTTGAAAAAACGCCTAAGACTGATGAAAGAGCGCACAAAATTTTACTGTGACTTTGGTTGTCTTTATATTTAATCCAAATGCTATTTTTTCTTAATTTTAAAATACAAAATTGGGGGTTTTGCTTGAAGATGGGGTGATGGAGAAAACTGACTCTTCGAATTAGTTGGATTAATTGAAAAAGCATCTGATTACAAATTCTGCTGCCGAAGGTAACCAATAACATATTTAGGACTCTGAGAATTCAGAAGGTTGGCAGTTTGGAGGTCTGTTGGCTGTGTTAACTCAGAGTATGTTGAAAGTGAAAATGTAAAATAGTGGTAAAGTTGCAAAGAAATTCACAAAAAATAAAATTATTGGGAGGTGGGAAAATCTATTCAGAAGAAATATACAAAAATATGAGTAACTTAAAAAAGTCTTATGAGCAAAGGATCTTTAATCAAGAAAAGTAAATCGTGACAAAAAGCAAACTATGGAAGTTCTTGCCTGTATACACTTTTGTTTTGTACACTCTGTGGGCTCCATCCTCTCAGCAGTGCTTTTTTTAGGAGGAATGTGTCCATTTGTCTGGTCTAAAAGTACATACTGATGCAACATTTCTAAGGAAAACAAAACAAGGAAATGTAAAAGGGAATCACACTCCAAGAAAAAAAAAAATCAGGAGATAAATATTAAAGACCACCAGGTAAAAAGTACTTACATCAAGATTCTTTTAAAAATGCTGTATGAGATTTTCAAGGAAGCATTCCTTTGCCTCAAGAATTTTTTTCCCCTCCAGAAGTATGTGAACCTTAATGGCTTTCCTTAGAGCTAGAATTTCAATTAGTTGCTTTACTACTGCGACTCTAGTCACATAAAAAAGTGGTTTCTCTCCAAGATTCGTGTTCCAAGCCATATTGGAACATCTGAGTTGAATTTAATTTTGTTTTTAATTTCCAAGCTTCTGTATAATAGTAAGATGCTAGTTATAGGAAAGGTACGACTTAAACTTGGAAGAACATAGCCTTGAGTTTCCCTCTTGTTAATAAAAATACATGTTATATAAATAGGTTCATTAATTGAAGAGTCAAAAATGTTACTAAAAATACAAGAAATATATCAGAACTCAGAGAGTATGATGTCAACTTGTGACAAAACTCTCAGTTTCTATAATCATTTTTATCTGCTGAATTTTATAATTTAATGCATCATACTATATTAGGAGTTATGACAATATAATAACTAAATTATATTATATTATGCTCTATTATACATAATATGCATTATGATAATAAGTTTGAAAAACTAAAAAAAATAAGCCTTTTGAAGCGTTCACATACTGAAGATAACAAACGGTACAATATCAAATAGTGTGTTCCTAATCAATATTTTTCAGAATAATGATCATCAGGACAATAATATTGTCAATATTAACTGACAATAATATGTAAATGGGCCTTTTCACAGTTCTCTTGAAATACACAAGAGCATCATCCCTGAGGACATTCAGAATAAAACACAAGTGACAGATAAATAACTAATGAAAACTTCAAAGATCTGTAAAAGAGCTAAGAAAGTGACAACAGTTCAAACAGAGTTTATTCTCTTGACTGCAACTTGTACTTCAGCTCTTTAGGTAATTTTAGCACCTTTTTGTTTCTTTAAAAGGCATATAAGGTCTAATTTCAGATTACCTAAATTACCTAAACAAACGTCAAAATATCTTTTTTTTTTTTTTTTTTTTTTTTGCGGTACGCGGGCCTCTCACTGTTGTGGCCTCTCCTGTCGCGGAGCACAGGCTCCGGACGCGGTCGTGCAGGCTCAGCGGCCATGGCTCACGGGCCCAGCCGCTCCGCGGCATGTGGGATCCTCCCGGACTGGGGCACGAACCCGTGTCCCCTGCATCAGCAGGCGGACTCTCAACCACTGCGCCACCAGGGAAGCCCCAAAATATCTATTTTTTAAAAATAATTCTTTTCATCACAAGAAAAAATATTTTTTGTAACTATGTGAGGTGATGGATGTTAACTAAATTTATTGTGGTGATTATTTTGTAATATAGACATCTATCAAATCATTAGGTTGTACCTCTAAAACTAATACAGTGCTACATGTCAATTATATCTCAGTAAAACTGAGAAAAAAATTAGAATCCTACTACAAAAATGTCCCTCAACATATGAGCTATTCAGGCTGCAGTATGGTGTCTCGTCACCCTTTCCTCCCAAGCAGTTTCTATCTTCTTTCTTAACTTTATTTGTATATTAAGCCTGGGGAGGTGTTGGTGTTAGTGGTTGGACTTCTTGATATATGCATCAATCTGGGTCCAGTTAGGAAGACAGAAATCACTCTAGGTGTTTCCAGTGGAGAATTTAATGTAAGACATTCGCTACACAGGTGACAGAAAGTGGCCAACAAGGGGGTGGTGAGACAACTCAGCAATTAGTAACAGCCACAAGCTGTTATCAGCCTTAGAGATAAAAGGACAAATGGAAGAGGTGGTGCTGTCAGAAGCCAGAAGGTGGGACCTTTGATTAAGAACTATAACATGGCAGAGGCCGTCCTGTAGGAACTGGGGTCATGTAGGGAGAGGTTGTCCAGCTGATTTGGAGCCATGGAGGACATGCAGCTATTGCTGAAGATGCAGCACTGTTAAGAAAGAAGAAATACCCTGGATTTTCCCTTTCTCTAAATCTCAGCTATTGTCTTCCATTGCCCATGGCTACTTGGAAGCCAGAAGGGAGGAAATCTGAGAAATGCAATTCTTGACCACAAGAACAGAGAATAAGGATGATCAGGGCAGGGAACAGATCTGAGAGCACAAATGGCAAGAATGCTTCCAAACCAGTCTGGTAACTAACTGCCTATTGCAATTGTCCTGGTTCACTTCGTCACGTTCACCTGGTATCTGTCAAAAAAACTCTGTAGAGCTCTTTTCGTCTTTAGTTTTTGCCTCCTTCCAATCTCTCCATACTTTGCCCAGAATAGTTTTTCTAAGAGGGAAACCTGATACAGGGCACTCTCTGGCTCTACCTTGTTCAATGATCCCCATGGTCAACAGACTAATATCTAAACTCCCTTAGATGATGTCCTTCTCCCTCATTACCTCCAACCTTCAATTATGTAATTTATATCCAGAATACTGAACTGCTTGTGATTTACAGAACATTCCATACTCTCATGCCTTCCCATATTTGTCTCCTAGGGAAACAACTACTTACCCAATGTGAGGTAGTGGTTATGAGCAGACTGCCTTGGTTTGAACCCAGGCAGCAGTGCTTACTAGCTATATGAACTTGGTCAAGTTACTTAAACTTCCTGTGACTTAGTTTCCTCCCCTGTAAATTGAGGATAATAATAGAACCTACCTCATACAGTTGCCTTGAAGACTAAAGGCAAGTCAATATATGTAAAACACTTATAACTGTGACTGGCATAAATATATGTTATTATGATTATTATCATTTTATTATTCTTTAAGACCCAACTTAATTAGTACCACTTCTGTGAATGCCTCTCTTAGAAAGAGCTAAATACTATTTTCTTCTTGTCTTCTGGACCTTCTGCACACCTCTAATCATATTATGGTCTGTGTGTATGTTGGTTTCCAACAGCAGTGGATAGACAGTTTGAGGGCAGGGTCTGAGCCCTTCTATCTTGGTACACCAGGTCTTCTGCAGGGCCTGATCCAAGTAGACATTAATAATAATGGTAACAACAGACATGCATCTGTCATGGAAAGGAAATTTGTAAATAATATAATCTGAATAAAACAGGATAAGAATAAACTTAAATTTAATGAAAATAGTGTCTTGGGATCTTTAGATAAACAGAAACAGTGGAACTTTTGTCTTTATGATTCTCCAGAAAAAAAAGTAAATATTCCTTTATGGCAGGTTTTACAATATTCATATCAGACAAAGTAAACTTTAAACCAAAGGCTATAACAAAAGACAAAGAAGGGCATTATAAAATGTTATAGTGATCAACATAAGAAGAGGACATTACACTTGTTAACATATATGCACCCAACACAGGATCACCTAAATACATAAAGTAAATACTACCAGGGAGAAACTGACAATAATACAATGATAGTAGAGGACTTTAACGCAGTACTTATATGACTAGATAGATCATCCAGATAGAAAATCAATAAGGCAACAGTGGTCTTAAGTGACACAATAGACCAGTTGGACTTAAATATATCTACAATATATTACATCCCCAAACAGTAGAATACACATTCTTTTCAAGTACACATGGAGCATTCTCCAGGATAGATCACACACTAAGCCACAAAACAAGTCTCAATAAACTTAAGAGGAAAGAAATTATGTCAAGCATTTTTTCTAACCACATGGTATAAAGCTAGAAATCAATTACAGAAGGGAAAATGGGAAAAGAACAAACACATGGAGAATAAACAACATGCTACTAAAAAACTAAAAAATAGTCAATGAAAAAATCAAAGAGGATATTGGAAAATACCTTGAGACAAGTGAAAATGGAAACACAACAGTCCAAAATCTATGGGATACAACAAAATTCTAAAAGTGAAGTTTACAGTATTACAGGTCTTCCTCAAGAAACAGGAAAAATCTCAAATAGACAAGCCAACCTACAAACCTAAAGGAATAAGAAAAAGAAAAACAAACAGAACCAAAGTCAGCAGAGGAAGGAAATAATACAGATCAGAGAGGAAATAAATAAAATAGAGATTAAAAAAAACAATAGAAAAGATCAATGAAACCAAGAGCAGGTTTTTTTGAAAACATAAACAAAACCGATTAACCTTTAGCTAGGCTCACCTAGAAGAGAGAGGACCCAAATAAACAATAAGAAATGGAAGAGTAGAAATAGCAACCAATACCACATAGATATAAAATATCATAAGAGAATACTATGAAAAGTTTTATGCCAACAAATTGGACAAACTAGAAGACATGGACAAATTTCTAGAAACATGCAAACTTCCAAGACTGAATCAAGAAGAAACAGGCAATTTGAACAGACTGATCACTAGTAGTGAAACTGAATCTGTAATAATAATAATAATAATAAACTCCCAGCAAACAAAAATCTAGGACTGGATGACTTCACATGGGAATTCTACAAAATTATGAAGAAGAGCTACTACCTATCCTTCTCAAACTATTCCAAAAAATTGAAGAGGGCAGAATACTCCTAATGCATTCTATGAGGCCACCATTACCCTGATACCAAAACCAGACAAAGATATTACAAAAAAGGGAAAATTACAGGCCAATGTCTTCAATAAATATTGATGCAAAAGTCCCCACCAGATATTAGCAAACCAAATCCAACAATATGTAAAGGGGATTATACATAATGATCAAGTTGAATTTATTCCAGGGACACAAGGATGGTTCAATATTTGCAAATCAATCTACATGAAACATCACATAAACAAAAGGAAGTATAAAAATCACATGATCATCCCAGTAAATGCAGAAAATGCATTTGACAAAATTCAACATCCATTCGTGATAAAAAAAAAAATCTCAAAAATGTGAGTACAGAGGGAACAAATCTCAACATAATAAAAGCCATTTATGACAAACACACTGGTAACATCATACTCAACAGTGAAAAGCTGATAACCCTTTCCCTAAATTCAGGAATAAGACAAGGATGCCCACTCCCACCACTTCTATTCTATTGGAAGTCCCAGCCACAGACAAGAAAAAGTCCCAGCAGTCAGACAAGAAAAAGAAATAAGAGGCATTCAAATTGGAAGGGAAGAACTAACACTGTTAATATTTGCAGATGACATGATACTTTATATAGAAAACACTACAGTCTCCACCCAAAAATTATTAGAACTAGTAAATAAATTCAGAAAATTTGCAGAATTCAAGATTAATATAGAGAAATTTGTTGCTTTTCTATACACTAATAATGAACAATCAGAAATAGAAAGTAAGAAAACAATCCTGTTTAAAATCTCATCAAAAATAAAATACCCAGGAATAAACTCAACCAAGGAGGTGAAAGACTTATACCCTAAAAACCATAAAACATTAATGAAGGAAACTGAAGATGATTCAAAGAAATTGAAAAGATATCTTGTGCTCTTGAATTGGAAGAATTAATATTGTTTAAAAGGCCATACTACCCCCAAAAAACTACAGATTTAATTCAATCTCTATCAAAATACCCATTTTTCAGAGAACTGAAACAAATACTCCTAAAATGTATATGGCAACACACACAAAAAACCCAAACTGCCAAAACAATCTTGAGAAAAAATGAACAAAGATGGAGGTATCACCCTCCCTGACTTCCTTCTATACTACAAAGCTACAATAATCAAAACAGTATGGTACTGGTGCAAAAACAGACACATAGATCAATAGAACAGAATAGAAATCCCAGAAATAACCTCATGTACCTATGGCCAATTAATCTATGACAAAGGAAGCGAGAATATACAATGGAGAAAAGAGAGTCTCTTCAAAAAGTGGTACTGGGAAAACAGGACAGCTACATGTGAAACAGTGAGTTTCAAACATTTCCTCACAACATATACAAAAATAAAATCAAAATGGATTAAAGGCCTAAATGTAAGACCTGAAACCATAAAACTCCTAGAAGAGAACACAGGCAGAACACACTTTGACATAAATTGCAATAATATATTTTTTGGATCTGTTCCTAAGGCAAAAGAAATAAAAACAAAAATAAATGAATGGGACCTAATTAAACTTGAAAGTTTTTTCACAGCAAGTGAAACCATCAACAAATTGAAAAGACAACCTAATGAATAGGAAAAAGTAGTTGC
This sequence comes from Leucopleurus acutus, assembly GCF_964270905.1. Taxonomy (NCBI): domain Eukaryota; kingdom Metazoa; phylum Chordata; class Mammalia; order Artiodactyla; family Delphinidae; genus Leucopleurus; species Leucopleurus acutus. The sequence goes on along the minus strand of NC_139146.1, from coordinate 131,392,066 downwards.
AAATGATATGACAAACAAGAGGTTAATATCCAAATTGAACAATCAGTTAATGCCACTGAACATTGAAAAACAAACATCCCAATCAAAAAATGCGCAGAAGACCTAAGTAGACAGTTCTCCAAAGAAGACATACAGATGGCTAATAGGCACAAGAAAATATGCTCAACATTGCTAATTATTAGAGAAATGAAAATCAAAACAGCAAGGTATCACCTTACATCAGTCAGAATGACTATCATCAAAAAGTCTACAAATATCAAATGTTGATGAGGATGTGGAGAAAATGGAACCTTTTTACACTGCAGGTGGAAATCTAAATTGGTACAGCCACTATGGAGAACAGTATGGAGGTTCCTCAAAAAATTAAAAATAGAACTACCATATGACCCAGAAATCCCAGTACTGGGCATTCACCCAGAGACAATCATAATTCTAAAAGAGTCATGTACCACAATGTTCATTGCAGCTCTATTTACAATAGCCAGGACATGGAAGCAACCTTAGTGTCCATCAACAGACGAATGGATTAAGAAGATGTGGCACATATATACAATGGAATATTACTCAGCCATAAAAAGAAATGAAATTGAGTGATTTGCAGTGAGGTAGATGAACATAGAGTCTGTCATACAGAGTGAAGTAAGTCAGAAAGAGAAAAACAAATACCTTATGCTAACACATATGTATGGTATCTACAAAAAAAGAAAAAATGGTTCTGAAGAACCTAGGGGCTGGACAGGAATAAAGACGCAGATGTAGAGAATGTACTTGAGGACATGGGGAGGGGGAAGGATAAGCTGGGATGAAGTGAGAGAGTGGCATGGACATATATATACTACTAAATGTAAAATAGCTAGCTAGTGGGAAGCAGCTGCATAGCACAGGGAGATCAGCTCGGTGCTTTGTGACCACCTAGAGGGTGGGATAGGGAGGGTGGGAGGGAGGGAGAAGCAAGAGGGAAGAGATATGGGTACATATGTATATGTATAACTGATTCACTTTGTTATAAATCAGAAACTAACACACCATTGTAAAGCTATTATACTCTAATAAAGATGTTTAAAAAATTTTTTTAAATAGAACTAGCATATGATCCACTCTTGGGTATATATATGGAAAAAAGAAAACACTCATTCAAAAGGATATATGCACCCCAATGTTCATAGCAGCACTACTTACAACAGCCAAGATATGCAAGCAAACCAAGTGTCCATCAACAGACAAGTGGATAAAGAAGACGTGGTGTGCATTTACAGTGGAGTATTACTCAGCCGTAAGAAAGAATGGAATCCTGCCATTTTGGGCAATATGGAAGGATTTAGAAAATATTTTCTTTAGTACAATAAGTCAGATCGAAAAAGACAAATACTATGTGATATCACTTATATATGTGGAATCTAAAAAATAAAAGAAATGAATGTACATAGCCAAACAGAAATAGACTCATGGATACAGAAAACAAACTAATAGTTACCAGTAGGGAAAGAATATGGGGGAGGACGAAAATAGGGGTACAGGATTAACAAACTACTAGGTATAAAATATATAAGCTACGAGGACATATTGTATAGCACAACGAATTATAGCCATTATCTTCTAATAACTTTTAATGTAGTAAAATCTGTAAAAATCCTGAATCACTATACTGTACCCCAGAAACTGACATATATTGTAAATCAACTATGCTTCAGTAAATAATAATCATCATCATTCCCCATTTTCTTCCATGCTCTTTCAGATGTCACCGTCTCCATGAAGTTCCCCTTGATACATGCAGCTAGAAGATGGCCATTCTGTCATCTCTACTCATGTTACTAGTTCTCTGTCAGCACCTCTTGAGACACATCACTTCGCATCCCCAGCACTGAGCCACCTTTAAAATACTAAATCTGAATTCCTCACCCTGACCACAGGTTCCTAACATCCCAGACTATCAATGCTGTCCTGCTGTAACACCCTGACTTTGCTGAAATTCCAGCTTTGACCCCTTCCCTTTTCTCTCAGTCGATCACTGCCCCACAACCCCCAGCCACACTTTCTTTCCCCATCTTGTTTCTAACTGCAGAGCTCTAACAAGGATCTCAGAAAAGACTGCAAACTACCTTCCACCCTTTCAACAGCTTGTTATATTAGATAAATTGGGACTTTTTTTTAATCCAAGATTGTACACTCAGCCTCATCTAAGAAGATGCTTCTGTGTTCCTTAAAAAGCCTGGTAGCTGAGTGATGATGTCACTGTGTGAAGGCAGATGGCGTTAAAGGAATGTGTCAACTCCTCTCAGGTGCATTTGGTAAGTATTAGGGACGGTAGTGTTCAGTGGTCGTGTAATGTGGAAAAGAGACTGCGCTGCCTTCAGCGAGTATCTTCCTGCTGTCTTCACTGTAATAGTCCATCACTTTCTGGCTTTCTTCCCCATTCCAAGGTAACCATGATAAGATTCCCAACATGATCCAATTCTAACATTGCTTTACTTCACTCAGAACTAGAGAAAAATCTCAAACCACATTAAGTTGAAAGGACTCTAAATTTAAGGTTCCCAATCTTACCTCGACCCTTAATACCGCTTATAAATTGTTCACATGTTTTCCATCAACCTCTTCTCCTACTTCCCAAAGCAGCAATTCCAACTTCCACTGCACCTCGCACAATCTTCATCGTACAAATTCACTGTTAACTTCTTTAATAAAGAAGTTAATTCAGTGGAGTCAAGTCTAGCATCAATTACCCATATACTCTCCTATAGCAAACAAGTGGTTCCCAGGAGGCCTCACATTTTTGTAAGCATCACTTTAGTGAAGCACGAATGCAATGAAAGTTGATGACGGAGAAAAGTGCTGGCTGCTGAGCATGTGCAGTGGTCATCTGTTTCTTTAGCCTGATCAGTATCCAGTCTTCCTCTCTCTGAGAGCAGCACACCACACTTTCCTAGGACTCGCCAATCAAAGATGTGCATGTCTCCACCTACGCCGCATGCTGGTCATAGTAACTGGTTTGGGATAGACAGATGACTTTATCAGTAATAAAGTGATTCACATGGGAGGGATTTAACTGAAAAGGTTGGGAGAAGGAGCACCTCTCTTTTATTTCTGGAGTAGCTAAGTGCTTAGAATATAAGCCTGGAGCTAGGGTTGGGCATTTCTTTCCCATTAAGGGAAAATCAGTAGAATGAAGCCTATATAGAAGAGCAGAATCAAGAAATTTTTAAAAATTAAGTCTGATACCTGATGATATTTTATGAGCAGCTGGGTCCAGTCATATCTGAACATCAGTTTTGGGAACCAGTACTTTTCCATCTTCCATAAAACAACATGAAAGAGTTGGAGTCAGATTTTGATTATTTATTAACAAAAGAATCCCAAATAATATAGCGTCTTTCCCTATTCAAGAGGGCAGAAAGAAGAAATAAATAGTCTGTAAATAAATTTAAGCTAAAAAAAATGGAAAACTTAGACAAAGAAATTGTGTTCTAGGAAGACTTAACTTAAGAAGGAAGAGAAACAACCTAAAAATACCAGTGATCACTAAAGAAATTGAATCAGTAGATAAAAATATACCTTCCAACCCACACAAACACAAAGAATAATATCAAAAGGTCAAGGCCAAGTAATTCTATTAGCAATTTATGCCAAACTTAAAAAAAATAAAGAACATCTCAAGTAATTTTATAAGATTAATATAAGTTTAAGTCAAAATTAGAAGAGTACAAAAAACAATTATAAGCCAATTTTACTTTTAATATAGAATGAGGCTGGACCAGAAACGTTTGATTAAGTTCAAAGACTAGTAGGAATCATGACAAATCTAATTGATGGTGAGCTTCATTTCAGTTTCCTGTTGAACCAGTAAGAAGATAAAACACAAATATATGAGATAAAGACAGAAGTGAAAAAGTAGATACAGCTTCCCAGTTCTTGCCCAGTTTCCCAGAGAAGTGCTTCCTAAGTTTTGTTTTGAAAGAAGAGAGGGCAGGATGAGAAACACACATCAAAAAAGCTTGTTTCCATCTGTCACCAGCTTGTTTCCATTTGTACATTAGAAATGGAGAGAGAGGGGCTTCCCTGGTGGTGCAGTGGTTGAGAGTCCGCCTGTCGATGCAGGGGACACGGGTTCGTGCCCCGGTCTGGGAAGATCCCACGTGCCGCGGAGCGGCTTGGCCCGTGAGCCATGGCCGCTGAGCCTGTGCGTCCGGAGCCTGTGCTCCGCAACGGGAGAGGCCACAACAGTGAGAGGCCCGCGTACCGCAAAAAAAAAAAAAAAAAAAAAAAAAAAATGGAGAGGGGTCCTATCATCGTTCAAGGGTTTCTCGGCTACTATATAAAGCAATTCCCTTCTATACTACAGTGACACAATTTGTGTCAATATATTGGTGTTTTTATTGCATCACTAAGACAACAGTAGTCTTAACCATAGCCTACTACAAATATACACAAAACTTCTAAAAATGTGTATCTGCAAATTAAAATCTGCGATGTATTTTAAAAAATTAAAAACAGAAGAAATAAATAGCCTATGTTCATAAGGGGCTCAAAGAGCAACAAAGAGGGGCATGTGATAAGAAGTGGGTTGGAAATCTGAGTTCTTATGGAAATTTCTAATTTTTCTTACTATTTTTACAAAACTGAATAATGTTAAGTTCTTGTTAATCTGTTTACCCAATTTCATGCTTCATGAGCTGAAATATATATTGTAGAATGTTGTATATTCTCCTGACTGCCTGCAAAAAATGTGTTCCTTCTGAAATGCCCACAGCCAGCTTGAATTCCTCTTCCTCTGGCAGTAGTTCATACTTTCTGTTGGTATTGCTATGATTCCTCTGTGTCTGCCTTTAGGCTTGTGTGTGTTCCAGTGAATTCTTCATTCTTTTCATCTGTTTCCTTTTTTTTTTTTTGCGGTACGCCGGCCTCTCACTGTTGTGGCCTCTCCCGTTGCGGAGCACAGGCTCCGGACACACAGGCCCAGCGGCCATGGCTCACGGGCCCAGCCGCTCCGCGGCTTTTGGAATCTTCCCGCACCGGGGCACGAACCCGTGTCCCCTGCATCGGCAGGCGGACTCTCAACCACCGCGCCACCAGGGAAGCTCCATCTGTTTCCTTTTAAAGCTGTTTTAAGGTTCATTGCTCCTTAACCTATTTGGCCTCGCAGCTCTTCCAGTCCAATCTAATTCCCCAATTGGGGCTTATGCTATGCTGTCAACAACGTTTGTTTTTCTTTCACCAACTTTTGGTGACTCCTTGATCACATTCAGGGTGCAAAAATGCTAGAAGCGAACAGTCAACCAATCCACAACCCCTCCAGGCAGCACACAGGACAGAACCTATTTGGAATCCTTTTCCATGATGTACTAGCTAATGCAGCTAAACTCTGTCGCATCCATTCACCCTCTGGAAGAAACCGAAATAGCAACACAAGACGGGGTCAAGGATTAACTGACGCTAATAGAAATGTTCACAGTGATAGTCCAGACAGAACAGGGCATCCCAGCTGATGAAGGCCTGCATATCAATCATTACAACGGTATGGGGAGGTATGCTTTCCTGGGAAGGAAAAAAACCCTTTTGTTTGTAATGGAGCTTAATAGTCCACATCTTGTCTGCTAGTTGCACTGACTGTGGTAAGAATTACATACTGCAAGAAGAGTTTATAATGGCAGCGTGAACCACAAATATGTTTATTCCACGTCTAAGCCAATGAGCTCAACGCAGTACTTCATGGCTCTTCATCTTTTTCCATATTATATTAGGCTGATCCTTTCAGCAGGAGTTTTAATGCATTGTAAACCTATTTGGCGGCCAGCTTTAAAAGCATTTAATAAAAGGAACATAGAGGAAACACCATCAATGAGCAAGGTTGGCCTTAATGATTCCTTTACCTGTTTATTATTATCTCCTGCTTCCTAGAGATGATGGGTCAGCAGTTCTACAAATCAAGCTGAAAAAAAACCTGAGACTTTTAGGAGCCAAAGGCCCTTCATCCCTGCAGGATAATGCAGCCTACTAGCCTTCCATAATGGGCAGGTTGTGGTTTATTCTGTTTCTTTGAAGGGACTTTCTGGAAGGAATTTTATGGCTCACACAGGCTTTGTGTGAGCATTAAGCAATCTGTAGCATGTGTGGGAAGAGAAAGCACTTGCCCTGAAAGCTGTGACTTCAATTTTCCTTCCTACTTGCTGCCCAGGAGTCTCCATTAGACCCAATACCTCTTTGGAGAAAGCACTGGAAAAGCAGTAGACCACATTCATTCATGGGACATACAACTCAGGCGTTCTTGGGGGAAAGCCTGAACTTCCCTGCTCACTAAATCACTGAGGTGGAGAGATCTAACCTGAATAGAAGAGTTTAGGAAAACTACTTCTGCTTCCTGAATCGGGGCTAGCCTTGCTTTGAGGGTATCTGGGGAGGTGATGCTCGTTGCAATCTTTGTTCTTAGTTGACCCAGTCTTTCCCTTTGGTAAACACACATTTCTCCAGACAGAAGCATTATGTTGACTTCCACTGGAAAGATCTACAAGCAAAGGTGAAGCAGAAATATGGAGCAAATGAAAATAGAACCCGTGGGATAACCTGCCACTTTGCAGAAGTAAATATGACAAACTTCGACCCACGGGAAACCATTTTATGGCAGAGAGTTTGTCCTTTCAAAGAAAGGACTGGGCATTTTATTTTTCAAAGTGAAACCTTAGATTAGTGAAACTATTGCCAGATGGCTGGTGGAAATGATTTTATCCATAGGAACTTCATGGGGCTCTCTCGTGGAAAGAAAAATTAACCTTCAATAAATAAAAACACTTTAAATTTCATGTTGGTAAAATTAGTCTTACATTTGAGTTCTCATCAAGGACCAATATATATATAACACTTGAAGTTTTTCCATTAAGCCATTTTGGAGTTATGAGTGACAAAAAAAAAAAAATGTTTGAACAAATTGAAGGAAAAAAATGAAAAGACAGAGCTCTCATGTCCCTGAGCTGGAAAGTATGTTATTTACATCTCTGACAATCTCTAAGCATCGTCCCCCACCCCCATGTAGCTATGGGCAGGTGTCATTATTTACAAGTTTTAGGTAGAAAACTTTTACCTTCAGCATTTACTTTAATTCAACAAATTACCAACAAATTACCTACTAAGGGAAAAATTGTATATGAGGCACACAAAACGTGTGATTGTGACACAACATGTGGATTTTTCCTTCAGAAAAGAGCAAGGTTTATGTAAAGAGGAGTAACGACTATTTAAATGTTGGAAACGTCAAATTCGAAATGTCTGCAAAGGAAGGAGGATGTTTGTCAGGCAGCTGGGAATTTGGTCAGGAAACAGGTGAAATTGGGTACATTGGGGTGGTAGTCTTACATGTCCCATGATATAATACATTTCCAGTGGAAAATTATGAATTTAATTTTAACACATATTTAAAATCTTCTAAGTTGACAGTATACAGCATGATTGTTTGATTTCACATATATTGTCAAATGATGACCACAATAGGCTTAGTTAACATCCATCATCTCATATAGATGAAAGAAAAAGGAAAGATAAAAATCTCCGTGTGATGAGAGCTCTTAGGATCTACTCTCTTAACAACTTCCCTAGGTATCACACAGCAGTGTTAGCTACGGTTGTCATGGTGTACATTACATCCCTAGCACGTATTTACCTTATAACTGCAAGTTTGCACCTTTTGACCACCTGCCTCTAATTTCCCCTTCCTCTTCCCCCACCTCTGGTAACCACAGATATGATTTCTTTTTCTGTGAGTTTGGTGTGGATTGTTTGTTTTGTTTTTGACTCCATGTATAAGTGAGATCATACAGTATTTGTCTTTCTTTGTCTAACTTATTTTACTTAGTATAATGGCTTCAAGGTCCATCCATGTTGTCACTGTGGTAGGATTTCCTCTTTTTTATGACTGAATTTTATATATATATATATATATATATATATATATATATATATATATATATATCACAACTTATTTCTTTATTTAGATTGTTTCTATGTTTTGGCAACTGCAAATAATGCTGCTATGAATGTGGGGATTGCAGATATCTTTTTGAGATAGTGCTTTTGTTTCCCTTGGATATATTCCCAGAAGTTGAATTGCTGGATCACATGGTAGTAAATACACTTCCACTTGAAGCATTTCACAGTGAATATGTTCAGTTCTCCCCACTGCCAGCCAGCTAAGTGAAGGTCTCAGGGAACTACATTAACTCTTTGAGGCTACCTACCCAGGACTATGAGGAATGATGTTGGGTCCAATAACACGGTAGTGCCTGGGAAGGAGGAGAGGGCGGAGTGGGGAGCTGGGCGATAGAACTGGTAAGGGAGAATTTTCTAAGGAGTTGGTAAATATCAGAGAATTTTTACATAAAGAGTAAAAAAACTTCAAACAAGAAAAACGGCAGCAGGGCTTCCCTGGTGGTGCAGTGGTTGAGAGTCCGCCTGCCGATGCAGGGGATGCGGGTTCGTGCCCCGGTCCGGGAGGATCCCACATGCCGTGGAGCGCCTGGGCCCGTGAGCCATGGCCGCTGAGCCTGCGCGTCCGGAGCCTGTGCTCCGCAACGGGAGAGGCCACGACAGTGAGAGGCCCGCGTACCACAAAAAAAAAAAAAAAAAAAAAAGGCAGCAAAGTCAGAATTGGTTACTAACCCACTTAAAATGTATCATATTTTTAATCCTTAAAAATATCTCCCCTCTGAAATTTAGTCAGAAGTCATTTCTAACGTTGGGAATTGTGCTGAAGTCCAAACAACTCAGACAGGATTTGCTACTATCCTGCAATGTTAATTGTCAGCCTATATCAAATTTTTGGTGTCCCATTCGTTCATTCACCCTTTTATTATTTAAGTTTTTTTCACGCAGAATTACTGATATCATTTTCCTAAGGCAGAAGCCCTACACAAAATGCCCATTAGACTGTAAAACACTTTTCTTAAGGGAAAAAAACAGAGCTGATATCAAGCAAAATCCTTCAGAGACATTTGAATGAATCTGGTTCTGGTATGTACTGTAGCCAGTAATTTATTTTTCATTTAACTAAATGCCTTAGTTTCTCCTTTTATAAAAATGAAGTAACACTGTACACCTGAAACTAACATAACACTGTAAATCAACTATACTCCAATAAAAATTACCAAAATAAAAAACCAAACAATAAAAAGAAGTAACACTAGGCAGGAGAAAGATTTGTATTTGCTTTAGAGGCTTAGCTAGCTGATGCATTGCTACAAGCTGGAGCTACTGATGCTATTAGATAACATTGGACGTCATGTCCTCCACAAATTATCTCATATCAGACCAGACCTTAGAAGAGACAAAATGGGAGCATCTTGTTCCAATAAGGGATGATCCATCATACTGCATCTGGTAAATTCAATTTATCAGTAAGAGGTTAGTTTGTGTCACACCAAATATCAAGGTGATGGATTAAAAGTGTTTTTCACTTTTTATAACTTTGGCATCTTATTGTCTGCTTGCCATAGAGCTCTGCATTCAGATCATGGGCGACAGAGTCAGACAGACCTGGGATTGAAGCCCAGTCCCACTATTAATAGCTACCTCACTTTGGCAAGTTAGTTCACCTCTCTGACCCTCAGTATCTGTAAAACGAGGATTTATAATAATTCCCACCTCAAGAGTTATTATGAGAATGAAAGGAGGCAATACATGAAAGGCTTTGAACAGTGTCTGGAGAGTAATAGATATTCTCTCTGTATTTTTAGTTTGAGTGTTAGTGATCTGATTCGAATGTACAAAGTTCACACAACTTGAAAAACTTAAAGCCAAAAATGATTATGATAATTAGAATTACCTTGTCCCTGAGTGTTTGGGGGTGGAAGACGGTACAAAATCCCTCTCTTTTTCCCTCTCTCCTCCTTTTTTTTAAAGAGGCTGTTTCATTCTCTCCCTTTTTTACTGTCAGAGCATTCACCTGGTAAGGACCCTTTTTCCCTCCTCAGAGCACATACCAAGTCAGATCCCCAATAGCCTTTGAACTCTTATAGAAGTCATACAGCCAAGCGAGGCAGCAAAGACTAGACTTTTGCTACGTCAATTATGATATTTTGGCAACATGATACCTTGGCATCCCTTTTTCATTACACTGCTGGCAATGGGCTGACAAAATGAAGTTATACGGGAAAAGCATAAAAGCCTGGAATGCAAATTGGTTTAGTCTCGAGTTCTTGGGATGGAAAGAGTTGCTTTGCAAGATGTCTCCCATGGAAGGAAAATAGTTCTGCTGGATTTCAATTTGGGTACCAGGGAACATGGTCTGGTAGTGTTCCATATTACTGAGGACCAAAGCAAAATTCTTTCCTTGAACCTACTTGGAATTATACATTTGGTTTCTGTTGAAACTCATAATAGAAACTGAAGTTCACACAAAGATGGATACAGTTTAGAGTGGATCTGAATTTAGACAATTACATTTTTAAAGAACCATTTGTTAAGTCATAGGATTTTTAGAAACAAAAGTAGCATTTGAAGGTATAAAGATTTGACTGGAACTATTTAACACAAGCCAGTATTCATATATACTAGTGCTCATTCATTTTTTAGTGAGAAAATGATTATTGTCTCATGAATTGTAGCTTTCTTGTCTGGCCCTAAATAATGCAACTTTAGTGAGGAAAATCTGGGCTCTAAGACACATCACAAACAGTTACAAATAGAGCGGTTAAGTTATTCTAGTCCTAAGTAGCAGACGTTTTCATCATAAATACAGATAATTAAAAGGTTCATCATTCGTATATGCCCATGCTCTAAGCTGATTCTTGACAAACATAGAAATGAACTTTTCCATATGTGGGTGAAGGTGTTTTCTTTTCTTTCTTTTCAATTTGTCTAGAGATACAAAAAGCTCATTTTGTGAAAGCCTCTTTCTCGCGGACCAATACCCTTTTAGCATATTCCCTGATCTTTCAGGGTAAAGATGGAGACAGGAGTGAATCCCACTCCTGTATAGCATCTGTTTCTGGTTTTTAATTGCACAAATCCTATGTGAATATATTATTTTTGTAGGGAAATTAAACAATACAGATTAATTCCCACCAGGCTTTTTCACTGGAGCTTCAGCCAAAAAAAACTTTGGATTTCTTGTTTGAGGAAATCTTCCTGGTTATAGAGCATGCTGAATATGTTTGAAGAGCAGATTGGACAATTAACTCTTCTGTACACAGACTCTTGGTAAGCTTCCTGTTTTCTGGCCTATGTCTCGTGGTTGCCTTCTATAACAACTGGTGATTAAAGTCCTGAGCCTACCCAAGATTATTACCCAAGGTTCTCTAATGTGGTTCCCAAACTAGCAACATCAGTACCACTTGAGAACTTATCAGGAATGCAAATTCTCTGGCTCTGAATTCTCTGACCCACTGAATCAGAAACTGTGGGATGAGGGACTAGCAATCTGCATTTTAGCAAGCATGACAGGCGATTCTGATGCCCGCTGGCATACAGGCACCATAGATTTGGAGCAAATTGGCTCTCTTGGAGGACAGATCTGCTGTCTATGCTCTAGGCTCTGGTTTCTCTGCCCCGCTGCACTGATAACCACCCTTCCACCTGCTCTCAAGCTTTCTAATACGTGTTAGAAAGTCTATGGTCTGTACCATAGGGGACCATAGACTTTCTAATACATGTTACAAAGTCTATGGTCCCTTAATGACCTCATTCCTATTCTCTTTATTTGTGTGTTCTTATAGCATTTTCATTTCTTTTCTACCATATCTATTCATTGTAGTTTGGCCATGTGTAGAATTTGGAGCTCAAAATCGTTTTCTTCCTGAACTTTGACCTCCCTAGGTTGTATATTTTATTCATTTTGTTTGACTCTGAGTGGGACTGTACATATAAATATTCATTCTTGAGGATTTATTAATTTTTACAATCATAATTTCATTTTCTATATTGTTAATTACTTAACAGAAATTACTTTTGTTTTGTAAATGCCCTAATGAGATGATCTTGTCCTGATAAAGATATTAATACTACTTATGCAGCGTACTTATGTTTGTTTTGTTAATTTGATTTTCTCAGCTGTTACACACTCTTGTTGCTTGTCGAAATTGGTACCTTTTGATTCAAGTTTCCATGCTGGCTCATCTACGAATGCGATTTCTATATAGAGCAATCGACTACAGTCTTGTTTTGAATGGGGAGGGAGGAGAGAGGAAGGAGACACCATGTGACAACAGCTGATTTTCTGGAGGTGAATTCACACCTGTTCCTCCTGGATCCACAAGACGCCTGGAGCACCGCCTACCTGCCAAGTTCATGCACCCACACCCTCTGTCCTGTCTGGGGGCAGGTGGGTTCTCTCCATATTATCCTCGTTACCGCACTCTGAGCCAGTTAAGGCACATTCTTCTCACTCTAAATGTGGGGGAAACTGAAGCACCGTGGAGTAAAGTGATTTGTTCTCGCGTTCCACTAAGCAGGGATGCAGCCAAGATCAAAAGGAAGCTCCAGACTCCTGCCTGGGTCTCAAGCTATTTCCTGGATTACGCCAAGCAGACCTTTTGTCTTGGCCCGAGTTGATTAACTGCCATTAAATGACTGACCAACTGGAGAAAAGAGTGTCAAAGTGTTAAAGCATCTCATTGCAGTGGGGGGCAAAACTGACTATTCTTTAAAACAAGAAAAGATGGGGAGTTCCCTGGTGGTCTAGTGGTTAGGATTCGATGCGTTCATTGCCGTGGCCCGGGTTCAATCCCTGGTTGGGGAACTGAGATCCCATAAGCCACACAACGCGACGCTGCCAAAAAAAGAAACAAATGTGTATTTTTTCCCATAAAATGATATTGGACTGAAAGAATCACGGAAAACAACATTTTTCAGGGTGAACGTTCATGTCAGTGGCCACCCAGGTTAGCCGAGGTGTTCTCTTCTGCTTCTGCCAGTTCCGCTGCCACCATCACCACGCACTGTGAGCAATTTGGGCCTCTGATCTGACCAAGGATATAGCTAAGCTGTAAAAATTTGATGGAATCCTCATTGAGCTGAGGCACTGGTGTGGAAGGTGGCCCAACACAAGCAATTGCTCAATGACGCCAGTGTCGTAAAAGGGAATTCTGCATGTCTGGGCATACATGCTAGAAAGACAGTATAGTTTGGTCAGAATATCTTGTCATCTCAGAAATTGTAAGAATAACATCTCCAATTGGAATTTTAGGCCAAGGGTAAGTGGTAGACTAATTCTTAAGTGCTGAGCTATTTAGGATGATAGGACCATGGGATGATTTTATTTTAAAGGTTCTTTATGATTTCCAGACATCAAATAATAATGTTGTATCAGACAGCTCTGGCTGCATAACAAACTACCCTAAAAATTATTGGCATAAACACAAATAAACTATTTCATTCACAGATATGCAGTTAGCAGTTTGGGCCACTTTGATTTGACCTGAGTTCTCTCTGTGTCTGCAGTCAGATGTGAGATCAGCAGAGGCAGGCTGGCCTTGAACAGTGACACCTCAGTGTCCTCCCTATATCAAGGGGTGAATTTACACTGTTGCTATCATGATTTTAGGATGTGTTAGTTGTTGAGGATGAACCATGAATCCTCTCCTTGTCTTGTTAAAAATACACTTGTAATTATTCAGCTTAAAAAATTCACTAAAGAAAATAATGTATTGGTTTATTTGAGGTCTCCAATCCTTGAGTTCTAGGAATGGAAATATTTTATTTTCCAGTCATTTCTATCAGTTGTGCTGCCAGCTCTCCTCCCGTTAACAATCTCTCAATCCAATCTCATGGCTTTGCTGTCATCTTCAGTTATTCACACGTGGTCCAGACCAACCTCCCGTTAGAGTCAAGGCTTTTCCCCTGAGATGCATGAAGTTTGCTCAGCCTTTGGTTGCGTCAGTGCGGGGAAGAGGGAGGGAGATCTGTCTCCCAACATGCATGGCAAATAAGCTGTCCTCTTCTTTGTTGGCCCAAACTACTCTTCCTTGATGTGAGCGACCACACTTCAGCAGTGCAAAATTTCCTGTTGCTTTTCTGTGGCCAGCTTCCTTCGTCAAGCTGTGATCTCTGAAGTAGAAGTGGGTAGGAAGACATCCCAAGACCCTGCTGGCACTGGACTCAACTCCAAGGGATTTCCTTTAGAAATCCGAATGCATCTTCAAAAGTCAAGCATCACCTGGCCACCCTATCACATCCCAGCCTGTTGTGGTCCCCAGCAAGCTCAGAGCCGCCCCTCCCCACCTCCTCTCTACTCTGCATCCTTTCCCAGCCCATTCATGGGAACCCTGAAATAAGAGATCCAATTCATGCCTCCTCCATCCAGCTTTATTATCCCACCATCTTTCCTCAGTGCACCAGCCCCCGAACACCAGAGCAAGCCAGCAAGCCCTGTTACTTAGGAGGCATCACGTGGGGAAGAGTGTCTATTTCTTGCTAACACCTACAAACATTATGAGGAAGTCTTTTATCTCCCAATCCCTTTGGCTTCAGAGGAGAAACCAGTAAGTGCCTGCCTGTCTTTCCTTTAGGAAAGTCACAGGAGGTCAAGGCCTCTAAAAGTTATCTCCTGGCCCTTTTCCAGTTTTCTTTATATAAAGAGAGGCTAAGTGGACAGTGGGATGAGAAAGGTTGGAAAAAGTGTTCATCTCTGATTCTGCTGAAATGGTACCTTTCAGCAAGCCCTTCAGGAGGGTGATTGGCACCCCAGCCTGAAGTTCTCTCTGAATTTAGAATGCAGAACACACAGTGGCTTCTGCTCTCAGCTGTGAGTTCTAGGAGCCAATACTGGGAAGTTAAAAAAGATCCCACAAGGTGTTTTACACTATCATGCTATACTGATAAGCCTGTAATTATAGGTAAACGTTAAAAAAAGAGTCCCAGTTGCAATTTCATTGTCATTGTGAATGGAACTCTCTTACTTCAACACCTGTGGCCCATTTTCCTTTATCCTTTTTGTAGGCCACTCTTCTTTTTTTTTTCTGCAAGTCAAAACAATTTATTGTAAGAGTTTAAGAGTGTCTTTACAGGCATCGATTAGTTTAAATATCACCGCTCATTCCCTTCCCTTCAGCACCAAGAAAATTGATGCGATGGGCTGTCTTAAGTTGGTTTTCTCTATCAGTCTTTTATCTGACAAGACACCTTTGGCAAAGTAATGACAAAGGCCCATCAATATGCTCCTTTCCATCTGTCTGACACTGAAATCAATGGACTGCAGAAGAAGTCCCTCTATCAGCATTGTCGGAAATGATCACCGTGCTGGACAGAGCCTGCTCCCTGATTCTTCCGAGCACTCGTTCGTTCCTGAAAGCTTTCTCTTGGCTGTTACAACAGTGACCCTGCTTAGAGGTCAGAGACAGAGATGCTGTACAATCAAAGGGTGCTCAGTAAGTCTGGGAAGGGGAGACTGTCTCAGAGTGTGAGACGATATAATGGTCTGCAGAGCTGGCCCCTGGGAGGAAGCACATTCTCCATCTGTGGGACATGTGACCTGCAGGATCTGTGTTTGTGGGCCTGGAAGCCCTAATTTGTCATAAGTGACAGCTGGGATTAGAGGGTTACACTCAGCCCCAAGGAAAGGATTTACCCAAGCAAAAGTGGTTGGATGGGCCTCATTGATTTTCCAAAGAAAATTTAAAGAATTCATCAAAAAAATTAAAATAATGAAATATAGATATGATCCTATAAATACTTTGTTATGATTAGTTGATAATAATTCAGTAGACAAATAATAATTCAGTAGTAGATAATAATTCAGATAATTATTATCTACTAGTAGTAGTTAATTATTATCTACTAGTAGATAATAATTCAGTAGTAGTAGATAATTATTATCTACTAGTAGATAATAAATAATTCAGTAGACAAAAACAATTTGCCAGGTATCTTTGAACGTATTGAGATAGTTTTCGTTTCTCAGTGATAACAGGAATTATCATGTAGAACACTGAGTTCCACTAGCCATCAGAAACCTCAAGAATTAGGCTTCCCTGACTTGAAAGCTGCTGGGCTTGTCCTTATTCTGAAAGAATAATGTTCTGGGAACCCACCGCCTTCGCTTGGAACTCTAACCTAAGGTAGAGGAAAAACTGAAGAGCATTGATTTCAGGGAGTGACATCCAAATTATTCTGACTGGTGAATATCTAAATCATCAGGGCAGTTGAAGATACAAAAAATCATGCCCTAAAAGGCAAGAAGTTTCTTCCCCCCCAAAAACCAAATTTTGCCTATTTAGAGGGAACTTTCTTTTGTTCCACACACTGGCCAGCAGTTATATACTTTTTTCCCCAGAAAACAATCGCTCATTCTAAAGTAGCAATGTTGACTCTTTTGAGATATTTTCCCCCTCCGTTCCTTGTCCCCACTGATGGTGAAATCCCACAAGCATTGACAATATAGTTCAAATCCTGGGAAGCTATAAAGGTACATTGGTAAGTAATACATTCAGTGACAACTGTCAAGAATTCCTCTGAGGAGGTAGGTAGTGTGTACTTCAGTGACATCTTGCTAATGGGGTGACCAAGAAAAAAAACGCAAACTAAAATTGGCTGAAAAGAGGATGTGTGGGTGCTTAAGGGAAACCCTGCAGGAACACTGATCATGATGCCAGCGGCCCAGGTACGTCCTTAGAGGTAAATATCCTGTAAGAGCCCAAAAAGCATAGTCAAAACATGGCTAAAAATCCCAAAGGATGGGGCTTCCCTGGTGGCGCAGTGGTTGAGAGTCCGCCTGCCGATGCAGGGAACAAGGGTTCGTGCCCCGGTCCGGGAAGATCCCACGTGCCGTGGAGCGGCTGGGCCTGTGAGCCATGGCCGCTGAGCCTGCGCTTCTGGAGCCTGTGCTCCACAACGGGAGAGGCCACGGCAGTGAGAGGCCCGCGTACTGCAAAAAAAAAAAAAAAAAAAAAAAAATCCTAAAGGATGAGGGAAAGAGGAACTACAACACATATAGGTCTAAGGAGAGAAGCAAGACCTCAAAGGAGTCCAGTGGTCGGAGTTAAAGAAATTAGAATTAAGTCAGGAAATGGAGTAGAAGACGAGTTCGCTGTTTCTGAGATTATGGACAAGGGATTCACCTCAATGCAACAGTGAAAGGAGAATAAAAACTAGACGGAATTTAGTGTTAGCCGATACATCAAGTAGGCAGTAATTTCTACTTCTGGCTAGGAGGAGAATAACCAAGGATTCAATGACCTGAAAGCCTTGATGTTGCCTCCAAGACTGTGTAAATTACTCCTAGAAAATAATTTTGATGTGACACAAAAATGTTTATTGTCACCCAAAGCCACTGCTTTGCTAACAGCCAGGGCTGGCTTCCTTGGCAGCAGCACAAGGCCCCACATTTAGAAGGGCCCTGCACTTGGTTTAACACTCTGTTGTCAAGTGGTGCACCTTGAAATTCTCCATAGTTTTCAACAAAGGGCTCCACATTTTTATTTCACACTGAGCTCCACAGATTCCCCCAAACATTCTCCGCCCTCCGGGTGGCCCAGTCCTCCGGGAGAGTCTGGGCCCCTCTGTAGCACAGAGGACATTTTTATCCATCTGAGCCGTACACTTTAGTCTCACTCCAATTGCCAGGAAGTTGGTTTAGATCTAGGTAGAAGATGCCATTCAAACAGATGAGAACCAAGAAGAGGTAAGCTGGGAAGTTCCTGGAAAACCTTTCCTCAAACTCAAAAAGGGACAGTGGAGGAACGTTCCTTTTGTTCTGATCTCAGGATATGGAGGAGTGAGTCTACCAGAGTCTATCCTGAATCTGACCACTTCTCCTTCCCCCCTCTATTATAACCCAGTCACCTCTCACCTGGGCTGCTTCAACAGCCTATAAGCACCCTCTGTATTTCCCCTCTCACCCCTTCACAGTTAATTCTCCATGAAGCAGGAAGAATCTATCCTTTACAAACATACATCATGTCACCTACCTGCTCAAAACTCTCCCCAAACTTCCCACTTTCTGATAAAATTCAATATTCTAACCACGGCCTGTCAAGCCCTCATGATCTGACATTTGCCTACCTTGGTGATCTCAGGTCCTATAAATCCTCTCCCTACTCACTACTTTCCAGCCACATTGGCCTCCTGTTATCACTGAGAAATTCCTGTTATCACTGAGAAATGAGAGACATTGCTGTGTCTCAGACATGTTAACCATGCTCCTACCCTAGAGGCACTTACTTGGAAACACTTTCCTGAGAAGTTCCCATATACACTCCCTTCCTTCATTCGAGTCTTTCCTTGTAGCCAAGGAAAACTCCCTGGACAATCATTTACAAAGTAGCCCCTTCAATATCCTGTATTACCAAGCCCAGCTTCATTGCTCTTCACTATTCAACTACTTGAAATATATATTTATTCCCTCACCCCCACTCCTTTTTGGCCTCAGTTCCCATTAGAATGTAAACTTGATAAAAGCACAGAAACTTATCTGATAATATAGTAGGACATCTATCTGGAAACTTATGGGCAACTTATTCCACTGGGTCCACACAGTCCTATCATATCCCCAGTACCTAGAACCTTCGCACCAATATTCACTTGGCAACTAACTGTGGAATAAATGAATATACATTATGCCTAGAGCTGCTACAACCATCCTGTGATGCTAGAGGAATTTCTTGACTTGTGATGGAAGGTGGTAAAGAAAGAACTCAGATTCGCTGTGACATCCCTGAGCTGTGGAATCCATCAATCAAGCGCAGCCCGCCTCCTTCTTGTCATGTGAGGCAGTAAGATGCTTAAGTCACTTTAATTTGAATTTGCTGCTTACTCACAGCAAAAAGTGTCCTAACTGATGCATCATTCTAACCGTCTAGAAAATTTTGACATCTAAAATCCTGCAATATATCATTCAAGAACATTTTTTTCTTTCCATTTCTCATATAATCTCGATAAATTCAGCTCAATGGTTTATAACTTTTAGGGTTAACTTGATGGTACTAATCAGATCACTTACCCACCATAACCCATTGTTATAGGCATTTGAATTCTCCCATTGAGATAATGATGCCAAAACAATTTTCTTATGCAACCAGGCAAAACTGAATTATAAAATTTACACTCATGGAAAGGAAGAAATCAACAACACCGAAACACACACACAAAACAAAAAACACCCCAAACCTTGCCTTTCAGAATGCTTGTTTTCAAACATCTTTCAGATAAAAGTGTTTGCAACTTCTTAGAAACGTTCAAGTAGAAAATGCTTCTGGAGGTTGACTATGTAAGAGAAAAGAATGTATTACAGAGAGTCTGCTAAAGTCTACACCATAGACATACTGCATCCTTCAGAAATACCTACCATATTCTCAAAGATATTGAGTTAATCTCCAAGAAGGAAATCTTTCAATTCCCAATATTTCCCTATGAATTCATTGTTAATAAGTGTGACTATATTATTACCAATTGGAATTAGTTCATTTATGTATTGAGCGCTTACTTTGTGTCAGACTTACAGGCACTAGGGAGGTGCATGTGAATAAGATATAGCTCCTATTCTCAAGGGGTTTAGCTTAGAGAGAAAGGCCTCTTGAAAGCCTTTACACTAGTATGCATCACAATAGGCACTGAGATATTTTTCCCAGCTCAGAGGCCTATGCAGTCAATTGCAAACTTCCTCATCTACACTCGAGCTTTGGCTGGTGAACTGCAGTCCCAGAATCTGCCAAAAGAGAGTACCAGTCACACGGTAACCTAGGGCTGTTTATGTAAATGGTGCCACCTGACGTCAGGCAGTGCCCAGCCTGCACGTCCTGGGATAGGCCCCAGTCCATTCTCAACTGTCCTTAACCTTGCCACTGGAGATACATTTAGGGACGTATGGCCAGCTTATTCCACTGACTCTCACGTGATTGCCATTCCTGATCAGAGGCTAAAATGAAAGTCTCTCTAGCCCTCTTTCCTCTCCCTTAGTCTTTTCCAATACTGCTCATGTTATGGGTTGAATTGTGACAACCCTCCCCCCCCCAAAAAAAAAAAAAGATACATAGACAGCCTAACTCCCAGCACCTCAGAATGTGACCTTATTTGGAAACAGGGTCATTGTTGATGTACTCGTAAGATGAGGTCATCCTAGAATAGAGTGGCCCCTAATTCAGTCTAGTGTTTTTATAAAAAGATCACAAGAGACAGAGACACAGGGAGACCTCCATGTGAAGGTGAAGGAGGAGATTAGGGAGATGCATCTACAAACCCAAGAACGCCAACAATGGCCAGCAAGCCACGAGAAGCTAGGAGAGAGGCCTGAGACGGATTCTCCCTCACAGCCTTCAGAAGGAACCAGCCCTGCCGACACCTTCATCTTGGATTCCCAGTCTCTAGAGCTGGGAGACAATAAATGTCTGTTGTTCAAGCCATCGAGTTTACAGTATTGAGTTATGCAGCCCTAGAAAACTAATACAGCCCATCTGTTGCTCTTATTCTCGTAAAAACCGTTAGCTGTGACCTCTGGAACCTCCATTTCACGCTACATAAACTTCCCAACATCTTTGTTTTCTTCACCAAATAATTTCTCAACTTCTGGCACTCCCTTGAGGATAGTGTTATCCACGTGGCTTTTCCGAATACTAGTCATCAAGTACTAAGCTGGTATTCTTGGCTCCCTGTTGCTATTTCCAGGGAGTTACTCCCCCAGTAGGTTGTAAAATTCCTTCTTGCTCTGCAGTTGAAGCCATTGGATATCTTCTACTCCCTCTCATCACTGTGATCTTCCAACCATTCCATCATATTCATGGATACATTTGATACCTGCTTCAAACTCTTCATCTTTACCTCGAGTCCTGTCATCATCTCAGGCATCTTTGATGGTCACATGAATAAGCCACCAAACTCCTCAGTCCAATAACTCATTGCTCTCTTCAGACCCAATGGTTACTGTCCTCTGCTTCATTCACTGACATCTTAGGCACCTTGTCTCACCTGGATCTGCTCTACACAAAAAACCCTTAGATTCCAATATTCTACTCTCTAGCCACAACCTCCTGTCCTTCATCATTTTTCTCATGGTCTCTTTCCTGCTAAACTTTGTTCTTTTGGCTCCATAGCGATCTCTAAGCTCTCAGTGTCTCAACATTCTCCCAGATGATTAGACACTTCCTGGCTTTACTTTCTTTCTAGATCAGACCTCTTTGTTGATCACCAACAATTTCAGTAAAGTATAAAAGTATAGATGGTTTTGGAGATATATCATCAAAGGTGTGTTTGTGTGTATGTATGTGTGTGTGTGTGTGTGTGTGTGTGTGTGTGTGTGTGTGTGTGTCAGAGAAAGAGAATGAGGAAGAGATAGAGGCAAAGGCAAAAAGAGAGACAGAGACAGAGAGAAGGAGAGAGAAACCTGGTAGAATGCTAATGGCTAGGATGATTGGGCCACTCTAATCCTTTTCAATTTATTTCAGAATGTCGTAGTTACTTATCTCACCTAAAATTTTGGTTATATCACTCATTTGCTTGTAGTTCTTCAATTGTCCCCCATCAGTTATAGAACTGAGTTCAAGCTCCTTAGACTGGCTCCCTGGGCTAGTAATAATTTGATTTTGTCTACCCTCTAGAATCATTTCCCAGTACTTCCTTCCTCTCACATCATGCAATTAGGAGGCATTCTCCTTTTGCATATGCTTCTGCCTACAGTCTTATCTTCTCTTCCTTATGTAATCCCTTAAGGAGATCCCTCTCACCCCCATCTTCTGGTGAACTCCTAAGCATGCTTCAAAACTCACTAAAAACTGCTATCACTTTTATATACTTCATAGCTTCCTGTGGATGGAATTTCTGAATCCTGTCTCTAAGGCACTTTTTTACTGTGTGCACACTTCTACAATTGCACTATTTTTTATTTTCACTTTCCCTCATGAATCTTCAAGACGGTGCAGAGTTTTTCAACCTCAGCACAGTTGAAGAATTCTAAATTCCAGGACCATCTCTCCAAGTTGTGACAACCAAAAACATCTCCCAGATGTTGCCCAATGTCCCCCAGGAGCACAAAATCACCCCCAGTTATAGTATAAACCACTCCAGGTTGTGCCTTGTCTTTGTCACCTTGTTAAGCTCAGAAACTAGCAGAGTTCCTGGCTCATAACCTACACTCAGCCAGTGTTTAATGAACTGATCTGAACCACAGAAAGTATGACACTGCTCCTGCAAAATGCCACAGACTGCCCAGGCGGTGTCAATAGCGTTCTTTCAGTTATTTCTAAATAAAGATATTTTCCAGTTAAACATGATGTTTCACTACGAAGAAGGACAAAGGCATTCTGCGTTTTCTTTCTAGAAGCAAAGGGCATATTTGAAAAAGTTTTCCGAGCCCTGTAGCCCAAGGCTATTTTCGACTGTGTGGCTCTTGAAGCCTCGTGGGCTCCCTCTCCGCCCATCTGCTTCCTTACCCTCTTGAATCCCTTTCTGCCCGTCGCCCCCGCCCCAGCGGTTTCTTTTAGCATCCTCACACAGCGCTAGTATGGAGCCCCGTGGTAGGTACCTGCCTGCAGCTGCTCAGAACCAAAGCCCAGCAAAGGTGAAGGGCTCAGTGGCTGACCGCCAAGTCCATTGTCTACCTACTTCCTGGGCCAGGGCATCTGGTTCCTGTTTACTGGGCTTTCATCTGCATTTATCTTTGCAACCAAATGAATTTAAATTATGTCTTTATCCTTTACTACTGAGGCGGCCTAAATCCCCTTTCTATCTTCATATGACTTCCTAGTACAGCCCATTTTCTTCTCTAAGAGAGGGTTATAAATACTGTGAGACGGGAAATGGAGCATTTCTAGGAAAGACATGAGAGTCCAGCTTGGTGTGTGGAGGAAAGGCTCAGACTTCCCAGCATCACAGGGTAGGACTCCAAGAGGATATTTTATATTTAAAAAAGAAGGTAACTCATGGCTTTTCTCCCACCTGCCAAAGGGCAGGCCTTGTGTTCTTCTGTTTGCACAATAAATTATGGAAAAGGAAAGAGACTCAGGAAAACTCAGTATGGTAAAACCAAATGGAGAATTTTTTTCCTTAAAGCAACTGTACAAATTAGAAGATACCTGATGGACCGTTTCGACAGAGCAGTGGTATCTTCACTCAGTTGTGTCTGCTTTTTGCTTTCTCTGCCTTGGACTTTGTGAAAATATGAAGCATTGATTTGGGGCTCTTACATTTAAAGCTCTTATGGCATACCTCATAGGTTGGCCGTCCCACTCTCCATTCCCAACTCCCTTCTCCCTTGCCCCGCCTCTAACTTAGAGGCTGGCAAAAGAGAATATTCATTTCCCCAGCTTCCCTTGAAGCTCGCATGGGCTTGTCACCTGGTTTTGCCCAATAAGACAGAAGAATTTTGCTGGGGGAGTCTGGGGAAGTTTTTGCTTTCCTGATATAAAAGATGTGCCTTGTACTGCCCTCTTCCCCTTGTTCCTGCTTGAATGTGGACATGTTCCTAGAACTGCACTCATCATTTTGACACTGTTAAGCATCTCTTTTTTCAGTAGGTAGCTCCATCATTCTGCTGTGGCAGAAAAATAAACCTGTTTCTCTAAACCTCGTAGACAACTGTTCTGTCGTTTGCTGCCCAAAGCATTTATAATGAAAATAGCTGTTTATACTCTGATCAAGTCACCATGCAAACATATGTTTGTTATACCCATTCTCTTTCCCCTATGTACTGTCACCAGAAACCCATCAGGATACAGTGGGGTTAGTCCAAAATCTACCTGAAGTAAACATTAATGTAAGCCAACAATGATGTTCCAGAAAACAGGTTGAAAATCTAAGTCATAGGCCCTTGAATGCCTGACTTTCTTATAGCTCACATTCACTGAGTGCTTACTATATACTAGGCACTCTTTAAGTGCTGCTGTGAATGAATTAACTCACTTAGTGTTCATAAGAACACAATGAGGTAGGTATCAAGTTTACACTCACTTAAAGATGAGGCAGTGAAGACACAGAGTAACTTATTCAAGGTTACCCAGCTAAGAAGCAGCAGAACACTATTATCTATATGGCTCAGACTGAACCTACAGAGTATATACCCTGAAGAGTAGGTACCTTGAAGAAAAAAAGATTGCCATTCTAGATAGGTTGGGAAACAGATGAATTCCCAATTTGCATCTTTGAGAGAATATCAGAGTTACCACACTTTAAGATAAAACCAGCTGTAAGGGGAAAGGTGATTCTGCCCACATCACTCAGAGACAATGTCCGTTTAAGTGAATAATATTAAATACTGATATCAATAAGAATAAGGATAACTGCTAAATTTTATCATGTTATCATGGGCTTATCAGGCACTTTGCTAATTATTTTTACAGATCTTTTCACTTAAGCCTCCAAACAATACAGAGGTAGTGAGGCAGATACTCTGCTGCCAGCCCCAAAGCCATTGCTTTCCCTTCCTCCTTGCTGTCTTAGCCCCAGTATTTTTTCCTGTGTTTACCACCCCTTTGCCAAGAGCTCAGAGAAGTCTATTCTACCCCCAGTCCTAGGGGAGCAGTCATGCTTGGTCTCTGTCAATAATCCCCTTTGCCAGCTATTGATTCAAGGTAGGCATATTCTACCTTGTGAAGCTATAAACCAAGAGAAATAAGAGGTAGTCTTCTGGGCATTTCTGGGAAAGATTTCCCTCATTGGTCAGAAGAGGCACTAGCAGGAAATAGCCATGTCACACCGGGAATTGCAGCGGTCAAATTGGGACCATTAGTTGAGAAGCCTAAATACCAAGCCATTTGCTTAAGCATGGCAGAGAAAAAGAAAGAAAGGAGCTGGGTCCTCCGGGACATGCTCTCTGCTGAGTAAGCCCTAAAACTGCTCTCCCTCTGGATTTCCTGTTCTATTAAATCACAGATCCTTCGCTTTTTACGGTATGCTAGATAGGTCTTATTATTATCCTCACTTCAGAGCTGAAGAAACTGAGGCATGGAATCAGGAAATCAGGATTCAAACCTAGGCAGTCTGTTTGCAGAGCATCAGGTATTTTCTTAAAAAGAAAATAAATAAAATACCATCACGTCCTAAACCTGCCAACTTCCTTTTGCTAGCCACAAAGACACCCACATCTTTTTAACACCACAGTAAGAAATGTTCCGAACTGAATTTTTGAGCTATCATCCTGTTATCCACCAAGGTATATTCAGAATAGCAGACCACAAAGTGGCATTAGAAAACACTTTGCCTTCTTCAAATTAGAGTGTGAGATCTAAAGTCCTGATGGGTTGCGTATTAGATGAGACAATGGCTGTCAGAAGAAGTAGCTAGGAGAAAGGTGAAAAGGAGAATTGGACAGCTTTTCCATGGCCGTCTTCTGCCACATCCTTCTCTCACACTCCCCAGATCCTTCTAAGCAAGTCTACTTGCCTTTCTCCGAACACGGGAAAATTTCATCACATCCCTTTGCTCAAATAGTCCTTCTGGTAGTCCCACTCTCCCCACAGCTTGCCAGCCTAAATCTCGTCCTTTCTGCAGCCCAGTTTAAAACCCCCAGCTCCCAGCTCCCTCCACCTCACAGCTGGTTTCTCTCTCCATTGCATTCCAGTAGCATTTCACCTGTATCACATGTAGACTTTTATCCTGTTGCCCCGCGTGATATTATTTTTTATTTGGATATATAAGTCTATGCCCAGCTTCCTTGCTCAGACTATAAATGGAATTAAGGCAACACCTGTGTTTTATTCGTCATTATAATCACCAATGTCTACCAAGTTCTTTCCACTAGGAACCTCAAAGAGAGATCTGAGCTTTTTTAAAAAAAATTATTTGTTTTATTTAGTTATTTTTGGCTGTGTTGGGTCCTCGTTGCTGGGCGCGGGCTTTCTCTAGTTACGGCAAAGTGGAGGCTACCCTTCGTGGAGGTGTGCAAGCTTCTCATTGTGGTGGCTTCTCTTGTCGCGGAGCATGGGTTCTAGATGCACGGGCTTCAGTAGTTGTGGCTCGCGGGCTCTAGAGTGCAGGCTCAGTAGTTGTGGTACACAGGCGTTGTTGCTTGTGGCATGTGGGATCTTCCTGGACCAGGGCCCGAACCCGTGTCCCCTGCATTGGCAGGTGGATTCTTAACCACTGCACCACCAGGGAAGCCCTGAGCTTCTTAAAATATCAAAAATCAACCTCATGAATCCTCTAGCATTAGTGGAGTATCTTTATGAATACATACACAGCCTATCCTTTCTATAGTGAAGTCATTCATTATTTTCTATTGATATTTTAAAATTGTTACATTTTTGTTTTAAATTTAGAGATACCAAAAGAGAGTAATTTTCCAAAATATTATGCTGTATGAAATGAGGATTTTCAAAAGATTTTGCCAGGATTTATGCTTCCTTTTTTTCCCCTCTTCCCAGCCCCCTCATCTCTCCATTCAGGGATTCAGAGAGAGGATACAGGTACTGGGTAGTGAATAGAGGGGGAAAATAGTCCTTTAAGGGCTGTACTAGGGCAGGTGGCAGAAATCAACTCTCTCCTGACAGTAATGCTCTGACAGCACAAAGAGGCTGGGAGAAGTGTTCAACTGTCAAAAGAAATCATTTAAGGAGAAGGAGCTCTGATTTCAAACCTGGACAGATAAAGCTTTACAGCCTAATAAAGTAGGCTATCTAGGAGAAAGACCCAGATCATCGCAGTTAATAGGAGCTACACAGCAGAGTCAGACGCGTCTAGCAACTGGTGACAACCAGAGCCAATCTGACCATAAAAAGCAACTTTTCTAAAAACAATGATAATCAGTCTGGTTAATTTTATAAGTCACATTAAATCCACTTATATTTTCAGAGACCAGAGCATTTCTCTATTTGTGAACAACATTGTTTCTGAACTCAGGGTCCTATTGCTTTCATACCCCCCTGCCACTGTGGCCCATTCCTGTTGGCATTGTTGGAGGGCTGAATTAAAGCACCAGGGAGAAAAACAACATCCATAGACTGAAATACCCTCTTGTGTGTCAGAGATGCACTGTGCGTTCCTCAAGCACAATCCCAGGACATGAGTGTCACTGGCTCCATTTTACAGATGAGATCGTTGGGCCTGTGAGTTCATGGGCTTTCACCACGGCACGAATGCGTACTGGAAGTACTAGGGCCTCCGGGTAGAAGAGGCAGACACCTGGTCACAAATGCATGGATGATGAGTGTTCATTTGCTGAGCAGAGTAATGTTGTATTCAAATGACTCAGAACTTTACAGCCCTGCATTTGCTATTTGAAAAAGAGTGAGGAAAATAAATCTTACCAAATGTGTACTCTTCATGGGAAAACCACTAAGTGGCCAATGCTAAAAAACTTTTAACCCAAGTCAACAAAAAAATACAGTTGGGATAGATACCATTGGCCTTCAGATTTGGAGCAAACTCAAAGATGCAAATGGAGAACCTTGGGTCAATATTTACCCTTGTCAATAACGACTCCTAAAGGATGATACTGATCAATTACAAGGGTGACCACCTAAAACAGAAGGGATCCAGAGGAGGCCTTCAAGACTTATCTCCAAACTAGACAAGCTTGGGGAAACTATAAGAAACCCATCACTTAAGAATAACCTATAGGAAAGGTCATCATTTCTGTAAGGGGGTGGGGTGGGGAACTTATAATTTTTTTCATTTACTAGAGATCTCTGAAGTAAGAAGTAGGCAACATGGATAAAAGTAAACAGCGTGTGTGATCCATCTTGGAAGGCATCCAATGTTGCCTTCGACAATATTGAGAACAAATGAATTGTGATGAAATTTGGGGAGAGCTGTAGGGGCTTAGAGAGAAGAGATTTCAGTGGGTTCAGTTAAATCAGCAAGTCAGTGGCCAAGGAAATCAGGGACTCTGAATTTTAAAGTATGAAGAGATGTTGAAATTTACTTAATTCAACCCCTAATTTTATAAATTTGGAAACCACAGTCCAGAGATGGTTCTGGAACACCAGATTCTTTACCCCCTGGCCTGTATTCTTCTCCTATGTTATGATGTTCTATAATATGTCAGTTATAATCAGTTATGAAATACATGCAACATAAAACACTATATACTTACTCTCCAAAAGTGTTTGTAGATTAGAACAAAAATTACCTCAAGCTTCCCTAGGGCCAGATCGGAGCTGCCTTCTACATGCAAATATGTATTACGAATACCAAAATGAGGTTATTCTAAGGGAACTCTAGAGCACATTTTAGCATCATCAAAACGTGTATGGAAAACATGCCGGAGGACAGAATCCTAATCTTTAAATAAAATATTGGTCCCTCTGCAACAGAAATAGAATGTACAATTTTATTTATTCTTGCTTAAGAAAAAAAATAAAATAAACCTAGAGAATTTTGGAGATCATGTGCAAAATAAATGCAAGTGCAATTATTCTCATAATTCTCAATTCCTCACTGGAAGAGGAAGGCTCCTTCACGTTGAGTAAGGTGAGTTAAGGACAAATAAAAGGAAGTATTACTTTATCAGAAAATAATAAACGCATGGAGCTCATTACCACAAAGAGGTACAGGCAAGGAATATAAATGGATTCATAAAGGTTTTGACCAAATTTATGAATGTCAGAGCCATAAATGGCTACTGAGAGTACACCTAACCTTTAAGGTTAATGTCAGGGAGGAAAACTCTGTCCTTTCCTGGCAAATCCCTCGAGGCCTCTGTTGTCAACAAAATACTGGGTTGGATGGAACGGCAGGCTTGCCCAGCAGAGTGGTTCCTAAATTCATTTTAAATAAATGGGTATCTGGGCTACATGAACGCCCATCTCTTCAATAGAAGCATAAATGAAAAATGTTCCATTTTAAACAGGAAGCTTAATGAAAGGCGCTGTCGGACTTTATTACTTATGTAACCAGAGTTAAACAAGAGGAAAGATTTCAGTTTTGGGGAATCAGAAGGAAGCCAAGGTTCAAAGCCAGGCTGTACTGAACAGGCCTTCGTGCAAGTTACTAACCTTTCTGTGCTCAGCTTTCTCACATGTAAAATGAGGAGAACCATGTCCCTGCTACAGGCAGTTCACTGAAACTTATATGAGAAAACGCTCTGTAAACTGAAGAAAAAATTATATTATTACAGTAGGGATAGTCAGTTTTAAGCACATCTCGGTCATTTGGGGAGAGGGTTTGTGAGATACGTGAAGACAGAGTGATCCTTGCTTCGTTTTTCTGGAGAGAATTGATGAGCATGTGTAAAAAGTACTCAAGACACAAGTCAAACACCACCCCCCAAGGCAGAGTTTCTTTATCCTCTAAATTTTCAGAAAACTCTAGTCATATCTCAATGAGAGCACTCGTATTATTTATCTGCTTACTCACTTGCTTCATTTGCCTGTGAGCTCCCCTAAGACAGAGGCCTTGTTTTATTCATCTCTGGATCCCTAGTATTTATCATAGTTCCTGGTATATAGTTGGCTATCAATAGATGTTGAATAAAATCCTTAATGTGTGACTGATCGTGTTATCTCCTCTTCACAATAGTGCGGAAATAAATGATCCAACTATAAAATGCAATAAACACATAGTGGTTAAAGTACAAAATCAAGACTGATCTTCAGCTTTCCTAATTTCTAGATGCCAGTTTCTAACTCCCTTAATTTGGAAAATAATGACATGTTGGTTCTATTTACATGCAAAATAAAAAGCAGACATAAATCGTGGGGTAGTGAAATCTTTGCTAAGTGCACATACTTGAAATTCTAAAATTATATTCCTAAAAACACAGTTTGTACTTTTTTAAAGTAAGATGAATATACTATAATATTTGGCCATAGTATCAAATTTTAGGTAAGTACAAGACTGCAGAGAGTCTGATCACTACCATCATCTTCAAAGAGAAAACTTCCAGCCTCGTTAATCTGCAGAATTCAGTATAGAGATCAAAATCAACGTGAAAATGCAGACCTCATATTCAGTTCATGACATAAACCAACAGTTGTAGACATTTAGATCTTTTTAAATGTCTAGGAAATGTTCTCCTCTCACCCATAAATTTAGAAGGGTAAATAGGAAATTAAATAAATATGCAAGCCTACAATATGTAAAAAGAATTATATACTATGACCAAATGGGATATATTCCAGGTACGCAAAGCTGATTCAACATTAAAAAATCAGTTAATGTAATATATCACATCAACATGCTAAAAATGAAAAATCACATTATCATATCAATAAGTGCAGGAAACGCATTTGGTAAAACACAACACCCATCATGATAAAAACTCTCAGCAAATTAGGGATAAAGGGAAACTTCCTCAACTTAATCAAGAACATTTAAAAAATACCTGCAGCTAACATTACACATAATGATGAGAAATTTGAAACTTTCTCACTAAGATCAGGAAAAAGGCAAGGACATCCCCTCTCACCACTCCTTTTTAACATTGTACTAAAAGTCCTAGCTAATGCAATAAGACAAGATAAGAAAAGGTATCCTTTCCAAGATTAGAAAGGAAGAAATAAAATCATCTTTGTTCACAGATGACATGATCATCTATGTAGAAAATCTGAAAGAATCAACAACAACAAAAATTCCTGGAACTAACAAGGGATTATAGCACAGTTTCAGGATAGGATACAAGGTTAATACAAAAAAAGCCAATCACTTTCCTGTATGTCAGCAATGAAAAAGTAGAATTTGAAATTCAAAACAAAATATCATTTACATTACCACCCCAAAAAAGGAGGTACTGAGGTATAAAGCTAAGAAAATATGAACAAGATCTATATGAGGAAAACTATAAAACTCTGATGAATGAAATCAAAGAAGAGCTAAATAAATGAAGAGATATTCTATGTTCATGGGTAGGGAGACTCAAGATGTCAGTTCTTCCCAACTTTATCTATAGTTTTAATGCAACCTCAATCAAAATCCCAGCAAGTTATTTTGTGGATATCAACAAACTGATTCTAAAATTTATATTAGATGTAAAAGACCCAACAGAGCCAACACAATATTGAAGAAGAACAAAGTTGGAGAACTGACACTACCTGACTTCAAGACTTACTATAAAGCTACAGTAATCAAGTGTGCTATTGGTGAAAGAATAGACAAATAAGTCAATGGAAGAACCTAGAAATAGAACTCCATAAATATAGTCAACTGATCTATGACAAAGGGGCAAAGATAGTATTTTCAACCAAATGTGCTGGAACAACTGTACACTCATATACAAAAAGATGGATCTAGACACAGACCTTACACCCTTCACAAAAATTAACTCAAAATGGATCATAGACCTAAATGTAAAACTATAAAACTTCTAGAAGATAACATAGGAGAAATTCTAGATGACCTTGGGTATGATGATAACTTTTTAGATATAACCCTAAAGGTACAGTCTATGAAAGAAATAATTAATAAGCTGGACTTTATTAAAATTAAGAACTTCTGCTCTGTGAAAGAAAACATCATGAGAATGACAAGACAAACCATAGACTAGGAGAAAATATTTACCAAAAGGCACACCTGTTAAAGGACTGTTATTCAAAATATACAAAGAACACTTAAAACTCAACAATAAGAAAACAAACCACCCAATTTAAAAACTGGGCCAAAGATCTGAATAGACACCTCACCAAAGAAGATATACAGATGGCAAATAAGCATATGAAAAGATGCTCCACATCAGTGGTCATGGAAGAAATGCAAATTGAGACAACAATAATATACAGGTGTATACCTGTTAAAATGGCCAAAAATCCAGAACACTGACAACACCAAATGCTGATGAGATGTGCAGCAACAGGAACGCTCATTCATTGCTGGTAGAAATGCAAAATGGCACAGACATTTGGAAGACAGTTTTGCAGCTTCTTACAAAACTAAACATACCCTTATCATACAATCCAGTAATCACATTCCTTAGTATTTACCCAAAGGGGTTGAAAATTTATGTCCACACAGAAACCTGCACACAGATATTTATGGCAACTTTCTTCATAATTGCTAAAATTTGGAAGCAACCAAAATGTCCTTCAATAGGTAAATGGATACATAAACTGTAGTACATCTAGACAATGCAATATTCCTCAGCACTAGAAAGCAATGAGCTATTAAGCCATGAAAGACACGGAGGAAACTTAAACACATATTAGTAAGTGAAAAAAGCCAATCTGAAAAGGCTACATTCTGTAAAATTCCAACATTCTGAAAATAGGCAAAAGTATGGAGACAGTAAAAGGATCAATGGTGCCAGGAACTGGGGGTGGGGGAGTAGGGAGAGTTGAATAGGCAGGGCACAGAGGATTTTTAGGGCAGTGAAACATCTCTGTATGATACTATAATGATGTATACATGTCATTACACATTTGTCCAAACCCGGAGAATGTACAAGACCAAGAGTAAAACATTATGTAAACTATAGACTTTGGGTGATTATGATGAGTCATGTAGGTTCATTGATTATAACAAATGTACCACTCTGGTGGGGGATCTTGATAATGGGGGGGGGCCTCGCATGTATGGGGGCAGGGGGTACATGGAGAATCTCTGTACTTTCTTCTCAATTTTGCTGTGAACTTAAAACTGCTCTAAAAAAATTGTCTTACATTTTGCTTACATAAATAAGCAAGCATGTATATAGATGTGCATGTGTATGTGTGTGTAAAATCCTTTTCTCACTTAACAGCAGTTGAAAAGTTGGGTGAAGTGGTCAATAGGCCACTGGACACCAGCATTTTCTTCCCCATCCCCAGGGGCCAGCCTGGCCCATCACTGTCTTTGTGAGGGCCATCTCAGGCCAGTTTAACTCAGCACATTCCATTCAGCAGTTGAAACTCTGGTTGCAAAGCTGACCCTCTGCTGCTCTGAATTCTGAAACGCTATCCATTAATATAACAGTCTTCCTTGTCAAAGCACCTGCAGTGAATGTTTATTTCATATCTACTCTTCCTTAGTTTATCTACAGCCACACTGACTTTGCCTCCCTCAAATTTCAGCCTTTTTATTCCCGAAGCCTAAATTTACATGGGTAGTTAATAATATCGTGACTTATTCTGACCAAGAATGCACACATATATATCTCTTCCACCTCTCTGTATCACAGATACATCCTACATTAACCTTACTGTCATTATTTCCTGCTGTCAATCTCATATTGGAATAGACAACATTGCTCTACTTTGTCATGGTGAAAAGTTTATCCTGCAAATTTTCAGTTTCTTAGGTCTTCTGTGAATGGCTGTGCTTATCTCATGTGTGCTCCTAGGCATCTCCAGGGCTCTGCATTTAACTTCGTACTTCTAAAAGCATCTTTACAGAGATAATATTAATGTTATTGCAACAGACAGGCAGAGACTCATTTCTCTCTGCTTTGACTGAAAATGCTTCTTCGTAGTGAAAAAATGTGCAGGCATTGGCATTTTTGTGTGAGGTCTGAATGTGTGTGGGTCCAGCTATTGGCAGCAGAAAGAAGTAAGACATGACTGCCAGATGGTTTGGTTTAAAAGAAAAAAAAATTACTAGGACTTCTCTGGTGGCGCAGTGATTAAGAATCCACCTGCCAACGCAGGGGACACAGGTTCAAGCCCTGGTCTGGGAAGATCCCACACGCCATGGAGCAACCAAGCCCATGCGCCACAGCTACTGAACCTGCGCTCTAGAGCCCGTGCTCCACAACAAGAGAAGCCACCACAGTGAGAAGCCCGCGCATGGCACGAAGACCCAATGACCCAACACAGTCAATAAATAAATAAATTAATTAATTAATTAAAATAAATCACCAGTCAAAATTGACTGGTGATCCACAACCTTTAAAATTATTTTCCCAAAGAATCCTCTATTCTGAAGCTGGGAAAAACTTCTGAATTCACTCTCGGTTCTGATATGGAGTTGCTTGGAAGGGTGGGTAATTTGAACATCACTTAGCTCCCAAATAGCTTCTTACCTAGACATACTGGGTATTTTAAATTCTGGATACAACTGCTGATCATATTCAAATGTTTTGAAGACCTGAGTTAGAATTCAGAGTAGAAAGGTAGAAAGTAGTAGAAAGATGACTGGATGTGAAGTTAAGTTCCAGTCTCTACTACTAATTGGTATCTTAATGTATCCCTGTAATTTACTACAGGGATAAATGTAGTAAATGTAGTTTACTCCTCTATATAATGAAGATACTAAAATCTGCTCTGCCTAGGTCATAGTCATAGGGTTGTTTAAAGATCTAGGAATAAAAATGCATGGGAATGAACTCTAAACCATGCAGTTGTATGGAATCTCAGTTGTTGCTGTAATACTAAAACAGAAGTTTTGGAAAAAACAAAACTTAAAGGGAAACTACTACTGGCCCTGGTGGAATTTGCAGTCTGGGTTTTCTTAGATCACCCAAGTTGCAATTTTCATTGTATTGGTTTGTCTGTTAGCTTAATTCTCGTTATGTTTTCTCATTCTTATCCCCAAACAATTCAACCCGAAGCAGAGTTGTCTTACAATAATGAATACTATTTAGGAAAAACTTTGGTGCAACACAATGGTAAATTATTTTACAAATTTTCACCATGTGCATTGGCAACAAGAATTACAGTAGAAAATAATGAGTTTATTGCCATCACATTCATTTCCGTAACAGTGATGGTTATGCTGAGACAATACTGATTCTTCAGCGTTTCCACGAGGTCGGCCTACTGAGTATGCCCGCTTCCCACCAGCCTCCTATTGACTGCTGGATCTGCTGACTCAAAGCTCTTTGAGGTCAGTGATGTCTTCTCTCTAGCTGACTTCTGGGTGATCAGCTCAGTGCCCGAAGCACAGTGGAAATGGGATGGAGACTTGTCGTGTGGGTGAGTGAGGCTGACTCGCCTCTTCTCCTTAAAGACCCACATGTTAAGGCACTGCTAGTGGGACCGAGAGAGGGAGTCAAATCCCACATCTGATCGTGGCTAAACCCAGCACCCCAAATGCCTGTGTATGAATTTTTCCTAAGATTTATTCAAATAGTAAATAAAATGGACTGTCATCTGCTCTGAACAATGCTGTTCTCAAGGTGAGGTTTCTGTAATGCCTCTATATCCCAGACTGGAACAGCAGCGTTCAGAAGCAATTTTTTTTTAAACATCTTTATTGGAGTATAATTGCTTTACAATGGTGTGTTAGTTTCTGCTTTATAACCAAGTGAATCAGCTATACATATACATATGTTCCCATATCTCCTCCCTCTTGCGTCTCCCTCCCACCCTCCCCATGCCACCCCTCTAGGTGGTCACAAAGCACGGAGCTGATCTCCCTGTGCTATGCGGCTGCTTCCCACTAGCTATCTATTTTACATTTGGTAGTATATATAAGTACATGCCACTCTCTCACTTCGTCCCAGCTTACCCATCCCCCTCCCCGTGTCGTCAAGTCCATTCTCTATGTCTGTGTCTTTATTCCTGTCCTGTCCCTAGGTTCTTCAGAACTATTTTTCTTTTTAGATTCCATATGTATGTGTTAGCATACGCTATTTGTTTTTCTCTTTCTGACTTACTTCACTCTGTATGAGAGACCAGAGCATTCTAAAAGCAGTGAACAAGCAAATACCTTGCAGAGGTCTAAGGATTAGCATGACTAAAATATTAAGTCTTAATTTCTAGGCTATTATTCCATCTCAAACAGAAGCAGTTCATGTTTTAGTAGAAGATTGCTATAACTATGAAGTGAAACTACACGTTTATCATCTTTAACTGTGTCCATTATTAAGAAGTAATGACTATGAACGTATAATCATTGATTACAACCCTTAAAATAGCCATGATATCGAGTAGCCACGAACATGAAACTATGAAGGTAGAATATAAAATATATTAGGCCCTGAGCATACGCAAATTTCAGTGAAAAACATACAGTCAGTAAGAGATACCGTTCCAGAACGATATTTCTGTAGCCAGTCTTTCACTATTCACACTTTGCAGCCTACTTCTGTGCTACAAAACAGGAATACTCGAAGAAAAATGTGCAGTATTGAAATCGCAAGAATCCGAGTGAAAACATATAGGTTCCGTTCCAGATTGGATGATTTGCTAGTCACGTGACATGGGACAAGTCACTTCGGTCCCTTAGACTCAACACTTTGGTCTATAGGTTTAACTTCCTGAGTTCTTGTGAGGTTGAAAACTTTTGTCCATGACAGAGACTGTAAATCTTTATAAACTCTGAGTCCTCATTCTGCTAGGAGTGGATGAAATCAGGAATTGGTTTTTATTTGGGTTATTTTATTCTTTTTGATGCCTGAGCTCTTTATTGGTACTTTTATTTTAATGATTATTATTGCAATAAGCATTCATGACCCCAAACTCTGAGATCTTTGTAATAAAATGACCCACGACAATGGCAAGGCATTCTCTTCAAGTCTGTTATTTTATCACTAAACTTTCATAGGCACTTTACAAAAGTAACTTCAGACACGGTTTAGTTTTGAGGACACGCTGTGACACCAGCAATAGAACAGCAAAATTTTATATCCGGACATGGAGTGATGGGTCACCTCCCTGCTCCTGTATTCAGAGACGCTGAAAGCCCAGCAAACTTGGGAAGGGCGAGTTGTTTTCCAAGGCGATTGCTCAGCGGAGATATCTGGAGCAACCAGCCATCTCATGTGAAATTCTTTTCATCTTCCCTCCACAATCCTGTGCAAACCAGGAGGATTTCTGAGAGGCACCGAGATTCTCAATCATTGCAGCGAAGCTGCTTTCTGATTTGAGCTCATGAGAGGAAGGGCAATTTCATGTTAAACATACACACAAGATGACAGGGAGGGATGGGAACTGATAGCCCAAAATACATATGCAAACCCTGCCTTGGAAGCTTGTATTTCACTCTCTTGGACAAAGTTAACGGAAACCAAGGAACTACCATTCCAGAATCATCACCCCCTTTAATCCTTAATAACCAAATAAAAATGGGCAGCCTATATTCAGGAGCAGTTCCTGCAAGCAGATCTCCAGGAAACAAGGCTCCCTACAGACTTTCCCTTGATCTTAAAGCTTAACTTGAAACATTTATATGCACGGAGCACCTGGCCAGGAGATGTGAGGAGGCATGTTTTTCACCTTGGCTCTATTTCTTTCTTTAATAATAAATTCTCAGGGTTTTTTTTTCCTCCTTCCTGGAAACGGATTCCATTTGAAATAATGTTTTTTGTTCTTTCTTAATAGTTTAAGAAAAGCAAGACAAACTTGAAAACCCCCCATTAACATCCAAAAGGTTCCCTGCTTGCCTGACTGTATCATCCCTGCTTTAGGGTAGATGAGGCAGAAGTCAGCATAGGTTAAATCCAATCAGGTTGAGAACTTCTTTTGTTTGAATTCAAAGGGCTCAGGTTAGCCTATTATGCAACTGAGTATCACCTGGCTACACAGGTCTTTCTCCCTGACACACCTTGCTGGGTAAACAGGGGATGAACTCTATAAACTGTTCCGGCTGCACAGGCTTAAATACACAGATATCTGAATTATAGTCAGATGTTTAACAGAGGAGGAAAGCTGGGGTTTGTCCCAAAATGGTAAGGCCATCTGGGTTACATCCTCAACAAGGATATAATGCACTTGATGGTGGAAACATACCACAGAGTCTGCTCTGTGGCCTTTCTCCCGAATCAGAAACCTTATAGCTCTTTAGAAATACATGTGTTTTTAAAAAATTTTTATTGGAGTCTAGTTGATTTACAATGTTGTGTTAATTTCAGGTGTACAGCAAAGTGAATCTGTTATACATATCTCCACTCTTTCCTTTTTTTTTTTTTTTTTTTGAGATTCTTTTCCCATATAGGTCATTACAGAGTATTGAGTGGAGTTCCCTGTGCTACACAGCAGGTTCTCATTAGTTATCTATTTTATATATAGTAGGGGGTACGGGGGGGAGGGATAAATTGGGAGATTGGGACTGAAATATATGTATTTTTTAAAGGGGGCACCAGTCCGCGAGTGCTCTCTCCTCTCTTTCTTCCATCTTTCTTTCCTTTCTTCCTCTCCATCTTCATTCCACAAAATATCTTTGAGGAGACTAACCAAAAGTCACACAGTGCAAAAGTATACGATAAATAGTTGAAATTAAAGCCAAGGAAAGTCAAAGGAAATATTCCAACATATATAAATGTAAGCCACTCACTCCTGTATGGCTGCTGGCAGGCAGAAAGTGTACATCTGGCTCTGTGGATGCCCCATCCAGGTCCAGGACCCATCGAGGCCCAATTCACCTCTATGCCTCCAGCCCTGCCCCCTCTAATATCATTCTCCATGCCTGAGTAGCGCCTTTAAAAATCAAATCAGATCAGGTCTTATTCCTGCTCGCAGCACAGCGATGGCTTCCCGCTGTATTTAGGATAATGTCAGGATTCCTCCCTGTAGCTTACGAGGCTCTCGAGACCTGGCTCATTACTGCCCTCAACCTCATCCCTCCGGCCACACGGAACCTTGGTCAACAATTCAGGTGTGCCTGCTCTCACCCGACCACCCTCCTCATGGCATCTGTCACACTTGACCATTTACTTAATAGCTTGCTTATACTGTCTGATAACACACTCTTTGAGAATAGGAACTGGAAATAAGTCGCTCTGTACTTTATTCCCAGCATTTAGCAGAGTGCCTGGCGTATTATGGCTTAACTGTACGTTACTGTTTGTTGCATGAATAAATAATAATAATCACTGACATCTATTAAGCATTTAGCATGGGCCACAAAAGATGCCCAAGGTTTTACCTCCTTTCATCATTGTGAAAAAGTCTATTCTTCACAGCGGAGCCATAGGAAGATTACGATTATCTTCATTTTACAGATGAGAAAACCAAGGCTTCCAGTGGCCAAGTGTGGGTGCCAAGCCACCAACCTGGATCCTTCTGGTTCTCAGGTTTGAGCTCTAATCACCACCCTATACTGCTTTTCTAGTAACAAATCATGCTTCCTAACCACCTGATCGAAAAAGAAACAGTTACAAGGCTCACAGACTCTGAAAAAAAAACACATACCAACTGTTGGGGAGAAACAGGGCTTTTCCTGGATTCTGAAACTTTAAAAATATCTTCCCCTGGGTCATGTCAAACCATTCCCAGGGGCCTGATTTTGTGGAGGGCAGCCTGGGAATCCCTGCAGGGAGCAGGATAGCAGATTTCATAGAGCCTCCTCCTAGATACAATACAACCCAAGTTAGTAGCATCACAAAAAAGCAGACTTCACCGAAGTCCATTCTCAACCAGGTGAAATACACAGTTCTCCGGTGATCTGGCTTAAACCGTTTATTTAATCCACCAAAATCAAATCCAGCAAGTATTCATATTGTCACTTCAAGAGCATTTTCCCCTCGAGAAGAGTAAGGAAGAGGAGAGCTGGCGGGGAAAGAAAGGCAAGGACTCATGACCCATCTGACCTAGAAGGGCAGTGACCTAGCAGGGTGTGCAGGGAGCTGACTTGGCCAGCACGGTCTTGCTGAGGGATCCCTGACCAGACAACATTACCTGGGCCCAGCTTCCTCCTCCATAACCTGGACATCCCAGAGTCCCAAGGATCCTTTCTGCTCTACTGTTCCCTGGTTGTCAATGGCTGCTCTCCTCGGGGTTCCATTTCCCGTGGTTTTGTTTCGAAGTTAACACCCTCCCCCTAAAAAAATGATACAAATGAACTTACTTACAAAACAGAAATAGACTCACAGACATAGAAAAAACCTTATGGCTAACAAAGGGGATGGGGTTGCCTGGGAGGGAGAGACAAATGAGGAGTTTGGGATTAACAGATAGATACACACTACTATATACAACAAGGTCTTACTGTGTAGCACAGGGAACTATATTCAGTATCTTGTAATAACCTACAATGGAAAAGAATCTGAAAAAGAATATATATATATGTACACATATATGCATAACTGAATCATTTTGCTGTACACTTGAAACTAACACAACGTTGTAAATTAACTATACTTCAATTTAAAAGAAGAAGTTAACACCCCGCTCTCCTTCTAAAAGTTTGCATTTGTTTGGGTCTTGATCATTAAAACTGAGAAAGAATTACCCAAGCAATTCTGGCTACCACTACCCCCTCTTACTGTCTGTTGCCTCAGAGGAGAAAAGCCCTCAGCCACAGAAAACACCACACACACACACACACACACACACACACACACACACACACACACACAGACGTGCACGCACGCACTACCGTCCATTCTTTTGTGACGGGTGCTACCGTCCATTCTGCAACCTAGTTTGCATGTTTGCTTTCTGAGTCAGTTTGAAGAGTTTTCTCTGAATCAACTGTACCTTTTACTAGTTACGGCTGGTCGCAATATGTGCTTCCCGATCTTGGAAGCGTTTCCCCTTAAAACCCGACTATGGTTATTTTACGCCATCTCGTCTACAGCTCTGTGGAGGGAAATCTTCCACCTTGTGAATACGGAAGTCTACCCAAAGGAGAGTAGATGTTCAATTTAATCACATTATTGCTGAATTTTCACAAAATCAGTTCTATAGTCTTTTCCTTTGAAGGCCTTGCAACTATGCATGTGTTTACAAATATACACGTCTTGTCTTGCAGATGTTTGCAGTTATGTCCCAATCTTTAAACCATTCTTGCAAAATGACTCTGAACTAGGTAAATAATGTAGTTGTTGAACAATATAGACTCCCTTTTGCCATGAAGACATGAAGAAGAAAATATTATACACAAAAATCTGAAAATTCTAGGATAAAAGAAGAAGAGGCTGTCTACTCAATGCTCTGTGGTGACCTAAATGAGAAGGAAATCCCAAAAAGAGGGGATATGTGTACACATATAGCTGATTCACTTTGCTACACAGCAGAAACTAACACAACATTGTAAAGCAACTATACTCCAATAAAAATTAATTTAAAAAAGAAGAGTCTGGGGTCTATAGTCTATTTATAACCCACTTGTTTGCTTTTAAGGGATTCTGTTAAGTAAATAAGTCTGATTCTATCAATTGGGAGGGAATAAAGCTGCTTACTAATAGGACATGAAATTTTATTCTTTCTACTAGTCAACCGTGGAATTTAGAATTCTATAATTGTAGGTTTACACTATATTTCTATGTATGGTTTTCAGTATATTATCCTAAGTTTCTTTTGATTCAGCATTTCCTAGTCACTTCATATCCTCTTATTTTCAGTTCATTGCTCCATTAATAAGGGAAATGGGAGAAAGTTCCAAATGATTCAGAAGATAAACTGAACTAGCTGAGAAAGACATCCAAACTTCAGAAGCAAAATGACAAATGCACAAAACTAAAGGAACTTGGAGTTCTGTCTTGACAAAGGAAAGGGATGTTCTATATTTTTCTAATAAGAAAAAAGGTAATCACTGTAAATTTGTGAAGGAAAATTTAGGTAGA
This sequence comes from Leucopleurus acutus, assembly GCF_964270905.1. Classification (NCBI taxonomy): domain Eukaryota; kingdom Metazoa; phylum Chordata; class Mammalia; order Artiodactyla; family Delphinidae; genus Leucopleurus; species Leucopleurus acutus. The sequence continues at coordinate 131,350,875 of NC_139146.1, read as the reverse complement.
CTCCTAAAGCAAGTGATCTTACACGTGAGAGACAGAACGTGTACAGTCTATGGAGGAATTAAAGACTGGAGATGAGTAGTACTCATCTCAGAGGAGGGAGGTTGCAGACACCGGAAATGGAGCTGCAGCTCTAAGAAGAAGCCTGGAATGCAGTTAATGATTTCTAAAGATGAGCTCCTGCCAGCCCTCAGCACTGCAATTTGCCTACCATTCAGTAAATAGCCTTTACTTCTTGGAGGGTGGCTTAGTGTTTTAAAAGAATAAGCACATCTCCTGAGGTCCCTGCCCATCAGTATATACAGACCTGGAGAATCTTTGGTGCTGTATTAATGCCACGTGCTCTCTTAAAGGGCACAGCCTGGATTCCAGATTCCATTAGAGGCAGCTGAGGGAAGGTACCGTTTCTTTTTTAGCAACTGGGTTTGAAAACAAACAGAAAAAATTGCCCATGCTCATCCCAAACTTTTCGATAGCTTGTCAAAATAAGGTGCAGTGGAAGCATGCAACATAACAAGATGCAAACACCAAACCTAGTCCTTTCGAGAAAATTCCTCAGCGTCCCCCCTACGTGGTTCAATCATGCTGCTCATTAAACAAGTCGTTGTAATACTGTCAGCCCCATCTTCTAGGTGCCAGGATTTCCTTTTGAAGAGAGAAGGTAATCAGGGGCCCAGCTTTGCAGAAAGGTAAACATTTGGAAACCAGCACAGGGTTTTCTGGTGTTTAAGACCTGGCATCTTCTAAATTTAGAGACCGCAATCCCCCCGCCCCCATACACACACACACACACACACACACACACACACACACACACACACACTTCTTTTTCTAGCTTCAAATACTTTTAAAATTTATTTTAATTTTTTAGTTTTCACAGGCACAAGGTACTGTGAAACACACTTCAAGTGTCTTTTAAAAATTAAAACAGGGTTGATTTGTAGTGTCAGTGGTTCCCGCTAATCAAAATCACTGCCAATTTTTCAGGAGGGAAGAGGTACAGCTTTCTCACTACAGAGCACAGCTTCATTTTTCTGTTTTGATCTAAATCTGAATGTTTTCCTGCAGATAATTCTCTTGCATTTTTTAAAGGAGAGGAACGGGTAATACAATTCGCAGACAATAAATGTTTATTTGGACACACAGGTTCCCATGCCACCCTGGACAAATGTGCGGAACGCCAGGTCCCTCTGCTGGCCCAGCTCTGCAGGAGCGTCTCCCATCGGTGTGCCTTCAGAGATTCTGCCTCTAAATTAAAACTTCCCAAACAGAATGTTCTGTTTACTCTGCTCCTACCACCCAGGACCACCACTGGGATGCAGAGAGGGGAACGTGTGGACACCATTTAGGACAAGAAGAACGAGCAGCTGCCTGAGTGAGGGTTCCTCTGACTTGTGCCTGAGTCTGAAGCCAATGCACATTTCAGTTCATGCTCTATCTTCTCATAGGCTTTTTTTTTTTTTTGCAATTGTCTTTTAAAAATTCGAAGTGACTTTTATGAACTAGAAAGCTTGTAGGAATCTTCTTGTCCTTAAGTTCAAGGATTTTTTAAAGAACCAAAGAAACAAACGAAGACACATGAATTTAACAAAGCAGTAAGTTTCCCAGAATCTTGCCTGCTAGCAGCAGAAGTCCTGTAAGTATAGTCTTGTGACCAGCAGATTTGATTCTTTTAAACTGGAGAATCGTGGTATGGCATTCTGGAGTTCTTCAATGAAAATAAAATAGTTCTATAATGTTTAAAAAGAATCTGCAGTTTCATTTAAAATACATTCAAGAAAGCACCGTTCTCTTTAAATTGTCATTATGAGGGCCTTTATTTAAAACCATGAGTTAACACGAGAAACGGTGGTGTTTATTTTCTAATGCTAATCACCATGATACTTTTAATTACAGAACAGAAAAGATCATATTAGACAGGGGGAAAAAAAATCATGAGGTCCATGGATTCAGATGAGTCAAGGCAAATAATACTTGAATAGTGATGAGTTGGTCTAAACCTATCACATTAAAACAAAAACTAAATAAGGACCCAGAGCAAAAAATAACAGAGAGAAAGAGAGATAGGGAAACGCAGAGAAAGACAGACAGACAGAGGAGGAGAGGAGAGAAGAGGGAAAACGAATAATGACAAAAAAAAAAAACAACAGTGCTTCACATAGCTGATGGGCCCCTCAAATTTTTCAAGTTACAATTAATGATTTTTAAAGCTATACATCCTAATATTTAATATAATAACAATAGAGGGGCATCATTCTGGAATATCTGAAATCATTTCTGTAGAAATCCACCACTCCCCAGTTTGAGAATCTTCATTCATAAAAAACACACAGGAGGGAGGGCATTGTTTCCCAGCTACCTTCTCATCACGTCAATGCCGGCCCACACACAGGTTTGATAACCGTTGTTTTAGATACATCAGATGAATAAACATTTCAATTACTAGAGCTCTACTATTTCCACAGTTTTGACCTTTTTGTAATTGAGATGCTTGAGTATTTGTAGTTAAGACATTTTCTCTAAAAAAAGTGTATATGGCAATTTTAAATTAAATTGAGTTAACACATTTTGTTTTGAGGATTCTGGTGCCAGAGAAATTAAGGACGCTAGGTCCACTTCCCTGCTTCCTGATAATTGGAAGCATGTGAAGGTGCTTTTAAGAATCCAGACACCCATGCCCCACTTCAGATGTACTGAATGAGAGTCTCTGAGGGAACGTCCCTGGAATCTTTTATTTATTTATTTAATAGTATGCCTCTGGGTTTGGAAACCACTGCTCCAGAATGTTGCAAAATCAAGAGAGCTGTTAAATGATTTTTTAAAAAATCATCCAATATCTGGGTAGTTCCTTGCAGCCACAAAACCCAGAGGAACTGAGACCACTGTATGTTCTATAAGCACCGGGCACAAATCACCTGTTTTCAAAAGAGGCATAAAAACAGAACGCTGTTTAGTACACTTTCTAGGTATGTAAATTGCAAATTCATAATTTAATATGCTCCACCTTTCCTAGGACACAGAGGGATGCGTTTGAATTACTAGTCTTTGCTTTTTAATTTTTTAAATTTGGTTGTTAGAAAAATAAATCCGGCGTGTTTATTGGAGTCAAGAGTTGTGACATGAAAGAACAATGTTGCCATCTAGTGGTCAAGTGGAGACATTAAAGAATCAGAATGTCTTGTGAAATGCCAAGTTGGAGGAAGTGAACCCTAAGGAAAGAAGGTAAACAAATTTCAATAAAGACTTCTATTATTGAAATAATTTTTCTAAACTACAGATTACTACACCCAGGCTTTCTGAACCTCGTGTCAGCTTCTAGTCTTAGCATCACCAGTAGTGGTCAGTTGACAGCAGAGCTGTGTTTCGTTTGGCTTTTTAAAAAATAACATGGTAAACTTTCCGACATTTGTGTAATTTGTGTAGGTTCAGAGGTGGATTTTAACACCAGGAGGCCTCTCAAACCGTCAGTGGCACCGTCCTTCACAACGGTAGCAGCCCCAGTGGTTTCGCTGATTGCCCAGGCTGCCTGAACCCTTAAACCCTTTAAAGGGGAGATTCTACAGGGGTTCCCCACCACTGACATCTCAGGGGAGGTACACTGCTCCTTGAGGTATTTCATCTAGAGGCCTCCCGTGTTCCCAGCACTGCATCGTGTGATGGAGCTGGGCTCCCAAGTCATTTGGGTGAGGGAGGATTTCATGTCAAAACGTGCACGTACACTCGTCCCTAGAAGTTAGCACGCATAGCATCAGAGAGGAAGCGAAAGGCATCTGTCAAAGAAAAGGCATGCTATTCGACAATTATAGTTATTTTAATTTTAAATATTTGGTTTGGTCTAAGTGATCTCAATTAGGTCATGATATCTCTTAAATTGAATGTTACTCTTTTTTTTTTTTTTCCTGAGGGTTTCAAGACTGGTTTGGGGCAGCCATCATATATGCTGGCTTTCAAAGGTGAAGGCGAAGGGTGTAATGCTGTCTTTCAAAGAGCTGTGAAATAGCCTGTCTTATGCACTGAAGCAGGGTCCCCCAGGAAAGGCTAGAAAGGACTGTTCTATAGCAAAACTCACAAATAAACTTCTTAGAGGGAGACCTGGATCATGTCTGGGACTTAACTGTTCCTTATTCTTTTCATTTAATGGGACACACTTCCATCTTTATCTGAATAAAAGGCCTTCTTACTCAAGATTTCCTCCTCCTTAATTGATTTAGGCCTCTGTATTTGTTATCCAGTCCTATGAAAATGAAAAGGTGCCCTGCCAGTAGAAACAGGACTATGCCCAGCCTGTTCCAACATGTATTTGCACTGGAAGACCTGCCAGAGAGAACATATATAAGGATAACCTAGAGAAAGGTATAGAGAACACCAGGTTACTAGCAGTCTTCTAGATTGTATCCAAAACTCCTGGCTGGGGAGGCCTTAGATATGGAGTTTTTTGAATAAGTACATGAAAGCAGGAGGGAAAGGCTTACTACGTGTCCGATACTATTCTTCACTCTTTAGATAAATTAACTCATTTAATCCTCATAAGTCCCTAAAAGGTAGGTACTTTTATTACCCCTATTTTACAGATGTGGAAGTTAAGGCAGAGCAGGGTTAAGTGACTTGCCCAAGGCCATGACCAGCAATCGTAGGAATGTAATTTGATTCCAAGCAGTCTGTCTCCAGAATCTATACATCTAGCTGCTGTACAAAACTGCCTTACTCTGTGGAACTTCAGCCCTTTTCAAGAATTAAAATTCAATAAAGCACAAGTAAAATGATATTGAACGCAATGCATTTTCCTGGATTAATTTAAAGGCTTTGGGGGATCTAGAGTCCTCTGGCTCCTCATGAGGAATGTAGGTCTTCACCCCACAGCACTATACTGGCTGGATCAGGAAAGAGATTAGGCTGTGTCTGGACCGGGACTCAAAGCCAACAAATGATGTACATGATCCAAACTCATTCTATTCCAAATATTAGATGCTGCATTTTAAAATTCCTGTCTTGTATCAATTTATTATACTTCTTTTTTGTCACTCTCAAAATTATGACAATAGAGCAGAAGGCAAAACATAGGCTTTGGGGGGCTTTTGGTAGTTTGTCCATCAAATGTATAGATACAAACACATGTATATTTAGTCTATAAATGCTTATTGAGCACCTACTATGTGCAAGGCATTTGCTTGATGGTGTTGAGGATGGAAAGATAAATGATAAGTCACTGCAATTAAGATGCCCACAGCCAGTAGGGGAGATAAAAAAAAAGATGCAAAAGTAACTGTGATAGTACAATGAGGCAAGAGATTCCTTCTGAATGAGAGGCACAGAGTCATGGGGATTGTGTATCCTGTAATTCTCTGTGGACCAGAATTAGTCTACAGCTTGACCACAAGGCATAAACAGCATTTTGGAACATACAGTTTACTTATGCTCAAAAAGCCCACTAGATCTTAGATTAAGATTCACCAAGCAACTGCAGAATAGTAGAGAGGCACAAAGGATGCAACCAGAGAATGGAATTATGTGGAGGAGGCAAGACCAAGACGAAGCAGCCAGGAAGAACAATTAACACACGCTCATTAGCTCTGCCATTAAGCCATGGCTGTGACATCATTCCAGTGACAGAAGGGGTTTACATCATATGCAGAAGATGTTCCAGATCTTTCCTAACATCATTATGATTTACAGTATCTTAGGAAAATTGTCTAGGGTGCCCCTTAGTTTTTCACCCACTCATGAAGAAATGACTGCACATTTCCCCTCTCTGGAGCTGTTATTAAAGACTGCTAGCCTCAGCACTGGTCACAATAGCCAAGACATGGAAACAACCTAAATGTCCATCTGCAGATGAATGGATAAAGAGAATGTTGTACATATATATGATGGAACACTACTCAGCTATTAAAAAAACGAAATAAAGCCATTTGCAGCAACATGGATGCAACTAGAGAATATCATACTAAGTGAGGTAAGTCAGAAAGAGAAAGACAAATATCTTATGATATTGCTTATATGTGGAATCTAAAATATGACACAAATGAACCTATCTATGAAACAGAAACAGACTCACGGACATAGAGAACAGACTTGTGGTTGACAAAGGGGAGAGGGTTGGGAGATGGATGGAGTAGGAGGTTGAGGTTAAAAACAATGGATACAAAACAAGGTCCTACTGTTTAGCACAGAGAACTATATTCAATATGGTGATAAACCATAATGGAGAAGAATATTTGGAAAGGAATGTATATATATGTATATATATGTATGTGTATATATATATATGTATATATATGTATAACTGAATCACTTTGCTGTACAGCAGAAATTAACACAACATTGTAAATCAACTGTACTTCAATTAAAAAAATAAAAGACTGTTAGCCTCCCCCCGTCCCTCTCTACATCTGAAATGGTACCTCCACCTACTCTTGATCCCAGACTCTGCCCACCATCTAGGGTCTTCCGCCAGCTTGTAACTGCTATTCACTTCCATGCCGGTTAGGGTGCCATAAAGATTCTCAGGTTCAGTTAGGCTGAAGGACTCAGGAGACTTCACAGAGCACACTCTCATAAGGCCCTGGTTTACCAAGAGAAGGCACATGCAAGCACTGAGAGTCTGAGAAACTTCCAGGCAAAGGGCTCCAGGGTTCTTCTTATTTTTAGGAGTTGCTTGGTCTCCAGATTAAACCACTAGGATTTGTGCTGTGAATCTTGGTTTCCCAAGACCTCCAGGCATAAGTTCCCAGTAGTCTTGTATGCCTCTCGGTCACCTTAGCCAAGCCAGGCTAACTGGTTACACCAGCGGAGAGCTATCAACAATCTGGCCCTGGGTTTCACCAGGGGAGTTTCAGACTGTTAGCAGTGCCTCATAAATCATGAGCTGCTTGGTTAGTTAGCCCACTGACCTTCAGCTGGCCAAGAGCCAAAGCCAGACTTCCAGGGGTCTGTGGACATAAGCAAAGAGCTGCTCCAGTCCAGCTGTAAAATCACCCTACAACACAGGTGCTTTGACTGCAAGCAAAGGAAACTGCTTCTGATCAACTTAAGCAAAAGGAAATTTACTTGGAGGGATCTCACAAGGAAGGCAAGAGGATTACAGTTGAGAACAGTTATAGAAATTGTTAAATAACAACTCAGGTCCCAGACAAGGACGCAAGCACGACAAGGCGCTGCAAGCAGCTAATGGAGTTCCACCAAGTCCTCAGTCCCTTTTTCCTCTGTTCAAAATTCAAATTTATAGGGAACGGGCTAAACTTGTGTCCATGTACCAGTCCAGGGAAGCGTGGGACCCCTGATAACAGTGGAACTAGACTGGGTAAAAGGTCATTTCTGGAAAAAAATAACTTATTAGAAAGGCAATAGGTGGTTGGGATCGACATATACTCACTGCTATAAATAAAATACATAGATAACTAATAAGGACCTATAGCACAGGGAACTCTACTCAATACTCTGTAATAACCTAGATGGGAAAAGAATCTGAAAAAGAAAAAATATATATATATATATGTATAACTGAATCACTTTGCTGTATACCTGAAACTAACACATTGTAAATCAACAATATTCCAATATAAAATAAAAATTTAAGAAAAAGAAGGACAAAATGCCTTTTGCATTGTCAAAATCCAGCCAATGGTCATTACAGTTTATAACCCATGTTTGTAAATGAGAAGTTTGGAGCAATTCAAGTAAAATCCTTTATGTCTAAGACAATAGCTTAAATTCATTCCTTCTGAAAACACTGTTCTCTCCTCCATCCCTCTTCCTATGTTATGCTCTCCACCCACCAGCAGCAGCATACACATATCTATTGTCATTTTAGAAAAATGCAAATCCTAGCTGATACGAAAAAGGAAACAAAAAATAGCTGGTGGTTTAAAAATAGTTTTCCTTATTATAAAAATTATAGATGCTTATTACAGAAAAATTTTGAAAGTGAAGAAAATTATAAAGAAAACAGAATCGTTTGTAATTCACATCATAGAGGTCGAGTCCTATAAACATTTCGTTATATTTCCTTCCAAGTTTTATGTTGCCATTGCATTTGTCTACACATTTGTACAGTAAATAAACTTTAGTCTACGCCTATATTATTACATAATTTGGACCACGTAGTCGATTCAAGGTTGGGGGGCGCAGAGTTTTGTCTTGTTTTTAAACTTTGTTTTACAGTGAACTTTTTCGAGTCATTACATTTTATTCAAACTTATACTTTTCCCAATGTACACATATTTTTAAGAAATGTGCATTTTTGGTGGTATTTAAAGAGACAAGTAGAATAAATGTAGCCCAAAAACTGTGAAGAGAAAAATCAACTCCACGAGCTCACACGACCCTAGAAAAGGGTGCCCATTGGGAGAAGCGATTGGAAATCAGCCCTGGAGCTTACCAGGAAGAGGCAAAGAGGGCATGCACCAGCAGAAATCAAATGATTTGGCAAGAGGGGAAAAAAATCCCCCGGAGTCAAAGAATTGCCCAACCAGTCCCTTCTGAGAAAGAAAACACTATTAATAACAGAGCCCTGGGTTCTGGCATCAATTTAACTTGTATTGTGGTCCTTCTCCACCTCCCGGCCTCAGTCTCCCACCCCACCCAGAACTGCTCTATTTTCTGGTACCCTTCCCAGAACCACTAAGGGTCTATTTATAATTGTGGGAGCTCAGCCGTGGCCACTGTGACCGGCAGACTCGAGGAGGTGTCCCCTGAGGAGGGAACGGGTGAGGGAGATGCGAGGTTGTGATTGCCTTAGAAGAAGTACTGCCTCTCCTTGTAGGTCCCTGTTCCTGGCTGTGACAAGAGAAGATTCATGAAAACTGCAAAACGCAGGCACTTTTTTTTTTCTACAGTGAAATGATAATAATGGGAATCGTTTTTCCTTTCTGTAATTTTCTACCTCCCTTAATTTTTAGTGCTATCTGACCCCTGACCCTGATTAGAAATGGAAAAATCACAGGATGTTTTCTTAAAAAGCTTAATGCGATGAAATTATGATATTTGTCTAGGGAGTGACTTTTTAAAAATTGTCCTATAAAAGTAATATCAAATTATGAAGCATTATTTGATCATACCAAAGGAAAAGAAAGTTTAAGTTTTTATAAGATTCAAGCTTAACTTGCCTATGAGTTATATTTAAGAAATGACACCCGGTTTTCCTACAAAAATTCCATTGTCTCTTAATTTTCCAGTGGAAGTTACTGAGCTGCTTTTGTCTGTCAATAAGGTAAATTCTGGCCCCAAACATGAATCAGACTTGATATTGTAAATCAAGCAGCTAGGATATGTGAGTTCAAGCCATCTCCCACCAAAACAGCTCTAACAGGGTAATGTCTAGATCCTGGGGGTAAACTCGTGGTTAATAATAGCATAGAAGGATCACAAATTTATTCACACTGTAATCATACATAAAGAAAACATATATTCAACGTCCCCCTATAATTGGGTCTTTCTTTCTTATACTCCTCCACCTGCTGGAGGATGGGAGAAAAATCTCTTAATCAACTAACTCATTCTGGCACAATAATTAAAAATACCTCTTGAATGTAAATTGGTGCAGCCACTATGGAAAACAGTATGAAGGTTTCTCAGAAACAAAAAATATAGCTGCCATATGACCCAGCAGTCCCAGTCCTGAGCAAATATCCAAACAAAACTGTACGGTACTGGCACAAAAACAGAAAGATAGATCAATGGAACAGGATAGAAAGCCCAGAGATAAACCCACGCACATATGGTCACCTTACCTTTGATAAAGGAGGCAAGAATATACAGTGGAGAAAAGACAGTCTCTTCAATAAGTGGTGCTGGGAAAACTGGACAGCTACATGTAAAAGAATGAAATTAGAACACTCCCTAACACCACACACAAAAATAAACTCAAAATGGATTAGAGACCTAAATGTAAGGCCAGACACTATGAAACTCTTAGAGGAAAACATAGGCAGAACACTCTATGACATAAATCACAGCAAGATCCTTTTTGACCCACCTCCTAGAGAAATGGAATTAAAAAGAAAAATAAACAAATGGAACCTAATGAAACTTAAAAGCTTTTGCACAGCAAAAGAAACCATAAACAAGACGAAAAGACAACTCTCAGAATGGGAGAAAATATTTGCAAACAAAGCAACTGACAAAAGATTAATCTCCAAAATATATAAGCAGTTCATGCAGCTCAATATCAAAACAGCAAACAACCCAATCCAAAAATGGGCAGAAGACCTAAATAGACATTTCTCCAAAGAAGATATACAGACTGCCAACAAACACATGAAAGGATGCTCAACATCATTAATCATTAGAGAAATGCAAATCAAAACTACAATGAGGTATCACTTCACACCAGTCAGAATGGCCATCATCAAAATATCTACAAACAGTAAATGCTGGTGTGGAGAAAAGGGAACTCTCTCGTACTGCTGGTGAGAATGTAAATTGATACAGCCACTATGGAGAACAGTATGGAGGTTCCTTAAAAAACTAAAACTAGAACTACCATATGACCCAGCAATCCCACTACTGGGCATATACCCTGAGAAAACCATAATTCAAAAAGAGTCCTGTACCACAATGTTCATTGCAGCACTATTTACAATATCCAGGAAACAGAAGCAACCTACGTGTCCATCACAGAAGAATGAATAAAGAAGTCGTGTTGTATACATACAATGGAATACTACTCAGCCATAAAGGAGAATGAAATAATGCCATTTGCAGCAACATGGATGGACCTAGAGATTATCATACTAAGTGAAGTAAGTCAGAAACAGAAAGACAAATACCATATGATATCACTTACATGTGGAATCTAAAATATGACACAAATGAACCTATCTATGAAACAGAAACAGACTCAACAGACATAGAGAACAGACTTGTGGTTGCCAAGGGTTGGGGGGAAGGGATGGATTTGGGAGTTTGGGATTAGCAGATGTAAACTATTATACATATGTATAACTGAATTAGTTTACCCAAAACTGTTAATTTCTGGTTAGTACACCAGAAACAAACATTGTAAATCAAGTGTACTTCAATAAAATAAATTTTTAAAAAATACCCCTTAAGTAAATGCTCTATCTCTTTCGGTCAAGGTCAGTCTCTCAAATGTCACCCTAGATCATCTCTGGTTCTATTATCAGGGAATGTGGCTTATATGATCATATGATGGCAGAGGGGACAGGTAGTCCATGGAACCAGGGGGTGTCCTCTGGATCCTCATGGACCCCTTGGAGACAGTGACTTGTTCAGGCTGGATTTAAACACTGGGTATGACGAGTTCGCCTCTGGGCTTCCTGCCGTCATCTGCTGTTGAAAGGACGCAGTTTTTCCAGGCTTCGTGTGTGGGATTCTGTGGCATCCCCTCGTGTTCCAGGCTTCAGTTCATGTTGCACAAGTGCTGCTGGTCCATCGGAGTGTCTGCCTCATCTTCCATCTGCCCTTGGCCAGGCTGTCCACTCTTTTGTGGGGTTACCTCCTCACCCTTGTCCCTGTGTAGCTCCATGGCCCACTCACTGGCTCCTCTTGGAAGCCTGTGGAGCTTTCTGAATTCCCTTCACACCTGGAAGAGCCAAGGGAACTGCTACAGATTGAGTATTTGTGTCCCCAGCCTTCAGCTACACACACATTCATTTGTTGAAATCCTAACTCCCAAGGTGATGCTATTAGGAGGGGAGGCCTTTGGGAGGTGATTAGGTTATGAGGGTGGAGCCCTCATGAATGAGTTTAGTGCCCTCATAAAAGAGACCCCAACCTGACCATGAATGATGATGCTGTAAGGAAAATATCCAGCTTATGGTCAGTTTATGGTAGTTTTGTTACAGCAGCCTGAACAGACTAAGTAATGGGCCTGGGAAATATAAGCCCGTGCCCCCTGTTCAACCTTGCTCTGCCACTGAATCTACTCAGATGTAGCCAACCCGCATCCAGTGTTGACATTGTTGGTCCATAGGGAAGCAGAGTTCCAAAGTGGGCAAAACCTAACAGCCTCAGCCTTAAACCTAACACCTCTCCTCCCCATAGCACCTAATCTGAAAGAGGAAAGATGGGGCCATAAGTGTTTCACCCAGCCTCTCTCATTTTCCCCTCCTTCTAACAACCTCCTGGTGGGAGGTTGGGCCAGGATTCCCTTATGAAAACGCTGCAAACTGGACAGCCAGTCCCGACTCCTGAAATTTTTTTTTTAATTTATTTAATTTATTTATTTTTGGCTGTGTTGGGTCTTCGTTGCTGTGCCCAGGCTTTCTCTAGTTGCGGCAAGCAGGGATAACTCTTCACTACAGTGCGCAGGCTTCTCATTGCGGTGGCTTCTCTTGTTGCGGAGCACAAGCTCTAGGCACGCAGGCTTCAGTAGTTGTGGCACGTGGGCTCAGTAGTTGTGGCACGCGGGCTCTAGAGCGCAGGCTCCGTAGTTGTGACGCACGGGCTTAGTTGCTCCGCGGCATGTGGGATCTTCCTGGACCAGGGCTCGAACTCGTGTCCCCTGCACTGGCAGGCAGATTCTTAACCACTGCACCACCAAGGAAGCCCCTGACTCCTGAAATTTTAAAGAAGCTTAGTTATTAGAAATTTGTCAGGCTAGCGCTCCACAGCCTGTTTTTCAAAACCTTTGGCTTTCCAAAGAAGTTAAGAAAATCAGCTTTGAGATTTAAGCTTCTCTAGGCCAATGGTTCTAGGGGGCATTTTGGGAAATTGTATTGTTACTTTTGGTTGTCACAAAAATTGGGCAGCTCAAGGTTCGGAGATGAGGACCAAGGATACTCAACATCCTGTCATGAAAGAGGCTGTTCCATAATGAAAAATCATTCTTTCCAAAGTCTGTGTAGATGAAAAATCTACAACTTTATGAGCTTGAAACCTAACTCTCACAAACTGTTTCAGCATGGTTTAAATATAAAGCATGTATTTAGTTGATATAAACCAGTATAAAATTTCCAGCAATGCAACTAATGTATAAATGAGAGAAGATGATTCTTTGCCTTGTTTACAATATCACCAAGAGTTTTTCCCCTAGTTCCAAAAAGTCACCAAGAGCGGCACTACGTTTTATAGCTGTGTCACACTGCTGAATCTGTCTGCATGTTAGCTGTCATTCAGGGCAATCATGGAAGCACCAGTCTTATGCCTTCTGGTGCAGGTGTACCCAAGCATTATATGTAAATGCATATTATTTCACCATAAGTCAGTCTCCTTTATCTCTCCTTTATATTTCAATTAGAGCACTGCATTGATATTTAAAGAATGTAGTAGGTGGCTGGTATTAGCTCTACAATTTCATTTTAAGATAGTAAAGGGAGAATAAAAAAATGATTGTTACACAAAGAGAGTTGAAATCAGGTAAGGACAAGAGCTACTGCTCTGGACAGTCCCCACTTTTCCCCTCTCCACATCAAGCAGTTACCATGTGCCAGGCACTCAATGTTTTCCAGACTTGCTGCCCTTTACTCGTCTCAACCATTCTGTAAGGTGGGCATTATCATCCCTATTCTATAGAGGATGAAACTGCAGCTTAGAGAATCTAAGTAAACCAGTACGTGGAAAAACCAGTTTTCAAATTCAAGTTCACATGGGTGCAAGGCGTGGCATCTTAACCATCCCACATATTCAACTAATAGAAAGAAAGAAGAAAGAAAGAAAGAAAGAAAGAAAGAAAGAAAGAAAGAAAGAAAGAAAGAAAGAAAGAAAGAAAGAGAGAGAAAGAGAGAAAGAGAGAAAGAAAGGAAGGAAGGAAGAAAGAAAAAAAGAAAGAGAGAGAGGGAGGGAGGGAGGGAGGGAGGAAGGAAGGAAGGAAGGAAGGGGGAGGGGAAAGAGAAAGAAAGAAAAAGAAAGAAAGAAAGAAGAAAGAAAGAGAGAGAAAGAAAGAAAGAAAGAAGGAAGGAAGGAAGGAAGGAAGAAAGAAAGAAAGAAAGAAAGAAAGAAAGAAAGAAAGAAAGAAAGAAAGAAAGAAAGAGAAAGAAAGAAGGAAAGAAAGAAGGAAAGAAAGAAAGAAGAAAGGGGGAGGAAGAGAGGAAGGAAGGAGAAAAAGACCATGTTTTGTGAATTTTACTACCATATTCCTATTTACATAGTTTAATAAACCATTCACTGAAAATATTTATCAAGCAATTAAAAGGAACAGCAAACCAAGAGCTAGAAGAGTCTTCTGTTTTAACAAACCCTCTGTGGAATCCTTTATGAACTGTGTTACCTAATTGCCTGACTTAACATATTTCTATGTTTTATGTGGGGAAAATACTAATCCTTACAATGTACGTTATTAGCTAACAATTTTCTAATGCACTATTTCTCTAGTCTTTCATCCAAGAAACCCAAAGTACTTTAGCCTAATCAGTACTATATGGAAAATAGTCCTGCCTCCAATTATAAAAATGACAATGAGTACATTTCCACCCATGCTGTCACCTGAGAGAGGAGTCAGATTGTAGAACACCTGAAAAGGACTCATCCACTTTCAGAGAAGGGTTTTTCTCAGATGTCCTCTTCCACCAGGGTCGACAGAGAACCTCAGCTGATAAAAATAAGGGCAAGGACAATTGCTATTTATGGAGTGCCTGCTGTACGCCCCATCATTTTCTGTACATTATTTCATTAAAACCTTATAACATCCTATGAGTTAGGTATCATTACCCTCATTGTACAGATGAAAAAATAAGGGCTCCAAGCGGTTATGAGTGGCCCAAGAGCATCCAACGACAGAGAGTACAAGCTGGGATCTGATGTTTCATTACGCTAGCATCTACTCAATTTCATCCATGCAGCACTGAGCATTTGCAGGAATTTACAGACTTTTAACCCACCACCATTATTATGTCAGAGAGGCGCTTTGGGGGGCTTTGGATTAAACCTCCAGCTAAGTTTTATTTACACCTAGGAAGTCTAATTTCTAGGGGATGTTCTCAACTGTCTCTAACAGATTAGGATTTGGGGGGAGTTTGGGCAGTTGACCTGCCACTTCAGTGATGGGAATGTTTCTCGGGAAATCCAACATTGACAGGAAAACTTGAGTACACGCTTTAATAAAACGCAAAATGACAGGGCAGTAAATTCCCAGAACTGTTTTCCCCACCTTCCAGCACTCTCTATTTTTGGTGTTGCTTTTAGGTCGTTCCCATGTCCTAGGGAAGCTGTATCACTGCTGAGAAACTCTTTCTTTGAAGACCTCTATGACTTCCATATTCTCGTCACCTTTTTAATTTGTTCTGGGGCAGAACCTTCCCAAGTTACATTGAAAATGAAAAAGGTAAATATAGAAGCAGCAGCCACTGGGTGTCACTGACTTACCACTTGAATATACCTCATCTCACATTTCTAGAGCAGGAGAAAATCTGTCCACTTTAGTGGGATATTTCAAAACCCCTCATGTTTTTGATTGCCACAGGTAAAGACAGAAGAGCACAGAACATTGAAAATGTGGATCTTGTGACATGGAGAAGCACAATGCCAGCTACTCTTCTGTCTTCTGTTACAAATTATTCACAACTGTAAGGAATGATATTCCTATTTTAGAGCTGGATACACTAAAGCAGATCAAGCTAACAATGGAAGATGACCGAGAACACATTCTAAGTTTTATTTTTAAACTTTGATGTTTTATTTTTATTTTAAAATAATTCTCCCATTACTTCATCCTCGTCCCCATTCCCAATTCTATATCTAAGAAGAGAAAAAATAAGTCATTTCAGGACATCTGAGAATTTCAGGATTCAGATTATGTCCCAAACCCCTACAACATCATATTAGGAGCTGTCATTTATCATGTCTATACTGAGCCCAGGACATTCCTAGCAGTATCTCATTTAATCCTCACCACAAAACATTATGTAGGTTTTCACATCCCCAGATGAAAAAAAAAACAAAAACGGAGGATCAGATATAGTAAGTAACTTATGTAAGATCACAAAGGAGAATGACGATTTCAGATTTAATCCCACATTTTTGGCCCCCAAAGCCATGCTCATCCTGCTACACCAGGCTGCATCTCTATAGAAACGCTGCCTTTATTTTGGCCACATCCCTTTCGAAACCATTTAATATTGTGCCAAACCTTTGGCTGACCAAGTAATAGGTGATAAAAATATTAAGCCTAAGACAAATGTGTCTTTTGTTTTTTGAGACCATGTTCCAGGTAATTCCATTTGCCGAAGGAATCAATTACAGCCTATCATCCAGCCTGTAATTAGGAATTTCCACTCAAACTCCTCAGGGTGACATTTTGGCCTGGGATTTAGTTTCTCCAGATCTTCAGCTGTCTAAGCAGGCCAAAGCTTATCTCTTTCCATAGTGGATGGGTTCCCACTCTCATTTTTTGGCTTAAAAATACCCATCCATCTGGAGAAATATAATCCTTATTGAGGCTAAAGAGTGGTGGGGAGCTTTGGGGTTATTTATCTTCCAGTAGGTGCAGTCACAGCCCAGCAAAGCTACAAGCTCTTAAGCTCCCTGATTCTTCCTTGCCAACACGATTAAGCTCAGAGCTGGAGGCTTTCTCTGGGTGAGACAAGGTAGTGTGTCTCCATCACCACGAGCTCGTCCTGCCAAGCTCCTGCTCTACAAAGAAGCCAGCGTTCTAGCTGATGCCTTCTGGCTTTTCACCTCCCTGAATCACACCTGGGTTATGGATTTTTCCTTCCTTTAACTCAAAGTCAAAACATCATGACTCTTACGCTTTCTACTCTCTTCCTGTAGATCCTTCGATTTCTTGTCAGACATGGTTACGGTGGTGACTTTTCTACTGACCCTGTGTAGTCTGGCAAATCTCATTATTTCAGATTTTTTAAATTAATTATTTCATGTTTTAAAATTAATTAATTTTTTTTTTTTTTTTTTTTTAGGCTGTGCTACACGGCTTGTGGGATCTTAGTTGCCCAACGAGGGGTCAAACCTGGGGCCCAGCAGTGAAAGCGCAAAGTCCTAACCACTTGACTGCCAGGGAATTCACCTATTTCAGATTTTTTAAAAAGAATCAGGTTCTAAAATACAACTCTGTTTCCCTTTCCATTCTTCATTTTAAGGCAAATGTAATCTTTTCCTTGTCAGCAAATCTCAGATGTCTGGAGGATAAAAGGACTCTCTCCATCCTCTTCCCGCCACCCCCCAACTCCATGCCCCCTGACATTGTTTCTTCTTCTGCTCCTCTCAACATCATTTTCTGGATAACAGCCTCAAATGCACCTGGAAAACTCACACGAAACTCAAGCTTCCTCTCTCGATGACCATCCAAAACAGAGATGAAATAAATGTACACTAGATGCAATCTAGTTGAAACTCAAGTCTCTTTACTTTATGAAAAATAATATTCCATATTTTATCTTAAAACCTAGATTATTTATAGTAAAAAAGAAACCCACAAATAATATGCATTTTTAAATATGGGCCTCTACCGCCCACACAAACCCTATTGTTGGTTGGAGAGTACAGGTATAGATGATTAGGAAGTGTGGGAAAGGAATGTTTACATACTTGTGACATATCACAATCGACATCATCTATATAAATGCAGAGAAGAATTTGGCCTCTTTTTGCCCCCAGTTGTTAATAGGAGCATCTCCCAGCTTGCTCTGCTTTCAGGTCACCTGGCCTTGCTTCAGAACCTGCTCTGCCACCGTGGCATAGCTTCACTTAGTTATCCTCTGCAGAGCACTGCCCTTCCTCCAGACTTAGATGCTCTAGCCTGTCTGTCGTTTCATTCAACCAGCACACGTGTACTGAGCAACCACTCTGCTCCAGGTACTGATTTCGCATTTTCACTTCTCTATAATGTCCACCTCCTTCAGTCACTGCTTCTAATAGCAAGACTAGTTAAGGAACTGGTTCAACGTCACATAACCAAGAATGGGCAGAGGAAGGATGCACAGCAAAACTGGAGCTGCGAGCCACCATGTGATCCCAGCTCTGAGGTTTACTGCATCTATGTTAGGAGGAATTTGCTCTCCCATTCAGGGTCTTTCATTTCTTCATCTAATAAGCTTCCTGAATGACAAGGTAAATAGAAAATAAAATAAAGTACCTTAAGCTAGTGGATATTCTAAAAGATAAAATCTGACACGTAGTTATCTCTATTAATAGCTACACAATTTTCCTTCCTTTGCCAATGTATTTGAGCCATTGGTCATTACAGAGGTCAGAGTAATTATCCAGGGAAACCCATTTTAGGGAAATGTGTCAATTTGGAAAGCACACCTCCCGAAAGCACATAGCAGGCCTCACTCGCACCCAGGATCAGGTCAGGATTAGAACAGCAGGATAACCAACAAAATTCTCTCACTTTCACAATCCACATTGGCAATTTGAAAGGTGAAAGTTGTTCGAAGCTGCAGACACAATAAGGCGTTGTTTGCAGAGGAAGAATTCTAAACTCTCCTAAGACAAGAGAATTCATGAAAATGAGAACATGTACTTCCAAGAGCGTAGTAGGAAAACTTGGCAGAGGTGAAAAGTATTCTCTGTACCCCGATTACAATGTTATTGCCACTCTCTGATCATTTTTAAGGGAACATTTACCCCTGACAAGTACACTCTGCTCTCGGAGAGGAACTTGTGACCTCAGATTGCTGGGAATGTGATGGTGGGATCAAGATGTCCAGTCCAGGGGAGGTTCATATCAAAACATAACCCTGCCCAGTTTCTCCAGCACCCACGTCTTGCTGTCTCATCCAGCTGTCGAGCATGAGGCCAGAACAAGTGAGGCTGGTGAAGACCACCAGTGGGGAATCCCCACCTCTCCCCCACAGTCTCCTCTCCCTGCACCCCCATCACTGCTCTAGAGTTTGAGCAGTTCAGCTAATTCGCCCCCAGCCCAGGAAACCTTCCCTTCCAGCATCACTTCTGCTCAGGGAGCACAGAAGTCTCAGAGGTTGTTGGTCCTGGTTGAGGACAGTTGATCTTGAAAATACCCTGTTCAGGTCAGAGTAGAGCCATGCCTAGCGTCTCTGGCTGGCTTGTCCCATCCTTCGTGACTCAAACTCACCTAGCTAGCCAGAAAAGCCTCCAACCCTGCTCACTCATCCAGGCCTTTTGCTTTCCATAAAACACGAAGCTTAAATAAATTGATTATAATTTCACTACCTAAAAGAAGAATATAGAGGTATTGTCAACTAGGAAATCTCACAAGCCCTAACACAATGGTAGGTCTACCTTGATGCTACCAGCTCAGTTGGCTGCTAAAATATCCTTGGGTACCTATGCCCAGAACACCAAAGAAGTGTGTGGGATGATTTATGTCTTTTAAACTGCTCTCAAACAAACAAGCAAAAGCCCCTTTGTCAAATGTCTTCAAACATTAGATTTTCTGATTAAGCACACTATTCAACATTATGTGCTGTGATATAAGTTAGAAACAGGGAGTAGGGAGCTGAGACCTGCCATCTGGAGTAACACACTTCAGGGAAATGAAGCTCCAGGTGTAATAGGGAAAAACGTTTGCATTCTATTACAAGTTAATCACTAAAGGGATATTGCCTATAAGTTTAATTATACGTGATGGCCCATCTCTGGAAACCCTGCCTCCCAGGTAATGAGCATTGAGCTAAAATACCTTTGTTTAGCACACAGGAAACATCCTGACCAGGCCCACCTGTGAATGGCCGCAGGCAGGAAGAAATTAACACAGCCCTTCCGGAGGCTGACCGGAACTAGGAAGTGTTTGACTTTAGTCCCTCCCCTTTAGTATAAAAGAGGCCTGGATTCTAACTCAGGCAAGATGGTTCTTTGCAAAAAGAAGCCACCATCTTTTGTATCTGCTGGCTTTCCAAATAAAGTCACTATTCCTTGCCCCAAAAACTCATCTCTCGATATCTTGGCCTGTTGTGCAGTGAGCAGTACAAGCTTGGACTCAGTAACACAGATAGCACGTTGTTTATGGGACAGAAGTGTCTCTGGATTTATGTTAGGCTTTTCGGTACGCGGGCCTCTCACTGCTGCGGCCTATCCCGCTGCGGAGCACAGGCTCCGGACGCGCAGGCGCAGCGGCCACGGCTCACGGGCCCAGCTGCTCCGCGGCACGCGGGATCCTCCCGGACCGGGGCACAAACCCACGTCCCCTGCATCGGCAGGCGGACTCCCAACCACTGCGCCGCCAGGGAAGCCCTATGTTAGGCTTTTATTCCCCCCTCCTCGAGCACCCTAGTGCAGGTCCCTTTCGACCCTTAC
Organism: Leucopleurus acutus; assembly: GCF_964270905.1. NCBI lineage: Eukaryota > Metazoa > Chordata > Mammalia > Artiodactyla > Delphinidae > Leucopleurus > Leucopleurus acutus. Next base: position 131,330,751 of record NC_139146.1, on the reverse strand, counting down.
CTGCAGTAGAACAAAAAAAGGAAAGGAGAAGCAAAGAAGGAGGGGTTGGAGAGGAGTATAACTTGTCCTTCCTCGTGGCAGTTTTCCTCCATTCTAGTTGAGAGAAGAATCATCTGGAAAGATGCATGATGATAGAGAAACTGCTCATTGAGCAGTTGGAGTCATCAGAGAACTCCGACTTTGTTACCATGAACCCAGAGCTATGCAGGCAAGGATGCTCCGTGCCAATTGGACTGAAGTGAATGAAGGATAAGCCTGAAGAAGTCTGGCCCCCGGAGGGATCAGGATGTTTATACGGAACCCACTCATCAAGTTCTAGGAAGAAAGCTAAGCCTAATGAAGCTTAATTCGTGGTGAGAAATCATTCCTTGGACCTGGTTTTCTTTTAAAAACATACTTTCTTGAGCTCATCCTTCAAGCCAGGATATTGTTTGGGTTCAACTAAATTCTGCCAGAGGACAGACCTTACTTCAGGATCTATTTGTGTCTGTGTGTGGCAATACCATCTTCCTGCTTAGGAGGCCAGATCTTATTTACAAATTCGTATATTTCAGGAATTAAAACTTTTGTAGGTTAAATCCACAATCATAATCATTTAAAATGATGCTAATGCTCAAATCTAGCCACCGGCTACCTGAATTCATTGTTTCAGTTGCTGTACTTTGATAAATATAGATCTGCTACCTACTCCATGTTCCAGTTTTGTTTATTTCCCTCACGACAACATTCAACTCAACATGTAGTAAAGCTGTAAGAGTTTTTGTTGCCAAAATCAACCCACATATTCTACACTTTTCATAAGACAACTGATGTAAGAACAAATAGAATGTCTGGGAATTAAAATAAATATGCATCAGACCAAGTAAAAAACATTCAGTGATGATCATTATGATACAAACAAAAGAATAGGTTAGGGCAGAAGAAAAACAAGGAGATTCGGATGCAAAATTTTCAAATCTCCTTTTCTGGTGAGGTAAAAAAATTATATTTTGTGTACAAAATAGCCTTGTCCAACAACCAATTTTGTGCTTCTTTTTAGAAAAAGATGAATTATCTTTTAAAAAATATTCCACAGATGTACAGTCACTCTCAGGGACAGGTAGTAGAACTCAATATTTGTGCTTTAGAAATTATGATCTCATAAAGAGGGTAACCTAGCCACTAGTGAGATGGATTTCTTAAAATGGCTAAACTACTGTCATACAGATGTATTTTTGTTTTCCTTTATCTGAATGGTGAATTATTTAAAACAGCATACTCCACAGTTTAAATATGGCCCACATTTTAAATTAATTTCACCAAAATAATATGTTCAGTGTACCAATTTTCACTTAATAGAAATATTTCTATAAATTCTTAATATCACTGAAAGGCAGTGTGAAGCTATGCACAGAGTATTTCTAAAAACTCATGTTATCCCAGGAGAAATTAATCTTTGTACAAAAATATCACGCAAATATTTATTTACAAAGAATTCTAAGCATGTCTTTAGAAAACCACATTTATAAACAAACTAGTTGGTCTGTTTAAAAAGACTCTGCACCAAGTTGGTGGTTCTTTTATGTTGTTTTAATTGCTTACATAGAAATGCATTGTGTATGAAAGACCTACATGATTTTTGACTGGATGGGGAAGTTTCATTTTTAAAGAGTAAAGTTGTGCTATACAGTATTACTACAATTGAGACCAATCCTCCAACAGCTAAGCTACCTCCTACAAGGACAAATTTTCTAGAGAAAGAAATGGAGCAAATGGGGAAAGAAGGGAGTCTAGATCATAGAATCTAAAACCTAGATGTTCACCTCTGCCCTCTCTGAATAACTGAGAACATTTTCAGGTCAAACAGTAATTTACAGGGCCTCCAAGAGGTCTTTGATTTCACGATACTGATATGTAAGTCTCTCAATCCCCTTTAAGGAAACTCCAGGCAAAATTTAGAAGAATGCCCTATGTATTTGAGACTACCTATGTCACTTTCCTGAGCTCCACCCTAATCTCCATTTGTTCAGTGACCTTGCAAAAATTATAATAGCCACCTGTCCAACCAACACACCCACCTACACCCAACCAATTTACATATATATAAATTTGTACTTTTGTACGTATGCTAGATTCACTCTGTTATATTTTGACAATGTTTTCTTGTGATGTCAAACAGACTGATGTCTCCACTAAAGAGAATTAATATTTCTGTGGTAATTATCTGGGGAAGAGGAAAGTCCTCAGTCAGAAAACTGGACCTTGGAAGACAAACCTTAAATTCATTCATTCTTTCATTCAATGAATATTTATTGAGTGCTGACTATACACCTGGCAGCGTTCTCCAGCCTGAACTGTTGCCCAAACTAGAGGCTGTAGGAGTGACAAACTTGTACCTTTACCCTCTTTTGACTGGGCCTGAGAATTAAATTGACATAAGATAGATCAACAGGAGAAAAGCACACCAATTTATTTAGTAGAAATTTTATGCGACACGGGGTTCTTCATAAGGAATGAAGACCCAAAGAAATGGCAAAACCTATTTGTTTTTTTACATTAGGTTGAACAAAGAGGGGCAATTGTGGAAAAATGACTAAACTATGTGGGGAGGCTGAAGGAAGATAAGAATTATTTTAACAAAGTATGTCTGTATAGGATTCTCTCCATCTCAGTTTCTCATCCTTGAGGTTGAGAGTGTTACTTTCCTTTTGGTATAAGGAGGACATCTTTCATATAGGAATTTCATGTTCTGCTTTTAAGAAAAAGAAGGAAGATCAGAGTGTTTTCCTTGTATGTGCTGTTTTTCAAGTGCCTTTAACTCAAAATAGTCAATATGCCAGAGAGGCATATTTTGGAGTAGCATGTTCTGGGCTTCTTCGAGATCATATATCCAACACCCACTCAGCAAGGCATCTCCAATCCAATGTGTCCATAAGTAAAGGTCTCACATTCTGACTCCCCCATGTGCTCCCAAGGTCAGCTGGTAGCAACTCTGTTTCCAGTTGCTCAACAGACCTGATTCCTCCCCTTTTCTCAAACTCCACATTCAATCCAGCAAGAAATCCTGTTGGCTCTACCTTCAGAACATACCCAGAGCATGACCCCTTTCTACCACCTCCTCCATTAAATCTCTGGTAGGATGGACAACTGTGGACTTGTCCCAACTGGAGTATTATAACACTCTGCACACCAGTTTCTCAGCCTTCCCCTTTCTTCCCTATAGTCTATTCTGAGCACAATGGCCCAACTGATTCTGATAAAATTTATGTTCAAATCATGCCACACCTCTGCCCAAAATCTTCCAGTGACTCTACATTTCACTCAAGAAAATTCCAAAGTCCTTACTATGGCCTTGAAGTCTCCCATGACCACTTGCTCCCTGTCACCTCTCTGACATCCTCCCATGTCCCCTCCCCAAGACACACTGGCCTCTGCACCCTTCCTCTAATTAGCTACGAACTTAAGCTCTAGGTGCTGGTTCTTTCCTCTGCCTGGTATACATCCCTTTCCCTGCCAGCATATATTTGCATGGTTAATTCTCATACCTCTTTCAAATCTTTCTCAGATTTACATTCTCTAGGAGGCCTCCCCCGACTGCTCTATCTTGTATTGTAATGACAGCCCACCCCAAACACACAAACTCCCTGCTGGCATTTCCCATCTCCCTCAACCTGTTCTATTTTTTTCCCATGGCACTTAATTCATTCTAAGCAAACTTACGATGTTTCGTGATTGTCTGTTTGTTGTTCGATGAAAGTTTTGTTTTGCTTTCGTCTCTTCGGTTTCCCGATGTATCCCAAGCATCTGGCAGAGGGTGGGCGCTCAATGAACAACTGTTCAATGAAGGAATGTGAGCAAAACACGTGTGATCTCTGGCGTCAGGAAGGTTACAGTCCATGGAGTGATATCTCTTCTCCCTGGGCTTCCTTTTGTGGTCGGGACCTCGATGAGCCTAGTGGGCCTGAAAGTGCTGGAGGGCACTCCCAGGTGGAGGAAGAAGCATGGTCTCTGCCATCCGGAGCCGGACCCACAACCTGAAGAGAAAGGAGTTATTCCTCGCCCCGCCCCCACCCAGTTTTATTGACATATATTTGACAAATAAAATTGTAATATATTTAAAGTGTACAAAGTTATCTGATATATGTATACATTGTGAAAGTCCCCTTCATCGAGTTAATTAACACACCTCTTACACTTCACCCATTTGTCTTTTTTTTTTTTTTTTGCCCGGGTGAGGACCCTTAAGTTCTACTCTCTTGGCTCAGCAAATTTATTTATACGATAAAGTATTATCAACTACAGTCACTACGGTACACATTAGATCCTCAGATCTTACGTAACTTTTAACTGAAATTTTGTACCCTTTTATCAACCTCTCCCTATTGCCCTGGCCCCACCAGCTGCTGGCAATCACCATTCTATTCTTGATTTCTATGAGTTCAACTTTTTTTTTTCAGATTCCATATATAAGTGATACGATGCAGAATTTATCTTTCTCTGTCTGGTTTATTTCACTTAGCATAATACTCTCAAGGTCCATCCACGTCGTCACAAATGGCAGGATTTCCTTTTTTCTCATGGCTAATGTTACTTCTTTCTCAAGAGTAATATTTCTTAATATTCCTTTTCTCATGAATAATATTACTATATATATATAGAAATATTATATATAATGGAATGTTATACATATATCTCTCACATTTTCATCTGTTGATGGACACTTAGGTTGTTTCCATATCTCGACTATTATGAATAATGCTGCAATTAACATGGGAGTGCAGATATCTCTTTGAGGTAATGATTTCATTTCCTTTGGATATATACCCACAAGTGGAATGCTGGATCACATGGTAGTTCTATTTTTAGCTTTTTGAGGAACTGCTATACTGTTTTTTCTACAGTGGCTGTACCAGTTTATATTCTCACCAACAGTGCGCAAGGGTTCCCTTTTCTCCACGCCCACACCAACACTTTTATTTCTTGTCTTTTTGATAATAGCTATTCTAACAGTTGTGAGGTCTTATCTCACTGTGGTTTTGACTTGTGTTTCTCTGATGATTAGTGATGTTGAGCACTGTTTCATGTACCTGTTGGCCATTTGTATGTCTTCTTGGGGAAAATGTCTATTCAGGTTCTTTGCCTGAGTTCAGGAGACTCTATGTTGCCATCTCAGTGATATCTCCAGGAATTATTCCTTATAAGGCAAATCACCGTTCCTGTTTCTATTTTCTTTCAGATAGCCATAAGTTGTTAATAAAATTTTCTTCAAAATTCCTGCTTGCATTTAGCTGTACTCTGAAGATGTATCAGAAGTTGTGTGTCCTCATTTGAGGCCAGTCTCAACGGGGAGGCTTCACTCATTCCAATGATTCTCTTATGAAGAGCTATTCAATAAAGTGAATTACCTCAGACAATCTAGGAGAGATCTATTGGGTCAAGACCACCTTCCTAGTCCCCTAGGCCAAGCCTCATAGATATCTAATGACTTCACCAACTCAACCAGGCCTCTTTTCTATGTGTTATCCTCTTCAGGGAGTTCACATCTGATGCTTGCTATGACAGAGAATATTAACAGTCTGGGAATTTCTAGACTAAAGGAAAACTAGTTAATTCAGTTGTTTCCTAATGATAAGAAATCTTAGTAGAAGGAGAATTAACTGTTTAAAGTCGTAACAACGTCCTTTTACAAAATATTCATGTTCTAAAGAAATAATGATCCTTCTCTGTGCCCAAATAATACACTCATTTTTTAAAATTGTCTCACTTATTCTTATAGACTCCCCCAAAGCTAGGACAATGCCGGGCCCATTTATTGAGCAATATGGCTGCTCAATACATGTGAACAGTCCAACATCTGGTCAGCCAACAAAGTAAGAATACAAAATTCACATTGTTTCTTTTCTCTCCTTATATCCCTAACTGTAGATATGTGTCATAGTTAGATATTTAGTCCTCCAAATAAACAAACAAACCATTTCCTCCCAATTAATTAACTGGGCCATGTCATTGTACTACAAAGGACATTTATTTCCCAGGAGCCAAATTTTGTAATTTTTGCCATTTCCCTTTAATGTCCAAATTTGAGCTTCCCTGGAAATTAATTCAGTTACAGTTTACTGTAGAACTGCACTTGGTACCATCCAGGACAGCAAGCCCATAACTCCCCATCCAGATTTAAATCACACCAACTTGTTTAATGTTGCTCTTGGGTCATCAATGTGTCCTTTCCAATGTTGTCCTGAAAGGGACAGTCATTGATCTGACCATCAGTTCAAAGTTCTACCAAGCTAAGGCATGTAAAACACATTCTCCCTCATATATTTTATTTTTAAAAGTTATTTCAGGGTTTCCTTTTTTAAAAATCATCTTTGTGCCATGGACCTCTTCAACACTTCGGTGAAACCAATGGATAAATGCATAAAATAAAAAACATAAAATTACAGTGGAAATCAATTATTATTATTTTTGACATTCTGTGGGCCAATACAGAACTGTCTATTCCCTAAAATTTAAATCTGTGATAGAGGTCTTAACTATTCATAGTATTAACTACTGTAATCTAACATACCTACATTGACTTGGAATCAAATATTAAATTAATAATTTAGCAATTTAAATTACAGTTTACTTACTTTGAGTTTGTTCAACATAGTTTTGGAAGTCCTAGCCACAGCAATCAGAGAAGAAAAAGGAAAGGAATACAAATTGGAAAAGAAGAAGTAAAACCGTCACTGTTTGCAGATGACATGATACTATACATAGATAATCCTAAAGATGCCACCAGAAAACTACTAGAGCTAATTGATGAATTTGGTAAAGTTGCAGGATACAAAATTAATGCACAGAAATCCCTTGCATTCCTACACTCTAACAACAAAAAATCAGAAAGAGAAATTAAGGAAACAATCCCATTAACCACTGCAACAAAAAGAATAAAATACCTAGGAATAAACCTACCTAAGGAGGTAAAAGACCTGTACTCAGAAAACCGTAAGACACTGAAGAAAGAAATCAAAGATGACACAAACAGATGGAGAGATATACCATGTTTTTGGATTGGAAGAATCAATACTGGGAAAAGGACTATACTATCCAAAATAATCTACAGATTCAATGCAATCCCTATCAAATTACCAATGACATTTTTTACAGAACTAGAAAAAAAAATCTTAAAATTTGTATGAAGACACAAAAGTCTCCGAATAGCCAAAGCAATCTTGAGGGAAAAAAATGGAACTGGAGGAATCAGACTCTACAAAGCTACAGTAATCAAGACAATATGGTACTGGCACAAAAAAAGAAATATAGTTCAATGGAACAGGATAGAAAGCCCAGAGATAAACCCACACACCTATGGTCAACTAATCTATGACAAAGGAGGCAAAGATATACAATGCAGAAAAGACAGTCTCTTCAGTAAGTGGTGCTGGGAAAACTGGACAGCTACGTGTAAAAGAATGAAATTAGAACACTCCTTAACACCATATGTGAAAATAAACTCAAAATGGATTAAAGACCTAAATGTAAGACAGGACACTATAAAACTCTTAGAGGAAAACAAAGGAAGAACACTCTTTGACATAAATCACAGCAAGATCTTTTTTGACCCACCTCATAGAGTAATGGAAATAAAAACAAAAATAAACAAATGGGGCCTAATGAAACTTAAAAGATTTTGCACAGCAAAGGAAACTATAAAGAAGATGAAAAGACAACCCTCAAAATGGGAGAATATATTTGCAAATGAATCAACAAAGGGTTAATCTCCAAAATATATAAACAGCTCATGCAGCTTAATATCAAAAAAAAAAAAAACCCAATCAAAAAATGGGCAGAAGACCTAAATAGACATTTCTCCAAAGAAGACATACAGATGGCCAAGAAGCATATGAAAAGCTGCTTAACATCACTAATTATTAGAGAAATGCAAATCAAAACTACAATGTGGTATCACCTCACACTGGTTAGAATGCGCATCATCAGAAAATCTACAAACAACAAATGCTGGAGAGGGTGTGGAGAAAAGGGAACCCTCCTGCACTGTTGGTGGGAATGTAAATTGATACAGCCATTATATGACCCAGCAATCCCACTACTGGGCATATACCCAGAGAAAACCATAATTCAAAAAGACACATGAACCCCAATGTTCATTGCAGCACTATTTACAATAGCAGGGTCATGGAAGCAACCTAAATGCCCATCAGCAGATGAATGGATAAAGATGTGGTACATATATACAATGTAATATTACTCAGCCATAAAAAGGAACAAAATTGGGTCATTTGTAGAGACATGGATGGACCTAGAGACTGTCATACAGAGTGAACTAAATCAGAAAGAGAAAAATATCATATATTAATGCATATATGTGGAATCTAGAAAAATGGTACAGATGAACCAGTTTGCAAGGCAGAAATAGAGACATAGATGTAGAGAACAAATGTATGGACACCAAAGCGGGGAAGCGGGGGCGGGGGTGGTGGTGGTGGTATGAATTGGGAGATTGGGATTGACATGTATACACTAATATGTATAAAATAGATAACTAATAAGAACCTGCTGTATGAAAAAATAAAATTCAAAAAGAAAAGAAAAATAATTACAGTCTATAAAAAAGCTATGAGAATATTTACATCTAAATAAATAAGTTTTACAATCTTGGTGTTAGTCTCTCCTGGCTGACCACACTTGTACGGTACCTGGTTTGCCACATACTGGCTCTCCCTATCAATATGATTTGTACTCTTAAACTTTTCCAAATCCCTCCAAAATCAAATTAATTTTAATTCACTGAGAAGTTCTTGAGAATTTCTAGGTATAGTTGAAATGCTCTGGTATGTGTAGAAATGGCTTTCTTCCATCACCTGAAATTTTATATAACTTGCCCCTTTTGCATAAATATATGGAATGTATCAATGAATAAATAAATGGTCTGTCTTTTTGCTCTTCTCATCCCAACCAAGTATAACCAGTGAAAAGGTCCTTCTTGGTCTTGTTCTATCAGATGATAAAGATGCAGCTCTCTGTGGCCTAGCATAGTTTGGATCTGGTGATTACTCTGGAGACCTTTCATCTCCCTCCAGTTTACTGAGGTCTTGGAGGCACTATCTGAGTTGGAGTTAACAGCTGGCGAGGAAAATGAACTTAGCTAATTATCATTATCATTTACAACTTATAATAAAAACTGTCATTATTATGGCTATCTTTTTTTTTTTTTTTTTTTTGCAGTACGAGGGCCTCTCACTGTTGTGGCCTCTCCCATTGCGGAGCACAGGCTCCGGATGCGCAGGCTCAGCGGCCATGGCTCACGGGCCCAGCCGCTCCGCGGCATGTGGGATCTTCCCGGACCGGGGCACGAACCCTTGTTCCCTGCATCGGCAGGCAGACTCTCAACCACTGTGTCACCAGGGAAGCCCTGGCTATCATTATTGAGTTCACTTGTTGAGTAATCATAAATATTTTACTTGTAGGACATGTCTTAATTTCAAATTTTATTGAAAGATAGTGTGTATAGCTCATATAGAGGCATCTGTGCATGTACAGGCTGTAGAGTTTATTCAACAAATATTTATTACATGCCTACTCTGTATCACACACCATATAAAGTAAAATTACGTTGACATGTTCCAGTCCAACTAAGCTTCTGACACCTCCCAGCTTTAATTCTATTCAAGGGCAAAATTTCCAGCAATGAACAGCAGCTATTTTCAATTGGCTTTCTATGACACTCTCAAAACTCAATCATCAAAATCTCACTTTTAGAAAATTGTAAAAGGTATGACAAAATGTCAGCCCAAAGGCAAAATCATTTAGCAATTTAAAAGTAAAAGCAGAAATTTGCTACAGAAAAGTCAACTCTTACCTTGAGCTCTGGTTTTCCTTCTGAAGAGAGGAGTCTGTGTGGTTAACTTTTATAAAAGGTCATTTCCATTCTGTTTTACAAATAAAAGATGTAATTAGGACTAGAAGTCAAGGAGTTTACCAAAAGGGATAGGTTGAGGCCATTCCCAATTAGAATTTTATTTGGTTGATGTCACAGCTTAAAAATGTAAGAAACACAAAATACCCAAGTGAATTCATACCTTCCAAGGCCATTTCAGGGGATTTTTGAACAGAGGTAAAACTAGCCAACACCCCAAATATGTGCATTAACAAGGTGGACCTCTGCAGAGTAAAAACCAATGTTTTGGGCTTCCCTGGTGGCGCAGTGGTTGAGAGTCCGCCTGCTGATGCAGGAGACACGGGTTCGTGCCCCGGTCCGGGAGGATCCCACGTACCGCGGAGCGGCTGGGCCCGTGAGCCATGGCCGCTGAGCCTGCGCGTCTGGAGCCTGTGCTCTGCAACGGGAGAGGCCACAACAGTGAGAGGCCCGCGTACCACAAAGAAAAAAAAAACAAAAAAAAACAGATCTTTTCCAATCAAACCAAAGCCAGTATCTCACTTTCTGGAAAGACAACTGAAGGAAGCAGCTATTTGTTGGTTGGAGTTGCTTTAAATTATTTTAGAAAACGTCAAAAAATAAATTACATTCCCCTTCTTGCATGTATTTTTCCAGTTTCTTTTCAAAACAAAATGTTCATTTAGGGCCATGACAGCGAAAATAGAAATGTCTTTGGCATAAACTTAGCTTTCTAGCCTGCAGGCAAAATAGAAAATTGTTGTTAAATTGGTGTGGACCAGAAAATGGGTGATAAAACTTGTTCATGAAACTTCTGCTAACAACAAACATTTGTCCCATGGTACGTACTATAAGTAATAACATGTGACAGGGGATGGATATATCACTGTCTTGAACAGCGGGTTTTCATGCCTATAAAGGCAGTAGGCCAAGTTCACCTCACCCTTCAGTTGTGGCTCCCTACAAAAATCTTAGGGTTGAAAAAATGCCCTTTTTAACCTACGAAATACTTGGGAAGACATTCTCTGGAGTTTTCGTCTTAGTTATTCTTCCTTTAAAGCTTTACAGGCAGCTTGGGTGGTTATGTTACGTATTATGACCGAGCACTAATTTCAGGTTCTATTTTCTGCTTCATCAGCATTTACTGTTTCCTAAGAGTTATGCCATTTATTCATTTTGCTTTCATTTCATTTGACTCAGTGGTCAGGAAGAGATAGGAAGCAATTTTGAAAAAGGTGGGTAGTTGGTAGGCGAAGAGACGGTGTCCATGGCTAGCACGGACGACAAGTCCTTCCTGTTGCCAATTAAAAATGGTTGCTTGTCTACAAGAGGGAAGTCACTAGTCACTGCAGTCGCTGGCCTTCAATGCCCTGAAAGGAGCTCAGGGTGCAGATCAGGAATGAGGCACTCAGTCCTCTGGGAAAAAATGGCAGAACAGGCCTTCAGAGAGTTAAATAATTTCAGGAGAAGATTTTATGAGCTCAATTTCTTGCATCTTCTCTTATCTAGAAAAGCACTATAATCATTTACGGTGACATCTGCTCCTCATGACCAGCAGCAAACCTTGGCCAAAATGTGTGCCTGACTGCACGTCCCCCTTCACCAAAATCACATTTATTCTGACCTTCCCCTCTACCTCTTCAGAGCAGTTCCTCAGAGCTATCTGAGATGCTGTCTCCCAGGATATAGTCTTCATTTGGTCCCAAATAAAACTTAACTCACAACTCTCACATTGTGCTTTTTTTTTTTCTTCACTCAACACTGTTTTCTAGCTTTATTTTACCATATTTTCTTGAATTTAAGACATCATTGATTGAGAGATTCACCATTTTATGCAGCAATACGAAAAAGAATATACACTTCCAATCAATCTATGATACAACACCTTAATGACGGTTCTACTTGAAGCCTGGGTGGGCCACACAGCCTTCTCTGCCTGGAAATTTCTTTTATCTCTTCCAAGTTATTTGGCATTTGCTCTTGCCTCCTATTGACTGCTTGGCCTGTAATGGAAATTCTTCTACACTTATCTCAGTAACAAAATGTAACAAAGCCTCCTAGACCTGTAGGATTGTTTCCCTTCTTAGTTGTTCTTTCCAAGAAAAGAAGGAATTGCAGTCATCCCTCCCACAAAGAACGTTGGCTTCAACTAGAATCAAATTCATGGCCAGCTGCTGTCTTTCTGCATAGGCAGTCACTTTCCATGTCAAGGCTGAATAACGGGCTTCTTGTTGAAGACATTTGACATAACAATTACACTCACCATGCACCTCCCCAACATTGCACATAATATCAGTCGACGTGACAACAACAAAAACAGTTATGACAAAGTCTGCAGGCAGTGGCCACTTCATCATGACTATTGCCTGGCTGACAGCAATTCTACAATGGCTCTCGATTTCAGAGATGCTCAAATATGAGGGAAAATGTGCATCTTAGAATTAGCAGAACACAGTATTACCTGTTCTCACACTGTACAGGGGTAGCAGACTCAAATGCCCATAAAATCATGTACATTATATAAATTATGTACATTAGTCCAATTCTATATAAAAAGAACATGCCCCCGCCCATGTCAACTATTTCCTGTCTCAGTTTTAATAAAGACATGGATACAAATGAATATCGTCCACCAGAAGGAAAGCACCAGCCTACCCACCAGGAATGGCAGCAAACTGAAGAATGCATGTCCCGTCTACAGGGGCGAGTTGCTGCACAGCTTCGGTCAAATGTTACCCTGTCAGCAATCCTTAAGCCTTTGGACACAGTATTGCCCAATCTTCTGATTTTTTTCAAGAGACACTGGGAAACTGGATACCCATATGAAATCTCTTAATTTTTAAGTTTTAAGAGCAAATCTGTGTGCTATATTTGGTTCACAGTTCAGTAATTTGTGGTCCCTGCAAGATACACCTAACATAGGTCAGCCGTGTTGTAAACATGGCCATTTGTCCTGTGAGTCGATTTCATCAAAAAACTATCGGTGTGAATGAAAAGGTAATCCTACCTTAGTAACATTTTTGCCAGTGAAGCATCAGGGCATATTAGGTACCAGTAGAAGTACTGAACCAGAAAGTCTTTACATTTTAAATATTTTTCTTATAATTGTCTAGTATAATAGAATCAACTCACTAGAAGAATTTCAAGGTTCACAAGTGGGAACAAGCAGGAAAATAAAAATTATTTTTTCGGTCCCACGTCTTTCTTTAAGAATGAGAATTACTGCTCTGGGACCCAGTCTTGCTTGGTACCTTGTTGAACCAGCAGATGTGCTGTTAGGAGCCTCCCAGCTCCATTGGGAGGAGGAAGCCCACATGTGGGCGACCCAGAGGAACCAGAAGAAGAGGGTGTGGCAGACTACCAGGGAATACCCTTCTCATCGCCCCTGCATCCTGGCCCTAGAAAAGAGAGTGATTGTTTTTTTCTTTTCTCTCAAAGAAGTAAGATAGAAGAATTAAGAGTAGAGCTACTTACTATGGCCCAGCCCAATGCATTCATCTCTGATTTAAAGGCTTGAAGTCAGCCAAGAAGTTGGACCCTGAATATACCTGCTTTCATAACGGAATTCAAGGCAATAGATCCTTCATGGCTTCTTCATTTTCTAAGACTCAATTTCCCTATCTGTAAGATGAGCAGAAAGATGAAACAAGTACTTTTTAATCTGTGTTCTGAGAAGTTTTAGGGACTCAGATACTGTGCTTAAGGATCTGGTTTTATATAATTTGCATTTGGTCCTAAAGGTAATGTTTCCATTTAATAGGAAAACATAACACCTAAAGAAATGCAGTGTTGGAGAAACATTGGCTGGGTGATATAAGTAATCTGTGAGAGGGCCTCTCCAGCTCTGATACTTTGATTCTAAAACTTCCCCAACTTGCATGTACATTTCAATACTGTTCTAACAAAGTAAAACACAGAGGCATTTTCAGATTAAATAATAGCTCCAGCTTTTACCTAAAATACGTGAGTCAATATGAACGTTCTCGTAAGGCTGAGTATGCAAAGGTACAAATGGCTCTGATATTTTTCTTTGAAATGAGGCTTTCCTTTTTTAGATTTTGCAAAAGATGACAGCAAAGAGCATGAATCTGGGAAGAGCAGCTCACACTAGAACAAAGGAGACCTTGTGTCTAGTCACTGTCGAACACGCACTCGCTGATGGAATCTGTACATGCAAGTAAAGAAGAGAACTGAGGTCATTTTCAGCATAGAAAGGCTCCAGATCATTTTCCTTAGGAAATACAGGAAACTGAGGTTAAAATAAACTCCATTATGCAGACCAGGCATAAATTTAACTACTCCTTAAACACAGTCCCTGATTTTCCACCCTTTTCTGCCTGTGCCTGGAAGGTCCTCTAGCTGGACTGTCTCCACTTCTCTAAATCCACACCATACCCAGGCTACATGGTGATTTCACTTCCAATCTCAGTGTTTTCTCACTCCTGTCAACCCCTCATAGCACCTACTGTCTTTTATAATTACCTTCTATAAATGGGTAGTTTTGTGAACCCCTGTTAGATACACCTACGCATCACTTACCCACATATTCCTGACTCCAGGGACCACTATTGCTCTTCTGTACTCCCCATGGTTTCTGGGCACATGGTGAGTAGGTATCAATACATACGTTGAAGGATTAAATGTATTAATGAATAACTTCTGCATCTATGGGCAAGAACACTACTACTATAAGAGGAATGATAATATGGGTTCAAAACACTTTGAGAAAAAAAATGGAAACAGACTAATTGTTCATATAATAGTATGAGATTAGATTGTTATCATGAAAACAATGCTTACAACACAGCAGTGAGTGAAGAAAAATAGATGTAAAAAACATAAAGAAGAGAAGATTTCACAATCATGTTTAAAATTATTGGATTCAGAGTAGTATTTTTCTCTATGTTTCAAAACGTTGATAATGAGGCTTATATTACTTTTATAATGAAAAATAAGAAGAAACAGGCTTTGAGTTTCTATGCCAGAGGAATATTAGTGGAATTTTGTTGTAACATGAATCTGAGGTCCACATAATTGCCATTTTTTACAAGAAATCTCTTTATAGCAAATGTTGCTTTTTGGTAGTTCACAGACTAATAGTGGATAGCCCCTTCTATGAGTTTCATCATGGGATTTCCTTTAATAAATTCCATTTCAGGGAGAACAGTGCTGTAGCAACATGTTTGTGTCTCACTATCAAACAAAATTTCATAAGCAAACTGAACCAATTTGTTTCCTACTGTATGTTTATCCCCATTAAGAGCTCCAAGAGTGAAAAAAAATGGTAATTATCTTAGAGGTCTCTAAATGCTTTCATGTTTTAAGCCATGGACTGAATTAGGTCCTGAAAGATCCAATCTAGTAAAAGCAACAATGTCTACTAGTAACCTGAGGAAAAGCCCCAGAACATTTTGTCCTCCAGCAAGCGACTGACCTAGATCTGGATGACAAGACACTAGACAGTGTTTCCAGGGATGGAGGGCATGTCTGCTCCCAACCCAGCTTAAAACTGTATGTGTGTTTGCATGCCTGAGTGTTTTTTTTAAGAGAGTATACTATTCCCCAGACAGCAAAAGAAGGTGGGATATCTTATCACTTTGTTTCAGAAGGACCTAGATACGTCAAAAAACTCGCCTAAAGGAATGTATCTAAAATAACACATTCTACTTCCATATTTCTATAGATCAAAATACAGGTACATACAAATCATTCCAAACTCCTGTACTTGCCTCATTTCTGTTACTGCATAAGTCACACCAAAAAATGCCCAATAAGGGCTTTCCTGGTGGCGCAGCGGTTGAGAGCCCACCTGCCGATGCAGGGGATGTGGGTTCGTGCCCCGGGATCCCGCATGCCACAGAGCGGCTAGGCCCGTGAGCCACGGCTGCTGAGCCTGCGTGTCTGGAGCCTGTGCTCCGCATCGGGAGAGGCCACAACAGTGGGAGGCCCGTGTACCGCAAAAAAAAAAAAAAAAAAAGCCCAATAATCAATATAAAATTCCAATGTAATCTTTCCCACAGCTCTTTGCTCTGTGACACAGTCCCATGCAATTAGATATATTCACAACTATGCTGTGGGGTTCCTGAAAATATTTTTAACTCCTTTATTTGAAGAACAGCCTTTCCCAAACCCTTCCCCTTTCTCCTACTTTCTCCTGCCTAGGATGCAGATGTGAGAGTCAGAGTCACAGCAGCCATATTGCGACTATGAGGGAATAGTCAAGAGAAGTGCAGAAATCTTGGATCTAACATTGTTAAGGTGCTGAAATAAAACAAGAAACAACCTACCTTCAGTTTCTTATTATTTATTTAAGTCAATGTGGTTGGATTTTTCTGTATGTAACAGCATTCTTATCTCTTATAACCCATTGGTGGCCAACCTGCATTACTGTGGTTTATTTCTTCATTTATTTTTCTCTTTGTCAGATTCTCTCTCTTATTCTTAGACTCACATGTGAAAGTATGTCTATTTTGCAGACATATCTATGATATATATTCTACTAATAAAATATAAATATAAATTAGTGTTTACTAGTGTATGTGCCTCAGAACATATGTTTGATGATATACCCCACCAAAAAAAAGAAAAAAGAAAAAAAAGAAAATGGAGGAAGAGAATAGGGAAATTTTGTGGCCAAATATATTTGGAAAACCTTAGTCTATCTGTCTAGAGCTTTGCAATACACGTAAAACTACTGCAGACTTTGAAAAGAAGAATAAATGTAATAGCGAAATTGGGATGACATTCAGATATTTCCCAATCATACTGACCACTGAATTGATTTTTCAAGCAATCCCTTCATTTACTGACCACCTGTCAGAATTAGAGTTCTGAGGACCATATGTGGGAAACATGTACTACATTCACCCATAATATTTAATAATATTAATATTTTTAATATTTTAATAATTATTGTTTTACATTTTCTTATTTGCAAAAGACAGATACATTCTGACAACTTTTAGAGAAACTCCCAGGGAATTCAAATCAACAGATATGTCGACACATACCAAAGAAAGGCAACAAGGCAAGTAGTAGCGAAATTTGTGATTACTTCCAGCTGGTTACAAATCCCCCATTTTCTTTGGCTAGAAGATTCAACCCCTGATACTGGCAGCCATGGTAACCCACATGTGCATTTCTGGATGGGGACAACTCTTTCCAGACTAAATGCTTGAGACATGACACCTTGGTCTTTGCCGCTGCTCTCTGTAAGGACATTGCTGTGATTCTGTAAAACAAACAATTCTTACTAATCTATGACATACTTGGATGGTCATGTGTTCTTAAGATCTTTCCTTACCTTTAATGCAGAACTTGCTTTCCCTTTGGGGATAGTTTATTCTCTCAGCAGAGGCATTTGATGTACCTCTGAGGCATCGTAGGTTGTAATACTCACCACCCCCTGCATCCTTTTCCAAATGACTTACTCTGTACCACGAGCCCAGCTGTAGCTATCAGGGTGTGTGTATGTTTTTCTTTCCTTTTGCTCTCTTCACATTGTCTCAAATTTTGAGCCAGAATAATTTAAGCACTAGGGTCTTGTCGGGTTTTGCAACCATGAACAGCCTCGCAAAGTCTAGGCGTTTTGCCAGAAATCTAAACTTTGTTGAACTATGTGAAAAGGTTAAACATTTCACAGAGTTTGGGTTTCCCCACCCCCCTACTGCCCTCCCAGACTCTGCCTTGTTCTTAAATGTCCATTTTATCAAGAGATGGAATAACTAATAATGTGCTGGATATAACATTTTCAACCATCACGCTGTAACCATAGTAGTGCTAAAAACCCCAAACAAACGTTAATCACATGTCTCTCCATAATCAAAAAGAGCTGAGGACAAAGAGTCAATGTAGTCTGTTTTAAGATGAAATGCCAGAAGCTTTCCATAAAATATATCTCTTAAATGAAGCTCTTATTCCCTGCTTGTAATAATTTCTTTGTTAACAAAAAAGCTCTCTCAAAATTTTCCCCAACGAATTAAAATCAATCACAACCTCCCCAGTCTGGAGGAAAATATAAAATATTGTTTCCTAGCTCCCTCGTTCTGGAAGCTTCCTTGTGGTTATTTCTGGGAACACTGGATGCCTGTTTACTCTCGAGGACGATACTTCTAAGGTTCTCAAGCTCACACAACACAGATATTGAAGGGAAAGGAAGTAAAAAAAACCTAGGAATCATCCTTGATTCACTCAGTTCCCCACACCCCATCTGAGCATAAGCTGTCTGTATCTCCCCTAAAAGGTTTCCCAAATTTGCTTACTCTGTCTGTCCCCCCCACCACCATCTCAGTCTCAGCTGCCACCCTCTCACCTGGACTCCCACAATGGCCTCCTAACTGGCCTCCCTTTTTCCTCCTTGTCTCCATTCTCCCCAGAGCTGCCAGGCCATCCGATCTCCAGAGCCTTAGAATAAAAACACAATCTTCTTATTCTACTTCGTAAAGCTCTTCTGAAAACCCTTCTTCATCTTAAACTACCTCCTCCTTTCCTATCACACTCGGGTGCCTTCTTTCTCTCCTGCAAACACCCCAAGTTTATACCTGTCTTAGGGCCTGTGTGGGGCAGGCCATCGCCTCATCTTTGTATGGCTGGCTCGTCCCTGTCATTAGCTCTCTGCTTAAGTGTCTCTCTAGAACAGCCTTCCCTAATCACACAGTCTAAAAACCCTTCTCCCCAAACCCTCACTTATTCTCACTCAGAGTCCCTTTTTAAGACTCTACACAGCACTTTCCCTATCTGACCTTTTCTCCAGCTCCCCATTCATCACCTGTCTTCTGATTCCCTCCCACTGGATATAAAGAGGAAATTACTAGTGTACAGCTGTATCTTCAGCCCCTATAATAATGCTCGGGACATAGGAAGGACAAAATAAATAGGTATGGAATGAATACATGAGCAGAACAAGAACAGAAAACTGGGGGCTAATTCCAACTCTTGTGGCCCAGCCATGGGAAAATGTAACAAGACCCAGATAGCAGGTACTTTGGGATAAGAGTGTGTCAGGGGTTGGACATCCTGACGAATGTCTTGAGGTAGGCCATTAGCCTTTACAAACTAAACCAGAGAAAACAGAGTTGCTGACACAGAGAGAGCTATATTTGGCTTCACTCGCGGGGAAATGAACTTTTCCAGGAGGCTATTTGTGTCTTTGACATGTTTGGTATAGTTTAAGCTACTCCTTTGCAGGGCAATTTTCTGAGAAAATTGTCCTTGAGCAGAGAATAAATAATTTTTCTTTAACGTATTAAGGTAAAGGACTGCGGATTTTCTCCCGGATAGTGATGACTTTATAAGAAGTTCACAAATACTGTTAAGTAAAGTAGCAGTATTTCAGCAAACAGCCAACTTAGATGACTCATATACATAGGTTGAAAATTATCTCTGCCAACAAAGATCAGAGCCAAAGCTGGTCACTGGAAAAGTGCTTAACCAAACTTTGGCTTCTAAAGTGGGTTTCATGTGGAGCCAGGATTAACAAGGGAAAGCATGACCAGAATGGAATGTGAGGTTGAGTGCTGCAGAGAAGATGTCCCCCGGGCTGTGACCTGCTTTTGGTCAGCAGCCCTGGGAGCTGGGTTTGTTTCAATCTTATATAATTTTGCTCTCATGACCAGTCAACGGGATAGGAAGAAAATGGGAAAAGAGACTGGGTGAGCAAACACACCGAAATATGTTTCTGAAGATAAGGGAAAAGGTAAAGATCATGGTACGGTCATTCTGGGAGAATGCAGATAATGGCCAATTTACTGATAAGGGGAAAGGCGGGGAAGTCGACTGTTCCCAATTTCTTAAATAATGAAGTTTACAGGAGGCACCGTTTTCCTGAGATTCATGCTTTCACATGGGCAAAGTGAAACCTGAATGTGATAATTGTAGTTATCATCACAGCAGAGTGCTTCTCATAAAAATGTTGTATAATCACTGAACATGCAATAGAATTGTGTGAAAATATGAGGTGTTAATCATGATAAGCATCTAGATATTCCCAAAATCTCACAGGAGAAAGTATATGATAAGGAAAAGCGTTGCAATTCCTTTTGAAGAACAACCTGAAAAGGAGAATTATAGACTTGGATCAAAGAAGCCATTGCTCTCTTTCATCTGTTTATTTGACAAGTATTTATTGGGGGATACTTTGTGCCAAGTACTACGTCAGGCACTGTGGACAAAAAGATAAATAAGTTACAAATCTGAAAATACATTTCAGGAAAATGTGGACTATAGTAACCCGTAGAAAGTAGGCAGTGATCGTAGCAGTGGTGTCAGGTCAAGGGAAGGACTGGTTGATAAAACAGGAGAAATAGGAGCAGTTAAGCCCTTGAGTTCTTTCTGGAATGATTGATTAAATACTTCTTTTTCTTTCCACTTATCCCTCCATCACAGTTCAGTGAATGCTTCTAAAGTAAAACTTATTTTATCCCTGTTTTGAACAGGTATTCTAATCCCTAAAGATAAGGAAAGAAACTTCTAGACAGGTCTTTAAAATAGTATCAATGTCTTCTCCTAAAATTCTCCACCCTCATCATCTCTACAACATCCCCCCACCCCACCAAAGTGAGATGGTTTCCCTTAATTATAATTACTGCATTAAATAAGAAGATCCCGCTCGCCAACTTTGATGCATTTTAGCTGCATTTGAATCATTCAGTTTCCCGAATTTTTTAACTTTAAAATTTCTTTGCCAGCATAATATAATTTTTTAAATTATATTTGATTGGATCCATTCATTCATTCAACAAACGTTTACCACTTTGTACATCCACTTTGTGCCAGCTACGGAACTAGGCAATAGGAAGAGAGAGACAACCAAGCACAACCGATCCTGCCCTGAGGCACTGACATCCTAGTGAACACGAGCAAACAGCGAATTCCAAGAGTGTGTCAAGGACCAAGACAGAAGATAAGTACCAGGAACCATGAGGGCACATTATCAGACAGTCTTGGGGTGTCAGGAAAATCTTAGAGGGGAAACAACATCAAACTGAAACATAAAGGATGATAAGAATTTATCCAAGTAGAGAACAGAGGGAAGAATGTCCTAATCAGAACTAGACATATTTTCAAAATTCCAGAGATGAGAGATACGTTCCAGAAATTACAAGTATGTAGCTATGTATATTGGGGGGTGGGCAGTGGGAGTGGAAGTGGGATGGAGGGGTGGGAGGTGCAGACTGCACTCAAGTTTTCAAGGAGGTAAGCATGAGAGAAGTTGTAAAGGGTCTCATAAGCCATATTAAAGATTTTGAATTTCATCCTGGAGGCAAGGGGAGCCTTTGGAAGTTTTTAAGCAGGGGAGCCATGAAAATAGATTTCTATTTTAAACAGTAACACTGAGTACAGACTGAAAAACAGATTTGAGGAAAACATGGATATGATGGTAGCTCATCTAGAAGTTGAAGGTGGTCAGAGCAACAGTGTCATAGGCCAAAGGAGGGACTGTTTATCAGGAAGGGAGAAAATTGAGCATGTTAAATATTGATGTTAACAAATCCACATGAAAGATTGAAGATATAAAGAGAGGGGACAATCAGTAAAGCAGTCCTTGAGGACATGAGATGTATTGTGATCCAGAGTGCAGACTGAGGAAGCAGCCTTGGAGGAGACACCTCTCCCATTGGAACAGGAGGAAAGAGGAAATGGTGGACGTGGATGAAGATTAAGTTTTAAATTCAGTGGCAGGAATTGAGGGAATTCTCTTGCTTTTCTTTTCTCTGAGATCTTCTAGCAAGATTTGCTGCTAAGAGTGACAGGGAGGAATTAGGGTAAGAAGTCTGAGAAAAGCAAGGGATCTGAAATTGCCACGCTGGGAAATGGCACAGAGTGATGCCGAGTACACACAGAAGAGTCTCTGGGTAACGCTGAACGTTTGGTTGAGACCAAAGCCATACCTTTCTAGTGGCACGAATCTGGCCAGTTGTGTGAATTCTCTAGAGAGCAGACATTTGGAATGACCTAGCTTTACGGTGGGTATGGAGGAAGAACAAAAGGGCAAATGAATCTGAGGACATTGACCCAAAGGGTTTTAAAGCATGGAGTGAAAGCTGGAAAGAAATGAAATCAGGATGGGGAAGACGGATGGAGATAATAAAAGGGGCACGAAACGACCTCTATGAAGTAGGAGGTCAAGTGCAATGGGGGTCATTATGTATGAGATCCTGAAGGAGGGGAGGTTGATGTGGAACAGTTGCATAATGAATTTAACTATTCAGAGGTGGAGACAAGTGCCAGGAGATGACAAGATCCAGTTGTATACAGGGGAGTGAACAGCTGAAGAGACCTGGAAGAGAAGGTCATTGGAAATAAGATTGTTAAGGAATTGAGAGGCAAGGTGTTGGTGGTCATCTACTGAGACATGCAGGAGCGGCCGGACCCAGGGAAGACAAATAGCTGCTAACGTCTTGAGTAAACAAGGGTATGGTCACATTGGCAAGTAAGTTCAATGAATAGAGATAAAGATGATACAGTCAGATAGCCTGAGCCCCCACGGGGCAGTGGTTCTTATGTGAGGGTGGATGAGTACAGTTAAGTCTCCTACGTACGAACCTTCAAGATGCAAACTTTCAAAGATGCAAACGTGTGTTCGCATGTCCAATCACGTAAGTTAGTTCATGTGTCTGGCATACACTGTCACACGCATGCATCCCCTACAAGTGGTTATGCAGCTTGGCCTCCGTCTCTTATCGCTGAGGATCCTTCAGCTCTACCCTCTCCTACCTCCTCTCCCTCCTCCAGTCAGTAACTCTTCTTGCCTGTTCACTCGATGCCTGCCCCTGTATGCCAGCTGTTGTACTGTACTACTGTACTTTTCAAGGTACTGTATTGTAAGATTAAAAATGTTTTATTTTGTGTGTTTGTTTGTTTTTTATGTATTATTTGTGTGAAAAGCATTATAAACCTATTACAGTATAGTACTATGTAGCCAATTGTGTTAGTTGGGTACCTAGGCTAACTTTGTTGGACTTACAAACGCGTTCTCGGAATGGAACTCATTCGCATGTAGGGGACTTACTGTAGTCGTTTGAAAGAAGCAAAAGAAAGTGATGCTCAGCCTGAGGAGTGGATAAATGAGGTGTGGACAAATCACCTGACTCTACTTGAGAGAGCTTTGGGGATAGCGATTTCCTTAGGAGCAGCCAGGAATCTGAGCCAGGAGGTTGACAGAACCAACAGAGATGGGTGGAGGATGGAATGATGCTGGTTAACTACCGAGGAGGGTTCCACGAGTCACAGGTGAAAATCTGAGATGGTGGGGAATCATTCAAGGTTGGCTCGTGGAAGAAGAATACCTGAGAAAAGAAATAACTGGAGGGTCATAGGTCTTACGTGCTGATCAAGGACGTTAGAGATGTGAGGCATGGTGCATTCAGCTGCCCTCAGGGTTTCCAAAGAATGAATCACACTTTTCGCCTTGGAGTTGTAGGCACTTTAGGCTGCTTAGAAGGATTTAGTTACAGACTGGATTCAGTTTTGCTCACTAGGGAGCCCAGCTGAAGAACTCATTCTTTTCATTGTATTCACTGTCAGATAGACAGTGTTGGAAATCTGATGTGCGTGTGTCTGTATTCAAGTTTTCTCTATATAGTTTTATTTTATTAGATTTTATTTAAATAGATTTAATAACTTAAACCCCTTATTAATGTTTCACATTTGTGGAAATATATTTATTCTTTTCATTTAACAACATTCACTATTTAGACAAAGGATTATTTGATCTCCAAGCCTCAACTGCTAGGAAGGGCAGGAGTCACTGGGGCTACAGCTGTCAGTCAAAGCCTGGACTTTTGACCAAGTGCTAGTCTCCAAAGGATAGAGGAACTTTCTCTTCTTAGGACATTCTTCTCTAAGTGTCTCCAAGAGCCAAGACTGCAGAGAGGCTGGTTCCTCAGCTCCTTGTGGGGAGGCTGCCAAGGCAAGTGGTAGGTCCTAGAAGTACCACCAGATAGCTGCAGCCTCTGCTGGCTGGGGGACTCTGACCACTCTTAGATTTAAAAAACAATCTATATATTTTTGAAATGATCACAAACTTACAGAAAAGTTGGATGTTCAGTACAGAACATTTTATTTTTCTTACCCATTTGAGAGTAAGTTGCTGAACAGATGCCCTATTACCCGCGGATTCTTTATTGTGTGTTACCTATAAACGAGAAAATCTTCCTGTGTAACCACAATACATCCATCACATCAAGAAATTAACAGTGATAATTAACCGTGATACTACCATTTTAATTCTCAGGCTCCTTTTACATTTTACACATTTTCCCCACAACATCCTTTATAACAAAAAAATTCAGTCCAGAATCACAGGTTTGGTTGTGCTGTCCCCAGCCTCCTTCAGCCTGGAATGGATTCTCAGTCTTCCCTGACCTCCCTGACACTTTAGAAAATTACAAACCAGCTACTTTGTAATATGTCCCTCACTTGGACTTCATTGGATATTTCCTCTTGATTAGATTCAGATTGTGAATTCTGGCAAGAATATTTCAGAAGTGAAAACATGTTCTTCTCACTTAATTCCATCAGATGGCAAGTGATTTCTATTTGTGCATTACTGACTATGTTTACTTTTATCTTTTGGGTGAAGTGGTGTCTGCAAAGCTTCTCTACTGTAAAGTTCCTCCTTTCCCTTTAGAAATTAATAATTATTTTGTAGGGAGCTACTTTAAGACTATATGAATATCCTGATGCTCCTCAAATTTTCAATTTAGTCATGAATTTATTTATATCTGAGTGGATTTCCAATTTTATTCAATGGGTTTTAATCGACTACTGTCATTATTTTTATGCTCAAGTTGTCCCAAATTTGGACAGAAGGAGGCCATTCATGGTGGCTTCTGTTTCCTTTTGACATGTCCCCAACATCCTTCTAGTACTTCCTTGCTTTCTGGCACAATATGTCCTATCTCGTATTTTCCCTGCCTCACCGCTGGAATTATCCACTTCTTCAAAGAGCCCTGGTTCCTTTGCTTGGAAAACAGTATTTAAAAGCTAAGATCCGAGTGCTAGATGTGCTCATTGCTGTTGTGGTGTCACTGCCCCAAGGCTCTTTTGCTGGAAAGAGCCAGGAAATATATGTCAGTGGATGCATATCCAAATCACTTTCATATCCATCCATTTACACCTTTAATTATTTCTGTATCTATTTACCTACCTAACCATTGATCATCTGTCTGTTTATCTACCTATCATCCACCTATCTATATATCTACCCATCATCTATCTACCTATCTACCTATCATCTACCTATCCATCTACTATCTATCTATCACAGACCCTGCATTCACTTGAATACTTGCAAGTCCAGTCCAACATTACAGGGTTTATTTTCGTTTCCTCCCTTTTTGGATTTCTAACTCTCTTCTCCTAAAGTGAGAAAGCTGTCTCCACTTATTGTTAATATGCTTACTTAATTGGTCAATCCCACTGACAGGTCTTCCCCTGTGTGGCTATCTGCTCTCTCTGTCACAGCTCTGATTCCATATTCTGTCCTCCACGTGGACAGCTTCACACCTTACCTGGGCTCTGACACTTCCTATCTCCCCTTTGCAGGGAAGATCTCCTCATCTTACTGGAGCTCTAATACCCCTCACTGTGTCCCCCATCTCCCCTCTACTTGGTCTCCAACACCCCACCCGAGGTCATTCTCAACATGGACGCTCTCCTGTCCCTGCTTGAGCTCTGCCACCAGCACCAGGCGAGCACTCCTTGAAGATGCTCTTCTTATCCTGCTTACGCTCAAACTCCCTGCCCTAGGACACCCCTTACCCTGCTCAGGTGCTGACACCCCATGCCAGCTTCCCATTTCCTCTGCATAGATGCCCTCCCTACTCAGATGGGGCTCTGGTTCCCCACCCAAGCTTCCCCTCTTCTTTGCGGGGATACCCTTCTTGCCCTGCTAGGGTTCTGACACCAGTGTCCTAGTGTGGGCCACCTTCACCCTGCTTGCACTCTCAGCCCCTGCCACCCCTCCCTGACACACACATATCTAGGATGTCTGCTTTGCTCCACCTTTGCTCCATGGACTCAGGACAGAATTTTTCAGGGGAGGAAGAGGACGGCTCTTAAATGCTTTGAACATGGACACTGAAGGCCTTCAAGATGTCTTCAGAATTGTGATTTATCATTTTTTAATCTTAATCATTATAACTAATTATTATCACTGTTATCATACTAATGATAATTAGTTACCATTGTTATGTTACCAATTTATCTGAGATGAATAAAATTTAGTGAGTTATTGGTATTTCATAAACTATAAAACTAGCCTTTTCAATTTCAAAAATAGCCTTTCAATTTTGAGGAAAGATTTATTTTATCTGATTATCCATCTCCCATGAGCAGATGGAGTGGTCCACCCATAGCATCTTTGTCATTGAAAAGCTTTTGAGGATTGCAGGTCTATTGCAATTACTTCATAATTAATAGAAAAAAACATGAAAAATTCTAATAATTCTTCATAATCACCATAGTTTTAAGGAAAGTCTGGCTTTACTCATGATAGAACGAGCTCTTTGGACTCTACAGTTACTGCCTGGCAAATGCCATTTTCTTCAATTCTCTTAATTTTTTATGCACATTATTGGGTGCTAATGTAAACTAAGAATATTGATGGCATTTTTATCATTTTTAATGAGATCAGAAAATCAATTTACAAAATGTTAACTTTGTAAAGAATTCATTCTTTTCATTGTATTCACTGTCAGAGATAGACAGTGTTAGAAATTTGATGTGCGTGTGTCTGTATTCAAGTTTTCTCTATATAGTTTTATTTTGTTAGATTTTATTTAAATAGATTTAATACGTTAAACCCCTTATTAATGTTTCACATTTGTGGAAATATATTTATTCTTTACATTTAACAACATTCACTATTTAGCCGCAGATGTACTACCAATTCTCCGTTTTACCTTTGCATTTCAACAGCATGAATGTGTTTCAATAATAACCAGTTAAAAAGTGAAACTGTTGATATGATTATTCACTTTTGTGTAGCTCAGAAGAAGAATGAGCCAGATGTTATTGATTTTATTTTTTCCCCTTGAAGGTTTTTATTTTTTGTAAAATATATGTGTAGTCATTTCTTAAAACTAGCACATTTCACCCTATTTCTGCATGAAGTTCGATTTAAAATAAGCTAGTTTGAAATTCAACAGTGGCCAAACCAGAATGTCATTTTCCTCCTGGAAGGGAGAGAGTAATTTCTCTTCCCTGATATAAATGGAAAGAAATTCATTATTTTTCTCTGATATTAACTTATATACATTTCATAGGCTTTTCCTTTTTCTGAGACCACTAAAACTGCAGTAATTTTAGCAGTATATTTTACTTGTATTTATTTTTCAGAAGTCCATTATTTAAAAAAAATATGACAATACACCAATCTTAAAGATTTTGCGATATAATGTACAATACAGATTTCAATAAAGGCTACAACACTGCGTTATATAATTTGTTAGTTTTACTAATCACAACTTCACCTTTAAACAATGGATTTGATTGTGTGAAAGATGCTGACAATGAGTGTTGATCAATTTCCAACCTTGTTGGAAATTCTCCCAATCCTTTTTTCTATTTTACCTTTATTTTCTTTTTATCTTGAAACAACACACATTTTTTCTATTACTATATGAGATTCAGGAGTAATTTTTTCTTTTCTGCTTGCATTACAAAATGACAGTGAATGCGTGTCCCTCCTAGAGTGTGGTTTATGATTTAATAATGCCACAGCTCCTGGTCCTGTCAGTATTCTTCCCTCTGTAAGCATATTTCCAGGCCACAATCTCAGGCACACCTCATGTCATGTGGAGATCAGGAATAAACAGCAAATCTCATAAGCGGTCTGCTTTTTAGCACCACATCAAGAGAAATGTAAATTTTTACCATATAGTTTTTCATTCCACTGAAGGTTTTCCTTTGGCTAACTCATAAAAATTTATATTTTTCACTTAGAGTGCTTTAATACTTTTACCAATCTAATCACTGAATATATATTTGTTTTCAGTGAATTACCTTGAGATTCTGCCTTTCATTTAAAAGACAAAATGTACCTTTTCACATTCTAAAGTATAATGTAATTAAATTATGCATATAGTTTTTATTATAAAAGGCTTACGGAGCCAGTGATAGTCTATGAAAAGGAATAATTTAAAACAAATGCTATCTGATTTTTAAGTCTGGAAAATGTTTTGTAATATTTGGTATAAAGCAGAAGAAACATAATATTTGACCAAAATAATATCTATTATATATCCTCTTACTTCTGAAACTTTGCTCCCTAAATTCAAATGAATAAATTTCCCCTGGGGAAAAATGTCCCTCATCTACAATCAAATTCTTGATTAGATTGACACGTGGAGTTTGGTGTGATGGATTAGACTTTTTCCCCCCAATGTTACTTTAAGTTGCTTGAAGCTTTCAGAGGAAGCTGGAACTAATTTTTTAAATTTCCATAATACACGTGTCCAGTCGGTTGAACTGCTGACTTAACTCCCATCTTTCAAAGATAGAGTAAGGCTCGGTACAAATGCGGAAAGGTCGGGTTATGCTAATGAGAACCATTTGGTCAGCTGCTTGATACTGGACATGATAATCATATTGCCATATAGGCAGTCAACTCCACTGAATGGTATGGCTTTTAAATCCATAGGTATGCAAGAAACTTTCTCAGCTCACTGTACCTTCAAGCTGTTTTCAGCTCCGAGATATGTTAAACCAAAGATGTGTGACTCCGAGGCAGCCCTGGGAAGGACAAAGGGAAAGGGAAAGCTCTGGTCCTCAGCGGTGACGCTGCTTATGGGACAGTGAAACAGTGTGTATAAGAAAGCAGCCAACCTGTGAAGATTTAGTCGTAAGATTGAGATGAAAAGATGAAAGTGGGGAGAGGAAAGGAGTTATAGAAAGTCAGGAAGGGATTAAATTTCAATAGTGAACACAGATGATATGACAGAGGAGAAAAATGGTATTTACCAGGTGTCAACAGTTCCACCTGTGGGGACAAGGTGAGGTGGGTGGGAAATGGGGTCAAGGAGCATATTTTTACTTATACTGAGAATAGCCACAGTGACACTACTAAATGAGAAAATTAACTTCATTGGTCTTTGGTATTATCTTAGGGTTCAAATTAAAATTGAAAAAGTAGCTCCCTCGCTGCGATCTTTTGAAAGTCAGACCTCAACACAAGGGTCTGTCTTAAAAAAAGAAAAAAAAAAGAAAAAAAAACCTACAACAAATAAGTAATCTAACAGTTCTGGCCAAACCTTCATATTAATTTTATAATTTCCATGGGCCTATAGTCATGGACCCACAACTAGAGGATCCCAAAACTCACTGTCTTATCGGCTGTTCTCAGGACCCTCCTAGTAAACTATGCCATTTAGAATGAATTAACCTTCTCCTCAGGCCCCGCTTGTGAACTCCATATATATATATACACACACACACACACATGTAAATATATATGTTATATGTATATATGTAGGTTAAGAATATCTCTTGTGCAATTACATTCTAATACTAATTACATTTGTATGCTGCTTATATATGTTATATGTGTACAGCTAATAATCAAAAATAAGATCTAAGTAGTAAATGCTGCCATACACTCTCCCGGTGCAACCAAATAGTAGCACAAAGAGGAAGCTGGGCATTCTAATAATAGCAAAAATTGTGAGATACAGAGAAGGTTGTTGTTCCAGACTGAGAGGAACATATACAGAGGTTGGCAGAAAGCACTCAGTAAGGAGATA
This sequence comes from Leucopleurus acutus, assembly GCF_964270905.1. Classification (NCBI taxonomy): domain Eukaryota; kingdom Metazoa; phylum Chordata; class Mammalia; order Artiodactyla; family Delphinidae; genus Leucopleurus; species Leucopleurus acutus. The sequence continues at coordinate 131,301,129 of NC_139146.1, read as the reverse complement.
CATTTATAGACTGTGCAGTGAGGAAGAGAGGCTTTCTTATTTAGCAAATATTTTCTGTCTCTAGATGGTTTCTGCCAGCCTTTTGCAAAGGATGTTTCAAGAAACAATGGTTCCAATGATGCTCTGGTTACAAAGAAAAAAAAAAAAGTTTCATGTTTAAATGAGTGTGAGAATGTGACATATTAAACTCCAATCTTGGAGATTCATAATATATGTGAACAAAATCAAGGTTATGTAATGTTATACAGTTTTTGAAAACCCATTTAAAATAGTCTCATTTGGGCTTCCTGTAACAGCCCAACTGTTCTGCAATATACAATTTTTTTTAAATGGATAGATTTTTCCACTTTTCTTCTTCAAAATAGTTTAGCTCTTCCTCATCTGTTTAGTTTTGCAAATTAATATTAGAATTTTTTCAAATTAAAGCAACTCTGAATTTTAAATTAGAATTCATTAACACTTTAAATTAATTGGGAAGAACCGCTATGTTTATTTGAATAAATCTACTGTTTAAGAACAGATCACATCTTCATTTGTTAGAGTCACTATTTATGGAAAGGAAAATTACTCAGTAAATGTTTCAAGTTTTCTTTATATGGGATTTATCATATTTTGTTGCTATTGCTAATATTGTTAGTGAGATCTTTACTTTCAGCTAATAGAGTATTTAGGTATTTAGCGGATACTCTAGTTTTTTCTCTGCATTTACTGTATACCAGACAGATATATTGAACTACTGGAATTCTTTTTTAGATGACTTCCCTTGGTTTTCTGGAGTAATTTATATTATGTTAAAATAATAATAATTTTGTACTTTTATTTTTATGGATAAACCTGTTTCTGCTTTGTATCTTATATTGGTTTGAAATGTAAATGTTAAGGGTAATGACACCCTTATCCCATTTTTGATGTTAAATGATATGCCTGTAGTTTCTTACTATTAAATAAAATGTTGGCAGTTGCTTTGAGGTGAGGCCTAATTATCTTGTTAAGGAATTATTCTTCAAGTACGAGATCACAGACAATTTTATACAGAATTAGAGGTTTCATTTTATCACGGGCTTTCAAAATATTTCTCAAAATCATATGGTTTATCATTACTAAACTTTTGAAATAATTATGTTAATAGATATCCTAATAAATAAACTACCCTTACATTCCTGGCTAACGTGAGTTAATTATGTTGGATTTCTTCTTAAATATACCAAGGAATATGATTTACTATTATTAAAGATTCTTTGTATATACATTCCTAACAACTGTTCTGAGTTTTTTTTTTTTTTTGGCTGGGAGGGAGGGGGAGAAGAGGAAAATCTTTTCCAGGTGTTTGTAGCAAGGATATTGTCTATCATTTTATATGCTCCAGAACAATTTATTATTTTAATATACAGTATAAGAAATATGAGGTCCTTAAAGATTGCTACAAGTTACTACAAAAACATGTAACCTAGAAACCTATAAGAAATTTTTTAAGTGGAAATTTTCATTTCCTAATTATTGATCTGTTAAGATTTCTTTTAAAAACTGTTGTTTAAAATTTCTTTCTGTGTATCAATTTTAGTAAAATTTAGCTCCCCATTAAAACAGATTTGTCTATTTTCTTGCACTTATCAAAAGGAAGAAAGCAAAGCAGGTATTGTTGAAAAAAGAGGAGTTGGATTAAAGTATATTTGGGAAACATTAGACTGAATGAAGTTTAATAGGTTTGCTTATTGCAGAACTCAGAATTCTCTATCTAAGAGTCCTTTGAATCTCTCAATGAGAGAGGCATACAGAAAGCAGACAGTTATTCCCAAATGTATTCACTATGGAACCATTTTTCCCTGAGTGTATTCCAGATGGAATACACTTTGAGGAATGCCAATTTACATCATAGCCATCATAGAGAAACAAATAGATAGGCAGATAGGTACATACATACATACAGGAAATTATAGAGCAATTTTTAAAATACTGCTGTAATTTGCCTATGAGTTTTATCCATATTTTTAAATTAACCATAATTTGTCTGCATTTAGACATGTTTTATAGTTTAAGAAAGCATGATACTTCCCTGACTGACTTTCCCTGTCCTCCGTGGTTGTGAGTTATGTGATGGTCACCTCTGGTCAGTCAACAGATCTTCTTGAGGGTTCAATATAATCAGAGTTATTTCCCCTTTGACCTTGTACCCTGGTCTATATCTTCCCTTAGGCATTACTTGGATATTTTCTTTTTAGAAAGGGTTAGAAGTGCTGTTGACTGCCATTCAGGAGAGAAATGCTGACTAAAGACTAAATTAAACCACAGCATATCAGAGTTGAGGATTCTTAAAAAAAAAAAAAATGACCTAAATGAGGGAAAACGTAGACAAACATTTCTTATACAAAACAACACTATCCATGGTGTACAGAACCATTGTTAGCTAAGGGCTTTAGAATGCTTAACCAGTGATACACTAAAGGTAACAGCTGATTATCATTTTTGGAAGACTGGGACTGGACCCACCAGCAGACACAGCACAGACTCACACATGCATTCACACAGATACTCATATACATCCCTGAACTTTATGTAGGCAAAGCAAGTGAAAGACACATAAGAGGGGAAAAGATAAACTTCACCTCTTTCCATGAAATCCTGCCATTTGCAACATGGAAGGACCTTGAAGGTATTATTTGAAGTGAGATAAGTCAGAAGGAGAAAGACAAATACGGTAAGATTTCACTCCTATGTGCAGAAACCAAACGAACAAACAAAATAAAACAAAAACAAGCTCATAGATACAGAGAACAGGTTAGTGGTTACCAGAGAGGAAGGGGATAAGGGGTGGGTGAAAGGGGTGAAGGGGGTCAACTCTATGGTGACAGATGATAACTAGACTTTAGGTGGTGATCACTCTGTAGTGTATACAGATGTCAAATTACAATGCTGTACACCTGAAACTCATAAACACACACACACACAAACAGTGAACCCTAATGCCAACTATGGACTTTAGTTAATAATAATGTATCAATATTGGCTTATCAGGTAGGACAAATATAGCACACTAAAGCAAGATGTAAATAATAGAAGAAACTATATGCAGGGGAAGACAGAGTATAAGGAAACTCTCTGTACTTCCTGCCTGATTTTTCTGTAAACCTAAAACTGCTCTAAAAATTGTCTGTTGGGACTTCCTTGGCAGTCTAGTGGTTAAGAATTAGCCTTCCAATGCAGGGGATGGGGGTTCGATCCCTGGTCGGGGAACTAAGATCTCACATGCCGTGGGGCAACTAAGCCCACGTGCTGCAATGAAAAATTCTGCATGCCGCAACTAAGACCCGACGCGGCCAAATAAATAATTATTTTTTTTAATAAAAATTGTCTATTAATTAAAAAAAAAAAACTTTACTTCTTTCTAATTTTTCCCAGACCCATACCATACAAGATCCACCTAAATGCTGAGTCATGAATGCAGCTTACGTAATCTGCTCACATGCCATTGTGTGTCACCAACTAGGAACCGTCATTTGCTCAAAGTGTTCCAGTGGCTTTCCAGAAGCACAGACTCTTTAGACCTCATTAGACCTAATCAGCTGGGCCATGCAGGACCCTGAATGAGGAGCCTCTTAGCACTCAGAGGAGAGAGTAGCAACCAACATGTAAATATCCTCTTGTAGTTTTGTCACTTAACAAGAAAAATGGGCCCTAAATTTGTGTCATTCTTAATGTGCTCACCGAGCCCACATTTCTGAAATAACAACTGCAGAGTAAACACTAAAACCAAAACAGGCGAAAACTCACTCACTGGAGAGTTTACTGTGACCCATAGATTCAAAGCAAGAACTGTCTTTGGCATCTGACAGAAGACTCATCCAGGCCACAGGCCCAGGTCTTGGATGTGCTCTTTGTGGCCCTGGATTCTCCAGCCATTCTAGAACTTGGCCATTCAGACAGAAGAACAGAGGCCGTAGCAGTACATTGGGTGCTGAGAGGGGAAAGGCCTTTGAGACCAGGAGCTTTGTCTTTTGCTGCAGCAGACATGGTCCTCCTTAGCCCTGACCCCACTTTCAAACTACCAGGAATAGCCTCTTGGTCTGGGGGAATCTAGTGCTGACACTGCCCCTGGCAAAAACAAAACAAGAAAACATCCACATTTTCGTGGTTTCGGCCAAGGTAGTTTCCTACGACCTCTCCATAACATGAAATGTGACGGATGCACTGTCTAGGCGCCCTTAACCTGCACAACCATGCCGGCAGGAGTAGCGATTCCAGCCCGTTCAAATGGTTTGCTCTTGAAAAAGCAAGACGTCCAGGAAGCAGTCACCATCCCCTCCCGGTAGGGAAAGGGCCAGTAGCTGTGGGCAGCCAGGGGGTATCCCCTGGGCTGCAATGATCTACCTTAAAAAATGACTGCAGGTTACCAGGGGGGAAATTGGGGAGGGGTGCGATAAATTGGGAGATTGAGATTGACATATACACACTATTATATAAAAAATAGATAACTAATAAGGACCTACTGTATAGCACAGGGAACTCTTCTCAATACTCTGTAATGACCTATATGGGAAAGGAATTTAAAATGAGCGGATATATGTATATGTATAACTGATTCCCTCTGCTGTACACCTGAAACTAACACAACACTGTAAATCAACTATACTCCAATAAAATTTTTTTGAAACTGACTCTGGAACAGAAACACCTGTGTGCTGTAGTTTAAGGGACAGAGTGTTTACGTTTGAATAGGCAAATAGCAAAATGAAGCAGTCTCTGTGGAAATCACTCACACACCTCCACCGATAGATTCTGGAATCCTGTTTCTATCCACATTTCCTGGAACAGAACACAGCGCAGCCATCTGACTATAGCAAAGAGAACTCGCCTCATCTATTGGGGTTTCCTGTCACTTTTGACAATTGGGGCACTTGCCTCTATCTATTTACCCTGACTCTCTCCTTCCCGGGCGCTCTAAATACAATCCTTCTCCACTAGACCACAGACTCTCCAGCTTTTCAGAGCTGGCTGGAAGCCGCTGGAGCATCCATCAGGTTCTGAAGACAGCTCCAAGCAGCCAAAAGGAGAGGCTCAACTAAAACACTAATGGAGGAGAAGAAGTCACCGCAGGTTGAGGGAGCAACCAGGTGGAGGGAAAGCCCATTTCAGCACAGCTCGGAAACTGGAACCAGCGAGGTGACATGATTCATCAGGTTGAACCCTTGACCTCTGATCCTCTGTGGCTCCTCTCTGCCCTGGCACTTTTCACTGCTTCCATTTATTTCAAGGAACCAAGGGTACCTATTGTAGGTACCAGACTCCATGCTAACTGTGTGTCGCGGGGAGGGGGACAAGATGAAAAAGACGGAGCTCTGTAAACTGGCTTTGAATGAAAGCTTTACCTCCCTGGTAACTGGAGCAGTTCCTGAACGGCATTACAACCCCAGCACCTAGAGCAGTTCCTGAACAGTACCAAATCCCCAGTATCTGGAACCGTATAAGGCATACAGTAGGCATCAAATAAGTATTTGCTGAATCAATGAAATAAACATAGTTACTGCTCACAGCCGCTCACTTGGAGCAGCTTGAGACCAGGAGATGCAGGCGTTAGTTAGCAAACAGACCCAGGGCTCTGCTCGGCTCTATTGTGGATCAGGGGCAAGATTTACATCAAAGAGGAGAAGCTGCATTGCTAGCATCGCCTTTGTCTCATCCATCACGTGAAACTCCATAAACTGAAGCCTATAAATGGAGTCCCCTCTCTTCCTAATCCCCGTGTCCCTTTGCTTCTCCGAGGGCCACTGCGAGCTGCAGCCTCGGGACCCCAGAGCTCTGCACGGTGGCTAGCAGGCAGGAGGCTGCTCCTGGCTGCTCCCGAGGCAGGTACGCAGCCCGGTCAGTGGGGAGTCGGGGCTCCCTGGGCCTGTCACTCAGGAAGTGATCCAGGCTCACTGACAGCCTCCGGACCCAAGGGGATAAACCTGTCCTCACCTCTGATCCTACACCAGATCAGAGGGAGCCTCTCCTGCCATCCCTAAATCTCCTTTGCCCACGTGTGCCTGCCGTGGCTGTTGTTTCCTCTTGCTTATTCACACAGGACTGATTGGGTGGGGATGGGAGTTTGGATGTGGATTCAGCTAAGGAAATGCCAAGCAGGAAGGAGAAGACAAGGAAACCATTTTCCAGAAGTGCAATTAATTTCCAGCAAAAATATAAAAAATTACTGATAGTGATTTATTTTTTAAGCTCAGTCAATTGAAAAGATTGGAACTAGAAGAAGGTTTGAGTAAAGAAGAAATTCCTTCTGTAAATCAATTCCTGGCCACTCAAAATACCCAGGATAGATTACAGTATGAAAGAAATGATGTTGACCGTATATTGTCAAAATATGCATATATATGCATATATTTCTGATTTGTTTTAAATAAATTATATACTAGTAAAATTCACTAATAGCATAGAATATCTTCCAATTATCTCAACTGGTTTAAACTAAGCTGTTCTACCTGTCTGGTTGTGGGTGTTTTAAGGCATGGCCATGGGCAGATTACTATTCTACATGCAGATCTTATAACTTTAAATTGCATTGTGCTGTAAGAGATGGGCTTTACAGCCAGGTGACCTGGATTCAGGGTCTCACTCAGCCATTTACTATGTCATCTTGGGCAACTTTCCTGCATTTTTTTTCATCTATAAAATTGTGGATCATCATAATAATACAATGGCCCTTTCTTATCCACAGGGGACGTTCAAGACCCCCAGAGGATCCCTGAAATCGTGGATAGTATAGAACCCTCTATATACTATGTTTTTTCCTAAATTGATGGGTAGGTAGTATAATCAGCATGGATACACTGGACTAACGGGATGATTTCCACCCGGGGCAGAATGAAGAGTGACAGCATGAGATTCCATCATGCTACTCAGAATGACATGCAGTTTAAAACTTATGAATTGTTTATTTCTGGAATTTTCTGTTTAATATTTTTGGGCCTGGGTTGACCACAGGTAACTGAAACTGCAGAAAGCAAAACTGCATATAAGGGGGAACACTGTACCTACTTCACTGGATTGTTGTAAGCATTACATGAGGTAATATGTGTGTGTAAAGACTGAAAAAGTGCCTGGAACAGAGTCACTTGCAGTAAAAGTTAGTTATTTATTTTTGCTAATTAATTCTGCTCAAGTGATAAGAAAACCAAAGACCTTTTCAAATCAACTATACTGTAGTAATGTCAAAATACTTTTTTTTTTTTTTGGCTTTGCCCTGCGGCTTGTGGGATCTCAGTTTCCCCACCAGGGATTGAACCTGAGTCACAGCAGTGAAAGTGCTGAATCCTAACCACTAGACCACCAGGGAATTCCCCCCTCAAAATACTTTTAAAATGAGATATTATTGTCTTCTTTGTATATTTTGATATTTTCTGAACTTTTTTGCCATGAGCATACAAATATAAAAATGATCTATAACTAAAATATAGAATTCGAATAAACATATTCAAATAACAGAAAACATTAGTAAACTTTTAGAAAATAAATTCTGCTTTTAAAATTTGGTATTGAAGAAATTGAGAGATACACTCAGATTTAGAACCTATTTTAGCAGGAAGGCATTAATCCTGTTTGTTCAAGTCACTAGTCAAGGTCACTAGTACGAATGCTGGGGAGGGCTGATTAACCAATTTGCTAAGAACATGTCATTAATAATAGTTCCTTCCTGACTGCAGACAATAACATAGACACTGGCATCTGCTTAGGGTTGGGACCAAAGAAGAATATGTCATCCATCTAGAAAGTATGGAAGAATCTATCATTTTCAATGTCAACTGCATCAAATTCTATAATTTTGTGTGATTTAAACCAGTAGCTAGGGTTAAGTAAATTCTTCATTTTCCAACTAGTTTTATTAACTATTAATTGTGCCCTGTCAATTCAACCACCTCAAAAACTGAGATTTTTATAAAAGCAAAATAATTAAAATTTAACATAAGCATTTATTCTCAAGCATAAGCAAAGAGACACTATTCCCGTATAATTTTTAACAACAGTTTAAACCATGAGAATATCCTATGTGTATTCTCACAAACTCTGTGTGACATCTTAGATCTAATTTTTATTTTCTTCATTCATATTATTCTATTTTAATTGTATGATAAATAATGATATCAGAAAATAATTTTTCAGACTTTTAGCTTACTTTTAAAAAAAACTGAATCCTGGAAGGTAAAAAAAAATTGATGATATTTGATTAGGAGATAAGATAAATTTTCATTTAAAGATGTTTTGAAATTAAGAAAAATAGAATTTTAATCCTCTGGTGTTCCGTTTTTATAATATTTAGCAATTCATTTTTCCCTCTGAACATTCTACATATATATCATCAAGTGGTGGTAATGGTGATGGTGGTTGGTGGTTTTCAGAAAATATTTTTTGGAGACTACAATTCTTGCAACACGTACTTAAAGCCCTACATTTTGAGGAACACTGTTTTAAGATAATTCCTTTGTAAGGAAGAGAGCAAGGTGTTTTAATTGACATAAGGAACCATCACAATGAATACAAAAGAGCTTTAAACACCAATCAGCCTTATACCAGCTTAGCTACTGCTGGAGGATGGCATTTCAGACTTGGTACATCTGACCTACAGCTGCAGCTCACAGCCACCAGAGGTCAGACTTTTACATCTGTCCCCAAGAGATGTTGAACTTGGGTCTGAGACCATGGTGTCTCTTTTCTCAGCACCCCGTTATCATCTTCAAATTAGCTTTATCACCACCAAATATAAGAAAGTTATATATAAACATAAGAAATATATATATTTTACTTTCCCAGGTGGAAGTATTTTCATGAGAAAAAGAAAAGGAAAAGGTGAAAATTAAGAAGAATTCTTTTAAGGGGAGAGCTCTGGTACTGAGGCGGAAGGACAAAAACCAAACCGCCTACAAATCATCTTGAAAAGACAAGGAGAAAGCAAAACATCTATGTGAGCAATCTGATGATTAAATTTGTATTAAGATATATGTTTTCATTCCTTAAAGTAAAGCCCATCTTCATCAAAATAATAATAAAAATAATAGTACGTAGTAGTCGTAATAGTGGTAGTGATAGGCATGGGGTTGATGGAGGAGGCCACAGAGGTAGTCAGCATCTAACAAATGCCCTGTGCTAAACACTTGACATATTATTATAACCTCACATATTATTAGGGATGAGTGAACCAAGCACAGATAATTTTTCTAGTAGTTATCTGGAGCCTGGAAAAATATTTCTCTCTTTTGCAACTACAATCTCACGTGTGAAAGTGTGGACAAAGGAAAGCATTCAAATAGGGTGGAAGTCAACAGCTTTGCACTGTTGACATGAAGATATCTTATTAATCTCAGTGTTATTTATAACAGCAGAATTTGGAAACAACCTAACTATCTAATAATAGAACAACCAAATAAAATAGTAAATATTATGTAGCCATTAGGATCATAATTAGCAAGATTAGAAGCAGTTGAGGAAATTGTGTCTGTACCATGAATAAAATTATGTAAAACATGTGTGTATATGAAAAAAGATAAAGAAATCTGATAGAAAAGCAATGTATTTGATAAGGAGTAGCTTTATAGGGATTATATACAAACTTTACAAGTAAAAGTCTGGAAAAAAATTTTTTTTAAATATTGCCAAAGGAAACAATGTGAAAAATTTTCCTCATGGGTCTTTAGAACATAAGCAAAGTCAATTTATCTTACATAGTTGGCATTTACCCAAGGTTCATCCACCAGCCACATCCAGGCCTTTCTACTTCCCATGTCCAGGTTGCCAACTACATCCCTCAAAGCACCCACAAGATTCAGCAATAATAGTTACTGTTTTTGTTAGTAGTAATAATAATACACCAAATGTGTACAGAGCTGTACAGTTTTTTAAAAATGTTTTGCTTAGCTTATTTCAAGTCCAATTCCTTATGAACAAACATTGCCAATTTAGAACCCCATGGTGCTCCCAGCAGAATGACAGCCCAGAAGAGAGCGAAGAGAGGAATTCAGATGGGCAGGGATGCACTCTGGACACCACAGAAGCAACTTCTACAGCAGACAGGGCACAGCCTCACCTAGCCTTTCAACAAACCCCAATGGACCCTAAGTCACAAAGATACAACACACAGGGCATATGAACCATCTCCTAGGAGCATTCTTACAAAGGACAGCAGGCTTTCACAAGATATAATGGATATCCCTTTCCACTCTGAATTCATTTCCCTGCCTCACTCCCTCTCTATCATAATAAGTGTTGTTTGTGGTTTTTAAACCTATCATTGCAATAACCCCAGACCAACTGAATGAGTGCAGTGTTTGAAAAACTGTATTTTCTAAAAAGCTCTCCAGCTTTTAAAAGTCAAAGCAATATGTTTTCAAGACAACAAAGTTAAAAAACTGTACCCAACCTTTAACATTTTACCCTTTAGCTCATGACTAGATAAGTCCTTCCTTGGACATAAGCATTCCTTTTAAGAAATAACCTACCAATTAGGAAATAAGAAGCCTGCTTAATCCACATAACCTCAGCTGTTGGTCGAAAGCCACAGCTGCTCTTCTTTGTATCTTCCCACACACTGTCCACATGGAACACACACAAGTTAAAGAAAGTCTAAAATGCCTCTTTCTTTTCCACATTATTCAGAGTACAAATCCAGAAATACAGCCACAATCAGAGAGAGGCAGAAACTTCAGCAATAAACATTCTCATGTGGTCACTAAAGCAGGCAGTTGGTTTTGTTCAGAGATGTGAAGCAGATGACTCTAGCAAAACGTAATAAAGGCTCTGAGCTTTGAAAGAAGTACAGGCCAATATCGCCGATGAATACAGATGCAAAAATTCTTAACAAAATACTAGCAAACTGAATTCAACAGCACATTAAGACGATCACACACCATGATGAAGTAGGATTTATCCCTGGAATGCAATGATGGTTCAACACAGCAAATCAATTAATGTGATACATCACATTCATAGAATGAAAGATAAAAATCATTTGATCATCTCAGTAGATGCAGAAAAGCATTTCACAAAATTCAACATCCTTTTACGATAAAAATTCTCAACAAATTGGGTATAGAAGGAACATACCTCAACATAATAAAGGCCATATATGACAAACATCATACTAATGGTGAAAGGTTGAAAGCTTTTCCTCTAGATCAGAAGCAAGACAAAGGTACCCATTCCTGCCATTTTTATTCAACATAGTACTGGAAATCTTAGCCATTGCAATTTAGGCAAGAAAAAGAAATAAAAAGCAACAAATCAGAAAATAAGAAGTAAAATTGTCTGTTTGCAGATGATGTGATCTTATACATACAAAATCCTGACTCCATCCCCCCCAAAAAACTGTTAGAATTGATAAATGATGTAAAGCAATTATACCCCAATAAAGATGTTAAAAAAAGATTTTAAAATTTTTTTAAAAATTGATAAATGAATTCAATAAATTTGTAGAATACAAAGTCATTACATAAACTTCAGTTGTGTTTCTATATACAAACAATGAACTATCTAAAAAAGAAATAAAATAATTGCATTTATAATAGCATCAAAAAGAATAAAATGCATAGGAATAAATTTAACCATGGAGGTGAAGATCTGTACACTGAAAACTATAAGACTTTGATGAAAGAAATGACAGATGACACAAATAAATGGAAAGATATCCAGTGTTCATGGATACCAATAATTAATGTTGTTAAAATATCCATGCTACCTAAAGTATTCTATAGATTCAGTGCAATTCCTGCCAAAATTTCAACGCAATTTTTCACAAAAATTGAAAACACAATCCTAAAATTTGTATGGGACCCCAAAAGAACCCAAACATCTAAAGCATTTCTGAGAAAGAAGAACAAAGCTAGTGGCTTCACACTTCCTAATTTCAATCTATATTGTAAGCTGAAGTAATCAAAACAGTATGGTACTGGCATAAAATATAGACACATAGGCCAATGGAACAAAATCAAGGGCCCAGAATTAAATGCACATGTATATGATCAACTAATACTTGACAAGGGAGCTAAGAATACTCAATGGGAAAAGGATAGTCTCTGCAATAAATGGTGTTGGGAAAACTGGATAACCACATGCAAAAGAATGAAACTGGATCCTATCTTACACCATTCACAAAAATTAACTCAAAATCGTTAAAGGCTTAAACAATAAGACCTGAAACTGTTAAGTTCCTAAAAGAAAACACAGGGAAAAATTCCTTGACATTGGTCTTGGCAATGATTTTTTGGATATGACACCAAAAGCACAAGCAACAAAAACAAATAAACAGATTAGTTGATCAAAAAACAGGCAGAGGATCTGAATAGACATTTTTTCCAAAAAAGTCATACAAATGGCCAACAGGTGTATGAAAAGGTACTCAACATCACTTATCATCAGGTAAATGCACATCAAAACCACAATGAAATATCACCTCACACCTGTTAGGTTGGCTATTAACAAAAAGACAAGAAATAACAAGTGCGGGCAAGGATGTGAAGAAAAGGAAATCCTTGTGCACTGCTGGTGGGAATATAAATTTGTACAGTCAATATGGAATGTAGTATGGAGGTTCCTAAAAGATAAAAACAGAATTACCTATGGTCCAGCATTCCTACTTCTGGAATATACAAAGGAAATGAAATCAGGGTCTCAAGGAGATATCTGCACTCCTATGTTCATAGCAGCACTATTCACAGTAGCCAAGATATGAAAACAACCTAAATGTCCATCAACAGATGAATGGATAAAGAAGATGTGGTGTGTGAGTGTGTGTGTGTGTGTGTGTGTGTGTGTGTGTGTGTGTGTGTGTGAATATTATTCAGCCATGAGATAAAAAGGAAATCCTGCCATTTGCAACAACATGGATGGATCTTGAGAGCATCATGCTAAGTGAAGTAAGTCAGATAGAGAAAGACTAGTACTGTATGATCTCACTAATATATTATGGAATCTATACAAACTAAACTTATAGAAACATAGAGTAGAATGGTGGTTGCCGGGGCTGGCTGAGGATTTGGGAGATAGGGAGATATTAATCAAAGTGTACAAACTTTCAGTTATAAGATGAATAAGTTCTGGGGATCTAATATACAGCATGGTGACTTTTGTTAACAACATTATATACTTGAAAATTACTAAAAGAGTAGATCCTAAATGTTCTCACCACAAAAAAGAAACAGTGATTGTGACATGGTGTAGGTGTTAGCTAACTCTATGGTGGTAATCTTTCTGCAATATTACATCAAATCAACACATTGTACACCTTAAACTTATACAATGTTACATGTCAATTATATTGCAAGAGCTAAAAAACAATTTTTAAAAATTTAAAAACGGAAGAAGTACCATTACCCACTCACCCACAAGGGCACTGATATGTGAGTGTATCCTAACACTCCAGTACAGAAAGCATAGGACCACAACAGTCTAGTACACAGAGAAGGGGATAAGTACTCATTCATTTAACCAATAAATATTACTGAGCATCTGCTATGTGCCAGGCACAGTTCTAGATACCTGAGATACATTCATGAACAAAACAGATACAATGCCTGTCCTTGTAGACCTTATAGTACAGCAGGAATTTGGATAATTAAAAAAAGAGGAATTCAAACTAGATCAGGATGGAATGTATCCTCCAAGCTATACTCCAGTATAATTCTGTAAGAAGAGAGAACTGGAAAACATAGCAAGACTCCACAGCACATTTACACGTTCCTTGTCACTTTCTCTGTGTGTGTGTGTGTGTGTGTACACACATACATATATATATATTTACCACCCCACACTGTTAATTATCATTCATTTATTTACCCATTTCATAAATATGTCAGTGTCTGCTTTTTACCCAGTCCTGACTAGATTATAAGCTTTTGCTATCTTTATAAAGTACTTACTTAAATCACCCCTCCAGATATTATGATAGGTAGATACCTCAACTGGGTAGAATCTTCCTGACTATTAAAATCAAGGTTCTGGTCCTCAGAGAGGATAAAAACCAGAAAGTGGGCCCCTAAAGAATATATCTTTGTAAGAATACATCTTTGTTTCTTTATCACCAAAGTTTTATACTTTTCACTGAAGTTCCTTGCTTTTTAGGGGATGGCACAAGACACTTACAATGCCTTGTGCATTAATGCACACTCACATGTCTGCTAAATGAGTCAATGCTGCTCCATGTTTCCCAAGTCAAAAGAATCATCCAAAATGAGAGCTTGTACCACTGTGTTTCTCCTCCCCTAATTGGCCAAACACTGTACTCAGGCTTACAAAACCACTGACTGAAGAAGATGACTGTTTTATTTCAAAATAATGTGATAGGGGCATGTGCGGTCATGGTCCTTTGAGTCCCAGGTGGTCAGTTCTAATAGGACAATCTCTTCCTTTATAAGGAATTGATTTGAGGACATCATGAAGATGAAGGCACCATTATATGGAGAAAGAAAGCAAGCTCAAAGATGTGTTGAAAGACAAAAAGTCCTCAGTCCCAGATGAATAGCAGGTGATTAGAGGGTTAGAACCCTCTTCATTTTCTTTGGTGAATATACAGTCCATTCTGGTTATCTGTGGCACTTAAGTTCTATGAAGTCACCACAATCACTGAATTAGTGAATGCTGACCCAATGTTCCTAGGGGAAATATCGGGTTAGGTTCCTATGAGTCTCTGACCACATTTTTCTCAACCAAGACAGCATTTGCATTATACAAGTTCCTTAAACAAGCCATCTCAGCAGCATTGAAAACCTGCTCTTCCACACGACCTTTTTCCTGTATAACACCTAGCAAGTGTTTTTAAAATTCTTCCAAAGCCTCTTGATCTGCAGAACCTGCTTGCTTGCAAGTCTAACATGTTTCATGCTGTATCACTTCTTGAAATGAGCCTAACAGCCAGCACTAGCCAGGAGTTTAACATTTTCTTTAGCCTGGGGGATGTGACTGTAAAGTTCTCTGGCTTTTACCCTCCCAGCAGTGCTGTCTACTACATCTTTTTATGAATCATCATCTCACGAATTCACAAATTTAGCCACCTTTACATCTGTCTCATAGCTTCATCACACACTACGGATGTTAGTTTAGCACTTTGTGGAGCAGCCTCATGTGAAGAGGAGCGAATTTCCTCTTCCTTTCTCTGGATGTACCATATTGTTGACTCATTTACATTGAACTTGTGGTCAACGACACTAAAACTCATGCCTAAATGAAGCTTATTCTAACACACATATTTCCTCTGCAAGTCACGTCACACTTTCCTGTGCTTAGAAACACCAGGCAGCATTTCAGTACTAGGCTTCAGAGCCATTTTAAACAGCAAAATCACCAAAAAAAAAAAAAGCACAAAGATGAAAAAAAAATTAAAAGTGACACTAAATAGGAGGAAGGAGGAAGGACACTTGTTTATAAATAGCAAGAGAGCTGAATAAAGAAGGCAGAGTGTCCCCTTATTGGCCCTCAGCTGATTATGTGTGCATCAAGTGACTTGAAATTTTCACCACTCTTCCCACATCCGCAAATGACAGCAGAAGCAACACAAGTATTGATTTTGGGTTCACAAATACATTTTAGTGAGTAGGCTAATTTGCAAATATGGAATCAGCAAATAATGAGGATTGACTGTACTTTGTTTTCTTTTATTTTTTCTTTTCTTTTTTTTTTTTTTTGCAGTACGCGGGCCTCTCACTGTCGTGGCCTCTCCCATTGCAGAGCACAGGCTCCGGATGTGCAGGCTCAGCGGCCATGGCTCACGGGCCCAGCCGCTCCGCGGCATGTGGGATCTTCCCGGACCGGGGCACGAACCCCTGTCCCCTGCATCGGCAGGTGGACTCTCAACCAATGCGCCACCACGGAAGCCCTTGACTGTACTTTGAAGCAAAGATATTCTTTCATATTTCAAAAGGAAGAGTTCCACAAACTTTTAATACTGAGCACACCTTTAGGTGTCATTTAAGATGATACTGATATGATGGGAGTTAAGGGGCCAAATCAAGGTTGCACTGTCATATGTGTTGGTATGCTTGATGTTGAGATAAGAACAAAGGAAAACAGACACAAAATTACTCAAATCCTAATTCCAAAGCATACCCTCTGCCTTCCAACACCGTTGGTTTGCATAGTACTTACACCTGTGAACCGATGATTTGGGTGTTGCACCTTGAAAACACACACAAAAAGTTTCTAATCATCTCCTTGGAGCTTTCGCTAACGTACTGCTGTGTGTAATTTCTCTAACATACTGTGTGTTGTTAATGTGGGGCCTAAATTTTCAAATACTTTGCTGGAGGTGTGATAACTTCATTTAAGAAGTGACAGTTAGGGCTTCCCTGGTGGCACAGTGGTTGAGAGTCCACCTGCCGACGCAGGGGACATGGGTTCGTGCCCCGGTCTGGGAGGATCCCACATGCCGCGGAGCGGCTGGGCCCGTGAGCCATGGCCGCTGAGCTTGCGCATCCGGAGCTTGTGCTCCGCAACGGGAGAGGCCGCAACAGTGAGAGGCCCGCGTACCGCAAAAAAAAAAAAAAAAAAAAAAAAAAAAGTGACAGTTAGTAGTGTTTAAGAGCTTTGAAATCAGGCAGACTAGTGTTCAAGTTCATGGGCCCACCACATACGCTGTGAACATGGGCAATTCACTTACCTATTTTAAGCACCTTAGTTAAATAGGGGCAGTAATAGTGCACTTCCTACAGAGTCAGTGCAAAGACCAAATGGGAGACTATATATAAAGCACCTAATAACTCGATAAGCATTCGAAAATATTGGTTACTGTCACTGTAGTGTATAATATCCTAAAGAATCTGGAGAAAGTAAATGTCTTTATATTTTATTCAGTTATCTATTTAAAATTTTTAACAGATTTGCTTTTAATAAAATTGCAATATAGTTAATGTACAAATATTATGTTAGTTTCAGATGTACAACATAGTGATTTGACATTTAAATACATTACAAAATGATCACCACAATAAGTCTAGTAACCATCTGTCCCCATACAATATTATTACAGTATTATTGACTGTATTTTTATGCTGTTATATTCATGACTTATTTATTTTATAACTGAAAGTTTGTACCTCTTAATCCCCTTCACCTATTTTGTCCATCCCCTCACCCCCTTCTTCTCTGGTAACCACCAGTTTGCTCTGTGTATCTATTAGTCTGTTTCCATTTTGTTTTTTAGATCCTACATATAAGTGAGATCATACAGTATTTGTCTTTCTCTGTCTGACTTATTTCACTTAGCATAATACCCTCTAGGTCTATCCATGTTGTCTCAAATGGCAATATTTCATTCTTTTTCATGGCTGAGTAATATGCCATTGTATATATTATATATATACATACATATACATATATACATTGTATATATGTAGCTATATATACACACACATACATACCACATCTTTATCCATTCATCTGTTGATGGACAATGGGTTGCTTCCACATCTTGGCTATTATAAACAATGCTGCTATGAACATTGCGGTGCATGTATCTTTTCTAATTAGTGTTTTTGTTTTTTTCAGTTATATATCCAAGAGTGGAATTGCTGGATCATATGGTAGTTTTATTTTTAAATTTTTGAGGAACCTCCATACTGTTTTCTGTAGTGGTTGCACCAATTTACACTCCCACCAACAGTGCACAAGGGTTCTCCTTTCTCTACATCCTTGCCAATATTTGTTATGTTTGTCTTTTTGATGATAGCCATTCTGACAGATGTGAGGTGATATCTCATTGTGGTTTTGATTTGCACTTCCCTGATGATTAGTGATGTTAAATATCTTTTCATCTGTCGGCCATCTGTACGCCTTCTTTGGAAAACTGTCCATTCAGATCCTCTGCCCAATTTTTAATCAGATTGTTTGCATTTTTTGATATTGAGTTGTATGAGTTCTTTATACATTTTGTACATTAACCCCTTATTGGATATACTGCTTACAAATATCTTCTCCCATTCTGCCTTTTTGTTTTATTGATGATTTCTTTCACTGTGCAAAAGCATTTTAGTTTAATGTAGTCCCATTTGTCTATTTTTCCTTTTGTTTCCCTTGCCTGAGGAGATATATCCAAAAAAATATATTGCTAAGACCAATATCAAAGAGTGTACTGCCTATATATTCTTCTAGAAGTTTTATGTTGTCAGGTTTTATATTTAAGTCTTTAATCTATTTTGAATTTATTTTTTCATAGGATGTAAGAAAATAGTCCAGTTTCATTCTTTTGCATGTAGCTGTCCAGTTTTCCCAGGACCATTTATTGACAAGGCTGTCTTTTCCCCATTGTATATTCTGGCCTCCTCTGTCATAGATTAATTGACCATATAAGCACGTGTTTATTTCTGGGCTTTCTACTCTGTTCCATTGATCTCTGTTCTGTTTTTAGGCCAGTGCCATACTCTTTTGATTACTGTGGCTTTGTAGTGTAGTTTGAAATCAGGGCGTGTGATACCTCCAGCTTGTTCTTCTTTTGGAGAAAGTAAATGTCTTTAAATGCTGTTTTCCAAAGTCAAATATTTCTCTAAAAGACTAAGAATATGTCTGTGAAAAGCCACAAAAAATTCATATAGCTAGATAAAGAACAAACTTCAAAGTTTCAGCTCCACAGACAATTTCTGTTAGAAAACAGGAAAATGTGAGATGCTAGTATAATTCTTCCATCAGTGTCATCTTAACATTTTGAGAAGAAATTTTAAAATATTTTCCATTTCAACCCTCCTCAAACCTTTCAAATTCAAAACTGAAACTGCCCTTACCTAATTCTTAATGAGCAGAGTTTGCCAACTGTAGGTAAACAACCCATTAAAGGCATGGTTACATGCTGGTGGTGGCTATATCATTGAGCAAAAAATCCTTCCCAAATCTACCCCAGCTTCCCTTTCTTACAGCTTTAAATCTCAATATCTATGGTTTCCCCTACAGTCCCCAGGTTTCTTTGGAGAGGCTAACTTCCCACAACACCCCTCCAACCCAGTGTGCAAACTTGATAAATAAACTGGGATTGCAACAGCCAATTGATCTAAGTCCCTTGGGTATGAAGATACTAACTTAAATTTTAAAAAGGAAAAATTCTAAATCTTAGCCATCTCAGGTCACCATAATTATCCCCTCCTTTCTTCTCTGGCTCTTGCTTTTACATAATTGTATGGTGTGTTTTTAAGCAGATGAAGGCATTTTTAACAATTCAAATTTTTAGCATTTTGTTTGTTTAGCAGTTTGTTTAGCATTTATGAGACTTACTTCATTTGAAAAAAAATGTGGAACCATTTAGTCCCTTTGACTTTTTCTGAACTTTCATCTTTTCTCTTTTCCTCCTTATCTGTCTCCTTAAATGCTTAAATCAAGAAACTAAGTGCCATCCCTCAGAATCACAGCTTGAGGTTAACCACACTCCCTGTCAAAAATGTTCACAAAGGGTCTCCCTGGTGGCGCAGTGGTTGAGAGTCTGCCTGCCGATGCAGGGGACACGGGTTCGTGCCCCGGTCTGGGAAGATCCCGCATGCCACGGAGCGGCTGGGCCCGTGAGCCATGGCCGCTGAGCCTGCGCGTCCGGAGCCTGTGCCCCGCAATGGGAGAGGCCACAACAGTGAGAGGCCCGCGTACCGCAAAAATATAAAAAATAAAGTTTGGATTAGCCCTACCCATTTTAACAAGTGGTTCCATGCCTGTTTTTCCTAAATGAGTCTACATCAATGTTTACTTTGCTTTGGAAGCTATCAAAAAATTAAACAGTTTTCAAAAACAGATAAACAAGGTGAGAAATCTGATCAGAAAGGTAAGAATGACTCAGAGGTACCCCTGCTTCTCCCCTCACCATACCTTCCATTGCTATTGTCAGCTTCCAGAGCTCTCTTGGGTCTGCAACTCGACAACCACGAATTTTAGACCAATCCTTTGAGTTTACACGTGAAAAAACGGAGGCCCACAGAGTGACCAATAGACTCAATTACAAAGCAGAGGTAGAAGAAAATCTGATTTCTAATTCAGTGTTTTATAGCATCGTCCCATCTTGCCTTCACTAAGTTAAGAGATTATTGTTATTCAGTTATGATATATGCTCCCCAGCTTCTCCTGTCCCCTTCTTCTGGATTATAAAAAATTAAGAGCTGAATTTCAAAAAGCCTACCTCCTGAATTTTTGTATGTCCTGGAAACAGACACTAAAAGATAATTTCATGGCTATCATAAAGCATAGAACGATTTCATGGACATACAGCTCAGTCATACACTGATGAGTTCAGCTTTCTGTCCATTTATTACTTTTAGTAATTTTTTGTTACTTTTAGGGCAAATGAACAATGAGTTTAGTCACTGGCCATAGAGGTGCTACAGAGAATTGACTGAAAACAGACATTTATCCATTCATTGAAATATATTTAAGAGGTGATATGTCCATGAAATAACCAAATTTCCATAGTCATTTATTCTAAATAAAATTTTACTGTGATTCACAAGATCTCTACAATTATAGCTCAAATTTGATTCTTATGTAAATAAAAAGTGGCAATTCTACAATATCATTGCACTAGTTTAACTTTTCAATTTCCTTACTGAAAAAATATCAAATGTAAAACTTTTTATATAGTTTCACATATTGGAAATCATTATGTTATTTTCAAGTTCATCTTTAAGATGGCCCTTTGAAATGACATGAGAATTAATTTCTACTAAAAACATATTCAACCAGCATTTTACCCATCCATTATAATCCAAATCTCAGAATTAAACATTCTCTATATACCTCTAAATCTTATTCAACAGAATTTAGAACTGGTAGACTCAGACCTGAAATATTTACTTTAAGCATTGTTTTCTTTCTTTGTTAAAGATAACATTTCCCCATTACAGTAAGAGTATATAGTTTTGTAAAATATTCAGGAAATAGAAAAAAGCATTAAAAGGAACATTTTAAATTTACTGTAATACTAAGACCTAGAGGTAAAAAGTGAAAACATTTTGGTACTACATTTTGACAATTTTTATATCCTATTGTCTGCCCTCCTTTGGTATTAGTGAGTATTTTACCATGTTGTTAGGTATTCTTAGAGAATGTGGTACTGAATCACTGCCTCATAATCTATTTAACTACAAACCATATTTTATTTCATCAATTCCTAATGCTGGGTGTTTAAGGGACACTCTCCTTCAGAGAGCTAGAACAACCAGTAGGAGGAATAAAGCCACTGCCACATATGACACCACCAGCCCACCTTCTGCCACTCAGGGACAGAGTCACATCTGCATCCCCACTCACACCCAGCAGGTTTAGAAATATGATGAGGTCTGTCTGATCACCCCAAGTCAGATTTTGACGGAGGCAGCCCTACTAGTTCAGCCATCTGATATTCTGTACAGAATGCCATAGCTTACATGCGTATCTGGCATATTAAGGTAGACACTTGCAGAGTCTGTTTTTCAGTAGTTAGTTCCTCTGAAACAGTTTGTTCCTCTGAAACCTCAAACCTAAGGTTTTGTGAAGGCCTTACCCACACATGACTGTCTTGGCCACTATCCATTCCTGATATTTCCTGAGCAATGATATCTCAGTGAAAGCAATTATTACACGACCCATCCAACAACCGCTAGATATAATGACTGCCCTACTCTGGGGTAGCAGACACCTTTCATTTTGCTCTCAAGACCATATATGTACTGATTAAAAGCAGGAATGCTTGTTTAGGCCCTGTGAAGGGAGGTGATGAATGGTATGTCTGAACAGCTTGGTCCCTGCCTTGGTGTCACTGAAATGCCACACTCCTCACTGAAGTACGTTGATAAGCCTGACAGTGCTGGGCAACTTTTATCAGCAGACGTTATATCAGGAGACCCAAGCTGAAAGTTAGCACATGGGGTGTTCTGTCAGCACAGAAGGCTTATACCATTAGTAGATCTAAATAGAGTTTAGATTGTGGAGCCAAACAAAAATCTAGGTCACTAAGTGCTTAGAAGAAAAAGTTACAATGACTCCAATCTAAATAAAATGCTGTTTTGTTGGAACCAGAGAAATTAATCTTGCAGTCTGGTAATAAACAGTGACTCGTATATTGTTTTACATACATTATTTTAGTATCATTTAGGCAGCTTATTCTTTAGGCTATTTGAGCTAAAGCCTTCTGGGAGGGATCTAGGGTATTCCATGAGCCAAGAAGGGATTTTTTAATATGAAAAAAAACAAAAAAGCCTCTCCAATTTCTCTGGAGAGCTCATCCCTGGAGACTAACTAAACATCATAATGCCATATCATCTTAAAAATGCAAAACTCTGAAAGAAAATAAGATGCCTGTGGGAATCCTAATTCATGAGACAAAATTCAAAGAAGCTGTTCATAGTAATTTAAACACTTGGCATTTATAAAATATAATGCAAAGTAAAATATAACATAGTTTTCACACATAAAATAGATGTAAAATGAACTGGAAAAAAATTCAGTACTTTCCTTCAGGGATCATCAAAAGCTATGATATCTTCTGAATATTTACCAAAGTTCAAGGCTAATGGAAAACATGTGTGAAAAGCATTTGATAAATAGATCTGAGTGCTCAATAAAGGAGAAATATAAGAAATTTGCCTTGAGTACACTTGATCATGAGAAAAGAAGCTTTGGACCTGTTCCGCAATCCATGTTTTTTTTAATATGAGAATCAAAGCTGACTAAATTTAGTTTCTTTACTTATTATTGGAAATACCAATGAGAAAGGGAATTCCTGGAAAATGAAACTTTAGGAGAAATTCCTGAAAGAGCAAGAGAAAGGCATGAAACAAGGGAAATAGAGAAAACATAACTTGAGTAACAACAAATTTAATCATCAATATGTAAATGTGATCATGGGAAAATCTCTGAGGAAGTCACATGTCTCCTTCTATTAGAAACACTGTCTGCACTTCCAGAAAAAATCATGACCTGAGTACCTGTAGATAACTCTCCCATTAAACATAGAATTGAGAGAAAAGTGGCTTAAGTGATAGAAAGTAGAGAAGAGTATCAAGATCATGCCAGAAATGTTAAGGAAGTGTTACTTGAGATCATGTACAAAGAACACAGTGGAAGAAGAGGCTGTGGTAGGCAGAGTAATGGTCCCCCCAAAGATGTCACATCCTAATCCCTGGAACCTGTAGATGTGTTACATTACATGAAAATGGGAAGTAAATTTGCAGGGGGAATTAAGGTTGCCAACCAGCTGATCTTTAGTGAGATTGCCCAGGTGGCCCTCTTGTACTCATAAGGGTCCTTTGAAGTGACAGAGGGAGGCAAAAGAGGAAGTCAGAGTGATGAAGAGTAAAAAGGGCTTATATGATCCAGCAAGCCGATTCCTGGGCATACATCCAGACAAAACTATAATTTAAAAAGATACATGCACCCCTATGTTCATAGCAGCACTATACAGTACACAATAGCCAAGACAAAGAAACAACCTAAATGTCCATCGACAGATGAATGGATAAAGAAGATGTGGTACATATATACAATGCAATACTACTCAGCCACAAAAAAGAATGAGATAATGCCAATTATAGCAACATGGATGGATCTAGAGATGACCATACTAAGTGAGGTAAGTCAGAAAGAGAAACACAAATACCATATGATATCACTTATATGTAGAATCTAAAATGCGACACAAATGAACCTGTCTATGAAACACAAACAGACTCACAGACATAGAGAACAGACTTGTGGTTGCCGAGGGGGAGGGGGTGGGGGAGGGAGGGAGTGGGAGTTTGGGATTAGCAGATGCACACTATTATACAAAGGATAGATAAACAACAAGGTCCTACTGTATAGCACAGAGAACTATTTCAATATCCTGTGATAAAACATAATTAAAAAAATATGAAAATGAATGTAAATATATGTATAGGTGAATCACTTTGCTGTACAGCAGAAATTAATGCAACATTGTAAATCAACTATAACTAAATTTTAAAAATTACCAAAAAAAAAAAAAAGGAATAAGAAGGGCTTGACTCATCTTTGCTGAAGATGAAGGAAAAGGGCCATAACCCAAGGAATGCAGGAGGCCTATAGAAGCTGGAAAAGGTGAGGAATTGTCCCTACCCAGAGCCTACAGGAAGGAACGCAGCCCTGCTAATGCCTAATGTTAGCCCAGTAAGATGTATGTCAGATAATACATTTGTGTTGTTTGAATAACTAAGTTTGGGGTAACTTGTTTTTGGCAGCAATAGAAAACTAATATAAAGGCCTCTTAAGAAAGCATAGAAACGGCTACTTTTTAGGAGAGCCTAAAAACAATAAAATCCTTTCAAAAGCTCCTAATTTGAGGACAATGCTCTGAAAACAAGAAAGGATCTCAGAAAAGAAGCAGCACACAGCTTGGGAAGTCCTTTTGCCCCTGGAGTCAGCCGCTTTCAAAGCAATTGTGACCAAAGGCCCAACAGTTTATAGAATGAGTACATCAGAGAAAGCCAAGAGTGGGGTGAGGGCTCTCCAAGACTTGAGGAGGGTGGGCATTTATACCTGGATGTGGATGGCCAAATTATAAATAAGAAGACTAGGCACAGATATATCACATAGCTGGTATGGAATGACCCAGCAGAAAAATGGACGCAGAAAACTGCTTCTCCAAAACAGAAAGAAGTGTTCCCCTACTGGGACTGCCCAAGAGCTGCAGCTCCCCTCTCCTACCCTTCCTCTGGCAGCCCAACTACTGAACAAGTAATGTAAACTCACATCAACCAGACACTGGACACATGAACGCAGATAGCAAAAGACTGCAAGGCACAGCTTCCCATGCTGCAATGTGGGCTTGGACAGCATATATCATGCAAGATACGGAAGCATTACAGAAAAAGAGAAATATTGGTCAGAAAGATACCCTATGCTTTCAAAAAGCAGAATGTGAAATAAAATATGAGATGAAGAAACAACAGAGTGAAATGAAAAATGAACGGTTAGACAGCAGTAGATAAAATATTCCTCCAAGGAAACAAAATCTTTTGGTGACATTAAATATTTATTAGAAGAGAATGAAATAGAAAATTAGACCAAAAAAATGACACAGAGGACAGAAAACAGAGATCCAACATACAAATGGTTATTATTTTTTAAAGAAGACTCTAAAACAGACAGAAAAGAAGTAATTAAGATGTAATCACTAGATATGTTACTGAACTGAAAAAGATATTAACGTGCAAAACAAGTGGATTTACCACAGATGAAGTAATGATACTAAGGAAGGATGAGCCTTTAGATATATTCTAGAGGAATAGAATTAAATTCCAAGAATAAAGAAAGACCACAACCAGAATTCAGGCAGAGGGAAAGAGTTCACCTGAGATTTCTTTTCCTCAACCTTAAAAACCAATGACAACGAGGCAATGTCTACTCTACAGAGTTTTTAGGAATAAGTTTAGAGCTCATGATTTTATCATCAGCCAACTAGGACGATCAGTCATTCACATACCAAGGCATTGAAAGACATGTACAACTAGATTAGTCTCACTCATTGAAGTGCCCTGACCTCACTCCCTCCTCCTTCACATCACCCCAGCAACGCTGGTATCCTTACGTTCTTAGAAATAGCAATCTGTCTCCCCACGCTCTTATTTTACACATACAGCTGGTGCAAGGGAAGAAACCTGCTGACACCTGGATCTCAGACGTCTAATCCAGAATTGTGAGAAAATTAATTTTGGTTGTTTCGGCCATGCAGTTTGTGGTTTCTTATTATGGCAGCACTGGCAAATTAATACAAAAGACAATGACAAATGGCAATTCCCACTGAGCCTAAGTGTAGTGCTGGTGTGCTGGTGAGAGTTTAAACTGGTACCACCGTTCTAACGGGCAGTCTGCAACCTAGAGCCAGTGCATCCTACTGCTGATGTTCTCTTCCCCAGAAATGCCACTGGGGACATTTATCCTAAGAAAACCATGGGATTTTATATATATATATTATAATTATTTTATAATTAAAATATATATTTTATTAATAATATAGAATACCTTGTTTTATTATATATTTTATATATTGTAATTGTTATATAATATAATAGTATATAATATATATTCTATATAATATCACTATATATTATAATTGTTACATAATATAATATATATTTTATATAATGATATATATTATTTATTATATTATATATTATATTATTATATTATGTAGAGAGCAATAATGATCACACCTTTTTAAAAGTGTGACCGTTTGATAAACATTGTGTGTAATTTGAGTAGTTCACTCCACAAGATATTGTGTGTTTTCCTATATTAATTAAATAGTCTTCTATTACATGTTTTTAAAATGGATGCCATGCTATGGTATCATTATTTACACATACCCATTTGATATATATATCTAATATATTATGTTATTTGTATTATATATTATATATAAATATTTTAATATACAAATATTTATAAATATATTAAATGAGTATATTTACAAAAACAGAAAAAGAAAGGAAAACTTGTAGTATCCTATATCAGAATCTGAGGTGATTTGCTACTAACTAGGAGACGAATAAAACTATTAAAAATACAATCAGTGGCCCACCTAAGCCTTGCCCACATGAAAGTCAGTAAGAATATCCTCTCTCTCTCTCTCTCTCTCTCCCCCCTTGCATCTTGTTTCAGAACCGAAGGTTTATGCCAAACAAACAAAAAAAGAAAACTGTTCTTATATCACTGTGGAAAAGTTTTCATAGCAGGCCTTCTCCCTGCTTTGTACTTTCTCATTCATATCGTAGTAGGAGCTATTACTCTCAGAAAACACTGGGAAGAAAGCAAGAGTTGTATATCATCAGTGACATATTGCACTAAAGGAAATGTAATACCCTCAAGTGTTAGAATTGAGCACAGGGACAGGAAGACTCTAGTACTTGTGTTTATAGTTATACTGTTATTGATGCTGCTGTTTTAGGTGTTCTTGTTTTGAGAAGACCATGGAGCCAGGAAATGGGAGAAAATCTAACTCAGCAGAGAATTACATTAAGAATTATGCATATTTTTCTGCAATTGAAAACTGAAAACAGTATTACTGATGAATATCACAAGGTAAGGTTATTGTTAAATATATGTAAATTTTAGAAAAGCACAGGTGTAAAATCTTAGGAATGCAATATAAAGATTCACAAAAGATTTAAAGTGTAAATAGAGTGTTACGTAAAATTTTACAGTAAAAAGGTGAGAAATATATATAAAATTGATTAACTTCTAGGAAAATACAAATAAAACTAACTAAAAAAATGTCAAATGAAATGAATAGTAATACATGATTATCAATCTAGACATTATAGAAATTGAGATTAGTATTTAGAACACTCAATAAATGTAAACTCCTCAATCTTACTTATCTTCCATTTCCAATCAATCGCTAAATTTTGCTGATTCGACTTTCTTAGTCTCTGTCTCATATGCCCCTCCCTCCACCCTGCAGTCAATACCACTGCTTTATATCAGGTGCTCATCATCTGCTTAAGTACAGGGAGTTCAGTTCTCTCATTTCTCCAAACCCAGCACCTAGCAAGAGACCTGGAATTAGAGAGGGAGTCAGACAGTGTGTGTTGAAAGTTCGAAAGACCATGATGAAGCAGTCATGAGCTGATCATAAAATATAGGGTTATGGGAGTCTTCTGGTTTGGTAAATCTGATTGGGGAATGCATACCTGGTGAATTCTCTGTCTGATAGAGATAACGAAGGAGGACAATGGTGTGTCCATCTGGCTGTGACTTTAAGAATTTTAAATCTTAAAATCTCAGAGAATCTTTATGACACGTGAAAAAAAGATGATTGGGTGGGGCAAGCTCTAAGGGGCCATCAGGTTTCCCTAGAGAGACTCTTAAGTACTTTGAGGCAACAGACTATTCTGTTTCTTTCATATCCTCCCTGGTGCCTTACACTGTATTTGGCACCATGCTTCCCTAAATGTGCCTCAGATTGGATCCCACTTACCCCATTTAAAGTTATCACTTTGGCAATTTCTCCTCTTTCCAACATCATTGACGTCTTTGCTCTCTCTCTGGATTATTCCCAACAGCATATTCTCAGGATGTTACTTCTCAAATCTTAACGCACACACCTCAACTTTCTCTTGCCCCTCATTCCACTTTCACGCTAGCAACTACCTTATGTCTTTGCTTTAAAACTTCCTGGGCTTCCCCGGTGGCGCAGTGGTCGAGAGTCCGCCTGCTGATGCAGGGGACATGGGTTCGTGCCCCGGTCCGGGAAGTTCCCACATGCCGCGGAGCGGCTGGGCCCGTGAGCCATGGCCGCTGAGCCTGCGCGTCCGGAGCCTGTGCTCCGCAACGGGAAAAAAAACACTTCCTGAAAGAGTCATCTTTATTGATGTTTCCTCCCTGGCACATCTAGCAGACACTATCTCCTGAGAACACCCATGACCACCACAGTGCTAAATCCAATGGTGAATTCCAGCCCCCATCTTACTCAGTGACTGATCAGCAGCATTTGACCCATCCTTTCTCTGTATCTCTTGGCTTCCAGAGCAACAGTTTTGCCTTCCCTTCTGCTTCACTGGACCCTCCTTCTCAGTCTCCTTTCTGTTTTTCTCTCTTTTCCTTGATGTATTATTGACCCATGGCACACACATCTCTCCTTATTTACATTGACTCTGGTGATTTAATGCAATCTCATGATTTTAAACATATCTTGGAATCCTTCAATTTATGTTTCCAGCACAGATTCTGTCTTAACTCCAGACTTATACACAAAACTGCCAACTTCACATGTCCTCTTGAATTTCGAATAGACGTATCAAATTCAATATGTACAGAACTCAACTCCTGATCATTCCCCTTAAACACACTTCATCTGTAGCCTTCTTCATTTCAATTACAGGCATTCCTATCTTTATGGTTATTCAAGCCAAACAAACTTGGATTCTTTCTTCATTATCTTAATCACACATACACCCCCCCCAATCCATTCCATCTTTAAATCCTGTTGGCTCTCTTTTCAACATATATCCAGAATCTGACAACTTATATCATCTCCATAGCTCACATCCTAGTCTAAGCCATCATCATCTTTCACTTAAATTACCTCAACAATTTCCTGCCAGCTCTCCCCTTCCCTATCCTTGTCCTTTTAGAGTCTGCTCTTAACACAGCATCCAGAGTAATTGTCTGTCTCTCAGGACACTTCTTGGATTCCATTTCCTTCAAAGTAAAATCCAAAGCTTTAAAACAGCCTCTAAGCCCCACAGGATCTGTCTATCCTCCCTGGTCCTCTGACCTCAAGGTCTGCTGCTCTCTCCTTTGCTCACTTCTCATTCATCAGAAACGTGTTACTTGGCCACAGCTGACTTCAAGGGAGCCTGGGAAATCAAGCCTTTTAGCTGGGCACATTACCACCTAACAAAATAAGGAGATGAGAAATGAATATTAAGGAGGCAACCAGCAACATCAGCACAAATGATTATCTTATTTTTCAAATAATGAAAACGTCTCAGGAAAGTTAGATAACTTTCTTAGGCGTTCAGTAACTTTTGTAGAATATAATTTAGTTAGAAAATGGTAAATAGGAATTCAAATCAAAGTCTGAGTCCACATTCCCTTACCCTTCTATTACATTAGACAATGTCTCTCATTTAATAGAAAATTATGACTTTGGATGGTTTTGAGCTGAGAATTTGTTCTCTTAAACTGCCTTACCTGAAATAGACATCTCATAATTGTTCTTGATGATGATTAAAATTATATTTCCAGACAATGTCAATTGTTGATTGTGTTACCTGTTCTAGAATGGGTTTTTTCTTAACTCATTTTAAGTATTTATGTGTTTCTTCTCTCCATAGCCACTGGAGTAAAGTCTATCAAATATTTGTTTGTATTTTAACAATAACTTTATTCAGTTATTCTCAATCTAGGTGACACACTCTATTCCTCCATGCAGCTTTTAAATTATAGATTTCTTCTGATTTTTGATCTAAGTGAGTTAGGGGGCCTGAAACTGAGCATTAAGAAAAAACTTCCTGTATCAATTTAATGTGAAGTCAAATTTCAAATTTCCAGGTTTAATTACATAGTCTTAATAGCTCCAAGCTCCTATTCAGAGATTGCAAAGTCTCCTCATGAGAGGATGACTACAAAACTCTCCTTCCCCATCTCCCATCACTTCTATCCTTACTCTATCTATATGCTCCAGTCTTTTTTTTTTTTTTTTTTTTTTGGCCACGCCACATGCCAGACATGGCATGCGGGATCTTCCCCAACCAGGAATCAAACCTGTGCCCCTTGCATTGGGAGCTCGGAGTCTTAACCACTGGACCACCAGGGAAGTCCTATAGGCCCCAGTCTTAACACAGTAAGTCACTTTCCTGCCACTACTGTCAGGTTTCATATTTCCATCCTTATAGACACATAGCTGCTTTGAATCCTTTACTCTCCCTACATTCCCTCATCTGACAGCCAAACTTTTTTCCATCAAGACTTATCACACACATCACTGTCTCTGTAGAGAGAGCTCCCTTTTGGCCCCCACTGCACTGTTGCAGAGGCTGCTAGAGGCCACCGAAGATTTCTTCTCCACTTCCTTGTGAAGATTACATTGATTTTCTTAGAAGTAACTGCCAATTTTCCAGCTACCTTGCATCAAGGTGGAGCCATGTAACTGGTTCTAGCCAGTGGAATGTGGACATAAGTGACATGTATCATTTCCAGGAAGAAACCCAAGTATCCTCTATGAATTTCTCCCTCCACCTACCAGCTGGGTGACCCCAGGGTGACCTGAAAAGTCCAAGATGGTGGAGACACAAGGTAGAAGCAGGCCCAGTCTCTGAGTCATTGCTTGGAGGAAAGACAGCCAGGAGAGCTGCCCATTCAGGGTCATCAGCATTGGATTTTACATAACCAAGAAATATATTTTCTTTGTATTAAGTCACCAGGATTTGGCACTCTTTTCTTTTCTTTTTTTTTTACTTTTTATTTTATATTGGAGTATAGCCAATTGACAAAGTTGTGATAGTTTCAGGTGCACAGCAAAGCGACTCAGCCATACATATACATGTATCCATTCTCCCCCCAAATTCCCCTCCCATCCAGGCTGCCATATAACATTGAGCAGAGTTCCCTGTGCTATACAGTAGGTCCTCATTGGTTATCCATTTTATATATAGCAGTGTGTACATGTCAGTCCCACACTCCCTAACTAGCCCTTCCCCCCACCCTTCCCCCCGGTAACCGTAAGTTCATTCTTTAAGTCTGTGAGTCTATTTCTGTTTTGTAAATAAGTTCATTTGTATTGATATCATTTCTTTTTAGCTTCCGAATATAAGTGATATCATA
Source organism: Leucopleurus acutus (assembly GCF_964270905.1). Classification (NCBI taxonomy): domain Eukaryota; kingdom Metazoa; phylum Chordata; class Mammalia; order Artiodactyla; family Delphinidae; genus Leucopleurus; species Leucopleurus acutus. Next base: position 131,269,881 of record NC_139146.1, on the reverse strand, counting down.
TGATCTTTCTCTTTTTCTGTCTGACTTACTTCACTCAGTATGACAATCTCTAGGTCCATCCTTGTTGCTGCCAATGGCATTATTTCATTCTTTTTAATGGCTGAGTAATATTCCACTGTATATATGTACTACATCTTTATCCATTCATCTGTCAATGGACATTTAGGTTGCTTCCATGTCTTGGCTACTGTAAACAGTACTGCAATGAACACTGGGGTGCATGTATCCTTTTGGACCATGTTTTCCTCTGGATATATGCCCAGGAGTAGGATTTCCCCATATCCTAAAATATGAACTTTGTCCTCGACTCTAGTTAGTACCTTCTTTACAGAATAACATTTATTTCTTTACATGTTTGCCTCCCTTACTTGCTTGTGGATTACTTGTACCCTGAGTCCTGAGCCCAGCACAGGGTAAGCTCTCACTAAAGTTTGGTGAATTGAATTCAGTAAAGAATACTAAAGGATGCTGGTAGAGTCAGAGCTGTAGTAGGACTCCATAAGACTCTACCTCCTACCCTGCACCTGTGGTGCCCAAGAGTTGTCTTTCCTTTCTTGAATTAACAGAGCTGTCCTAACCTCACACTCAGGACACTCTGATGTGTAAAACTTTCCCTCCTACCAAAAGGATCAAGTTGATTTTTTATCACCACTGCCCTGTGTATCATACCTGTAGCTATCTATATTTGCCTGGACACCACGCTTTTATCTGCTGGATCAATAAATCCATCTACTGAAATTTTACTCATTCTTTAGTGAATTCCCAGCAAAATGAGCATCAATGAACGTCGCATGAATATGGCATTTTATTAACATTGCAAACAGAGAACTTACTTTTAGCTCTTTGTGTGTCCATTTTCCCTGTTAGATTCTGTGCCCATTAAAGGCAAAAGCCTCTTGTATCTTGTATCCTTAGCAGCTACTCCATGCTTTGCCCAGGACAGGTTCCATAAATGTGTTTTTTAGTTGAACAGCATGGATCAAATTGAGGAATAGAATTAAATACAGGATTTTCTGATTGCTCTCTAACAAAGAGGCTCTTCTATAGGAAATACTTATAACCCCCTCTAATCAGATTGAATAGCCATTAAAGCATAATTGCTTATTTATTTATATATACAGCTGTATTCTTCCAGAAAAGAGCTAGAGATCATTTTTGATCAGTAAGAGACCTTTGATTTCCTAGGCTATAAAATGTGTGTGTGTGTGTGTGTGTGTGTGTGTGTGTGTATACATATAGGCTATAAAATGTGTGTGTGTGTATACATATATCTCAGTTATGTATCTAAGAGATGAAGCTGTTTGTCGCTTTCTTTATCTTTAAAGGGAGCTGAACTACTGACTATGGCTTTCCCAAGGCTTGAGTCTCAATTGACTTTACAGCCTATTCCAAAGCAATGCTCCTTTCTGAAAATTATCCACTGAATGAGAAAGAAAGAGTAACAGAAAAGTGGAAAATATGTCCTAAGCCCATTAAAAGATTAACACATTTTACTCCTATTATGTGCTTAGCAGATGTGAAGATGTGGGTTTTGGAAGCTATTAATAATAAAGTAGATTTTAATAAAATTGCTTATCTGTTTTTCAACCTATGTTGAAACCATATGACAATTTTAGAACCTATAGGTTGTTTTCAAAGCTACACATCTTGAATAATATTTACTCTTACTGGGAATACTTAGCTTAGGAATCTTTACTGTATCGCTCCAAAATTCTTTGCATTCTAGAAAGGCTGGGAGGTCTCAGGAACTATGTTTTCCTCTGTGTCTCTCACAAGGTACAAGCTAATTGTGTACTCAGTTTAATCATGTTGGCTTTTCATCATTAAAAATTAAATTCTTAATGATGAGAATCTGGCACCTTCATCATCTATAGCACTGCATTCCTTCCTACCTTTCAAACTTCATAGTCATTGCTCAGTTTTATAACCAAATTAAGAACACATGTGTCAGACTTAGCTATCAGAAACTGGAACTGTTCTTAACTTTAATCTATACAACACCCAGGATTTCTTAAAAGCCACTCCTTCAAACTACACTTGGCCCTCTTTATTCCTTGATCTCCAAGTTTCAAATAGATTACCTGTGCATTCAGAGCCCACATATAGAATGTCTAAAAGCAAAAAGGGGCACTACATGTATTTGCCAAGTTGTCCTGACTTTGGTTCAGTGGGATCAACCACCCTCTGTCACAAACCAAGCTTACGAAGAGTCCAGCCCATATTTCTAGGGAGGGTCTGGCTTAAGTTTAGGCTGTCAGAGGACTGGAAGCTTGCCAGCTGGTTGTAAAGAAAAATTTGTTGAAAGATATATTCATGTCATTTTGTGTGTGTGTGCCCCAAAGTCAGAGTTATGAGGAAACTTCCTTATTAGGAATAAATCAAAATCTCAAGATTCATGGAGACAGAAAAAGCCGCCCCCCCCCATAAAGAGGCATATTGCCTTAGCAGATATTTAAGACAACACGTAGGAAACAAAAGATATTGTTTACACGTGACATTGAATCCCACACATAATCAAGAGAGCAGCTGAATCAATACCAGGAGCCTTGGGAGCTGGTCCTGGCTCTGGACCTCAGGGTCTAATGGACAAATGGGAGGGGCTGCCAGGGTATCCTCAGTTCCTGCCTCTGCAGTTTGCATCCCTGGATCTTCTAGTGCATTGACCCTCAAATGGGCCAACCCTAGCCAAATACGCGGTGGGGTGTGGCCATATAAACAACGCATAATCTTCGGACCAACCACAAAGCTAATGGATCAGAATCTTTAAGAATAGAGCCACAGAATCTTGATTTTTATAAATACTCCAGGTGATTCCTAATCACAGGAAACAGTGAGAACCACTACTTTGGTGCTAATCCTAATGACAGGCAGGAATTACAATCGAGGGGACAAAGTTGGAGATTCTGGGACTCAGCATGAAGTCACCCTTGTTGATATACTCGCCCAAGTCTGATCAGTGGGTGTCGCCTTTTCATTAAGATATAGTCTCCATCTTATGTCTTAATTCAAGTAATTGGGATTCTGTCCTATTCATCCTTGACTCCCTGCCTACAACCTACTTAAAACTCTGGTCCCCTTCAGAAGATCAGTTCTGTGGACCCCTGGTTGGAAGTCTGTCCCTGAAATGTTCTTGGCTGAAGTCTGCCTCTGATGACTGGCCTGCCTGCCCTGCATGAAACTGAGAATCACCACCCCTGTGTTGTCCTTTACCATCTGACACTCACCTATGAGAATTGTCAGTGCCTGGTGTTTTTGCTGCTTCCCCCAAATCGAGACTACCACCTGTTGCCCATCACCAGAGGCTTCAGATACCATAATCTGGACCATCTTTTCTTTATACCCGGCTTTGGGCCCCAGAAGCACCATAACTCTAATGCATGGGTTGAGTTTTTTCTCCTTCCTCAGGCTATTACAGTTACCTGGACCTTGTTCAGCCATGCCTCAAAATAGGCTAAGACATTTTCTAAGGGAACTTTCAGGTAACAAGTTCTACAGTGCTTTGATGTAAGGACCTCGAAAACACATAAGGATGTGAAACAGGAAAGACATTTATGAATGACTGGACTTTCCAAGTTTTCCCACATTCCTCCAGGATGTGAGAGACAAAGGCTACTAGAAATTGTAAAGATGAACAAAGAGACAGATGAGCCATACAAGCTGGGACCTATAGAGTCAGGCTAGAGAGTTAAAAGTAGGGTGACCACTGTCCCGTTTTCCAGGACTGAGGGGTTCCTGGGATGGGACTTTCAGGGCTCAAATTGGAAAAGTTCCTGACATACTAGATGAATTGGAAACCCCAGAACTTGAAATTGTTTGGAGTTGTGCTGAATCAAAGATTCGGGATGTGAAAGAATTAGACCAAAAAGGAAAGAAAATTAGATTTTCTTTCATGTATCTTGAGAAAATATGTAAATATCAGAATTCACTTATAAAGCACCTCCTCGGTGTCAGGCGATGTACACACATTATCTCTTTCTGTCCTCACAGCTATCTTATGAAGCAGTTATTGCAGGCTTCATTTTACAGACAAGGAAACAGAAGCACAGAGAAGTAGGTAACTAGGCAAGATCACAAAACTAGCAAGGTGTAAAGGCAGGATACAAACCCAGGCAATTTGGCTTTATCCATTTAATGACCTAAATTCTCTACTATAATGCATATAGACTGCAAGAATGTTAAAGTTACAGGAAACCATAGCAACTATTTAGTTAACCTAACCTACTCATTTTATTAATGGTAAACTAAAGACCCAGAGATTATAAGAGATCTGGGAAGATAGTGTGTATATGAGAAAAAATTCAGGGTTAGAGACATATAACCTGGGTTTGATACCTATCTCTGCCACCAATTAACTGTGTCATTTGTGTAGATTACTTAATCTCTCTGAATCTCAATTCCCTCATCTGTGAAATGAGAATAATGATATCTACTTATAAGGGAGATTTCAGGATGAAATAAGACAATGGATGTAAAGTATTTAGTAGAGTTCCTTACTTATAGTAAGGGACCCATACATAGAATTTATTGTTAGTAGTTACTAGATTTATTGTTAGTAGTTACTACTAATATCTACTATTACTACTACCTAGTAGTTACTACTGCTACTATGATTGCAACATCTATTACATCATCATCATCATCATCATCATCTTCATCATCATTCATAATGCCAGATCACACAGCCATCAATTACAGAAACAGACTTAAAATCTGGTTGCCTAACTTAACACAATGACATATGTTATTCCTTATTATAGAAAAAACATTAAAACCCAACCTGAGAAAGCATTCAGTAAAGACCCTTGGCATCCAAAAGATTATTCAGAATATGGCCACAGAGTTGCAGATAAGGAGTTACAAAAATTTAAATGGCATAGAGCACAAAGGAGCAAACCCAATGTCGTGGAATCTTGGGCACTAATGATGTTTCTTTAGAATATTTTCCAAGGAAAATATAGATCAAGTATATATATGGTTTTGCTTTATTTTTTATTTGTTTTGGCTTTTGTATCTGTACAGGAACGCATCGAAGACTGTCAGTCCTTCTGGATTTTGTAGCATAGATTTAAGTGTATAATAACACAGGGTCCACAAGCTAACTCGACAGAAGTCTAATTTTATGGAGCTGTATTTCTGTCAAAATCAACAAAATAACAGACCTAAAGGGACTTCAGCTCTGTGAGGGGATTTCAGCTTTGAAAGAAGCCATCCTTCTCTCTTCTCCATTTGACATAGTGAAATGTAATTAACACATGTTCAAATGTATAAACATTTCTAAATAGAAATACATGGTAGAACAGTTTGTAACACTTTCTTTGTCATACACAAACCATCCCTTATGATCATTTTTATTACACAAGTAACATATGTTATTAGTGTGAACATTTTACAAAATTAACTAATTAAAATAAGAAAATTAAAATCATCCATAATCCCACAATCTGACATAATGGTTTGTAATACTTTGTTGTTTATATTTTCTTTTTCTAAGCAAATAAAAATACATATGGAAGTAAATATACACAGTTTTTAATGTATCAAACTATAGTCCTTTCCCCCATAGCAACATATAATAAATATATTCACATATATAATACATAGAATAATTACATTCCATACCATGGTTTTAAATAGTTGCCTGACAGTCCATATGTTAATCCATCATAAGTTACTCATCAATCTCCTGTTCATGAATAGTTGGGTTGTTTACAACTTTTTTTGCAATTGCAACGTTCTTATAAACATCCTCGTTTACATACCTTGGCACACCTAAGTATTTCCTTAGACATAAAAAAATTCCTAGAAATGGAATTTCCGAATCAGTGCACATTTTTAAGGGTTTTTAACACATACTTTGTATTAAGTACTATGCATGGATTTGTAATATGTATACATAAATATTGCCATATTTCTCTACAGAACCAGTGCACTGATTTGAACTTCCAGCAGTGGGTAAAGGAAACTTACCCTACTGCCCTTTACAGTGAGTGAGTCACTGAGTGACTCACTTGACTGAGACATGACTTGCCTGGGTGGTCATGGCTTTCAACAGAAAAAGTCTATGTAAAACATTCTCATTAGTGCTACCTTTGTGACACAAGGAAGAGACAAGAGACAACACTCAGCTGCTGGGAGGACTTCCTGCCCCACCCAGTGGCTAACAGCTGCTGGCAACACACATGTCTAGTGTGATGTCATAGGCTATCAAAGGAAAACATCATCCAACCATAACAAGGCGATTGAGAATTGCTGGACACTACCAGAGAGAAAAGTTCTGGTTTTTAAATGGCTATCTGTTTTGCCTTAACAAATAGGACAGAAAAAAGGGGGCGGGGGGGGGTGCTATCCACGTTTGGCAAGTAAGAACACTTTTTCCTCTGAAAATATTGAAAAAAAAAAAAAGAGGGAATTATTTTGCAAATCACTACAGATTTGTGAAGTCTGCTACAAATCTCCTGGCCAATTAGAATAGAATATTAGAAGGCCCAAAGGACAAAAAACCAAACAAATAAACAAAACCCAACTTTCTCCTGTGCCTGGGTAATAATTTCAATCATTTCCTACCAGAAGATTTAAAAACTATAACCTGGATATCTCCATGGATGAAAGCAAGGGCAATACAACAGAAAGAGATCAAATGCCTCTTCCTCAGGTTGCTGGCTTTGCATTGAAGGGAGCTACTGCCTGCATGTAACTGGGCTACTCTGTCCTCTCCTGGAGCCCACAAAGTGGAAAGAGAAGATTTGGTGAAGTCAGCACTGGGGGGACAGTGGACATGTGTACACCATGGGCAAGGATGCAGGCTGGAAGGAGGCTGAAGGGCAGTATACACTCAGGGCAAACTAATAAATAAACAAAGTACTGTCCTCTACATCATAGGCCATATGGGAGGAGTTTCTTAATTATCTTACAAATGGTTTCCTGGTGCTTACTACAGCCTTTCCCAATAGTAACTCATTTAATCCTATGACAAATTATACCCATTTTCCAATGAGGAAACTGAAGCATGCAGAGATGAATGATTTTGCCCAAGATAATACAGCTAATAAGTAGAAGAGCTAAGATTTTGACCCAGGGAACCTGGTTCCAAAACTCCACACTCTTAGCCACATGGGTACACCACCTCTCAGGGTACAGTTATAGAGACAGGGTGGGACTGAAGCCCTGAAGACTAAGGTTCACGTCTCAGGGCCACATTCTGTTAGCAGCTGTAAGTGACCAAAGGGCATTTCATTTCTCAAAGCCTCAGGCTCCTAAAATAAATATATATGCACCCAACACAGGAGCACCTCAATATATAAGGCAATTATTAACAGACATAAAAGGAGAAATTGACAGTAACACAATAAATAGTGGGGGACTTTAACACCCCACTTACATCAATGGACAGATCATCCAGACTGAAAACCAATAAGGAAACACTGGCCTTAAATGACACATTAGAGCAGATGGACTTAATTGATACTTATAGAGCATTCCACCTGAAAGCAGAAAAATACACATTCTTTTCAAGTGCACCTGGAACATTCTCCAGGATAGATCATATGCTAGGCCACAAAACAAGCTTCGGTAAATTTAAGAAAATTAAAATCATATCAAGCGTCTTTTCCAACCACAACTCTATGAGACTAGAAATCGACACAAAAGAAAGAACTGCAAAATACTCAAATACATGGAGGCTAAACAATATTCTACTAAACAACCAATGGATCACTGAAGAAATCAAAGAGGAAATAAGTGGAATCCAGACATCGGCTCTGTCCTTATTTTCCCCTCCAACCCACGCCCACCTGGATTCAGAGCTCAGCACATCTTTCAGTTCCCCATCCCACCCTGCTTCTATTGATTTGGAATCTGCATTTTAACTCACTACCCAAATGATTTTCATTCAGAATAAAGTGTGAACATTATTCTCCTAAAGAATCCCTTGATATAAAAACATTGGAACCATTTATGTACAGTGACAAATGTGGTCAAAAGGTACAAACTTCCAGTTATAAGATAAATAAGTACTAGGAATGTAAAGTACAACCATGATTAATATAATTAACACTGCTCTATGTTATATATGAAAGTTTTTAAGAGATTAAATCTTGAGTTCTCATCATAAGAAAAATTTCTTTTCCTTTCTTTAATTTTGTACCTATATGAGATGATGGATGTTCACTAAACTTATTGTGGTAATCATTTCATTATGTAAGTCAAATCATTATGTTGTACACCTGAAACTTATACAGTGCCCTATGTCAATTATATCTCAATAAAACTGGATGAAAAAATAAAAATAAATAAAAATAAAAACATTGGAAAAGTAAGTCTTGTTTTTCTGAATCTTCTGTAGAGAACACAGAGGAGGGATGGGAAATATGGCAGCAGAAACTACTTTAAAATTCCCCCATAAATATCCCTATTGATCCTGTAGTTCCACACTATCAAGTGGGAGAAGGTGCTTTCAATGCCATTTCCTTCTTTCAGTTCCCAGAATTGGTAACTGAACTTTCTGATAACTGAAAATTTCTAAATTTTCACCTGGCATCTTTAAGATAGGATCTTTAAGATCTCACCTCTTCCTTATAAGTTGTAAATAATTTATGTATTTATCAGTATCAGTAATTTAACAAGTATGATGCTCCAATCAGATGACGGATGTGAGAGTACCTCAAAAAAGGTGATACATTAATAGAAGGTATCATTAATATTCCCCTGAAAGATGGTACAAGCTGAATAATTTAAAATATTGACTCATCTAAATGTATGATTGACATATGCACGATAAGTAATCAGAAGGAGCATTTCTACACATTGATGATTGATGCCAGGTTAACATTTCCCCACAAAACATGCCTTGGCATGTCACATAAGAGACAATACAGAGTTGGTGAGACAAATTTTCAAATCTGACTTCAAGCAATCCCCTCTTAAAAATGCAAGCAGTCTTTTCCCTCCCAGTTTGTTTTTCAATCCTAGTGGTCTTTCTTTTACCACCTTACTTTCTTACTTTATAAAAATCTCAAATGTATATTCTATACCCATTGTCTCCATTTTTCCCCTCAACCCGGTTCCTTCTTCTCACCTTGAAATTTGAACTCTGTCCAATGCTACAGTGCGATGGCTGTTTGTAATTCTACCAAGACCTCACTGTTGGGAAATACAGTGGCTATGTCACTTTCCTCACTCTTCTGAACCACCAGACTGCATTTGATATTTTCAAGTAACTTAGGGAAGAGTTTCAAATAAGAGGATTCCTATTCAAATGCAGATAATATGAATCAGTTTGTCCAATTGTCTTTTTTTTTAAATTATAAAAGGGATTTATTTTAACCACCTGCTTTGCCAACTCATTCATCATTGCAACATGAAGGTACAGCTAGTCTTTGGAAAGTTCCTCCATACCATATAGCTCATATATGAATGAAACTTGATAGAAGTCTTCCTAAATTTGATAGTAATCCTAATAATTGACATGACATTACCAGGAACAAGTTATAAAACTGAACACAGTTTTTGACATTGTTCATAATAAAAATAAATTCAATCAACCATGTCAGAGAAAAGACTGAATTACCTTTACATTCTCTCTATGGAAGATACTACAAAATTACTCAGGTAGAGGTGATAAAAAAATGTGTAGCCAAAAAACATAGGGGAAAAGAGTAATATAGAAGTTTGCAGGGTGGTGTATTAATAGAAACATTATCCTATTTTTCTGGATTTATGATATTTACCATATTTCTCAGATTTTGTTAATTTATAGTGTCCCACAATTTCCTATTTGTAATAAATATTTACTTTTTATATACTTTTGTGTTTGCAATTCTGTAAAAAGATTTTAAGGAGGGTTCCCAAAATCGTAGAAGCTTCAGACCCACCCAAACCTGCATCCTGTTAATTATACACTAGCTCTTCTATCTTAGGAATAGAGACAATCAACTCAAGTGCTTTGCTGGGTAATAAAAATGAGGTATCATTATTCATATCTTGTTAAATGAGAGTAATTCTTATATATCCCATCTTCCTGGCCCCCTACCATTTCTCTTGTCTATGAGTATACTCATGCTGGGCATAGAAGATAAATAGATAATACCTCTGCCTCAAGTAGATTTGTGCCTATTGAGGAAGAAGATGTGAACACTAATAATTATGCAGTAACTTGAAAACTTCTCTAAAGGAGTTAAGAGCAGAGCACAGAATGGGGAGAGACTGATTCCAAGCTGGGAATTCAGGAGAAGTGTCATAATAAAGGTAATGGCTAAACTGGGCATGAAAGAGTGAGAGGAAGGATGCCTCGAGAAGAAGGAGACAGCATCCCCGGGGGAAACTGCAGGTTAACATATGTAAGCAGAGTATGAAAGTCATTCTAAAGAACACACTCAGATATGCTGTGCTGGCACACAGACAGCAAAAGGAACAAACAAAGAAAAGCCATGAAGAGAAGAATCACTAGCTTCTCGGAAGAATTAACAAATGATAAGTTTATACGTGGCATCCTCTATGAAACCAAACATATGTAAACCTTGAAAATTTGCTGTCTCAAGCTCAGATATCAGACAGGCTGAAGCACTGAATCCTCCAGCACTTGTCAGCCGAGTCACCTGGGACATCTCTGTCATTTCTCAAAGCCTCAGTTTCCTCATCTGTGACATGATCATATTAGGCCTTAGATCAAAAACTTGTCATGAGGATTAGACCAATTATGTGTGGTGTAAAGTAGTGCCGAGCAAATGTTATCTGTTATTATGAACTAAGGCTAACACATCCAGGTTTTTCTAACATTAAAGATAGTTGTGAACTGCCCATCTCTTTGTTAGACTGATAAACTTGGGGAAAGTCACGACTTGTCAGCCAAAACAATCAAGCTGGAAGAGGAACATTCTTGCAAATAGCCAGAGCATTCCAAAGAATTCCAGAAATGCTCTCACATTCGCTAGGACATTCCTTTAAGCACCGACTAATTTGAACGAACAGCCAAGGCGCTCCACATCAGAAATATACACACAGGGGACAAAGGCCAAAAACCAAATCCCAGTGAAAAATTATCCTCTGTGAGGAGGTAAGCACTTAATTCCATATGCTGTAAAGCATGGCTCAGAATATACTCCTGGACAAGTCAATGTCTCGTGGCTTTTTATTTTTTAGGCTGGTAAGAGTGTCTCCAGGCTGTGTTGCTTTGCACTCCTTGGAGAGACGCCTTTCTAGACAATTATACCTGAAGCAATAGCTTGATAGAATCCAGCCTTCATAGAACAAACTGCTTGTTTAATGATAAAATATGTGCATTTTTAAGGAGGGACATCAACCTCCTGGACTGAATCAAGGAAAATTATAAAGCAGTGAACTGTGATATGTTTTAGTCCAGAAGGCCCTTAAATCTGTCACTTTAAAATTACAAGGTAAATATTCCGTCCTAAAGACACTGGGAAAGGGCAGCCGATACATCTCTCTTCTCACAGTTAAGCCAACTTCCTGGTTTTTGTGACTGGGTATTCTGAAACTCTCCAGGTTTGCCAGTTGATCCTCCCAACATATGTGGCTATCATAACAACAATCTGTGAATATTGACTGGTTTGGTTTGTAGTACTCTGGTACAATAATAGTTTCTTAATCTAGAACCTGAACTATATATCAATTTCTTAGGCATGTAACGCCTTTATGCATATGTTCTCTCCCCATCTCAGTGTGAGGAAAGAAGTCCCAAAAAAGGTTTTCTCGAGGGAACTGTTCAGGGGTTCTATTATTTTCACATGCACCTTGCTCAGGGCTACACCACCAGCCGGCCATGCTGCAATGAAGTGCAGTATTTGCCTTAATTTGCAGATAGCGGGGATAACTGGCAGCCTGCCTTTATCCTCTCAGCCCATCCCGGACTCTCTGCCAGATTTGGGATATACCAACAGCCTACAGAATTTCATGTTTACCTTACGAGAGAAAGTTAGGTCTGGTGGTATTAAACTTAAAACAGTGTTCCCCAACTTTTCCCACATCAAAAGGTAATACTTTTACTTGGTTAATTATGTTTCATCCATTGTTTAAATAATTTTGGCAGCTATGAAAATATTTCATAAACAAAAGATTCATTTATAGCCTTATTTTCATCTCTAATTCTCCAAGGGCTTGGCATGAATGTAGTGGAAAGCACACAGGCTTTAAAGTAAAAAAATCCTCCTCGCAAATAGTGATTGTGCACTCATATGGCCAAAGACACATCCCACACCCTTTCTGAGCCTTGGTTCTCCCACATTAAACAGGAATAATAATGCCTACTTCAAAAGAGAGTTATGATTTTAAAATAAGTTTGAAAAGCTGGTAGCCCAGAGAAATAGATATTCACTAAATATTGGCTCACATCCCCTCCATGAAAGAGAATTATCATTCTAAGCAGTTAAATTCCCCACATTTGTTATCTTACGTTAGTTACTCCTTTTTTCCTGCATCCTTTTGTCCTCTATCAGCTTCCCTCTGTCACCTGCCTCTCTGCCTCCTTGCCTAGTTTTCTACTTCTGTATTGTCTGCTCTCTCCCTCCTTCTCATGCTCTAACTTTCTTCTCTCTCAAAACTGGGGCAAGGAGGGAAGAAAGGGGGCATGATTGGGAACAAACAGGAAATACGGTCAATTTAATTCATTTCAACTCCCAGCTCTTGTAAGGCATTGCCCAAATCATTTCAAGCAATAATAAAAAAAGAAAAGAAATTATCTTTATCAGAAAATTACTATGTTCAAATCCTATGCTATTTGACCTCTCAAGCTCCATCAATATCCTTTATATCAGTGGCTTTCAACCTTTACACCACTTTGCATGACAGAAAAAGCCAACACAGACGTATCAGTAGCAACTGTTCATGGAAGCTGTGAGTCACGTTAAAAGAAAGGGGCCTACATGGTAGATGCTCAAGTAATATTTGCTTATTGCATTAATGCATTAATTATACTCACCAACACAAGTACCGGAGGATGCAAATTTAAGCTATGCCATGGATTCACAAATCAGATACAAATCTATTGCTCCAGACCTAAAAAAACAAGCAACATAAACCTAAAATAAACTTAAAAGAGAGATATCGGATATTACAACTCCTTTCTTTTATATTTTTGTTTCATTATCATCAGTGATGCAGGAAAAGCACAGAATGTATTTAAAGGGGGCAAATGTTCTCTGAGTTCTCCTAGCCTAATCACCAAATGATAATAATAATGTAAAAAGAAGTGGACTATGACAGTGTGGTGGAGACAGCAAGAATCAGCATACCAATAAAATTTCCAAGATTGGATGATTTCTACAAAGAATTTGCAGGCTGGGATACATCTACAACCACTTTCTGAACTTGCTCTAGCAGTTCATCTACTATGACCTTAGCTGAAGAGAGCAGGCAGCATACCATCACAGGAAGCTTGTAAACAACAATGTCAAAATGGTTGGAAAGGCAATAACACTAACCGTCTGAAACTGCCACTGATATAAAACAAGTGTAGAAGTTGGAGAGTGTATGAGTCATTTTTATAGTCATCTCAATAATAGCTTTGTCCAAAGGCACCACTTGCAGCTCTTAAAATAATAATTACTGTTGTTATTCTTTGTGATTGTGATGCAATCACTCACAGGATTCTAGACATAGTGAGCCATGTGGGGAAAGGGTTTCTGAAGGGGTAGGGTCCCCAGTGTTGAACGATAAACTGAGGCATATTTTAAAATTTTAGTTTATTAGAGCAAATATCGATTTGAATTGAACAACATCTAACCTAGCAGATAAAAAAGGAGCTCCATGGAGCTGTACAAAACGGAAAACTTTTAAAGGCAGAAGAGAGCAGGAATAAGGACATTATACTAGGTGAAAAGCAGATCGGTTATTACAAAGTTACCTTCCTTTAGGGGATGGCAGGGGTCTATAAGGTAAATTATCTAACTAGCGCTGATCAGGTGATTCCTGATTGGCTGGTTTAAGATTCCATTTCTGAGAAAGCTGAAGCTGTGATTAAATTGTCTCAGTTTGTTGTCATGGGTCTTAGCATAAGTGACTGCATCTTGGGCCTGTTGTCTTGTTTTAAACACCAACTATGTTGATAAACTTTCAGGACATTTGCCTATGAGATGGGAGGCGTTCTGTAAAGATATAGTAGTAACAAGACACATAAGTCAAGAAGCGTAAGACTGTCAAAGACCCAAATTTATTCTCTTGCTGAGAAAAATGGGATTAGGTGGATTTATTGTCATTTTAGATGCCAAAGGTAATCATATGTATGCACTTATAAAATTATATTAATGTTTCTATATAATATATATATATTAATCTCTCTCCAAAATCTCTATAATAGAAATTTGTGATTCATTTATATTTTATGGTAACAATATTTAATATAATTCTGCAGAGTATTGTTTTACTAAGACAAATACTCTTAGATGGGAGCAGGATGGTTTCATTGCACAAAGACAGGGGAAACCATTCACATCAAATTCAATGTGAAAATCGCCCCCTGGAGTGGGGCAGCAAGGTGGCCCTTGATGAAAAGAAAAGAGGTGGAAATGATAAAGGAGAAAGAACATGAGGGGGAAATACTGAAGATATATCCTTCTAGGCAAATATTCACTTATAAAATGTTTGATCATCGAGGGGTGTTAGGAAACAAAGAAAATATGTTTAAAGTAAAAATTATTGACCCACCAATTTGAAAAGAAAAAGTCCACAATTATTAAGAGAGAGAATGGGAAATAGAAGCAAAAGAGAGACATTAGAGCTCCCTAGTTTTCACTCTAGTCCCTCAATCAATTAGAACAGGAAAAGTTCCTATTATTCCTAATGCTCTCCACCAAGGAGCCAACAGAAGACAAAGCCCCCCCAAAAAATAACACTCACCAGAATTATCAGAAAAATGGGCAGGAACTGAAAGGAGAAGAGAGTGGAGAGAAGTATTCGTTAGAGGAAGAAGAATCAATTAGACGAAAATATATTGACTAGTTTTATGTTGTAGAAAGTAGCAACAGTAGGAGACTTGGAAGAAGGATGGAGGAAGACAAAGTAACAAGATTTCTGAAGGAACCAGAGGAAGGGAGCCTATTCTACACACATCACATCATATCATTCTTCGCTGTAGCTAAAGACAAGCATTTGCTTGACCTTCTGTCCATTGCTACCATCAAGTCATCATTACCATAGCAACAGTAGCAACAGAATACTTACTATGCCCTACCGTACCCTACTAAACACTGCATACAGAAGATTTTACTTCGTTCTTCAAGCTCTTTTATGAATAACTTCCTATTATTATTCCTATCTTTACAGATGAAGAAGTCAAGTCCTAGAAAGTAGAGGTATTTACAACTTCACATTGTTCAGAGTTGAAAAGATTCTGTACCCACACACTCAAACCCTTAAAGATTAAAATTAACCTCAAACTAGCCCGATTTTAGTTAACATTTAAATACATTACTAAATGATCACCATCATAAGTCAAGTAACCATCTGCCCCCATGCAAAGTTATTACAGTATTATTGACCACATTTGTTATGCTGCATATTACATCTCCATGACTTACTTACCTAAGAATTGGAAGTTTGTGTCTTTTCAGACCCTTCACCTATTTCACCCAACACCTCACTCCTTCCCCTCTGGCAACCCCTTGTTTGTTCTCTGTATCTGTGAGTCTGTTTTTGCTCTGTTTGCTTGTTCCTTTGTTTTGTTTTTTAACAAAACATATAAGTAAGATTATACGGTATTTGTCTTTCTCACTTTGACTTATTTCACTTAGCATAAGAACCTCTAGATCCATCCATGTTGTTGTAAATGGCAATATTTCATTCTCTTTTATGTCTGAGTAATATCTCATTATATATATAACATCTTCTTTACCCATTCATCTATCAATGGACACAGGTTGCTTTCATATCTTGGCTATGGTAATATTGCTGCAATAAACATAGAGATGCATATATCTTTTTGAATTAGTGTTTTTGTTTTCCTGGGATAAATACCCAGGACTGGAGTTGTTGGATCATATGGTAGTTTGATATTTAGTTTTTTTGAGGAAACTCCATACTGTTTTTCAGAGTGGCACCAATTTACTTTCCCACCAACAGTGCACAAGGGTTTCTTTTTCTTCACATCCTCACCAACCCCTGTTATTTCTTGTCTTTTTGATGAAAGCCATTTTAACAGAAGTGAGGTGAAAACTCATTGTGGTTTTGTGCATTCCCCTGATGATTAGTAATGTTGAGCATCTTTTCATGTATCTGTTGGTCATCTGTATGACTTCTTTGGAAAAATATCTACTCAGATCCTTTGCTCATTTTTTTAGTCAGACTGTTTGTTCTTTTGATACTGAGTGATATGAGTTCTTTATATATTTTGAATGTTAGCCTGGATATGTCTTTTGCAAATATATTCTCCCATTCAGTAGGCTGCCTTTTCATTTTATTGATGGTTTCCTTTGTTGTACAAAACAGCACAGCATTTTCTTGATTAGTCTGGCTAAAGGTTTATCAATATTGTTTATCTTTCCAAAGAACCAGCTCTGAGTTTCATTGCTCTTTTCTGATGTTTTTGGTCTTTATTTCATTTATTGCCACTCTGATCTTCATTATTTCTTTCCTTCTACTAACTTTGGGTTTGGTTTTTTTTTTTCTAGTTCCTTTAAGTGTAAGATTAGATTGCTTATTTGAGATCTTTCTTGTTTCCTGATGTAGGCCTATATTGCTATAAACTTCCCTCTTAGAACAGCTTTTGCTAAATCCCATATATTTTGGAATGTTGTGCTTGCATTTTCATTTGTCTCAAGGTATATTTTGATTTCCAGGTTCATCACTGCAATGATCCATTGGTTGTTTAGTAGCATGTATTTTGACTCCACATGTTTGTGGGTTTTGTTTTTTTTCTTGTAGTTGATTCCTAGTCTCATACTGTTGTGGTCAGAAAAGATGCTTGACAATTCAGTCTTTTTAAATTTATTAAGACTTGTTTTGTGACCTAGCATGTGATCTATGCTGGAGAATGTTCCATATGTAATTGAAAAGAATGTGTATTCTGCTGCTTTTGGATGAAATGTTCTATATACATTCATTAAGTCAATCTGATCTAATGTGTTGTTTAAGGCCAATGTTTCCAATTGATTTTCTGTCTGGATGATCTATCCATTTATGTAAGTGGGGCATTAAAATCCCCTACTATTATTGTGTTACTGTCAATTTCTCCCTTTATATCAGTTCATATTTGATTTATGCATTTAGGTGCTCCTGTGTTGAATGTATATGCATTTAAATGTTAAATATTCTTACTGGATTTATCCCTTTATCATTCTGTAAAGCCCTTCTTTGTTTCTTGTTACAGTGTTTGCCTATTTTGTCTGATATAAGTACTGCTACCCCAGCTTTTTTTGTTGTTTCCATTTGCATGGAATACCTTTTTCAATCTTCTCACTTTAAGTCTGTGTGTGACTTTAGATCTGAAGCGACTCTCTTGTAGACAGCATATACATGGGTCTTGTTCTTTTATCCATTCAGCCACCCTTGTCTTTGGACTGGAACATTTCATTCATTTACTTTAAAGTAATTATTGATAGGTATGAACTTATTACCATTTTGTTGATTGTTTTTTGGTTGTTTTTGTAGTTCTCTGTTCCATTCTTGCTCTTTTGCACTGTTCCCTTGTGATTTGATGACTATCTTTTGTGTTATGTTTAGATTCCTTTCTCTTTATTGTTTGCATATCTATTATAAGTTTTTGGTTTGTGGTTACTGTGAGGTTCATATATAACAACCTATGTATATAGGTGTCTATTTTAAGTTGATGATCTCCTAAATTTAAATGCATTCTAAAAGCACTACATTTTTATTCTACTCACAATTTTTTATGTTTTTGATATCATATTTTACATCTTTTTATTTTTTGTATCCCTTAATTACTTATTGTAGATATAGGTGATTTCACTACTTTTGTCTTTTAACGTTCTTATTAACTTATTAAGTGTTTAAGCCACTACTTTTACTATATACTTGCCCTTATCACTGAGAATTTTTCCTTTCATAATTTTCATATTTCTAGTTGTGGCCTTTTCTTTTCCACTGAGAAAAGTCCTTTTAACATTTCTTGTAAAACTGGTGGTGCTGAACTCTTTTAGCTTTTGCTTATCGGTAAATTTATCTCTCCTTCAATTCTGAATGATAACCTTGCCAGGTTGAGTATTCTTGGTTGTAGTTTTTTCTTTTCAGCACTTTGAATATATCATGCCACTCCTTTCTGGCCTGCAGAATTTCTGCTGAAAAGTCAGCTGATGGTCTTAGGGTGTTCTCTTGTACATAACTAGTTGCTTTTCTCTTGCTGTTGTTAGGATTCTCTCTTTATCTTTAATTTTTGACATTTTAATTATAATGTGTCCTGTTGTGAACTCCTTTGAGCTCATCTTCTTTGGGACTCTCTGTGCTTTCTGGACCTGGATGTCTGTTTCATTCCCCATGTTAGGGAATTTTTCAGCTGTTATTTTTTTCAAATAATTTCTCTGCACTTTTCTCTCTCTTCTCCTTCAGCGACTCCTATAATGGGAATTTTAGTACACTTGATGTTGCCTCAGAGGCCCCTTAAACTATCCTCATTTTGTAAAATTCTTTTTCCTTTTCTCTATTCACCTTGAGTGACTTCCACTACTCTTTCTTCCAGATCACTGATTCATTCTTCTGTATCACTTAATCTACCATTGATTCCCTATAGTCTATTTTTCATTTCAGTTATTGTATTCTTCAGCTCTGATTGGTTCTTTTTTACATTTTCTAACTCTTTGTTGAAGTTCTTACTGTGCTTATCTATCTTTATCCCAAGTTTGGTGAGCATCTATATGATCATTACCTTGAACAACTTATCAGGTAGATTGTTTATCTCTGTTTCGTTTAGTACTTTTTCTGAGGTTGTGTCTTGTTTCTTCATTTAAAACATATTCCTCTGTCTCTTCATTTTGCCTAAATCTTTGTGCTTATTTCTTTGTATTAAGTATGTCTGTTACATCTCCCAATCTTGGAGAAGAGGCCTTATGTAAGAGATATCCTATGGGGCTAGATGCTCCAGTGATTTCCCCTATGTGGACTGTGGGTACCCTTCTGTTGTGGTGGAGCTGACTATTGTGCACACACTGGAGGCTAGTCTGGCCCCCAACCCAGTTGGCTGTGAGGCCCTAACTTGTGTGGTTGCTGCAGGCATGCTGGTGGGTGGGGCAGGCCTCTGGTGCTAATAGGCTACAGGGAGGATTCCAAATTGGCACCTGCCAATACCAGTGTCAGCAGTAGAATGAGATCACAAAAATGGCTGCTGCCAGCATCTCAGTCCCAGGAGGAGCCTCCTGCCTCTCTGGGAGGCTCTCCAAGATCAGCAAGTGGGTCTGACCCAGGCACCTTTCAAACTTCTGACTCTGCACCTGGGACTTGGGACATGCAAGATTCTGTGTGTGCCTTTTAAGAGCATAGACTAGGTTTCCTACACCCCTCTGGCCCTCTTGAATGTAAAGCCCACTGGCTTTCAAAGCCAAATGTTTCAGGGCCTTGTCCTCCCACTACAGGACCCCTGGGCTGGGGAGCCTGATGAGGGGCTCTGATCCCTCAATCTTCAGAGGGACCTCTGGGGTTGTGATATCCCTGCTGCTTGTGGGTCACTATACCAGAGGTGTGGGTACTGACCAGACTGCACCACCTTACCTCCTACCTATCTCACTGTGGCTCCTTTTTTTTATATTTTTATCTGTGGAAAATCTTTTCTGCTAGTCTTCAGGTCATTCTCAGAGATAGTTGTTTAGTAAGTACAGTTGACACTTGAACAAAGCAGGGGTTAATCCACATATAACTTATAGTTGGTCCTCCGTATTCATGATTCCTCTGCCTCTGCAGATTCAACTAACCACAGACCATGTAATAACATGTAATATGTAATATTATGTTATGTTAACATTATATTATGTTATATTATATTATGTTAACAAATGTTATATATGTTAACATTATATTATGTTATGTAATAACATAGCATTTACTACTGAAAAATATTTACGTACAAGTGGACCCAGGCAATTCAAACTCATGTTGTTCAAAGTCAACTGTACTTGTAATTTTGGTGTGCTCATGGAAGAAGGTGAGCTCAGGATTTTCCTACCCCACCATCTTGATCCCAATCCCCAAGGCCAAGGTTGTGTATTTCCCTATCTGTTTCATTGACCATCATTCAATAATTATTGTATAACAACATCTCCCCATGTCAGTAATCCAGACTATTAACCTACCAAATATAAAATTTTAATCTTAATAAAATATCCCCAAAAACAATAAAACTCCTAGGTGAATAGGACAATACTACAGTTGACTTTTGTAAGCCATCATTTGAATATATCTATCTAATGCTGTAGCCAAATTATTTACTCATGAGTGACACAAAGAAATTCCTCATTTTGGGTAAAAATCTACTGGAAAATTAAACATATGGCTGAGATAGAGAATGATTATGACTTGTTAGTAATCACACTGATATACTCAAGACACATTCATACACACTGATTCCTTCTTGCTGGAACACTCAGATTTCCAACAAGTTCATATATGCATTTAAATACTTTTGTCTTCCTGTTTTGATGATGCCAATTACAGACAGATGATGTTTGAGACTCTGATTCCTTTGAACACAAGGTTTTCCTTAGGGGATCTAATGTGCTTGGTCAAATCATAAAGTTGAATTATAGGGGTCCAAAGTCTATGTCAGAAGGTCAGAAGGTACTTGTTTTAAAAAACAAAGGAGGTATTCACAGTTTAAAGCAATGATATATTTAGATCCATGTTATGGCATATGGGGTAGATAGTCACCAATTCTATTTTCTTTTTCTCAGAAAAAAAAAAAGCATAAAACTCCAGTGTTCCCTATAGTTGGATTAGGTTCAAGTACAGACTGGGTTTTGGCCAGTGACATGTAGAGGGAAGCAATATACCACGTTCATGCCTGTTTCATAAGATCCAATGCATGACCATTCGTAAAGGCAACCATAGAGATGATGCACTGAAGATGACAACATCACAAGATGAAAGACAGCAACTTCAACTTCACTGGACAGTGATTTGAGAAAGAAACAAACCTTTTTTTACTTAGGCACTAAGCTCTGAGACTCAACAGCTTGTTTACTACTGCACCATAACTTAACTCAATCTGACTGAGAACGTGGTACTGGCCATGGGGAATACTATCAGAAAACTAAAGATGTGACGGGGCATCAGGCAGCAAAGAAGCTGATATCACAATCTGGAAATATGTGATCTAAGTTGTGCAGTGGGGGGGAAAAAGTTGTAAAACTGTTATCGATGGTAATTTGATGGATATACCCCTAAGTCTGAAGCTCTAGAGTAAGATGATG
The DNA here is from genome assembly GCF_964270905.1 of Leucopleurus acutus. Classification (NCBI taxonomy): domain Eukaryota; kingdom Metazoa; phylum Chordata; class Mammalia; order Artiodactyla; family Delphinidae; genus Leucopleurus; species Leucopleurus acutus. The sequence goes on along the minus strand of NC_139146.1, from coordinate 131,248,522 downwards.
GAAAACAGTCACACCATTAGTGTATACTGGTTAGTATAGGCTGCATTTGGCAAGGCATTACATGCAACGGATGAGTTCAGGAAAGAAGTGACTGGTTTGGAACACTTTAAAATACAATTTTCATCTCAGGAGTCATACTTCATTGAAATAGTAGTGTTTCCCAATTTCCACAGGGCCATTATATATTTAACATTAAGGATTAACACTGTCTATCTTAAATCCACTAGCCAAACATCATTAGCTGCTCTATTTTTAGCCAGGTCTATTCATATAGGGTGGTGGAGGGACAAAGACTGGACGTGTGGAGAAAGGAAAAAATAATGCAGCTGTATCCCAGCCTTTCAGAAGATCCCTTCTGAGTGAGTGGGTTAGAGTCTGTTTATGCTCTCCCTAACAATGCAGTATTTTTTAATAGCATATGGACTCTTTTGAATGTTTAGTGAACTTTCACATCAGGAAGGAAAATAAGCAAGACCATTATCTTACAACTTTCTTCCTAAGACAGAAAAAAATATAAATCTAAACACAATATTCAAATTCTCTTGAAAGACCAACTATAGATCTGGGGTGGAGAAACTTGAAGAGTGTGATCTGGTATTCATTTCAGCAAGCTGAATTTAATTTTCTACTTTGGAAGGCAATGTATGATAGTCATTGTTTAACATCATTCCTCTTAGGCCTCAAAAATCCCCATAAAAGAAACCTTATGGGGAATTTTTGTGGCTCATATTATGCCAAAGTTCTGAAAAGAGTGAGCTCGAACTTGGTGACCAATAGAGTTTCCTTCTTGTCCAAGGAGGAAGAGCTTTGATCACCATCTGGACCACATGGGAAGCATTGAGAACCTGGTTGGGGAAGAGCCAAATAAATCACGTTGGTACCATCTGGCAATACTAAAAGCTGGGAAGGGGGTGGAAATTGCCACGGGCCAGTCCTGAAAAGACTACCTAGCCAGAGAAAACCTTAATGAGTTAACAGAGTAGGAGTCTTCTTGAAATAAGAATCAGGAGACGTAGGCTCTAAGACAGACCCTCCCTCTGACCATATATGTGACTTTAGGACAAGCCATGCCTCCATTTTAGACTTCATTCTCTTATTCTATAGAATGAGGGAGTTGGGCTTAATTATGGACTGCCAAGTGAAATACCTATGAGCATGTAGCAGGTAGTCTAATAGGGAGACCCACACACAGTGGGGACCATGGCTAAGTGAAGAACACATGCCCTTCCAAAGGGAAAGCTGCTATTCAACTGCAGCTAATTAATGCTATGCAGAATACAGGCCCAGCATTGACAAATTTCCAATTTTTTTTAAGAGAAGCTAGAAATCAGGGATTTTTATGAAAAAAAAAACCTTTTCATTCCTAAACATTCACACGTAATTCAATTTTTTAAGCACATTACTGCCCAAACAACACCAACAAAAAATATCTGCTGGCACGTTGTGGCCTGGAGACCACATTTGTCCCCCAGGCATTGTCAGATAACTAACTCAGCTAACTATCTCCTCGAATCTTTGAAGATAAATTTAAATTAATCACCTGATAAATGACATTTTGTTTCCTCAATCTATAATCCATTTTCTCTCACCTTCAAAGTGTTCAGAAATGAACATACACAGTGTGGGGACCCTAAAGATTTGTCTTCCTCCCTCACCCCACTGAAGCTGTGTTCCCTGTTATCCATGATTTCCTGACTGCCAGCTCGAAAGGCAATCGCCCTGCCCTCATTCTTAACCAATTTCTAGCAACTCAAATCATTAACAACACCTCTTCTTGAAAAACAGCCTTTTCTGGGTTTTCACATGTTTCTAATCACCTTGTCCCAGATTCTTCCACTGCCTCCTTTTTTCCTTCCACTTCCTAAATGTGGGTGTTCCCAGAGATGCAGTCCCAGTCTTCCAATAATCTCTTTAAGTTCTTATCCAAAGATCTCATCTGTAACTTCAGCTTCAGTCCTCACTAGATTCATTCATATGCACAAACATCTCCTCTCCTGAGGAGCTCCAAGTCTCCGTTTGTAATGTCCATTTGAACATTTCTGCTTGGACTATGTTGCCCATTCCTTAAGTTTGCTCCAAAGTCATTGTTTTCTCCAAAACTTCTTCTCCCTTGTGTTCCTCTTGCTACTAAAGATCTCCCACCATTCTTCACACCATGCCTCCAGTTACTGCAAGTTAAAATCCTAATTATCTTTTTTTTTTACATCTTTATTGGAGGATAATTGCTTTACAATGGTGTGTTAGTTTCTGCTTTATAACAAAGTGAATCAGTTATACATATACATATGTTCCCATCTTTGACTCACCTCACTCACATCCACATTTAATGATCTATTCATGATATTGGGAGCATTCATCTCTATCTTTCTAAGGAAGGCACCTGCAATTACCACTTCTGGGTTATATACACCACTTGCATCTTTCTTACTTCCTAACTCCAGTCTGTATTAGGCACTGCCACCACGTTATCACTTGCATCACGTCATAGGCTCACTTCCATTGCCCCAAGGGACAAATACCAAATTTCTGTATCTGACATTCAAAGTCCACTCTTTGGCCCATAGCCATCTTCCCCATCCTCTCAATACAGAAGACCTTCTGTTCCAGCCAAACCAGACTAACCATTGTTCTCCAAACACTATATTTAGTTTTTGCTTAAAAGGTCCTCCCTTGTAATTTCTACCTGTTCAACTCCTATTCATTCTTCAAGGCCCAGTTCAACTTGCATCTTCTTCCAAAAGCTTTTTAAATTACCTAGGCCCAAGTGATATCTCCTTTAACAGATCTTAAGGAAATGTTTTTTGGTGCTGCTTCCTTATCTAGAGAAGAAATCTCAGGTGTTAGCTTCTAAAAGCGTTATTGTTCTGCCTTTCACATGTAGGTGTATGGTAAAATTTGGTGTGTGGTATGAAGTAGGAGCCCAAAGTTGTTGTTGTTGTTGTTGTTGTTTTGCATGGATATTTTCCTAGCACTATGGATGTTTACCTTTTCCCTACTGTTATCCAGTGCCAACTCTGTCATAAATTAAGGTATCAAATGTGTGAGAGGTGGTTGTTAGGCTGGCAACTCCATTCTATTGGCCTATTATGAATTCTTGCACCAATTTCACATTGGCTCAGTTAATATAGCTTTTATAATGTCTTGATAATCAGTAGAGGCTGCCCTTCTACTTTGTTCTTCTTTAAGAGCATCTTGCCTATTCTAGGCCCTTTCCTTAAAAATTTCCATATAGATTTCAGTATCAGCTACTCAAGTACCCCTCTCTCCCTCTCCCTTCAAAACAATTAACAACTCAGTTAGGATTTTGATTATTGTTTCTTTGGATTTCAGATCAACTTACCTCTTACTTTCCCTGTTTCGGTTTGTTTTTTTGTTTTTTGTCTGACTAGGCTTTATTTGCATGCTTTAGGTTTGATTTTCTATTTTTTCCAGTTTCTGAAGATGAAAATCTTGGGAATTTCCTTTTATTCATTTCCTTTCATTTGTTTATGCATTTAGCTATATTCACAATTTTTAATATGTTATATTTCCTTATTCATTCTATTCCAGATATTCTCTATTTTCTCTTGTGACTTCCTCTTTGATTCATGGATAATTTAGAAGTATGCTGTTTAACCACATATTTTGTAATTTTCCAGATATCTTTCTGTTACTGATTTCTAGTTTAATTCTTGAGTGATCAGAGAACATTCTTTTTAAGATTTCAATTCTTTAAAACTTGTTGAGATTTGTTTTATGGCACAGAATATGTTCTACTTTAATGAATGTCAATTAGGTCATATTGGTTGATAGTGTTGTTTACATCTTCTACATTCTTAATTATTTTCTCTCTACTTGATTCATTGATCACTAAGTGGGAAGTGTTGACATCTCCAAATGTAATTATGGATTTTTCTGTTTCTATCAGCTTTGCTTTGAGTATTTTGAAGTCCTGCTGTGCTTCAAATACACATTTAAATTGTTATGTCTTCTTTGTGAATTGGCTTCTTTATCAATAAGTAATGTTCCTCCTAATCCTGGATAATATTTCTTGGGTAAAGTCTATTTTGTCTGATTTTAACATGGTCACTCCACTTTTTTTTTTTTTTTTTTTTTTTTTTTTTTTGCTGTACGTGGGCCTCTCACTGTTGTGGCCTCTCCCGTTGCGGAGCACAGGCTCCGGACTTGCAGGCTCAGCAGCCATGTCTCACGGGTGCAGCCACTCCGCGACATGTGGGATCTTCCCGTACTGGGGCTCGAACCCGTGTCCCCTGCATCGGCAGGCGGACTCTCAACCAACTGCGCCACCAGGGAAGCCCTCCACTTTCTTTTTTTTTTTTTTTTTTTTTTAACATCTTTATTGGAGTATAATTGCTTTACAATGGTATGTTAGTTTCAGCTTCACAACAAAATGAATCAGTTATATATATACATATATTCCCATATCTCTTCCCGCTTGCGTCTCCCTCCCTCCCACCCTCCCTATCCCACCCCTCCAGGCGGTCACAAAGCACCGAGCTGATCTCCCTGTGCTATGCGGCTGCTTCCCACTAGCTATCTACCTTACGTTTGGTAGTGTATATATGTCCATGTCTCTTTATCGCTTTGTCACCGTTTACCCTTCCCCCTCCCCATAGCCTCAAGTCCATTCTCTAGTAAGTCTGTGTCTTTATTCCTGTTTCACCCCTAGGTTTTTCATGACTTTTTTTTTTTTAATTCCATATATATGTGTTAGCAAACGGTATTTGTCTCTCTCTTTCTGACTTACTTCACTCTGTATGACAGACTCTAGGTCTATCCACCTCATTACAAATAGCTCAATTTCGTCTCTTTTTATGGCTGAGTAATATTCCATTGTATATATGTGCCACATCTTCTTTATCCATTCATCCGATGATGGACACTTAGGTTGTTTCCATCTCTGGGCTATTGTAAATAGAGCTGCAATGAACATTTTGGTACATGACTCTTTTTGAATTATGGTTTTCTCAGGGTATATGCCCAATAGTGGAATTGCTGGGTCATATGGTAGTTCTATTTGTAGCTTTTTAAGGAACCTCCATACTGTTCTCCACAGTGGCTGTATCAATTTACATTCCCACCAACAGTGTAAGAGGGTTCCCTTTTCTCCACACCCTCTCCAGCATTTATTGTTTCTAGATTTTTTGATGATGGCCATTCTGACTGGTGTGAGATGATATCTCATTGTAGTTTTGATTTGCATTTCTCTCATGATTAGTGATGTTGAGCATTCTTTCATGTGTTTGTTGGCACTCTGTATATCTTCTTTGGAGAAATGTCTATTTAGGTCTTCTGCCCATTTTTGGATTGGGTTGTTTGTTTTTTTGTTATTAAGCTGCATGAGCTGCTTATAAATTTTGGAGATCAATCCTTTGTCAGTTGCTTCATTTGCAAATATTTTCTCCCATTCTGAGGGTTGTCTTTTGGTCTTCTTTATGGTTTCCTTTGCTGCGCAAAAGCTTTTAAGTTTCATTAGGTCCCATTTGTTTACTCTTCTTTTTATTTCCATTTCTCTAGGAGGTGGGTCAAAAAGGACCTTGCTGTGATTTATGTCATAGAGTGTTCTGCCTATGTTTTCCTCTAAGAGTTTGATAGTTTCTGGCCTTACATTTAGGTCTTTAATCCATTTTGAGCTTATTTTTGTGTACGGTGTTAGGGAGTGATCTAATTTCATACTTTTACATGTAGCTGTCCAGTTTTCCCAGCACCACTTATTGAATAGGCTGTCCTTTCTCCACTGTACATTTCTGCCTCCTTTGTCAAAGATAAGGTGACCATATGTGCGTGGGTTTATCTCTGGGCTTTCTATCCTGTACCATTGATCTATCTTTCTGTTTTTGTGCCAGTACCATACCGTCTTGATAACTGTAGCTTTGTAGTATAGTCTGAAGTCTGGGAGCCTGATTCCTCCAGTTCCTTCTTTCGTTCTCAAGATTGCTTTGGCTATTCGGGGTCTTTTGTGTTTCCATACAAATTGCAAAATTTTTTGTTCTAGTTCTGTGAAAAATGCCAGTGGTAGTTTGATAGGGATTGCATTGAATCTATAGATTGCTTTCGGTAGTAGAGTCATTTTCACAATGTTGATTCTTCCAATCCAAGAACATGGTATATCTCTCCATCTATTTGTATCATCTTTAATTTCTTTCATCAGTGTCTTATAATTTTCTGCATACAGATCTTTTGTCTCCTTAGGTAGGTTTATTCCTAGATATTTTATTCTTTTTGTTGCAATGGTAAATGGGAGTGTTTTCTTGATTTCACTTTCAGATTTTTCATCATTAGTATATAGGAATGCCAGAGATTTCTGTGCATTAATTTTGTATCCTGCCACTTTACCAAATTCATTGATTAGCTCTAGTAGTTTTCTGGTAGCATCTTTAGGGTTCTCTATGTATAGGATCATGTCATCTGCAAACAGTGACAGCTTTACTTCTTCTTTTCCGATTTGGATTCCTTTTATTTCCTTTTCTTCTCTGATTGCTGTGGCTAAAACTTCCAAAACTATGTTGAATAAGAGTGGTGAGAGTGGGCAACCTTGTCTTGTTCCTGATCTTAGTGGAAATGCTTTCAGTTTTTCACCATTGAGGATGATGTTTGCTGTGGGCTTGTCATATATGGCCTTTATTATGTTGAGGAAAGTTCCCTCTATGCCTACTTTCTGCAGGGTTTTTATCATAAATGGGTGTTGAATTTTGTCAAAAGCTTTCTCTGCATCTATTGAGATGATCATATGGTTTTTCTCCTTCAGTTTGTTAATATGGTTTATCACATTGATAGATTTGCGTATATTGAAGAATCCTTGCATTCCTGGAATAAACCCCACTTGATCATGGTGTATGATCTTTTTAATGTGCTGTTGGATTCTGTTTGCTAGTATTTTGTTGAGGATTTTTGCATCTATGTTCATCAGTGATATTGGCCTGTAGTTTTCTTTCTTTGTGACATCCTTGTCTGGTTTTGGTATCAAGGTGATGGTGGCCTCGTAGAAGGAGTTTGGGAGTGTTCCTCCCTCTGCTATATTTTGGAAGAGTTTGAGAAGGATAGGTGTTAGCTCTTCTCTAAATGTTTGATAGAATTCGCCTGTGAAGCCATCTGGTCCTGGGCTTTTCTTTGTTGGAAGATTTTTAATCACAGTTTCAATTTCAGTGCTTGTGATTGGTCTGTTCATATTTTCTATTTCTTCCTGATTCAGTCTTGGCAGGTTGTGCCTCTCTAAGAATTTGTCCATTTCTTCCAGATTGTCCATTTTATTGGCATAGAGTTGCTTGTAGTAATCTCTCATGATCTCTTTTATTTCTGCAGTGTCAGTTGTTACCTCTCCTTTTTCATTTCTAATTCTATTGATTTGGGTCTTCTCCCTTTTTTTCTTGATGAGTCTGGCTAGTGGTTTATCTATTTTGTTTATCTTCTCAAAGAACCAGCTTTTAGTTTTATTGATCTTTGCTACTGTTTCCTTCATTTCTTTTTCATTTATTTCTGATCTGATTTTTATGATTTCTTTCCTTCTGCTAGCTTTGGGGTTTTTTTGTTCTTCTTTCTCTAATTGCTTGAGGTGCAAGGTTAGGTTGTTTATTCGAGATGCTTCCTGCTTCTTAAGGTGGGCTTGTATTGCTATAAACTTCCCCCTTAGAACTGCTTTTGCTGCATCCCACAGGTTTTGGGTCGTTGTGTCTCCACTGTCATTTGTTTCTAGGTATTTTTTGATTTCCTCTTTGATTTCTTCAGTGATATCTTCATTATTAAGTAGTGTATTGTTTAGCCTCCATGTGTTTGTATTTTTTACAGATCTTTTCCTGTAATTGATATCTAGTCTCATGGCGTTGTGGTCAGAAAAGATACTTGATACAATTTCAATTTTCTTAAATTTACCAAGGCTTGATTTGTGACCCAAGATATGATCTATCCTGGAGAATGTTCCATGAGCACTTGAGAAAAATGTGTATTCTGTTGTTTTTGGATGGAATGTCCTATAAATATCAATTAACTCCATCTCGTTTAATGTATCATTTAAAGCTTGTGTTTCCTTATTTATTTTCATTTTGGATGATCTGTCCATTGGTGAAAGTGGGGTGTTAAAGTCCCCTACTATGAATGTGTTACTGTCGATTTCCCCTTTTATGGTTGTCAGTATTTGCCTTATGTATTGAGGTGCACCTATGTTGGGTGCATAAATATTTACAATTGTTATATCTTCCTCTTGGATTGATCCCTTGATCATTATGTAGTGTCCTTCTTTGTCTCTTCTAATAGTCTTTGTTTTAAAGTCTATTTTGTCTGATATGAGAATTGCTACTCCAGCTTTCTTTTGGTTTCCACTTGCATGAAATACCTTTTTCCATCCCCTTACTTTCAGTCTGTATGTGTCTCTAGGTCTGAAGTGGGTCTCTTGTAGACAGCAAATATATGGGTCTTGTTTTTGTATCCATTCAGCCAATCTGTGTCTTTTGGTGGGAGCATTTAGTCCATTTACATTTAAGGTAATTATCGATATGTGTGTTCCTATTCCCATTTTCTTCATTGTTTTGGGTTTGTTATTGTAGGTCCTTTCCTTCTTTTGTGTTTCTTGCCTAGAGAAGTTCCTTTAGCAGTTGTTGTAGAGCTGGTTTGGTGGTGCTGAACTCTCTCAGCTTTTGCTTGTCTGTAAAGGTTTTAATTTCTCCATCAAATCTGAATGAGATCCTTGCTGGGTAGAGTAATCTTGGTTGCAGGTTTTTCTCCTTCAACACTTTCAATATGTCCTGCCACTCCCTTCTGGCTTGCAGAGTTTCTGCTGAAAGATCAGCTGTTAACCTTATGGGGATTCCCTTGTGTGTTATTTGTTGTTTTTCCCTTGCTGCTTTTAATATGTTTTCTTTGTATTTAATTTTTGACAGTTTGATTAATATGTGTCTTGGCGTATTTCTCCTTGGATTTATCCTGTATGGGACTCTCTGTGCTTCCTGGACTTGATTAACTATTTCCTTTCCCATATTAGGGAAGTTTTCAACTATAATCTCTTCAAATATTTTCTCAGTCCCTTTCTTTTTCTCTTCTTCTTCTGGAACCCCTATAATTCGAATGTTGGTGCGTTTAATGTTGTCCCAGAGGTCTCTGAGACTGTCCTCAGTTCTTTTCATTCTTTTTTCTTTATTCTGCTCTGCAGTAGTTATTTCCACTATTTTATCTTCCAGGTCACTTATCCGTTCTTCTGCCTCAGTTATTCTGCTATTGATCCCATCTAGAGTACTTTTAATTTCATTTATTGTGTTGTTCATCGTTGCTTGTTTCATCTTTAGTTCTTCTAGGTCCTTGTTAACTGATTCTTGCAATTTGTCCATTCTATTGTCCATTCTATCTCCAAGATTTCGGATCAACCTTACTATCATTATTCTGAATTCTTTTCCAGGTAGACTGCCTATTTCCTCTTCATTTGTTAGGTCTGGTGGGTTTTTATCTTGCTCCTTCATCTGCTGTGTGTTTTTCTGTCTTCTCATTTTGCTTATCTTACTGTGTTTTGGGTCTCCTTTTTTTTTTTTTGCAGGCTGAAGGTTCGTAGTTCCTGTTGTTTTTTGAGTCTGTCCCCAGTGGCTAAGGTTGGTTCAGTGGGTTGTGTAGGCTTCCTGGTGGAGGGTACTAGTGCCTGTGTTCTGGTGTATGAGGCTGGATCTTGTCTTTCTGGTGGGCAGGTCCACGTCTGGTGGTGTGTTTTGGGGTGTCTGTAGACTTATTATGATTTTGGGCAGCCTCTCTGCTAATGGGTGGGGTTGTGTTCCTGTCTTGCTAGTTGTTTGGCATAGGATGTCCAGCACTGTAGCTTGCTGGTCGTTGAGTGAAGCTGGGTGCTGGCGTTGAGATGGAGATCTCTCGGAGATTTTTGCTGTTTGATATTATGTGCAGCTGGGAGGCCTCTTGTGGACCAGTGTCCTGAAGTTGGCTCTCCCACCTCAGAGGCACAGCACTGAGTCCTGGCTGCAGCACCAATAGCCTTTCATCCACAGGGCTCCTTAATTTGGGATGATTCGTTGTCTATTCAGGTATTCCACAGATGCAGGGTATATCAAGTTGATTGTGGAGCTTTAATCCGCTGCTTCTGAGGCTGCTGGAAGAGATTTCCCTTTCTCTTCTTTGTTCTCACAGCTCCCAGGGGCTCAGCTTTGGATTTGGCCCCGCCTGTGAGTGTAGGTCGCCGGAGGGCGTCTGTTCTTTGCTCAGACAGGACGGGGTTAAAGGAACCGCTGATTCGGAGGCTCTGGCTCACCCAGGCCGGGGGGTAGGGAGGGTCACGGAGTGCAGGGCGGGCCTGCAGCGGCAGAGGCCGGCGTGACGCTGCAGCCTGAGGCGCGCCGTGCGCTCTCCCGGGGGAGCCGTCCCCGGATCCCGGGACCCCGGCAGCGGCGGGCTGCACAGGCTCCCCGGAAGGGCGTGTGGCTAGTGACCTGCGCTCGCACACAGGCCTCCTGGCGGCGGCAGCAGCGGCCTTAGCGTCCCATGTCCGTCTCTGGGCTCCGCACTCTTAGCCGCGGCTCGCGGCCGTCCCCGGAGCTCTCCCAAGCAGCGTTCCCAATCCCCCCTCCTCGTGCACCAGGAAACAAAGAGGGATGTAAAAGTCTCTTGCCTCTTCGGCAGGTCCAGACCCCTCCCCAGACTCTCTCCCGGCCAGCCGCGGCGCACCAACGCCCTGCAGGCTGTGTTCACGCCGCCAACCTCAGTCCTCTCCCGGCGCTCCGACAAAAGCCGGAGCCTCAGCTCCCAGTCCCGCCCGCCCCGGCGGGCGAGCAGACAAGCCTCTCGGCTGGTGAGTGCCGGTCGGCCCGATCCTCTGCGCTGGAATCTCTCCGCTTTGCCCTCCGCACCCCTGTTGCTGTGCTCTCCTCCGCGGCTCCCAAGCTCCCCCACTCCGCCTCCCGAAGTCTCCACCCGCGAAGGGGCTCCTAGTGTGTGGACACTTTTCCTCCTTCACAGCTCTCTCCCGCTGGTGCAGGACCCGTCCCTATTCTTTTGTCTCTGTTTAGTTTTTTCTTTTGCCCTAACCAGGTACGTGGGGGGTTCCTTGCCTTTTGGGAGGTCTGAGGTCTTCTGCCAGCGTTCAGTAGGTGCTCCGTAGGAGTTGTTCCACGCGTAGATGTATTTCTGGTGTATCTGTGGAGAGGAAGGTGATCTCCGCATCTTACTCTTCCGCCATCTTCCCGGAACTTGACTCCACTTTTTGATGTATGACTTTGTTCCACATTGTGTTCCATATCGCCTCCCTCCACTTTCTTTTGATTTGTGTTTGTATGGTGTATCTTCTTCCATCTTTTTACTTTTAAGAGATCCAAGTATTTAGATTAAAATAGTATTAGGTAGACAATATATAGTCAGTTCTTGTATTATCATCTAACCTGACAATCTCTGCCTTTTAATCAGCATAGTTAGATAATTTAAGTTAATTATTAATAAAGTGAGTTTGAATCTACCACCTCTCTTGTTGGTTCCTATTTCCCAGATGTTCTTTTTTTCCCTTTTTTATAACCATTTAGATTAATTGTGTATTTTTTACTATTTTTCTCTCCACAAATGGTTTATTAGTTATACTGCCTTCTTTAAAATTTTAAAGGTTGCCCTAAAGTTGACACTATATATTTTTAATTTATCATAGTCTGTTTTAAAATAATGTTATTTTACATACTGTGTAAGAAAAACAATATATTTCCAGTTTCTCCCTCCTATAATTTGTACTTTTTTGTCTTACATTTTTTTTTACATATATTACAAAGCCTTTAATACATTTTCATTATTTTTGCTTTAAATTGTCAATTAGCTTTTAGAGTGATTAAAAATAAGTTAAAAATATATATCTTATATTTTCCTTTATTTTTAACATTATTGGTGCTCTTCATTATTTTGGTAAATCTAAGTTTCCACCTAGTATCATACCCCTTCTGCATGAAGAACTTCCTTTCATAAAGGTGTAACTTCATTGTCTTCTGGCTTTCATAATTTCTAACAAGCCCACTATATATATATATTTTTTGGTTCTTTGAAATTGTAAAATATCTTTTCTCTGACTGTTTTCATGATCTCTTTATCTTTGATTACAATCGTGTTTCAAATTTCCTGTTTACTTAGTTTTTAATTTTTTTGTTTGTTTTCAGTATTGATCCTGCTTGCAGTTCTCTGAGCTTCTTGGATTTATAGTTTGATATATTCCATTATTTTGGGAAAGTTCTCAATCTTTATCTCTTTAAGTATTTTGTTTGCCTCATTCTCTCTTTATCTTCTTCAAGAACTCTAGTACACATATATTAGACCATTTACTATTGTTCCAAAACTCTTGGGTATTATCTTTTTTAATATTTTTTTCACACTTTGTGTTTCAGTTTGGATAATTTATATTATTCAGTTTGAATAATTTCCATAATTTTTCTTGACTTATCTTCAAGCTCACTCCTTCTTTCCTCAGCTGTATTAAGCCTATTGATGAATTTGTCAAAGAAATTCTTCAATTATAATATCCATTTTTTAAAAAACTTTCTGTTTATAAATGGCTTATTCTTATAGTTTCATCTTTCTTCTTAAGTTTCCCATCTGTATATACATGTTGTCCACCTACCTTTCCCAATAGAACCTTTAACATAATTGTTATCATTATTTAAAGTCCTTACCTGATTGTTCTTGGTCATCTCTGCATCTGGATCTTTTGATTCCCTTACCTCTTGACAGTGGGTTGTATTTTTTTCACAATTTTTGTCTTGTAATTTTTTTAAATGAATATCCATCATTATATGTAGGACAATTGAATCTGAGGTAACTAGTATTTATGCTCCTCTTCTGTCAAGCCCCTTGAATTAGACGTTAAGTTAATCTAGTCAAATAATGAGCTGTATCTGGTTTCACTTCAGTGCACCAACTTCAGAGCAAGCTTCAAACTCCTCTGGTAGTGGGTTGCAGTTGCCTTGTGCTTAGTTGGGGACTGGAGCACCAAGCAGTTTTTCTCAGTGTCCAGGCTCCATCTCAGCTGCCACATGCCTACCTCACAGAGGAGGGCTCGTTCCACGCTCTTACCACACCCTCAGCTGTAGATTGCTATTGCTTGATGCTCAAGGCTAGACTTGGTGAAGGGAGGTCCCTCTCTTCCTGGTTTGGCCTCAGTCTTAGGCAGGCCTTGTGTTCCTGGAACTTGGGATGGAGGGTTTTCAGCATTTCTGTCTTTCTTACCATGGCAACCAAGCTCTGCATTGCATCTGTGGTTCATCTTGGGCAGGAGTTTCCTGCCCTCCTCTATGGTAGCAGAGTAGTGCTTGGTCTTACTATGAGATCCAGAGCCCAGGCTACTTGGCTCTCCCATGGGGATAAAGGGTTTTCTTCTGCTCTTTTCCTAGCCACAGTGGTTCTTTCCACCTGTGAGTGACAGTGTTTGCTGCCCCTCCTCGGTGGCTTAAGACCTTTTATTCATAGGTGAGAAGAGACTAGGAACAGAGAAGCTTTGAGTTTTTCTGCAGAAGGCACAGATCACCTCTGCATGCCTGTGCCCCAAGGAGAAGTGCAATTTTCTGTCCTCCCCTCACGAGCACCCAGTAAAGGTGGATAGAAAAGATCTTGCTAGTAAATGAGAATGCATCTATTTCACACTGGCATTGTAGCCCACACTTGGCTTTGAACAGCTGGTTAAAATTTTAGCTGATTTATTCTGACCTGCTTATATGGTACGGTCTCTTCATTTAGTTGAGACCACTCATATTCCATGGACTTGTCATTCTGGAATTTAGGTTACTTTGTGACCTCAGCTCTCTAACGGGCTCAAGAAAAGTTATCACTTTGGAGTGCACCTGACTTTTTCTCCTTGTTAGGGTAGGTAGGAGCAGCTTTCTTTCCAGGTTTTTATATCCTAGGTGAAAGTGGGGAAAAGTAACTTACTTTTATTGGAATATCTGACACTTGTGTAGTTCTTTGGGACCTGAAAAACTATAGATAACTTTGTAAATGCATTTAAGAAGTATTTTAGGTGTCCTGCATCATTACACAAAAAAGTAATTCTTGTCACAACAAGAAGAAGTCAAGATCCTCAAAATTCAGGAACTCACTTTCCTAATAAGCCTTTCTGAAAAAAATAATAATAATGTTTTTTAATGACCATAATACTTATGAAGAAAGAATATAGAATCAGTTCCACTGAAGGGAACTATACAAGGACTTTATCATAATAAAAGCTAATATACAAGAGAAACAATATTGCATAAAATGTGACTTAGCCTCAAACCAAAACAAAGAGTCTATTTAATATAATTTTACAAGGACCTCTGTTTAAGTTAGTCTCATCAATAAGATAGTCCCATAATATGGATCCTCAGGATTCACAATAGCATGATTTCAAATAAGATTTAAGTTTGTCCTTCTTGAAAGCAGGACTGACTAGTTTGTTTTCAAGGGTCCACCAGAGGTGTAAGTTTTATACTGGTATGCTGCTTATATTTAAAAATATCACTCTATTCATACGTATTTGTAATAGTCATTCTTCTCCATACTTATCTGTAGATTCTATGGCTTAAATAACAAATACCTCCTTGCCACATTTTAGTTTTATTTATTTATTCAACAAAAATACACCAAGTTCCTACTATAAGCCATATGCTAGAGATACAAAGTTGGAAGGCATGGTTCATTGCTTCAAGAAATTTACAATCTCTGTGAGACATATATTAAGGTAATACAGTGTGATCACTACTAATATGGAGGCATAGTCAATGAGAAAATAGAGCAATAGAAATATGAAATAATAAGAGATAAGAAATAGTAAGGATTACAGTGGGAAATCTACTGGTCCTAATGACTCTGGTCAAAGAACATTAAAATTAGTGACTAACATGCATTAAATTATTTAAGGAGTAGGAAGTATATGCCAAGGCCCAAAACACAATGTAAATGGAGAAAACTAATAATGTTTCATACTCCACTGAGGCACAAATGAAAACTTCACTTTAAAACAGGGACAATAATTGGTAAATGAGTAACAGTAGAAACAATCATAGGGAATTATAAGAAGTCAAATGAAATAAATATAGGATTTATTTAGAACACTAAACAAATCCAAAACTCCTTTGATATCAAAGGCTAGGTGGTAGACCAGCAGCCTGATTGAAACCAGTCTAATACTCTTTCATTTAACAAATCATTGGGCTTCTGCTCTCTGCCAGGCACTTTGCAAAATGTTTGGGCAACATTAATGAACAGAACCAAGATGCCTATATTTGATGGTGCCTACATTCTGTGACAAGGAAAATGCCCACAAGGGCCATAATCAACCACAATGTGAAAAAGGTTCTATGACGTTAATAGTTAACATGAATTAGGTACTTATTATGCACTGAGTTCTCTTCTTCTTAGAGATTTATATGTATCAATGATGTGGTAGATTTCATTACCATTCCCAATGCACTCTGAAGAATATTTAAGCACAGAATTTAGCCCTGTAGCTATATCGGGCTGAGCTTACAACTCAGTCATGATCATCAACAATCGACACAGAAAATGGAGAATAACACTTCAAAACTGTATAAAAATTTTTTAATTAAAAAAAAAAACAGAACAACAATCAGGCACCAAAGAACCATAGATGGGAGAACTCTCAGTTTTAGAAAGTAAAATAAAGTACCCTAGTTTTGTGTTTGGCTCACTCAGCATGTGGATTTCCCTCTGACTCCAGTGTAACAATGAAAAATAACCCAATTAAGGCAACTAGAAATGCAAATCAAGAAATTCTGAGGACCTCTGAAGCATTTTGTACCATTAAGAGAGAATACTGTATGTGCAGAAGAAAATTTCTGAAGGCATGTTGTTCTAAAATTACAAGAGCGTATGACATTACAACTATGAGAAAACTAAATTACACAGAGAAACCTCCTGAATAAATATTTTGCATGTCTGCTGAAATTTAACAAACATTTCAACTCAATTCAGAAAGTTGCTGTGGGGATTCTCAAATCTTGACCAAGAGTTTCTGCCTATAACTTTGCAACCATTAGGCATGTCTGGCAGAGTACTGGCACATACAGTAGGAAAGAGGAGCCTCCTGGCAAATTTGTTTGAACTGATCTGAACTTGGAAATTAAGAAAGGCTCTGTGGGTCTTACATGTCCAGAAAGAGCAATACAGCAAGTGAGAAAACTTCTACTATCTCATTCCTGATTATAGGAAAATAAGTTCAGACAGTTTTAAGGAAAATTCATATTACTTATGAGTTTCATACTTTGTGCATAAAGAGGTACCATCATCAACTAAATGAAAAAGAAATCATGTCCTGAATGAAGAGCTGACTCTGAGCAAGGAATTTTAGAGGCTTTACTTGCTGGGTCTCAAGTTTTTATACACTATGAATATGATAAATTAATTTAGATTATCGAGGTCTTCCCAAAAGTCAAAATAAAGACTTCCTTTCCCAGGAACAGGACTGAACCAAAAGAAAGTTTTAAACACTACAGAGTCGAGAAATAGGACACTGATCTTTTTCATCCAATAGAATAGACACCCTTAAATCTAGGACTGTATAGGCTGTATTTACCATTTAGGACATTAACCAGTCTGCTGAAATTCTGCCCTCAACAGTAGCCATTCCATTGCCTCAGCCTTACTTAAATTTCAATTCAGAGTCAACTCTTTTTCTCTTCCTTTCAGCCAAACTTCAGGAGCTTTGAAGGCAATCCAAGGAATAGTCTACAGATAGGTTTGGTAGTTTGTTTCCATTGAAATAAAACCTATTCATTCCTTTTTACTCGGTTAGCTTGCAAATGGTTTTCAAAAATTATTATATATTCATAAATGTTAATTAATCCAATTGATTAGTAAAATAATACTGACTCAGATCATGTTAGCATTGCCACTGTCTCTGCCTATTGCTTCTCATATTAATAGCCAGAGAAAAATTAATAGAGAGAAAATGCAAGTCTCAGCGAGCAGTAGACATAACCCAAACAATCATCCCAGAACACAGATTCCAAAAAATAAAATAAATATTGATACTAAAATGTGGAAAAGGGTGTATTACATTTTTTCATAAGACCTATTGTATGATTTGTTTTGGATACCACTTAATTTCATGGATGAAACTAGCACTGCAATCCACTAACATATTTTCCATTTTAAAATAAAAAATTTTGACCTGAGCTCTGTTAGATGGCTGCCTTCAAGTAGCTGAATTATTGAAAACAATCTTAACATAGTCTTCCATGAAGTATGCATGCTCTTATAAGTTTGAATACATTTATTTGTAAGTTAACATTTTAAAAGTTTGTGTGCAGCTATCTCTAAATATTTATGAGTGTACTTCACCATTAAGTCAGGAGACAGGAATAAAAAACTGTAAGAAACGTTCTTGAAACACATGCAAGTATCAAATTTTTTTAAAAAAGGAATGAATCAAATATTCTAATTCTTATAGCTTTTTAAAACTGCTCTATTGAGGTATGATTGACTGTACTTCATTTATTCATTCATTCAATCATTCATTCATTCGTGTTTATTATTTTTCATTCTTCCTCTAATATATTACCCTAGATTAGCATTGTTGTCATAACAGCCTGTGTTATACTAGGAGTTGTTTTAAGAAAGTGTTACAACATGGATTTGCTGTCCCACTATTATTCTCTCTGGGAGGGTAATAAGAGGCCTATGATTAATACATAGGGCAGGTGAGACTAGAGTACTAAGGGTATAGAAAATATTTATCCCAATACTATTCTTCCCAACATTCACCATAAATATTATACAGTCATTTGTTTTCAGAGTCAATTATGGCCCAGTGATTTGTCACAGAATAGGATTAAGAGATGTTTGAAATTGCTAGTAAACATGGGGCTTCTTCTGCCGGGGAAAGTTCTAAAGTTAGATTGTGGTGATGGTTGTACAACCTGTGAATATAATAAACACCACTAAATTGTACACTTTAAACAGGGGAATTTTATGTATGTGAGTTAAATCTCAATAAGGCTGTTTTTAAAAGATGTATTGTGTCTAGATAGCAGGAATTTTAATGATTACTTTAAGAGGTTACAGGTTATAGACTAAATTCTAATTCAGGCTTTGGAGTCAGACTGACCTGGGTCTGATTTTGGGGGGGTTGGGGAGGAGTAGAAGCACTTCCTTCCTCTACATAACTGTGGGGTTCCGGGGAGCAAGCGGAATGCATAACCCACTAACAAATCTAAGAAAATCGTCACCATCCACATTTTTTTCTTTTTACCTTCTGACCTCTTTCACCCATTTCTCTGCCCCCACCCCGAATCCCTTGCCCCTGGCAAACACCAATGTGTTCTCTGTATCTACAAGCTTTTTTTTCTTTTTTTTTCTTCTTTTTTTTATTTTTTAGACTCCACATTTAAGAGAGATCATATAGTGTTAGTGCTTCTCTGTTTGACTTATTTCAGCTTAACTCCATCAAGGTCAATTCATTGTTGCAAATGGCAAGATCGCATAATTTTTTATAGATGAATGATATTCCATTGTATATAAAGACATTACTCCTTTTATTGCATTTTGCTTTATTGCACTTCTCATACATGCGATTTTTACAAAGTGAAGGTTTGCAGCAACCCTGTATCAAGCAAGTCTATCAGCACCGTTTTTCTTATAGCATTTGCTCATTCTGTGTCTCTGTGCAATTTTGGGTTAATTTTCACAATATTTCAAACTTTTTATTTATTACTATAATATTTGTTATGGTGATCTCTGATCAGTAATGTTTCTTTTTCTTGTGTGGCTTATAAGAAACATTTCTTTCTTTTTTTTTAACATCTTTATTGGGGTATAATTGCTTTACAATGGTGTGTTAGTTTCTGCTTTATAACAAAGTGAATCGGTTATACATATACATATGTTCCCATATCTGTGATCAGTAATCTTTGATGTTACTATTATAATTGTGTGAGTAACTTTTAGCAATACAGTATTTTTTAATTAAGGTATGTACATTTTTTAGACATAATGCTATTGCACACTTAACAGACTAGACTATAACGTAAATATAACTTTCATACGCACTGTGAAACCAAAATATTCATGTGACTTGCTTTATTGTGATATTCACTTTATTGCAGTGGTCTGGAACTGAATCTGCAGTATCCCTGAGGTATGCCTGTATATACCACAATTCTTTATCCATTCATCTATCAATGGACACTTAGGTTGCTTCCACATCTTGGTTATTGTAAATAATTCTGCAATGATCAGTGGAGTGCATATATCTTTTCTAGTTAGTGTTTTCGGAGATTTATTTCGATAAATATCCATAGGAGGAATTGCTGGATCATATGGTAGATCTATTTTCTAATTTTTTTAATGCTCTGTCTATATTTATTCATTTAATCTCCATAACAATGCTAAATTATTATCCTTATAATACAGAAAACTGAGGCACACATTAGGTAGAGCTAGAATTTGAATACTTGTCAGCCTGACCCCAAAGACTCTTTCACTACTCCATAATTCCAAAAATAATTGTGATATGCTAGTGGCAGATTGGGTGACAATACGAGACCAGTGGACATGCCAGATCTAAATGAATTATTGATATTATACTCCCTGGACTCTAATATCTAATTTTGAATTTGAAAAATAACCTTGAATGCTGACTATAAAGAGGGATTTCTACTTTTTTTCTTTTAATGATAAAGTATTCTTTTTTTTTAACATCTTTATTGGAGTATAATTGCTTTACAGTGGTGTGTTAGTTTCTGCTTTATAACAAAGTGAAACACTTATACATATACATATGTCCCCATATCTCTTCCCTCTTGTGCCTCCCTCCCTCCAACACTCCCTATCCCACCTCTCTAGGTGGTCACAAACCACTGAGCTGATCTCCCTGTGCTATGCGGCTGACTCCCTCTAGCTATCTATTCTTTGTTTGGTAGTGTATATATGTCCATGCCACTCTCTCACTTTGTCCCAGCTTACCCTTCCCCCTCCCCATATCCTCAACTCCATTCTCTAGTAGGTCTGTGTCTTTATTCCCATCTAGCCCCTAGGTTCTTGACAATTTTTTTTATATTTTTTTAGAATCCATATATATGTGTTAGCATATGGTATTTGTTTTTAACTTTCTGACTTACTTCCCTCTGTATGACAGACTCTAGGTCCATCCACCTCACTACAAATAACTCAATTTCATTTCTTTTTATGGCTAATATTCCATTGTATATATGTGCCACATCTTCTTTATCCATTCATCTGTCGATGGACACTTAGGTTGCTTCCACGACCTGGCTACTGTAAATAGAGCTTCAACGAACATTATGGTACATGACTCTTTGAATTGTGCTTTTCTCAGGGTATATGCCCACTAGTGGGATTGCTGGCTCATATGGTAGTTCTATTTTTAGTTTTTTAAGGAACCTCCATGCAGTTCTCCATAGTGGCTGTATCAACTTACATTCCCACCAACAGTGCAAGAGGGTTCCCTTTTCTCCACACACTCTCCAGGATTTATTGTTTGTAGATTTTTTTTTTTTTTTGGCTGTGTTGGGGCTTCGTTTCTGTGCGAGGGCTTTCTCTAGTTGCAGCAACTGGGGGCCATTCTTCATCACAGTGCGAGGGCCTCTCACTATCGCGGCATCTCTTGTTGCAGAGCACAAACTCCAGACACGCAGGCTCAATAGTTGTGGCTCACAGGCCTAGTTGCTCTGTGGCATGTGGGATCTTCCCAGACCAGGGCTTGAACCCGTGTCCCCTGCATTGGCAGGCAGACTCTCAACCACTTTGCCACCAGGTAAGCCCTGTTTGTAGATTTTTTGATGATGGCCATTTTGACCAGTGTGAGATGATATCTCATTGTAGTTTTGATTTGCACTTCTCTAATGATTAATGATGTTGAGCATTCTTTCATGTGTTTGTTGGCAATCTGTATATCTTCTTTGGAAAAATGTCTATTTAGGTCTTCTGCTCATTTTTGGATTGGGTTGTTTGTTTTTTTGATATTGAGCTGCATGAGCTGCTTGTAAATTTTGGAGATTAACCCTTTGTCAGTTGCTTAGTTTGCAAATATTTTCTCCCATTCTAAGGGTTGTCTTTTCATCTTGTTTATGGTTTCCTTTGCTGTGCAAAAACTTTTAAGTTTCATTAGGTCCCATTTCTTTATTTTTGTTTTTATTTCCATTTCTCTAGGAGGTGGGTCAAAAAGGATCTTGCTGTGATTTATGTCATCAAGTATTCTGCCTATGTTTTCCTCTAAGAGTTTTATACTGTCTGGACTTACATGTAGGTCTTTCATCCATTTTGAGTTTATTTCTGTGTATGGTGTTATGGAGTGTTTTAATTTCACTCTTTTACATTTAGCTGTCCAGTTTTCCCAGCACCACTCACTGTCTTTTCTCCATTGTATATTCTTATTTCCTTTATCAAAGATAAGGTGACCATATGTGCATGGGTTTATCTATGGGCTTTCTATCCTGTACCATTGATCTATATTCCTGTTTGTATGCCAGTACCATACTGTCTTGTTTACTGTAGCTTTGTAGTATAGTCTGAACTCAGGCAGCCTGATTCCTCCAGCTCCGTTTTGCTTTCTCAGGATTGCTTTGGCTATTCAAGGTCTTTTGTGTTTCCATACAAATTGTGAAAATTTTTGTTCTAGTTCTGTGAAAAATGCCAGTGGTACTTTGAAAGGGATTGCATTGAATCTGTAGATTGCTTAGGGTAGTAGAGTCATTTTCACAATGTTGATTCTTCCAATCCAAGAACACGGTATATCTCTCCATCTATTTGTATCATCTTTAATTTCTTTCATCAGTGTCTTATAATTTTCTGCATACAGGTCTTTTGTCACCTTAGGTAGGTTTATTCCTAGATATTTTATTCTTTTTGTTGCAGTGGCAAATGGGAGTGTTTCCTTAATTTCACTTTCAGATTTTTCAACATTAGGATATAAGAATGCAAGAGATCTCTGTGCATTGATTTTGTATCCTTCTACTTTACCAAATTCATTGATTAGCTCTAGTAGTTTTCTGGTAGCATCTTTAGGATTCTCTAGGTTTAGTATCATGTCATCTGCAAACAGTGACAGCTTTACTGCTTCTTTTCCGATTTGGATTTCTTTTTCTTCTCGGATTGAGGTGGCTAAAACTTCCAAAACTATGTTGAATAATAGTGGTGAGAGTGGGCAAGCTTGCCTTGTTCCTGACCTTAGTGGAAATGGTTTCAGTTCTTCACCATTGAGGACAATGTTGGCCGTGGGTTTGTCATACATGGCCTTTATTGTGTTGAGGTAAGTTCCCTCTATGCCTACTTTCCGGAGGGTTTTTATCATAAATGGGTGTTGAATTATAATGAAAGCTTCCTCTGCATCTATTGAGATGATCATATGGTTTTTCTCCTTCAAACTGTTAATATGGTGTATCACATTGATTGATTTGCATATATTGAAGAATCCTTGCATTCCTGGGATAAACCCCACTTGATCATGGTGTATGATCCTTTTAATGTGCTGTTGGATTCTGTTTGCTAGTATTTTGTTGAGGATTTTTGCATCTATGATCATCAGTGATATTTGCCTGTAGTTTTCTTTCTTTGTGACATCTTTGTCTGGTTTTGGTATCAGGGTGGTGGTGGCCTCGTAGAATGAGTTTGGAGTGCTCCTCCCTCTGCTATATTTTGGAAGAGCTTGAGAAGGATAGGTGTTAGCTCTTCTCTAAATGTTTGATAGAATTCACCTATGAAGCCATCTGGTCTTGAGCTTTTGTTCCTTGGAAGATTTTTAATCACAGTTTCAATTTCAGTGCTTGTGATTCGTCTGTTCAAATTTTCTATTTCTTCCTGGTTCAGTCTTGAAACGTTGTGCATTTCTAAGAATTTGTCCATTTCTTCCAGTTGTCCATTTTATTGGCATATAGTTGCTTGTAGTAATCTCTCATGATTCTTTGTATTTCTGCAGTGTCCGTTTTTACTTCCCTTCTTCACTTCTAATTCTATTGACTTGAGTCTTCTCCCTTTTTTTCCTGATAAGTCTGGCTAATGGTTTATCAATTTTGTTTATCTTCTCAAAGAACCAGCTTTTAGTTTTATTGATCTTTGTTACTCTTTCCTTTATTGCTTTTTCATTTATTTCTGATCTAATCTTTATGATTTCTTTCCTTCTGCTAATGTTGGTGCATTTTTGTTCTTTCTCTAATTGCTTTAGGCATAAGTTTAGGTTGTTTATTTAAGATGTTTGTTTCTTGAGGTAGGATTGTATTGCTATAAACTTCCCTCTTAGAACTGCTTTTGCTGCATCCCCTAGGTTTGGGGTCATCGTGTTTTCATTGTCATTTGTTTCTAGGTATCTTTTTATTTCCTTTTTGATTTCTTCAGTGATCTCTTGGTTACTAAGTAGCGCATTGTTTAGCATCCCTGTGTTTGTAATTTTTACAGATTTTTTTCCTGTAATTGATATCTACTTTCATAGCGTTGTGGTTGGAAAACATACTTGATACAATTTCAATTTTCTAAAATTTACCATGGCTTGATCTGTGACCCAAAATATGATCTATCCTGGAGAATGTTCCATGAGCACTTGAGAAGAATGTGTATTCTGTCGTTTGGGGATGGAATGTCCTATAAATATCTATTAAGTCAATCTTCTTTAATGTGTTATTTAAAGCTTGTGTTTCCCTATTTATTTTTTTTTTTTTATTTTTTATTTTTTGCAGTACGCGGGCCTCTCACTGTTGTGGCCTCTCCCGTTGCAAAGCACAGGCTCCGGACGCACAGGCTCAGCAGCCATGGCTCACGGGCCCAGCCGCTCCACGGCATGTGGGATCTTCCCGGACCGGGGCACAAACCCGTGTCCCCTGCATCGGCAGGCGGACTCTCAACCACTGCGCCACCAGGGAAGCCCTCCCTATTTATTTTTATTTTGGATGATCTGTCCATTGGTGAAAGTGGGGTGTTAAAGTCCCCTACTACGATTCTGTTACTGTCAATTTCCCCTTTTATGGCTGTTAGTATTTGCCTTATGTATTGAGGTGCTCCTATGTTGGGTGCATAAATATTTATAATTGTTATATCTTCTTCTTGGATTGACCCCTAGATCATTATGTAGTGTCCTTCTTTGTCTCTCGTAATAGTCTTTGTTTTAAAGTCTATTTTGTTTGATATGGAATTGCTACTCCAGCTTTCTTTTGATTTCCATTTGCATGGAATATCTTTTTCCATCCGCTCACTTTCAGTCTGTATGTGTCCCTAGGTTTGAAGTGGGTCTCTTGTAAACAGCATATATATGGGTCTTGTCTTTTGGTTGGAGCATTTAGTCCATTTACATTTAAGGTAATTATCAATATGTATGTTCCTATTACCATTTTCTTAATTGTTTTCGGTTTGTTATTGTAAGTCTTTTCCTTCTCTTGTGTTTCCTGCCTAGAAAAGTTCCTTTAGCATGTGTTGTAAAGTTGGTTTGGTGGTGCTGAATTCTCTTAGCTTTTGCTTGTCTGGAAAGCTTTTAATTTCTCCATCAAATCTGAATGAGCTCCTTGTTGGGTAGAGTAATCTTGGTTGTAGGTTTTTCTCCTTTGTCACTTTAAATATGTCCTGCCACTCCATTCTGGCTTGCAGAGTTTCTGCTGAAAGATCAGCTGTTAACCTTATGGGTATTCCCTTGTATATAATTTATTTTTTTTCCCTTGCTGCTTTTAATATTTTTTCTTTGTATTTAGTTTTTGATAGTTTGATTAATATGTGTCTTGGCATGTTTCTCCTTGGATTTATCCTGTATGGAACTCGCTGTGCTTCCTGGACTTGATTAACTATTTCCTTTCCCATATTAGGGAAGTTTTCAACTATAATCTCTTCAAATATTTTCTCAGTCCCTTTCTTTTTCTCTTCTTCTTCTGGGACCCCTATCATTTGAATGTTGGTGTGTTTAATGTTGTCCCAGAGGTCTCTGAGATTGTCCTCAGTTCTTTTCATTCTCTTTTTCTTTATTCTGCTCTGCAGTAGTTATTTCCGCTATTTTATCTTCCAGGTCAGTTATCCGTTCTTCTGCCTCAGTTATTCTGCTCCTGATTCCTTCTAGAGAATTTTTTATTTCGTTTATTGTGTTGTTCATCATTGTTTGTTTGCTCCTTAGTTCTTCTAGGTCCTTGTTAAACATTCCTTGCATTTTCTCCATTCTATTTCCAAGATTTTGGATCATTTTTACTACCATTATTTTGAATACCTTTTTAAGGTACACTGCCTATTTCCTCTTCAGTTGTTAGGTCTGGTAGGTTTTTGCCTTGCTCCTTCATCTGCTGTGCGTTTCTCTGTCTTCTCATTTTGCTTAACTTACTGTGTTTGGGGTCTCCTTTTTGCAGGCTGCAGGTTAGTAGTTCCCGCTGTTTTTGGTGTCTTTTCCCAGTGGTTAATGTTGGTTCAGTGGGCTGTGTAGGCTTCCTGGTGGCGGGGAGTAGTGCCTGTGTTCTGGTTGATAAGGCTGGATCTTATCTTTCTGGTGGGCAGGTCCACATCTGGTGATGTGTTTTGGGGTGTCTATAGCTTTATTATGATTTTAGGCAGCCTCTCTGCTCATGGATGGGGTTGTGTTCCTGTCTTCTAATTGTTTGGCATAGGGTGTCCAGCACTAGCCTTCTGGTCACTGAGTGGAGCTGGGTCTTGGCATTGAGATGGAGATATCTGGGAGATTTTTGCCATTTGATATTACATGGAGCCAGGAGGTCTCTTGTGGACCAGTGTCCTGAACATGGCTCTCCCACCTCAGAGGCACAGCCCTGACGCCTGGCTGGAACACCAAGAGACTGTCATCCACACGGCTCAGAATGAAAGGGAGAAAAAAAAGAGAAAAAGAAAGAAGATAAAATAAAATAAAATAAAATAAAATAAAATAAAATAAATTTATTAAAATAAAAAATAAGTATTAAAAATTTTCTTTAAGTAATAAAAAAAAAGGAAAGAAAGAAGAGAGGAACCAAACCAAAAACCAAATCCAGCAATAACAAGTGCTAAAAACTATACTAAAAAAAAAAAAAAAAACGGACAGACAGAACCCTAGGACAAATGGTAAAAGCAAAGCTGTACAAAGTAACACAAAGAAGTATACACATACACACACACACAAAAAGGGAAAAAAAAAAAATATATATATATATATATATCATTGCTCCCAAAGTCCACCTCCTCAGTTTGTGATGATTCGTTGTCTATTCAGGTATTCCACAGATGCAGGGTACATCAAGTTGATTGTGGAGCTTTAATCCGCTGCTTCTGAGGCTGCTGGGAGAGATTTCCCTTTCTCTTCTTTGTTTGCACAGCTCCTGGGGTTCAGCTTTGGATTTGGTCTCGCCTCTGCGTGTA
The DNA here is from genome assembly GCF_964270905.1 of Leucopleurus acutus. Classification (NCBI taxonomy): domain Eukaryota; kingdom Metazoa; phylum Chordata; class Mammalia; order Artiodactyla; family Delphinidae; genus Leucopleurus; species Leucopleurus acutus. Next base: position 131,222,254 of record NC_139146.1, on the reverse strand, counting down.
GGTCGCCTGAGGACGTCTGTTCCCGCTCAGAAAGGATGGGGTTAAAATAGCAGCTGATTAGGGGGCTCTGGCTCACTCAGGCTGGGGGGAGGGAGGGTACGGATGTGGGGCGAGCCTGTGGTGGCAGAGGCCAGCATGACGTTGCACCAGCCTGAGGCGTGCCGTGCGTTCTCCCGGGGGAGTTGTCCCAGGATCCTGGGACCCTGGCAGTGGCGGGCTGCACAGGCTCCCCGGAAGCGGGGTGTGGATAGTGACCTGTGCTCGCACACAGGCTTCTTGGTGGCTGCAGCAGCAACCTTAGCATCTCATGCCCGTCTCTGGGGTCCGCGCTGATAGCCGTGGCTCACGACCATCTCTGGAGCTCCTTTAAGCGGGGCTCTTAATCCCTTCTCCTCGTGCACCAGGAAACAAAGAGGCAAGAAAAAATCTCTTGCCTCTTCGGCAGGTTCAGACTTTTTCCCGGACTCCCTCTGGGCTAGCCATGGCTCACTAGCCCCATTCAGGCTGTGTTCATGCAGCCAACCCCAGTCCTCTGCCTGGGATCTGACCTCCGAAGTCCGAGCCTCAGCTCCCAGCCCCCGCCTGCACCAGCGGGGGTGCAGACAAGCCTCTTCGGGCTGGTGAGTGCTGGTCGGCAGCGATCCTCTGTGCGGGAATCTCTCCGCTTTGCCCTTCACTCCCCTGTTGCTGTGCTGTCCTCCGTGGCTCTGAAGCTTCCCCCCTCCACACCCCGCAGTCTCCGCCCGGGAAGGGGCTCCTAGTGTATGGAAACCTTTCCTCCTTCACAGCTCCCTCCCACTGGCTCAGGTCCCGTCCCTATTCTTTTGTCTCTGTTTATTCTTTTTTCTTTTGTCCTACCCAGGTACGTGGGGAGTTTCTTGCCTTTTGGGAGGTCTGAGGTCTTCTGCCAGCGTTCAGTAGGTGTTTTGTAGGAGTTGTTCCACACGTAGATGTATTTCTGATGTATCTGTGGGGAGTAAGGTGATCTCCGCGTCTTACTCTTCTGCCATCTGGAAGCTCCTCCAAGTCACTCTCTGTTTTTTACTGTTTTGAGGAAACGTCATACTGTTTTCCATAGTGCCTGCACCAATTTACAATCCCATCAACAGGATACAAGTATTCCCTTTTCTCCACATCCTTACCAATAATTGTTATTTCTTGTCTTTTTGATAATAGTCATTCTAATAGTGTGAGGTAATTTTTGATTTGCAGTTTCCTGATGATTAAGGATGTTGAGCATCTTTTCATGTATCTTTTGGCCATCTCTATGTCTTTGGAAAAATGTCTATTCAGATCCTCTGTACCTTTTTTGATTGGATATTTTTTTTGCTATTGACCTGTATAAGTTCTTTATATATTTTGGAGATTAGCCCCTTATCAGATACATGATTTTCAAATAACTTCTCCCATTCAGTAAGTTGCCCTTTCATTTTGTTTCAGTGGTTTCCTTTGCTGTGCAAAAGCTTTTTAGTTTAATGTAGTCCCACTTATTTTTGCTTTTGTTGCTTCTACTTTGTTGTCAGATTCAAAAAAATCATCACCAAGACCTCTGTCAAGGAGCTTACCACATGTTTTTTTCTTCTAAGAGTTTTAGAATTTCAGGTCTTACATTCAGGTCTTTAATTCATTTGAGTTAATTTTTGATTATGGTGTACAATAGTGGTTGCGTTTCACTCTTTCGCATGTAGCTGTCCAGTTCTCCTAATACCATTTGTTGAAGAGACTGTGCTTTCCCATTGTATATTCTTGGCTCCTTTGTTGTAAATTAAATGACCATATATGACCCTATGTGTGTTTATTTTTGGGTTCTCTATTCTGTTCCATTGATCTATGTGTCTGTTTTGATGCCAGTGCCATACTGTTTTAATTACTACAGCTTTGTAAAATAGTTTGAAATCAGGGAGCATGATGCCACCAGCTTTGCTCTTCTTTCTCAAGCTTGCTTTGACTATTCATGTTCTTCCACGGTTTCATATAAATTTTCAGATTATTTGTTCTATTTCTTTGATAAATGCCATGGGAATTTCAGGAATTCCCTGGCAGTCCAGTGGTTTGGACTCTTTGCTTCCACTGCAGGGGACATGGGTTCGATCCCTAGTCAGGGAACTAAGATCCCATGTGCTGTGTGGTGAAACCAAAACAAAAAAGGCATAATGCCATGGGAATTGTGATAGGGATTACATTGAATCCATAGATTGCTTTGGGTATTAGGGACATTTTAACTATTGATTCTCCAAGTCCATGAGCATGGGGTTATCTTTCCATTTATTTGTGTCTTCTTTATCTTTTTTCATTATTGACTTATAGTTTTCAATATACACGTCTTTCATCTCCTTGATTAAATTTATTTCTAGGTATTATAATTTTTTGATGCAATTATAAATGGGATTATTTCTTAATTTCTCTTTCTGATGGTTTGTTATTAGTGTACAGACATGCAATAGCTTTTTCTGTTTGTTGATTTTGTATTCTTCAACTTTACTGAATTCATTTATTAGTTCTAACAGATTTTTGATGGTGTGTTTAGGGTTTTCTATATATAATACCATGTCATCTGCAAATAGAGATAGTTTTACTTCTTCTTTTCTAATTTGGATGCCTTTTATTTCTTTTTCTTGCCTAATTGCTCTAGCGAGGACTTCCAATACTATGTTGAACATATGTGGCAGGAACGGATATGCTTGTCTTGTTCCTGACCTTAGATGAAGAGCTTCAGCTTTTCACCACTGAATATAATGTTAGATGTGTGCTTATTATATATGGCCTTTACTATGTTGAGGTATGTTCCCTTTCTACATGCAATGTTGAAAGTTTTTATCACAAATAGATGTTGAAGTTTGTTAAATGCTTTTTCTGCATCTACTGAGAGAATCATATGCATTTTATCCTCATTTTGTTAATGTGGTGTATCATATTGACTGATCTGTGGATCTTGAACCATTCTTGTGATCCTGGGTCCCAGTTGATAATGTGTATGATCCTTTCAATGTACTATTGAATTTGGTTTGCTAATATTTTGTTGAGGACTTTTGCATCTACGTTCATCAGTGATATTGGCCTGTAATTTTCTTTTTTTGCGGGCTCTTTGGTTTTTGTATCAGGGTAATGTTGGCCTCATAAAATGTGTTTGGAAGAGCTCCCTTCTCGTCTATACTTTGGAAGAGCTTGAGAATGATTGGTATTAATAATTCTTTGAAAATTTGGTAGAATTCACTAATGAAGCTGTCTGCTCCTGGACTTGTTTGTTGGGAGGTTTTTGATTACTGATTCAATCTCCTAACTAGTAGTCAGTCTGCTCAGATTTTCTTTTCCTCATGACTCAGTCTTGATAGGTTCTTTGTTTCTAGAAATTTATCCATTTCTTCCAGGTTGTCCAATTTGTTGGTGTATAATTGTTCACAGTAGGCTCTTATGATCCTTTGTATTTCTGTGGTATCAGTTGTAACATCTCCTCTTTCATTTCTGATTTTATTTATTTGAGTCCTCTCTCTTTTTTCCTGGTGAGTCATGTTAATTTTGTTTATCTTTTCAGAGAATCAACTCTTAGTTTCATTGATCTTCTCTATTGTCTTTTTAGTCTCTATTTCATTTATTTCCACTGTAATCTTTATTATTTCCTTCCTGTACATATTTGACATATACAACTTGATGAGTTTGGAATTAAGTATACACCTGAAAACCATCACCACAATCTATGCCATAAACATACCCATCTCTCTGAAAAGTTTCTTCCCACCCTCTTGATTTATTAATATTATTATTTTGTGTGATAAGAACACAACATAAGATCTACCTTCTTCACAAATATTTAAGCATATAATGCAGTATCATTACTATAGGCTCTATGTTGTACAGCAGATTCTAATTCTAATTCTAAATTCAACAGTCTTTTGGTTTCAGCTCATTGTTTCCAATTAAAGGAAATTTCCAATACTAAGTTCCTTATAAACTATACTCAAGTTTATAACCTGTTAGGAACTAGGCCAATATACAGAAAAGTAGAGTGAAAGAAGTGGAGGGATATTATGATTCTTTGCAAGGCTTAATTTAGGCAGATTCTTGTCTTGTGCCTAAATACTTAGCCTTCCCAGAAACGTGCCTTCAACAGGATTAGAGGAAAAGTTCCCTGGTCCACTCTCTTTAAAAACAAGAAAAAAGGGGGGGCTTCCCTGGTCCACTCTCTTTAAAAACAAGAAAAAAAGGGGGGAAATGCCCTCAAAATTATTTAATTGGAAAGGTATCAGAGAAAGAGAACTTTTCATGTGTGTATATTCTAAGTGAAAAATGAGTATGATAAACCTGGTCAGAAGGATAAAATATTCCCTTGCACATCCATGACATTTGGGGACATCAAGTATCAACCAACAGATTTTCCATTTGATTATTTGTGACTTTTGACTTAGAAAATATACTTTCCTTAAAAGCTGGTGGATATTGCTTAAGAAACACAATCTTTTGACATTTTCTCTACCATTTTCTGTTTTAATAAATGAGGGGAGAAGACCAACACAGTAAAGTAATGTCAAAGTAGACTTTATATTTTGGAAACACAGACAAGGGTGAAGATGCAAAATTCCCCCCCAAAATTAGATGAGACATATCATGCATTTCCAATATCTACAACTTGTGTTTACACTGTGGCATAAATAAAAACACCTAGTCAGTGTGATGGTGAGATCTATAACTTTCATATGTCTTAAAGGTTTTTTTTCTCTCTATTTTTAATCTTACAGCCATTGGAATATGTCTGGTTTCTTATTTAATTATAATTCACTTTAAAATAAATCCCACTTTGGGGAAGTTGAGCTGAAGAGTATTATGTTCACAATAAAATACAGAATTCTTCTCTTCCTTTTTACAGTTCTCAGAAGATAAAGGCATAATAAAGAGTTGATCTTAAAAGAAAAAATCCGGCATAAATAAGTCTTTGCTTTATTTTTAAATTAACATAAAAATAATATCCCATAAGCATACTACCCAATAGAAGTATTATGATTTTTGTATATGCTCTTCCTTGTTTTCATAAGTGCTTATTCTTCATATTGTTGTAATTGTCATATATATCAAATATTGTACCTTCTCTTTCCCACATGATGTTACATGATATTGGTGAGTATTTTTCACATGCATATTTTTTATTAGAAGCATAACATTCTACTAATTTACTTAAGCCTTTTCTCGTTTGGGGTATGTATATTACCTCAAAATGTTTAACTTTGAACTTCTTTAAGTATTTTCTGGATACTTTCCAGATCTGGTAGTGGGATCCTAGGAGATTGGCAGCAAAAATGTGTAAATATCTTGTGGATCTATTACTGTGACACCTCTTTCTAGGTAAGTTTTCCTGTAGTCTCTCAGATAATTCTTTTGGTGGAATGTCAGTAGAAAGTATATACCTCACGTTAGCTTTGCCCAATAACGTGGGAATGTTTAAAATAAAGGACAAGCTCTCACCCCAAGAAGTGATGATAGGACACAGGAGTAACAGGAAAGGCTAGCTGTCATACGTCACATACAGATGTGTGGATTGTGCATAAGCTGGAAGACAGGATGGCATCAACCTGGAAAACGCAGTCACACCCCTCATGTGACTCCTTGGGGTTGGTGTTATTTATTGGTCCTGGCCTCGGTGGAACTCCTTGAATTGTGCTGACTATGGAAGGGTTTTCTTCAGGGTGTGTTTTCACTCTTTGGCTTGGCACACAAGACCCTGAATCCTAGATTTGAGCTGAAAAATCTTGACCACAGAATTAGTCTCTCCCAGTTTCTAACTGCTAATACCCCAGGTGGTTACACCACCATCTGCTATGGTCGCTGCCTTCTGCAAAGAGTTAGGTCATGCTGTCAACAGAAGCTGAAAGTGGGAAGAAAGATTTTAATTCAGTGGAAATGGCAATTTTTTTTCTATTTTCTTCAGCTTTTTCCAGTGTTTACCAGAAAGACATTTCCTGATTCCACTGGGTTCCCGTTTTTCCACTGAATCATCACAAGCCCTTTCTGCCCACTCAGTTCTCCTAACCCACGCTTTTTAAATAGTGCATTCCTGCACCATGGTAGTGTTACAATAGATACCAAATGGCTAAGGCTTTTTCCAAAAGAGATGCTCCAATCTGCACTGTCATCAGAAATGAGTGAGATCTTGTTTCACATCACTCTTAGTAACAGGGACTTCTCTGTTTTTCCTTCCTTAGTTGAACATCAACAAATATTCTCAATGCTCCAAGATGGTGTCAAAATTCCTTCTGAAAATAATACATAGCAGCAATAATAAAACCTATGAATTATAGAGTGTCGATTATATGCCTGACACTGAAATCCTCTCTTTCATTTATCCTTAAACAACCCCCCAAAATGAATAGTTTTCTTCCCATTCAACCTGTAAGGAAAGTGAGGATCTAAAAGAGTAATTTGTCCACATCTGTAGCCTCAATGGGAAGAGTGGGCATCACTGAAACCGACATCTAGCTGAACTTAGTTACCTCAAAGCCACCTATGCCACACTAGCCTGCGAGTCACAACTACTGAGCCCAAGTGCCACAACTACTGAAGCCCACATGCCTAGAGCCCGTGCTCCACAACAACAGAAGCCACCGCAATAAGAAGCCCACGCACCACAACAAAGAGTAGCCCCCGCTCGCCACAACTAGAGAAAGCCCGCGCACAGCAACGAAGAACCAACATAGCCAAAACTTAATTTTTAAAAAAAAGAAGAAAAAGAGCATATGGTTTAGGGAGTTCCCTGGCAGTCCAGTGGTTAAGACTCTGCACTTCCACTGCAGGGGGCATGGGTTCAATCCCTGGTCAGGGAACTAAGATCCTGCATGCCCAGCATGACCAAAAAAAAAAAAAAAAAAATAGAGAGAGCATATGGTTTAAACCAAATCATTCCCAGTTAGTCATAAGGAAACATCTACATATTATTTGTTATCAGGTATGGGGTTTTTTCCTCTTAAGTAAATTGGTATTTAATCAATCATCACTTCAATTAAGGATACTTATTCTTTGCTTAAAATATGTAACAAAGAATGCATATATGATGGTTAAGCTAGATTTTTTTTTTAAAAAAAAGGAGGAGAAAAAAAGGAAGGAAATAACAGTAAGGAAGGGAAAAACTAAATATTTGTTAAATGTTTATGCTAGGAATTGGCACCTGGACTCCTCATTTTTATATTGATATGAATCTTGTGAATAAGGATTATGACTCTCCCCATTTTGCAAATAAGGATGAGGCAAAGGAGATTAAATCACATGCCTAGAGCCACAGAACCAGTAATTGGAAGAGCTGGGTTTGGAACCAGCTCTGTGTGTTGCCAAAGTACACATTCTTTCTTCTCTACTCTGTTGGCTTGATGATCATTACCTAATGAGACAGCACCAAGCGAATATTTTTTAGTCTAATTATATGGATTGTTTAATAAAATGTTTTGCCAGTTAAAATATCTCTAGTTCTAATTATTAGTAACTAATAATAATTGACACTTGCCCCACAGTCTCTGTGTTTTTCTGATAAATGACAAAAGTAAACATTGCCTGGACTTTTACACAATATATGACTCAAGATATTCCTGTGATTCAGAATAAAATTCAATCAATACTGAATGGGTACCAAATGGAAAGTTTAAAGCACATTTTGTCACACAAGAAAACATTAGAGAGGAGCCTGAAAAGATGACATCTTGTCCTTTGATTTTGAAAAGTATCCTAAAAATCATTTCAAGTTCTACTCTCTATCATATAAAATAGGAATGGAGCAGTCATATTACAAACATGTAAGTGTTAAAAAGCAAGAAAATCAAGGTGCCCATCTTGAATACCTTGGAGAAACACAAAGCTTCACTACTATAAATTATTAAAAGAATGAAATACATGCATGAATAAAGCAAAGTTCTGAATCCTTGGGCAGATCAATTTTAAATTAGTTCAGGAAGGGTCTTGACATCTGCCTGATTGAATTGTTTAAAGAATGAGTGGAAGTCATTCAGCTACTGGTTGCTTTGTTGTTGTTTTCCAAATGTGTTGATGACTTATCCATTTGGCGACAATTTTTTCAACTGCCAAAAAAGTAATCAATCTAAGACCTTGTGTTAGATTTGTGACTTTGTTGTGTCTTTTCTGTATGTCCACCGCACTTCTAATAATAGAATCCATTATGGGCTCTCCATTGGAAAGCCCATTTCTTGTGATTTGGGTGGGGTGAACCTGTCTGTGGCCACATGATGATCCTATGACTCACAGCTGGCCAATCAGAATACTCCATCCCTATCATAACCACAGTGATTGGATGAGTTCGTGACCTAATGAAAGCCAGTCAGAGTATTTGATTGGACTGAGAGAGTCTTTCTTCCTTTTCATCAAAACTCAAAAGGATAGATAAACTCTTGGGGTTTCCTTTCCTCTCATGTTGAGACCAATAGGAAAATAGGGCAAAGGGGTAGAGAAACAAAGCTCTAAGGACACTACTTGAAACCCTGAATCTACCTGTACCTGAAGTAGATCCATCCTTGGATGGATGACTACAGATTCCAAAATATTCCCCTTATTTTGCTTAAGGTAATTTGAGTTGGAGTTCTGTCACTTGCAACCAATAGATTCCTCACTAATAAAAGTGTAATATTATTTTCTAAGTCACTCCAAGCTACTGTGCAGTATGTCTTTTTACTTTTAGTCAACTATCAGATAACACGAAGCAAGACCAAATGAGATGGCCAGAATCATTAAGGATATCTCAATTTTCTTTTCAACAATACTTCTGAGAGCCTGGAAAGAAAACCAATGTTCAATTTGATTCAATCACACTATCACAGTAACTATGGTCTTCTACATAGTACTCTATTAAGTTCATGCAAATTCTTTCTATATCATATAACTTTGGAATAAAAAAAGGATTTTGGAGTGCCTCTTCCTCTGTCTACACTTTAGACATAAGAAATCAGAAGTCTGATAATATCAAGTGAACTGTCCAAAATCATACCGCTAGTTAGTGACGGTGTTGGAACGAAACCAAAATCTGCATCCATAATTTACCAGAAATTATAAAATTATGCCAATTACAGTATTCACATTATTCTGAGATGAAGTGACTAGAGACCCCACCAGAATATTATCATTTTAAAAATCAGAAATTCGCTTAGTGAAGCACAGAAGTGATCCTGCTTATTTACCCATTAGGGTATCATTAATTCTTCTGAAATGAGGATGTACTGAGCCAAAATTCTATTAAAAACACACAATAATAAATGACCTGAGATGATCTCTTTGTAATTCTGTTGTGTTTTCCTTATAAATAACTGCCAGACAGAAGAGGGTAAAAATAATGATATTCAAATGGGAACCAGTAAATGTAAATTCTATTAGTTATGAAAGCTGAATTATAATCTGAGTGAAAAAAAATGCTGATTAAAAAAAAAAAAAGGTTTTCTTTTGGCTAAGATGGCTTCATCATTCTTCCTCAGAGTTGATAGCCCAGATCTAATAATAATAACTAAGTTCCAATAACCAGACAATGTATTTAGAGAATTCTAACAATCAAACAGCATTTTTGACCAAGTTATTAGATTTCCCTGGTTGGATCAGCAGATTTTTTCCTCCATATCCTTAATTCATATTTTTTAAAAGTGGAGGCCTCCTATTACTGCTCCAATAGGCATAATTATTATAAAATGTTTAGTATGCATTTGTGGATTTTTAAATCAACTCTCTCATCTTCAGACAAGAAATCCTATTAAACCAAAAGTGAACTAAGTATTTTCTTTTGGAATTGTTACATAATTACATAGAATAAATTTGTAGCCCTAGAAAGTGAACAAAGAAAAGACCCGAACTGACCACAAGCAAACAAAAGAACATCAATGGAATAAAGAGAATTTAAAAAACTATATTAATATCCATTTAAACACCTCTTCTGCAGCAATTTTTTAACTATTTTATTAAAATATAGTTAATCTTATTGATCAATAGTCACAACCTATTTCTAGCAGGCTAACCTAGCTCAAAATGAGCTGTTATTTTTGCTTTATATTTGCGAAAAGAAAATGCAATTTTATAATAAAATGTCATATTACATCTTTAACACATCTCAGTCAGATTTTGAAGGAGTAAAATAGTGAATGGTATGCCCATAGAATTATAATGACCACAGGTCTAAATAATGATTTTTATCAACTGTAATCATACCATTTCTATATCAGCAAGACATTTGCTGCTATAATGATTAATCAGCATTTATAAAATAGCTAGATTAGGCTTTTTACAATAGTTTCTTTCTTAAGTTCTGGCTAGAACACTCCCAGCAGACAGGCAGACATGAATGCTAGCCCCAGAAATCTGCCTGTTTTCCAGTTTCCCAGCTTTGCCCACCCCCACTCCCTCCTGTCAGGCTAATGAATCACCTCCTCACTCTGGTTCCTATCTGGTCCTCTTTGCCTCTCACTCCCAGGAAGTTTACAGATACTATTCATACCTTCAAAATAATACACACAGACTCTCCATTTATACCATCAACTCTCTCGGTACAGAATGAGAATCATTTAATCTAGTGACTGTTCTACTCACCAGGTTGGCAGAGGAAAGTTGGTAAGTGGCTATTTCAATATGCTCTGTGTACAAGTTCTTCTTCTTGGTTATTACCATTGATCTTCGTGTACAAAACAGCATGCAGGATATAACCCTGCTGCTTTTGACATGCTTGCTCCCAGGTCCCTGCATCTAGGAAAACTGTCCTGCCTTCTTCCCACTCAGAATCTTGTGGCTGTAGCCTTCCATGGTTCTCTAGACAGTGGGGTGCTTGGGGTCAGCCAGACTCTACGACAGCTGCTTATTGTTACATGGGGCCCTAAACTGGAAGAAACAAAGATAATCCAAAGAGAGGAGATTTCAACAAAAAGTTTTAAAGAGACACACACTTTTCTGTCACTGGTGACATGCTGCTATAAAGCAGAGGACTGAAATGTGAAGGCGTGCTGGGTCCAGTGATGCTACTTTAATGTCAACATACTCCTGATGCTGTTTTGCTGCTGCCCCTTTTTTTTTAAGGAGTAAGTTTTCCCACACACTGTAGTTTTAAAGTGCAAATAAATACAAGATCCAGTCACTGTTTGGATTCAGTGTTTTCACTTGGAACCAGTGCCTTACAGATTATGACATGCAGCACACAGAAAATGGGATTAGAAAAGGTGCTGTGGCCATAGGGTTGTCCTCGGGCTGTAGAACGCAGGGAAAGCCCTTCATTATTCTCCCCTCAGAATGAGGAAGCTCAGGATAGCTATGTGTCACCTCTAATGTCATCGTCTCCCTCTCAGGCTTTGTCTCCCTGTCTCCCTCTTCCCTTCACTGTCTCTCCTCCTTCCCCCCACCCCTCCTCCTCTCTCTCCTTGGCTCCCAGGACCAAAGGAAGGCAGAAGAGCCTAAGAGTGGATCCACCATTCCCTAATGAATTAATAACCATGCCCAGCCTCAACGCGAGCCAGAAAGGACGGTTCAATTCCAAATAGAGTGTGAGGAATCATTAAAAGATGTGCACTGAAAGTCAAAGAATTGGGGTTTTATTATTGTTACTGCTGCGAAAGCTGCTAAAATATTTAGGTTTTAAAAAGAGGGTTTCAATAAATGTAACATCAATCAGCGTTCATGTCAGCTAATTTTTAAAAATACGCTAAGAAGATTTACAACGGAAAACAAAGAGAAATCACTGTTTCTATCCGGTACGTAAAGTTAGAGTGAAGGTCTATCAATACGGATGTGGCATAGAGGAATGCCTAAGAGAAAAACAAAATGATGTGTGAAATTATAACCAAATCGCCTAAATTAAGAAGTGGTCACTTAGGTTTTATCTAAATAACTAGATAAGAGCTTTCTCGTGACCAAGTTTAAATAGCATATTTTCCTTTATAATCATGCTGATTGCAGTTCTTGATATTTGGGACACAGATTTACTAGGAAAGATAGGAAAATAAAACATGAAATAAACCAGCATGTAATTTCATAAATATACACAATTCCCCATAAGACACTGACGAGAGAGTCTCAGTTTAGTTTTCTAGTTAGTCTCTGCTTCTCCTGCATAAACAGACCCCTCCACATGGATGGAAAGGTAACTTGTATAAGGTCTCTATTTCCAGTAAACAAAAGACGCTCTGCCACACAGCCTAGGATTCACTGAAATGGGGGCTCTTTGGGCAATGGGGTTTGAGGAAAGTATTCAGCAAATAATATTACTCATCCAACATCACTTTCACTTCCTTTCTGAAGCTCTTGTTTGGAACTTCTGTTTTGAATTTGGGTGACAGAATTTGGGTGTAAAGTAAGGAAGAAATTCTGATAAAGACAAGCTAACCAGAAATTGAAGATCTCAGGCAGGTACTCACACACACACACACACACGGCACAGCTGTGCACTCTGTACACTCTTTTGCTCACTGTTTACTACATGAGGGCGCAAGATAGTAAAGAACTGTATTCAAATGGTCAATGTATAATTAAAGTTGTTTTATCAGTCATCTAAGTAAATGTAAAATCATCAAGAAATAAACATTCTACTTGTAAACTCAGACTTACTAATTACAATGCTAGGATAAATATTTTACACAATTTAATACAAAGCCCCATCAGTTTTATTCCTAAGTTTAAAAAAGTGGCACTACTTTGAAGCAGATTTATACTGCTGCTGATTAGCTGATGTAAAAGGAAAAAATAGGGTCAAATTTTTCCTTCCAAAAAGATACCTGTTAACCTGATTTTGAAGCTCAAACAAGTGGTGGGGGGGAATTCTAGGCGATCCCAAAATGCAAACCAGCATTTGCTCATTCATTGGTCCAAATTTAGGTGGAAAGGTTTTGTCGAAAGGAAATGGGCACAGACCCACCAACCGAGCAATCCTTCTGAATATATTCCTTCACAGGTCCACAAATGAGTATGTATAGGAATGTTCACAGAAGCATTGTTTATGATTGCAAATAGAGGAGGAAACACAAAATCCATCTCTGGGAATGGTAAAATATCAAGTATGCAAACCATGAGTACGAAATCAGAGGCAGAACTCACGAGCTGGACTTAACATTTAGCAACACAGAAAGAGCTCAAAAACATAATGCTTAATTTTTAAAGCAAGAAATTAAATGAGATTTATAGCACAATACCATTTATATATATTTAAAAGACACTCAAAACAATACTGTATATTTTCAAGGGTATGCTTAACTTTGTGTACTTCTATAATTTTATTTATTGTATATAATTTTTATGTGTGTATCTAGACACACACACATACATGGCAAGAATTGCAAGAACATAACATTAAGTAGAGATTGGGGACCACACTGGAAAACAAAATGAAACAAAAGAGAGGCTTGTTCCAGCCAATCTACAACATAGTAGGCTATGAATGAGGACCATGATTGACTCAATTCTGTATACTTGACCAAAAGAAAAGCACAAAAGACTTTGGAGCCATAGTTATTGACACTGCACATTGGGATAAACCAACATATCTAAAAAACCAACCATATCTAAAAATAAAATTCATATAAAGGGAAAGAAAATGATTTGTATAGCAAAAAATTATAGATTGGTGGCATCCTTAAGCTATAATATTTACAGTCAAGTACAATTTGGAAATCTTAAAACTCATACTGAAAATTCTTTATTTGGCAAATCTATTTATGGGTCTGATTACATTTAAACACATGAAAAAAAGAAAATCACAGTAAGGAAAAACCATCTGAAGAGTTCACTGCAGTAACAGTGCTCACCCTAAAAAAATCAGGGTTATCATGGCAATGACCTCCACCACCTGGAACAGGCAGTCACATCAGGCAACAGTGTCATGGCTGTGCTACATGTTGTGTGTATGAGTTAAGCAGCTGAGAAAAAGCAATTTATATATGTATATATCCATGAAATTCTGTCTCAATGATCTAGCTGTCTGAGGTGAAACAGTGAGGTTTTCTCTGCATGAAGACTATGTCATGTCCCAATTCACGTTATATGGATCAGACGTAGATACACTGCACATTTTCTGATAAGAGTTTGCAAACTTCTGTTAAAGGTAAACTGTCGTGTTAAAGACAACTACTCAGAGCCATTTAGAGTGATCCATAATAGTTATCCAACCAGATGCAAATATGGAGACCAGAAAGAGCATCTCTATGACTTTTATCATTCTGACATCTTTGAAAATACTTTATTATTTCAACTTCCAATAAAAACATGTACATATTGATTATATATTTATAGTTATATAATCAAAGCTGGTAGACTATATTACTCAGATAACAGAAGTAATATTTTAAGTGTTTTGACCACCTATGTCTTCACTGCTAAGGAAGTTAAATTAAATAATATACAAAAATGGCTGGTGCTAATTTGATTTTTCAGCAAATACAACTTGAGAACATCATCCATTTTTAAATCCATTATCTCTACTCATCTTACCATTACTTAAAATATTGGTTTCGTGAGAATGTCTTGGGAAGTTACTGAAACCACACAAATGAAGCTCATTCTTATAAGTAAAATAACAAATTATTTGAGGGATAAGCCAAGCCCATCAACCAGACCATCATCTCAACATTATTAAAAAATTGCTGAAGTGAGAATTTTATCCCCAAAAAGTTATACATAGGAAGTCACAGGAATCAACAACTATGAGAGTTGACCAACAAACTAATACCCCCAAAACCATCACTCTAAGCTAGATATGGGACACTACACAATAAAAAAAGAATATACAGCAAAATGCACCACCTAAAAAGTCTCAGAGACACATAAGCTTCAAAATGTGTATTCTTAGGATATGAGAGCTAAGTTCCGGTAACCATTTGCTGACAAAAACACACAAAAAAGTATCAACACTCCAGTATTCATCCCATCATCTCAAACAAACCGTCCGTTTGACAAAAATTATAAAGCAAATCACCATATTCATAAGTGGCTGTAAAGCCATATTTTATGCCTTGGCACTACGTAGATGAAACCACAGTTAGGTGAATTAAAAATTTGTTTCCTATTGTCTAACATTTCCCCTGTTATGAGATTGTCTACAAATGGTGAGGAAGAAAAATTTAGAAGATGTATTACACACTATTTTTTTTAAAGGCTATAAAATTTTGCACAGACCAAGCAAGTCCTCAGATAGTTAAATGGTCACACCAGAGCATTTATCTGAAATTTCTACAATAAATGGCCACCTTGAAAGTTTTTTTTTTTAAATACTGAGAAGTACTAAAAAATTTTGTTGGGTTTTTTTTTCCCTCTCCCCTTTGCAACAGAATGAGGGAATGAAACATATTTCTTGGACACTGAGGATAATTATAACTAATCATCTCCTTCTCCTTGGAGCAACATCCGTTGACGTTCCTTCATTTTAGGGTGGCTGGCTGACACAATTCAAATATAATTACTCTTCTTGCATGATAAACTCCAGCACCGTGAGCAAATACAGTATGTCTCATTGTCAAGTATGGCTAGACAGCAGCAGTGTAATATAGACCTTTCAAGCCCTGGTGTAGCCCCCTGCCTTTGAAATCTGTGCGAGATGACAAAACTGACTTTCATTTCCCTTGGACTTTCTCAAGGTATCCTTATTAAGAAAAAAAAAAAAGCCTAAAACCCATAAATTTAATCTACTGCCTGCCAATCACAATGGTTTCTGCTGTCAGACACTCATAATACATAACCACAATATTTAAATGTTATTGTCTTATACAAGAAGAAAATGTTGCTCATGACTATCCTAAATAGTCATGTGACAAGTCAGTGCGTTTCCTTTGTTTGCCTCTTCACCGCCAAACAATAGCAAGAGCAGGAAACCTGTAACCAATGGACCAATTGTGGAAGGAGCTATACAATAATAAACGCTAAAGGAGATCATTTTTCCTAGCTACCTTGTAAGAGACAATTGCATGATAAGAGAAAGTGTGGTTCCTAACATGTATTTCATTTCAGATTTATAGTGACACTTGCTATTTTATTCTCAAATGACTTCTAATTTTTAAAAAACCAAACTCATAATCGGATGATCACTGGAATACAACTTTCACCAACTTTTGAAAAATAAATAGTAAAAAAAAAAAAAAGAAAAAATAGCATCACATAGTCATGAATGTCGAGTTGGGGAAGGAACAAAGGCTTGAAACTTAAAATGAAACTTAAAGTGACTTTCCCTAATAAAACGTCTGTGTTTTACAAGGAGATGGTGGTCTCTTTTGGAGGACCCGATCTACAAAAGAGTTTCATTTGTGTTTTCCAGGTTATAGGTAGATAACTTAAGTCCAAGTTCCCATAGTGTGCTTTTTTTTCTTTTTTAACCATGCATACATTTATTATAGCTGGCACTTTCTAATAATGTCAGTCAGCTGTTGCAAATACAATGGTCGAGGGTTCCAACTCATTTCATATATAGCTTCCCTTCAATTACTGCTAGCCACATATATTCAATCATTTCTGAGGGGCTAGAGTGGATCCTTTCTCCAACTGAGTTGTGTAGTAGGATTCTGCCTATTTTGGAAGCAAAAATTCCAAATGTTTGCTCATATACGTAGAGCAAAACAGGGTGTTGTTTTCAATTTGATATGACTTTATTTAGATTTTACTGTTTCATATCATGGAGGAATGGAGGCCAGGGAATGAGATGAGTCAAACTGTTTTCCCCACCCAAGAAACAAGACAGTCTCATCACTGGAATCTGATTCTTCATCTAAGTCTATCCACGGCAAATCAAAACAGTTGATGGCTACTTTATATAGTTTGTGGAAGGTCAAGGAATAAAGAGCCAATGGCCTGGCATCTCCATGGCAGCCTGAGAGAAACATGAAGACAGTGATATGGTGTAGTTGTATTTACAATGTTATACAATTCAGAGAAAGAGAGTTCTTATACACTAAGAAAAAAACACATGTAGAATTGGATGGGCCATGGTGAAACGCTGTCCTAAAAAATAGTAGGTACAAATTACATTTGGCTTTTCATTGTAATTCACCAAGGGACAAAATACCGACTTTGTATTTCTGGCTATCCAGAAAAATATGTTTTTCTTAAAACTGCTAATCAGAACACGTGAAAGAAAGCCATAGTTTACCATGTTAATGAAAACATAGCTCTTTGGGGCTAGTAGGCTCCATCAAATATTAATGGCTTTCTTTTGTTACGGACAAAGCTTGCACTGAAGCCTTTTCAATAGCAGTCCCATTTTCAACTTAACCTTTTCCTTTCCTTAGGAAACAGGACTCTACCGCTCTGAAAGCCATCAGACCCACTGTTATGATTCAGGACATTCACCTGATCCATAATATTTGTCTCTTGGAAGCATTTATACCTAGACTTATTTGGTTATGCTGTCCCAGTACAGAAGTTGTTTAGAAATCTAAACCAAATAAATAGACAAACCCTACTATTAAAAAAATTATAAATTACAAAACACACCTACTTTAATAGTCTTCTTTAAAGTCTAGTGAAAGAAGTAGGAAAGAGACATGAGTTTGTGACCTAATTCTTTTATCTGTTCCTCACTATCAAACACACTCAGTCATCCCTCTGCTGCCCACGTAGCTTAGTCCTAAACCCTAATAAGCCAACTTCACTCAACTAACCTACCCATAAACAGTCTAAAATTCAGCAGTTTGAACTAACTCGAACTGGTTATATAAGTGCATCCCAAGCTCCAAAATAAAATAAAAACAAACCAAACGAGAACAGATGACTGAGAGATTTGCATTTGGTTTGCCATGTTGCTTCTACTCAAAGGCTAAAAAATTCCTTGCCTCGCGTGTTTAAATATGCATCAGCTCAGAAGAAGTTACACAATGTTTCCATCAGCAGAAGATGTGGCACTTAGAGAAAGCATCAGGAAAATAAAAACTACAGACAAAATAGGGTGTATTTGCATATTTCACTTGAAATTAGGCTATGTTGAAGCATATTGGAAACTCATATGCATTGGATGTCAGCTGAGTTACTTTTCTTTCCCCCCAAGGTGACATTGGTGCTTGTCTTACCAAATATGATGCAACTGACAAGTGTTTTCATGTAAGGAAGATATATGCCTCCCATCACCTTGTCAAGCTGAGTGAAGGCAAACTCCAGCACATCCTTTCACAAGTGATTAGGTGGTCGGAGTCATTAAAAGTCATAAAGTTAGACTGCAGCAGTGTGCCATGCATATATATGAACTCATCCAAAGCTCTCCTCCTTGAAATAGGTGATAGCTCTCACCTTTGCCTCTGACCGAGTCATAAATTCCTGGCTGAGCTCTCTTTCTCTTAGCATACCTTTGAAATTATACTGAACGGTAAATGCTGCTTTGGCCCGTCTCATTGTCTCCTGCTTTCCCAGCCAAACTTCTAACAACTGGAGGTCCGAACATCTGATTTTGGTTCACAAACACAAAGTAAACAACCAGATTGTCATTACTTCTTCTTCCACACCCCTTTTTACATGTTCAAAATACTTCAAAAACTCTTGTCAATCAGCCTACTTTAAAATTTTCTAAAAGGGCAACAAGAAAAAGAGTGGTATTATTTAACAATTCCATGAGATGAAGAGATTAAGGCACATTGCCAAGAGTCTGGACCATATGGCTCATCAGGAACTCAGAACAAAGTTTAAATTCTTATGTTATAGCATTTACAATCTTCCCACTTTCAGCCTTATCATTTCTCAGTAAGTAAATCTGATTTTAGAGGTACCTGAGACAACATGAATTTAAAACTTTTTAAATGTATCATTTGACTCAGCAACTCCACTTCTAAGAATCTGTCCTAAAGAATTAGCTAAGGGTATGAGCAAAAAAATGTATGCACAAGATGTTCAATACATCATTATTTATAATGATTAACGCTACAAACACCCAAAATGTCCAAAAATAGAGGATATACTTGAGATTCTTCAATTAAGTATTATAAATAAAAAATATATTTCTGAATATTTTTTAATGCTAAGGAAATGATCATGAACTATTGTTTATGAAGAAATCAAAATGCAATACTTAAGGATTTTAACTAGGTTAAATATACATACATGCATTGGAAAAAGGACTAGAAAAAATACAACAGAATGCTAACAAAATTTACTTCTATGCTTAGGAATTGCAGGCATTTCTAATTTTCTTTTTAAAAATCTGTATGGATTTTCTAAATTATCTACAATGAGCATTATTTACTTTCATAATTAGAAAAAGAAAATAGAACATTAAAGTTCCTGAGTGGATGCAGAAGAAAATCTGACATAGTAGCTGATGCATTTTTTAAGACATGGTACCTGAATGGATCTTGATGGGTCAGAATGCCTTTCCTAGGACAATTTCATACCCCTATAAATGCCTAGAATTTTGTTCATCCAGCATAGATTGGATGTAATCATGACTGAATAGGGAACTTCCCTGGTGGTGCAATGGTTAAGACTCCACACTCCCAAGGCAGGGGGCCCAGGTTTGATCCCTGGTCAGGGAACTAGATCCCACATGCATGCCACAACTAAGAGTTCACATACCACAACTAAGGGTTTGCATGCCATAACTAAGTAGCCGATGAGCTGCAACTAAAGAGCCCACCTGCTGCAACTAAGGAGCCCACCTGCCACAATTAAGGAGCCCACATGCTGCAACTAAGGAGCTCGTCAGCCACAACTAAGACCCAGTGCATCCAAATAAATAAATAAATAAACATTTTTTTAAAAAAGAGATTACTGAATAGAGTGGTGAGGAAGGAGACAGAATTTGGAAGACTTTAATTTCAAACTCCCCAACTTTAAAAAAACAATTTGGGCTTTGAGGTCTGCAGCGACTTCCCTTGGGCTAATTAACTAGACATAAATCAACTTATTTCAGCCTTCATAAAAGTCAGTAAAACAAAAGTTTTTAACCATGAGACATTTAAAAAGACAAAAAGCCAAGACCGGGAAGCATGTGCCCTTGTGTAATCTCTTATACTGCATTTTCCATTGTTCACAGCCAGTAACCAAGCATAAAACGGCCCATGCTATTGACTGTGTTAAGATGATAAAAACAGAAGTATCTTTGTGCCTACCAAATAGAACATACATTATAAGAATGTGATTCTTTTTACCAAACACATGAATTTAATCATTAGGCCCATAGTCATCATCATTATATGGAGTAATTCTTGCTCAGTACTCTCTAGTTGAAGTGTTTTAAATATTCCACATAACCAGTATGTGACTCAGAAACTTCTCGATGAGAGTAGGTTAGAAGAAAAGGAGGCTAAGAAAAAAAACAAAACAAAACAAAACTCTGAGTCCTTTGTGTCAGGTCAACAGCTCTTCTCCTCAGGGCCCCCCTCTGGGGCGCCACTGACCCAGGAGGACACCATTTTGATTTCCTGCCCACACGTGCTCTGCTCCTACCTCTCTTTTAGGACAAAGAACCAGAAGCCCTTCAGAAACTTTGCTGCTGGTTCTCATATAATCTCAACATTTTAACAACCTCTACAAAAACAATTTATTAAAAAAATAATTTGTTACCAACAGAAAGACTTTCCCTTACTTATCATTAATAAAAGCTATATTAAAATCCAGCTTATAAGAAGGTCCTAGGAGTCTGCTTCCTCTTCTCTCTGTTCATTCACTTTGAACCACAGGGCAAATAAGTAATGAAATCAACAGAAGCAGAGCTTCAAGGATGGAAAAAAGGAAAAGAAATAAAGTTCTTAGATAATCAAAAAGATGACCAATCAGTCCCTAAAAAATTCAAGTTAGTAATACAGTTAATGATTCAACTTAATAATATAGTTAGTGGTTAATATAATTAATGGACATTTCCTTATTTTAATTTTTATACTATATTCCTCATTTGAAAATCGATACTCAAGGCAGAAAAAGTTGTAAAATAAATAAAAATATAATGAAAGAAAGAAAATGTTCTGAAATACTACCAAGAAATAGCTATTATTAGGAGTTGGTTGTGTTTTTGAGCCTTTTATATATAAACAGGACTTTAAATGCATAAATGTATTTCATTACATACGTGTGCCATAATTTATTTAATCATTCTCAATTGTTGGACATAGGGTATGCAATGTTTCACTGCTATTAACTCTGATATGAAAAATTCTGGGATATCAATCTTTCTGCATATTTGTGATTTTTTTTTCTTTTTAGAGTAAATACAAAACAGTGAAATTACTGAGTTCAAAGAGTATGAGTTTTTCAAGGCTTTTAAAATATATTGTTGAATAGCCCTCTGTAAATTTTGTACCAATTTACACTCCCAAGAGCAATGTTTGTGAAAATGTCTTTCAAAATAGTCCCGCTAGTCTTCTTTGTCTTAAAACAATAGGTTAGCTACCCAAAAAAGGTATAATAAAAGCTGAAACAGCATCCTATCTGTCTAGAAATTATTTATGCCTTCTCACACACTCAAAGAGAGTGCATATGTTTATAGGGGGACAATATTCATCTCAAATGACTGCACAGACAAGGCCACACATATCCAAGTATTCCTATCTGAATGAAGCAGCACAAGGAAATACAAGTTGGATTTATTGCATCACTAGCCTTCTGAGTTTTAAAACCCTATTGTTTGCACTCTTCTGAATGACTTAAGAGTCAACAAGGTAGCAGCATTAGCTAATTCTTTGTTTTTTACATGCACACATAGAATGCACTCAATCAACCTACAATAGATGAGATTTAAAGGGGTAAAAGACAAGCTCACTAGTCAGGCGGATATCAGACAATAATGTCCCTCAGAGCACAGCTTCTGGGTATCAAAAAGCACCAGAGAATTAGAGGGTGCCAAGATGGTAGGATTTTATTTCATAGGAGAGAAAATTTGGAGACAGTGACCAAGGAGAAAGCAATGAAAAGAAGGGAAGGGCAGGGAGTGAAGGTCACATTAGTGCAGCCAACCAGGAAGAAGAGGTGAGCTTTCCATGCGTGAGGTTCCTAATTTGAAATATACCCCAAGTTATCCTCTTGTGCCCAGGACCCCCCCGCCCCCAGGAAGGTGTTAGAGTAGAGCTGTTGTTGTCTCTACTCAGTCTCCCCAGAAGCATTTACATTATTTCTCTCACTAGGTGGTCATCACGACTCCTGGGTGACATCTCAGCCACTCTCTAAGTTACAAAACTAGATGGATGCATCACAGATATGTAGCTGCAATGAACGAGGACCCTGAAGTACCTCTGAAGATCAAATACGTTTGAGGGGATTCCTAAGACATGATTTTCTTACCCACAGCATAGATACAGATTGTCCCTACTAAATCAAAGGCAGTCAAATGATAAACAAAACATTTGGATAGGTTTCAGGGCCCCTTGCCATCAACAGGAATGCTCCAATTTGGGATGCCCTGTTAACCGACCCATG